>NC_140068.1:71766613-72394130 GCF_964194135.1 Talpa europaea
CTCATTTATTAAGGAATCAAGCTCAGTCACCAAAGATGCTATGGTGGTAGCTGATGACTCATTCTAAGGGTCCAAGAGTGTCTTACCCCAAAACAGATCTTTCATTTCAATGAACTGACAGTTTGAAAAACTGAATGCCTCTCTCATGTATTAGTTCAATGAATGGAGGGGAAATTTCCACAGGGCTGACAGAAACTAAAATATTCACAGCCATTAATTTTATTACTTTTTACATACCTCATTGTCATTTCCTTGTTATTACCATTATCATTTCATGATATTATTCTGCACCCTGAAAAATAAGCACTACTCAACTAATCTGAGAAGGGGAAAGTAGTTGTACAGAATAACACAATTATGCTGTGGAAAAGCCAATTCAAACTCAGCTCTGTCTGATTCAGGATCTTAAAACCTACAAAATGGTATTTGAAAAAAGTAAGGAAAGTTTATTTTTGAATGAACAGTGATTTCTGATACAAGGACCAGATGACAGTTACAGGTAATATATGCCAAACTGATTCCAAAGGACACTCTATTTTATGAAAGGAGCTATCTCAAAAAAATAGTAAAATTTCCTTCTCAATCTTGGAAGAAAAGTAACCTGCAATAAATTTGTCTATAGCCATCATAAAAATCCTCTTAAACACACATCCTGGCACATGTGTCAATTAATGGTACACATGTGTACACACACCAATTTTAATGCTCTTAGATTTCAATTTATTGTCTACAGTGTTGCTTCACTAAACACTACATTATATAAGCTACGTCCTTAATTATTTAACCAAATTCTAAAACAGAAAAAGTAAAAATTATATTTTACTTGAGTGAAGCTTACAATTTTAGCAATATTCCAATATGGCTATATATATAGCTCATAACCAAGAACGAATTACAAAAGCACAGCGCTGGACATGGAAATAATCCTCCTCTTTCTTGGAAAGAGATTGCATATAACTGTCTTCAGACTGCAGAAGAGAGGATTTGGGAAATGTCATTATTGAGGATGTAAAGCTAGAGGCAGAAAAGAGAAATGTAAAGAGAAATGAAGACAGTTAAACAGAAATAATTAGTAGATTTTCTTATCACTTTTTCTTCTAGACAGCATGTATACTGATATTTGTCATTCATATCTTAAAATATATATATTAAGTAAATAATATTTCAATGACTCCATTCTTATCCTTTTAAAATGTTATTAGACAAATTCTATAGGATCAGATCTGTTATAAATAATTCATTAATGGAACTGGAAATATTAATGGCAGCCATATTCACTGAAAAGTAAAAGGTGGCTGCTCTTCCAAAATGATGTATTTTTAGTCTTTTGAGTGTAACTGATTTATTGCTATCTTTCCCATTGATTTTTTTGTTTTGTTTTCTTCATTAAACATTTATTCAACAAGTATTTACTAGAGTGTTGTTTAAATTGTGGCAGGGCAATCTGAAGAATCAGTCTTCATACTCTTAACCTCCAATTTCAGTGAAAGGAGATGGAAATATCTGTGGAAAACACACTGGAAAACACACTGTGGTACGAAAATGCTAGAAAGAAGTACAGCATGTGCAAAGAGGCATGGGATCCAGCCAAGGGGCAGGGCAAACTGTCAGGCTATCTTTGTACCTTTTGATCATAAAGTGTGGGATCACTGTTGTCATTCATAAAGGGAGTAAGATCAAAAGAAGCTAAAGAAAGAGGAAGGTGAGAGGTGGCTAAAAAAGTAATAGGACAAAAAACTGCAAAGGTGGACAGAAATGAGAATACAAACTGATCACAAATTGCTCTAGGTGACAAATATGTGCCTAAAAATGCAGGGACAAGCAGGGGTAAATCTTATATAGCCACATAGTCAGACTTCCTTTGGGTGGTAGAATACCAAGGACTAGGAGAGGCAGAGTGAGTGTGTGTGTTCAGACAAATGAGTGTGTGTGTTCAGATTTCCTGGAATCCATGCAGGGATTCCAATTTCCCTTCACATAAGTAGCACCATTGATGTAAGTAGGAAACAAAGATTCCATTAAGGTTTATTATGGGATTTTAGATATCCTGGTGTAGGATTTTTCCACCCAAACTGTTTTAATTATTGATTTTAATTAAAGTAATAAGAAATTAGATTTCATATCCCTTTTATATTTCAGTTATGTAGCTCAAAATCATCTTTGGTAAAAGACTTCTATAAAATGAAGTAGAAAAAATAAATGAACACAAGAAAAATGTCAGTCTCTCCCTCCAGGTTTACATCTGAAAACCTGGTAAATAGTGATGTTATTTGAGTTTCCTCTTTAAAAGAAAGTTATATAAACTCTATGTGGGTAGGTTTTTTTTTTCTTTAATAACTGTCGAAAATAAGGCATCATTATTTGTAAAAGACATCATTTTGTTGATTTACTTGGTTTTCAAAGTTTCATATAAAATTTGGGAATAGCAACTAAGTTCCATTCTTACAGGCCATCCTCAATTTGTCAAATATGATCTTAAATAAGAATATGCTAAAATATACTAAAATTGAATACTTTAATGAAGTATCAGTTGAACAATCTGGTTTTATAATGTATTGAAGATAACGTGTTGTGGTTGTTGGTGGTGTCACTACAAATAGTGATAGTTTTCTTCTTGCTGTTTTCTGGCTATGAAATTCCTGAGTATTGGATGTATTACTAAAGAATATTTTAGTAGAAACCTATCTTAAAATCCCTGGGCGCCTGCAGTTTTTTCAAATACTAACTAAATATGATTTTTTCATTGCCCTGAACTCATTCAAAATATTCAGCCTTTGGTATACCTGCTATTACCCCCAGCATCACAGAAAACAATCTGGAATTGCATCTACAAAGTATGAGGTCTCTTTTGTCAAATTTATGCCACTTCTGTGATATAATAAAAGTGGAAAATATTTCTACTCAAGGCTTTCTGAGTCAGTACTTATTACAGTGATTTATTCACTTACTACAGTGAATAAAATAGAAGCAGAAAACTGTGGAGTATAATATTGTGTTTGTTCCCTTCATGATTTCCAGGACAGTTAACTATTTATTCCATAGAACATAGAAATTAATAAATAACATAAACCACAAGTAGAATTTTTAAAACTTCATTTTAAAAGCTGTGACTATATGTTACCATATAAAGACATTTTGGAATAAAATTATATATGAGTAGCACAACTGTATGTGATGATTAACCTCAAGCTCTGTTAGTGTCATTAAGTAATAGTTTATTTGAAATCATATCAAATAATTCTTTCATAAGATTTTCTGTATCATTTTCAGCAAATATTTAAGATACGACATACTTTGCATAAATTTGACTAAATTGAGAGTTTGTAGATTTTCATTTTTTTCCTACAAGGCAACAAAGCCCCAAAGGTCTTCTTTGAAGGAGGCAAGAGGTGCTGTATATGTATTATAAGAAGGACTTACAAATGCATGAGCAACAATTATGTCATCAGGAATTACTTATCCTTACCTTTCTGACTCAGAATACCTAAACAATTGAAGAGCACAGATTGAGAACACAGAGAATACAGACTGTGCACTGTTACTGATATGGCATATATTGTCCCCCTATTATATCAAGTTTACCTAATTCAAGTCCAGGACATGTTAATTTCAATAAAATCTTTTTCTCATTTTCCAGCTATTTAGCCACAGGAAACATACATTCCCCCACATGATTTATAATCTAATGTCTAAAACCACACTTCTTAGTCATTTATAAAACGCAGGGATATCTAGCACAAATTCTCTAACTCCCAGCACTCTTAACCCACATCTCACAACCATTCCCAGCAAAACCTTTGAAAATCATGTTCAATGTAGACACAACAACTTAATTTTGGTCACTTGTTACCATTCACCAAAAAAAAAGAGTTCCAAAACTATTCACTTTCCACTGTCATCAGCAGTCAACGTGATGACAGAATTTTAACCATGGAAGAAACATTTTCTAAATTTTATGAAAAACCACAATAAAACAAAACCAACAAAGACTAGTTTCTGTTGTTAATTGTCTTATTAGCCAGCTTGTAACATCACATTTTCTCTGTGTACTGTAGCTTCTTATTCTAGGGGACACTAATTAGTTTTAAATGGTGTTAAATACCATCCCTGCAGTTGCAAGTGCTTCTCTGGGATTTTTACTAGAGAAAAGAACTCCTGTAATTTAAAACCACTTTGTTTTCTTCAGTCACAGCTGTTAGTGAAACACTGACCTGTAGAAATTACAGGTTTGCACCCCTTTCTCATGGTCCTTAGTCTGCATTTATTTTCTAGCATATCTGTTCCCCTTGTACCATTGCTTTTCCATAATTCCCATTCTCCAAATTGCGTTCAGCAGAGAAACTGCATTTAGCTAGTTAGGCTGGTCTGCCTTTCCCTTCTCCCCTCCCCCTCCCCCCCCAAAAAAACCTTGGCTACCCTTAAAGAAAATTCTGCAACAACGTGTCAATTTTACATTGGCCACAAAGACAACTTCTGTTGGGGGAGGGAAAGGAAAGAGGGACTGGAGCTTGGCTGTCCCTTTCCACAGACAGGGATCTTTGTGGGGATCAGAAAACATTTCCTGCATAAAAAATCAACACACTCTCTGGTTGCAGGGTTGAGGAGCAAGAACGAATATGGATCAGCCGTGTCCTCAAACGAAAGGAACACATCCATTAACCTTCCAAACAGGAAAGTCATTTTCTCAAAATATGCCAGCTTTCTTACATTATTAAACATAATCTACAATCGCACATCTCTGGTAGCTCCCCCACTGGAGATTGAGTGAAAGCTATAAATCATTCCTGTACTTTCTCTCTCCCACTGCATTTCCGTTGTATTGTTTTTCCATGTAACTCATCTCTGACAAGCTCCAGCTCTCCTTGTGTTTATCAACAGGGGACCAAGAACACTAGAGCGGAGGAGACCACACAAGAGGGGCATCAGGTCCTACAGGATCAGTGTGTGCTTTAATTTCGCCCTCCTGTCCCCGCCTGTGTGAGACTTCACTGCCTGGAGATGAGAGCATGTGCTTCCAGTGGGGTGCTCTGGACCCACGAAAGAGGGAGCGGATGAGACTGATTGTGCAAAAGTGCTTAAACAATAACCCAGGGCAGTGGGGGAGGGGGCACCCTGTCTTCCTGAGCCACTAAGTCAGTAGGTCCAACCAGACTTACTGTTAAGTTCATGTCACCTTTTAGTTGTGTTGCCCCAACTAGTTCAAACCTGTGAAAGGGTGGTAGATGAGAGAGCGGGACAAAGAGGAAAGGAATGAGAAAGTGGACTGAAAGGACATTTTACACGTGGCAGGTGCGAGTGCTGGTCCTACTGAGCGACTGCAGCGACTAAAGTTCCTTCTCCATCCTCACCAATTTCCAGAGCAAACTGGCTCCACATTTTTTTGCATCTTATTTCTCCTGAATATTTCATTCTCCCTTTCTGGTGATGTTGCTGAGAGTTATCCTATTCTACTGCCCCTTTTCTCAAATCTTGAAACCTCAAACTAGTCTAAAAAGATTCTTATCAGTAAACATCACAAATAACGAATCCAAAACGACAGAGGAAAAGAGCCATGATCAGGCTCCTGTGTGGAAACAGCACATTTTAAACTGTCCCCCCTCCCCTACCCCACCCTTGATCCAGAGGCCCCTCTGCACCCAGCACTTACCTTCTTTGGGTGGTCGCTTGGCCTCCCTGGTGAGATTGCAGACCTGGGTGGTTTGCAGCTCTTGGGTCAGGCAGCCTTCAGTCTGCTCATTCAGGGGTAACACCACATTATTTAACAAAACCAGTGACTGGTCGTCGATCCCCCACTCTCCCAAATGCTGAGGGCAGGTGCACTTTGTATACATGATCCCACATGATTCTGTTCTCCCATTTTCTGACTTTAAGCAGCTCTCCAACCAAGTGCATAATACATGGCAACCAAACTGGCTTGGGCTCACCTTGTTCAATACCAAAAACTCAAAGAAAGATTTCTGATCTTCTTCCCTTTTTTTCTGTAATCCTGGGAAATCGGTTGGAAATACCCGACGAATTTGAATAAAATTTTTATCATATTGTAGAAAAACGAAAGCATTCTTGGAATCGCAGAGTTGCATTATAGAATGGTTCTTTCTTAAAAGATCCTTTATTTTTTCATGGGAAAAATGATCAAACTGATAAGCCAGGAGGGAAAAGTTAGAGCAGCTAAGATCCTTTTTGGAAAATTTCAGGTAAATGCTATATTTGGTTGGATCTGGATTTTCCAGCGTCCAGGTGCAGTTTGTAAAGTTTTTGGGAAACATTTCACTTACAGAATACGATCCATAAATGACTCCCTTCACCAAAGTTGAACACCAGAAGTCTTGGGCAGCATTAAATCCAAACATAACCAGGAGATAGGTGGAAAATATATAAATCAGCAGGTTACGAACAGCCTTCATCCTATGTCATTTGGCCTGTAAAAATGGCAATGAAAGTAAAATGCAAGTAGGAGTCTATGCGCATTGAAAAAAGAAACTCCTTCCAATATTATAGCCAGCTGTTTTCAAGATTTCAGTTGAAAAAAAAAAAAAACCCTTTTAAAAGAAAGGCAGGTAATTTTTATTTTATAACGCCAGAAAATTATCTGTTGCTGTGTGAACAGCGCCCTCACGTGGTCATTCATAAAGACCAAATTCTCTACACACAATTTTAAAATAATTTTTAATAGATTATAAATAGAAATGCTCTAGTTTATCTACCAGGATTTCCTCCAAGTGCATATTGACTCTGCTGAAAGAAGAGGAAAATATGTTCTCCTTAAATACCTTAGTATAAATGTTAATTTTTGAAATATTTTTTAAAACCTATACAACCTCTTCTCAGTCCTCTGCCTGCATTAAACATCATCCTACAAAATCTAATCTGATAATCTGGGAACAGCTGTCATCACATTTCTTTTCTTCCTCTTAAATGTGAAAAGTAATTAGGATAAATGATAGCTACTATTTTGAAAGGATAAATGACAATTTGTTATAGATGAAACATCATCTCCCAGATGCCCCTACTGTCTTTGCAGAGGCCACTGTGTGAATTGATGGGAATTCCTGTGCAAAAACACAAGCACTCATATGGATAATAGAATTTTAAAACCATCATCTAGAAAAGACCTAAATGGGTGATACTTAGGGAAGACTTGTTGTTCAGCATCACCATTGAGAACCAGGACTTACGGCAGTCATCTTAATGTGACATGCCCTCTTGGGATACATAAAGTAGATCACTGTATTAGTATCTGTATCCAAAGGCGGTATCAGTGAAAAAATCCCAGATCTACAGTAATTGAGCTGGTGTCAGTCTTTTAATTGTTTTTTTTTTTCAATTAGGACTATGCTATTTAGAGTTAACCTACTATAATTTAAGATTTACATATGGTAGATTAAAAACATTAACATTTTCATCCCTAGCAGATTTCAATTTTCAAATTGCTCCCTTTCCAATAACAGCTCCAAAGCTCTTCTAGAATCTTTCCTATTTTTTTTTTTTCTTTTAGCCCTGGTCTTGCATAATAAAGTAATCCTTGGTTATATTTACCTCTGTAAGTTGTTATCCAAAAATAACTTGAATTTTTTTCAGCTTTAACCTTTAAGAAGTTATTTCTTAGAATATATGACACTGCTTTTTTTGTTTAGTCTTTGAGCTGAGAAAAGTGATGCCAAGTTAATTTTAAAAGTCTTTAGGCTGCAGTCTCTTCCACTGTTCTGTAAACAGAGACAGACATACAGACATATAGATAGTTAAGAGTTTTCATATCTTTGCCTGGGGTCTTCTCTGAACCAAAGAATAAAATCCAATTCCTTCCCATTGCATAACATACACCAACGCATGCACACAAAATCCAGTGACCGAAGTCCCTGAAGATAGATCTGCAGTTTCCAGATCATAATTCAATTCTAAGTCTTGATATGGGCAAAAACACCCCAACTCTAAAGCTCTATGTAACAGCAGTTTAAAATAACATCTCAACTGCTGGGACTATCAAAACAATGTTCTCTGTTTCAAGCATACAGCTAAATGAATAATGTATTTTCTTCTTGAGAAAATAAAGCCAATGAGCATTCAAAGGTTAAAAAAATAGGGAAAGTTGTAAGAAATTCTGGGAATAATTTCCCCTTTTTTTGCTGTAGCACTTTGCAGGCAATGCAGGTCTGCGCAGTGTTCTTCAGGATAGAGTGTAGGCGTTGAGAGCCAATGTGACAATAAGTGTCTAAATTAGGAATTCCATCCATGAAAAGGGGCTTCATTTTATAATCAGTAACTCAAAAAGAGGTCGTCTTTCCTTCCCTAATGAAATCCGGTACTTTTGCTTCCTTTTATTTGACAGTGTATGTCTGCATTGCCGTGCTCATCAAGAAACGGTTTGAGAGTGAGGAAATATCTCAGATTTCACTTTCACACCCGCTCAAGAGAGGCCCCTCAATACACTGCTCTCAAATTTTTGTCATTAAGCTTTGGTGTACGGAGTGTTGCTCTAAATAATCAAAAATGAATCATTGAACTCTGCCCCCGCCCCCCCCCCAACCGCCCCACTGCAGAGCCAGTTCAAACTGTATTTCCCTCTTTAAGAAAACAAAATGGGGTGGGGGCGTCTAAGGGCTGGCCACCCAGATCTCAAGGATGTTGTATTCAGTCATTTATTTATTTATTTATTTATTTATTTATTTATTTATTTATTTATTTATTTATCTGTCTCCTGCTGAGAAGCAAACCGGCGTTTAGTTTAGCTATTCACAAAACTGATTTTCTGGGTGACACTTTAGTTTAGTCGAACATAGACGGCGCCATCACTCCACTGAATTTTCCCCAATAGGAGACCCACTGCCTCCCCTTAACTTCCTTTTAACCTAAAAATCCCCCCCCTTATAAAATTACCCCAATCACACACAACTGTCAGATATTCCAGGTCTGCCTATTTCTTCCGACCCAGCACATCTCTTGAAAACCAGACTTCTCTAACTTTTCAACTGCGGTGTTTAAGTAAATGCAGACAGTGGGGTTTGCTCATAGCCCCTCCATCTGCCAGCAACAGCTTTTCCTTTCCTTGTCCTCCCTCGGCAAACACCTCTCCGAAAAGCTCCTCCGTGGCGACCCCTGGCAGAGAGAAGGTGACCCCTGGACCCCCTTCCTTACCTTCCACTCCGAAAGCTCAGGGAGGCTCTTGCTCTAAGACACCAGCACAGGCACGCGTCCCAGCAACAGTGACGGAGAGACTCCCCTTCGGTCCCAATCACCGTTGCCCATTTTCCCCGGCTCAGCTTCCAAAATCAGGATTTATTTTTTTTAAATGCATACATAGGAGAAGCAAAAGATGGGGGGAAAAATCAAAGAGGGGGGTGGTGGGAGAAAAAAAAAGCCCCCAGGACCCCAGAGCCTAACACCGTATCCAACTGAATTCGATCTCCAGCAAGGGGGGAGGTGGTGAGGGGGGAGCCCCCCGAAGAGAGACTCTCAGGAAACAACCAACCAACCAAAAAAAAAAAAAAAAAAAAAAAATGCAAGTGGCTTAGGAGCGAGGATTTGTTTTACCAAATCTACCCCCCAACGAACCGATTAGCCAAGAAGCAAAGAAAGCGCTGAGACGAGAAGTGACTGGCGGTGGCAGCGGCTGCTAAGGCAGATTGTTGGGGCGGTGGGTTTATTACAGGAGTATTCGTAGCCGGATCGGAAGGCTCAGGCTTATGCTTTTTCCTCTTTCCGTTTTGCTCCCTCCTCCTCCTCCTCCCCCCCGCAGGTACTGATGGGGAGGACGGCGACTAAGGAGAAGGGGAAAAAATCCTTGGCTGGTGATGTCGGAAAGCTGTTTGAATGCCCAGCGAAGAGGGAGGCGCGAGGGGGAGCGAGATAGTAAAGCTCTGTCTCCGGTGTGCGCGCCGGCGCGCGGCGCTGGCTCTCCCCGGGTCGCGCGCGAGGAAGGGGGTGCGCGCCCCCGGAGCACGCGCCCGCGCCCGCGCGCCCGGCCTCCCGCGTGCTCGGGTCGCGCGCGTCCCCCGGAGCCCGGAGCCCCGCGCCCCGCGCCCCGCGCGCGGGCACCAGTGCGGTGCGCCACGCTGCCGGTCCGAGGCCCCACGCGCGCGACGCCGTCGCTGCGCTGCGCCTCCCCGAAGTTGTGCCTCCCGCGGGCGCGGGCTGGGGTGTGTGAGAGAAAGCCCGGGGTCCGGCGCGGGGGAGCTGGGGGGGGGCCCGGCGGGAGGGCGGGAGAAAGCCGGGTAGGAGGGGGCGCTCCGCGGAGCTCGCGCCTGGGCAGCGGCAGCGGTGCCCCTGCGCGTCACGGCTACTCAAAACCAAGCACGTCCCGAAAGCTGTATTTTCTGCGTCTGGGAGGTCTTTGCATCCTCAGTTCCCACCGCTGGGGCCGGCGGCAGCCAACTGTAAGAGCAACTCAGAGGGAGGCGAAGCTTGGTGGGGTGCGGAGGCCGGGAAGACGACTCAGAGGGGGTGGGAAGCCAAAACTGGACCTGAGCATCTTTCTCTTTCAGTGCGGACCCGTCGTGACCGACGAGCTGTCATTTCAGCACAAAGCTTCGCAAGAATGGACGCCGTCCGCAGCGGAGGGGGCACTTCTCAGCTTCCGAACTGCTGCGTGTCTCCGAGGTGGAACAATACTAGTTTTTCTCAGCGAGGCTGCAATTAACATCTTATTTGTTCTGGCTAGATACAGGCTTTGTCAAGACCGCGGTGTGGCGACCGAGGTTGGGCATCTTGCATTGCTTGCTGCATGGCAATGGGATCCGGTTGTGAGGTCTAAACTTTTGTGTTGTTTTGTTTTTGTAATGTGTCTGATTCTTTTTTTAAGTTTCCCTAGTGACAGATTTGGGGACTGGGTGAGGAGAAAGGAAGGGATGGGGAAGAAGAAGCTACCATATTTTCGATTCAGCAGGGGGAAAAAAAGGATACATTTCACTACACCCCACTTTTTTTTTTCTTTTTTCCCTCCTGAATAGTTGCCTGACAAGTATTTGATGAACTAGCTTCTGATAACACGCCGCAAAAGGTCATTCGCTTACTGATTATGTCTCTACTTGTAAACGCAGTTGGTGGTTTGCAAAACAAGTACTAAAATAGTGTGGTGATGTGATGGGAGGAGACCATACTGGGTAATTCATATAAAGTGTTGGAGTCTTCCTAAGGGTGAGTTGCTTGAGCGGCAGGTGAAGTTGAATAAAGCAATTTTACATCATTTTCTCTCCCTACTCTCTCTGCATTTTTTCTTCCTCTTGTTCCTCTCCCCTGGGGCTACTGGAGAGCCAAGAACATCATTTTTGAAAGAGGATTATAGTGAAAACAGGAAGGTGCCAATGATCTTTTATTCACTGGAGTTGTTTGAAATATTAAAATTGGCCCTTTACTTCTTAATACATATTAATAAGGTGAACCTCTTCAAGGCTTTCTCATCTAGAACAAGTGTTCAGAATAACACCCTGTAAGGGAAACAGTTAATCATTCCCCATCCAGCAAGCTTTAACCATGTTCAAGGAAAATTCAGTGACTGCAAGAGCAGCCTGGGTGGCGTTTTGCTTTTGTGTCATATTTGATTCATTACAATATTATTTTATTCATTTAAAGGAATGTGAAAGGAAAATAAGGTTATGTCCAGGGCATAATCCAAAACGTTGTCTCTTAAGCAAACACATTTTCTTTTAAAAACAAACAACACTCAATAATACAAAGGAAAGATATTTATTTCAACTTCATAGATACTGTAATTATGATAGTTGCAAGACATTTTATTTTGGGGGCAAAATAACAGAAATGACCAAAGAATTTTTTTTCTTAACATAGAAAAAAGGAGAGTGCTTTGCATAATTTATACATAAAAAGAAAAGGAAATAGTGGGAGTGTTGAATGTACTTCTATTGTGTGTCTGGGGTTTTCGCACATCTTTGAATATTGTGATTTTGTGTTTCTCAGAATTTGTTCGTCATGACACCGTGATATAAGGATAACAGCCATAAAGAACAGTTTTAAAAGCCTTAATCCTAAATGGAAAGGAACACTCACTCCCAGGGTCATTTATATTCAAGTAGAATGCAGCTGGGTCAGGGAGAAAGCCACCCATAATAAAGTGCTTCACCCTTCACACTGTTTCCCATAACCTTCATAAATAGCAGGCTACTGAGTGGCTTGATGATGATCCTGCTGAGGTATATTTATAGCAGATCATTTGTGGATGATAAATATGCCAAAGAAGACACATTCTCCAGAACCCCCAGGCTGGTCTGACTTCCTCAGGGGGTCATAATCAAGAATCACAAAAGGAACCATATGTGGAGAATCTGGTCTCTGGACCCTGACAACAGCACAATCCAAAATCGAACAAGTGAAGAACCACCGTGTGTCAGGACTGCACTGTGTTCCACATGGACAGCACTGCTCACATATTGACCCAACGGCAAAAAGAAAGCAGTGGTTTACACACTGGCAGCAGACTGTGTCCAGTCCTCCCTTTTGAGATTGGGCTGTCTTTATGATTCAACATAATTTTCAATTACCATTTTGCATTATAATTATCAGCCTTCATTGCCTATTTCACAAGTCTGTGTGTGTCTGTGCACCTGTCTGTCTGCATATAAACATATATACACATATCTAATGTGAATTATTTATACATGTCTATGTATACACACTTTATATATGTGTGTTTATATATTTATAACAGAGACATTTGTTTCAGTTGACACATATTTGTTTGAGAGGATGGTTTTACCCTTCTGCTTTGTATTTCTCATTGATAAAGGTAAATGGCCTCACCCCAAATTTACCAAATAAATCATATAAATAACTACTTTTTAATTGTTTCCTTGTCAACATTTGAAAGTACTAATTGAAAGTGTGTGGTGACATTAAAATATGGACTTGTATCTTAACTTGACTGAAATATGTAATGTTGAAATTTTTTATTATATCTCCTATTTATGTTTTATTAAGATTTTATGAGAAATGAGATTTGTGTTATTTCTCTTTTTCTTCTATTGGCATTTTTTTCTTGCAAAGTTTAGTCTTTCTCCACTTGAGAATACCCATCTTAAATGGGTATGTTTAAAATATAGTATCACCTGCACAATTTTTAAATAATAGGACTAAGTTTATGAAGTTTGACAAAGTATTTTTTCTCCCTTTCTTTTTGATATTACTATTTTACCTCATTCTTAATTTTTTTTTAAAGATTTATTTATTTATACAAGCACTGGGTATAGTCAGAACGCGGGAGGGTGAAAGAATTCACCAGAGCCAGAGCGGGGAACAGAACAGGCAGACTGACGAAATACACTGCTGAGGGGAGCAGCGGGAACAGCAGGAGAGATCTGTGTACCATGTGGGACCCTCACCAGCGGCAGGGGATCAAAGGTGCTGCAGAGGCTGCGGGCAGCTTCACAGCCCAGCACTCAACTGCTGCGCAACCAGGGGAGGCCCTCAGTCTTAATTTTTAACTTTCTTCAGGTAGGTTTTTAAGAAGCACTAGTACATTTGTAGATTATTCCTTGTTCAACATGCTCTAATGTTTCAATATTTAATGTCTCCAATATATAAAAGAGGACTTTTGGAAAGCACTAATTCCATAATTAATTGGAATTACTATATTTTCAGAGATATAAACTTATCAATATTACTATTTTTTGCAATCTTATTATCTACTATAATCAACAAATGCATTCTATATCTGTGTTAATAAAGCAATAAAAGTATTATAAAATTAAGTTGTAGGTACTAAACATATGCTTAAAATTAGCATATTTATTACTAACTGAAATAACTTCTCCCTTACCTCCTCCTTCTGCTCCCCTTCTTACTATATTACCAGCTAATGAAGTTTCTCAAGAAATAAGCTAATTCTTTTCAAACTCTATCTGAAAACAAATTGGCCATTTTCTACTTGGCTATCCCAGAATAGAAAGTATATGACAAAAGTACTGAAAAGTAAAAGGATAGAGTCGAGTACAGGGAGAAATGGAGTGATGTTCATTTGGCTTAGTTCAAGTGCAGACCTGCTCCTTGCCAGGCACAGCTGGACTTACTTTTAGTCCAAAGAACCCACATGCATCAGGACCATTTTTATCATTACTTCTTTCAAAATGACATTAAAAAATTGGTGAAAAGGGGTTTGGGCATTCTAAAGACTTCGTTTAAGATTCAAGAAATACCATGGGTAGGTACCATAATATCATATTTGTGTGTTTGGAAGCATCTTGGAAAATATGGACATTAAAAGTTCAAAACATGTTTGCAGTTAAATATATATTTACCCTGAAGTTCTTCCCCATCAATGATTTTGTCTGCACTTTTGTATAAAGTTACTGTATTTATGTCATTATCTTTAATGCTAATATTTTTAAAAATTAAATTTAGTTCTAATTGAAGCAGCATTGTCTTATAACCATATAAATTTCAAATTGTTGAGAATCAATATATGTATATTTCTGCAGTAAGTGGAGTTTTTTATTGAGGCATAATGACACAATAGAGGTACATTATGAAAGAATGAGCATAGTCATCTTTCACATCTGTCCTCATATATAGGCACAAAAGCATTTTCATCTCAGATCCATTTCTGTATTTTTTTACACCAATTTATGGTCTTCAACTAAAGAGGTCAGAACTAATGACTGTACCACCTCCAATATATCAAGTTTAATGTTCCACTTCTCTAATTACAATCTATTATTTTTGTAAACTGACCTGCTTAATAACCACATGGAAGCAAGTCTTCCATAAAATTCAGAAATTTAGTACATTAATACCAACAATTTCTTCTTCCATTGTCTCTCCCTTCTTATATTCAGTGATGGACAGCTTTTATCATGACCCTCAATAATCCCTACTTCTTATCATTCATATTTTAGTGTAATCATCTCTCCTTGAGTGCAAGCTAGATTTAGAAACTTGTTTTTAATGAATAATATATGGCAGTAGTAATGGAATGTCACTTCCAAGTTTAGGGAATAAAATGACTGTGTATTCTGCCACGGGAATCTTTTTCTCTTCTTTAGATCACCTGCTCTAAGGTAAGTCAGCTGCCTTGGTATGCATGAGGCAGCCCTTTGGAGAGATCCATATTCTTTTCATTAGAATTAGATCTGAGGCCTATTAATAGCCATGTGAGTTAACTTAGAAATAGAAGATCCACCAACTAGGTCTTGAGATAACTACAACGTGACCAAAATCAAATTGTAGCCCAAAAGAGATCTTGAGTCAGAACCATTCAGCAAAACTACTCCTGATTCCTGACCTCCAGAAACTATATGACACCAAATGTTTGCATTTATTTTCCTTTTCTTTTTAATTTTTTTAAGATTTATTTAGTTATGAATATAAGCCAGAGTTGGGGGTGGGGTGTGTGAGAAGATTTACCAGAAGCAGAGCAGGGAACAGAACAGGCAGACTGACTGAAACACACTGCTGAGCGGAGCAGCAGGTGAGTCAGGAGAGGTCTACTGCGCCATGTGGGTTGCTCCCTGGCTGGCTGGGGATCTACCTCATGCTTCAGTGGCTGAGGATAGCTTAGTAGTGCTGTGCTTAACCCCTTGCCCACTAGGGAGGCCCCATGTTTGCTTTTCTACTTGTTACATTTGGAGGTGATTTATTATGTAGCAACAGATAACTAATACATACTTCATGGATTTCATATCCATCATTATAATAATTTACTTATAGTCTTCAGCTATCGATTTTGGTTTCCTGGCTGGGTTACCATGAATATTGTACTATACAACTGCACTCTGAGCCAGAACACAGGAGGCAGCACATTAATGAAGAAATTCACACCCTTCAGGCAGTGTGACTTCCCTACACACTCAGTTCACGTGGCTGCACCACACAGGTGCACTCGTGTTTTAAATATTTTGTGGCTGTACTTGATTGTTAAACTTAAAGCCTCTGTTAGAACTCTTCAACTCTAATTGGAAAAAAAAAATTCAGTTGTTTTAATAAAATGGTTGCCATCACATGGGAACTCCCTCACATTACATGATAAGGTTAGTAAACCTGCTATGCTTTCATTCATTTTCTCCTTTCTTCCTGCCTCTAGGAAAATACTGCCTGTACCTCAGAATCCATTCTTTCCACAAGTACTTTGGATTTTACTTCTATTGGTTCTCTTTCACACCAATTATCTTTTCTTTTCTCCTGGATCACTTCCTTCCACATACAGATATTTTATAACAGAATTACCAATATGAAAACTTTCCTCTCATTTCTCAGTTCACTCAACCGGGTTTCTACCCTCATCATTCCACTGAAAAAGTCATGATGAAAGTCAATAAAGACCTTCATATTGCCAAGTTGATGGATGTATGTCTTTTCTCATGCTTATTCTAATTCTCAGCAGTATTTTGCATGCAATATCCTCCATTAGGAAGACCATTTCTACTTGATTTCTATTTTACCAGACACTCCCAGATCTAACCACTTTTTAGCCTCTTTTGCTGATTTTTCTTCTACATGACTTTGAAATGCTGACTTCCTTAGAGATAAGTGATATATCTGCTTCTCTTATTTCTCTACTGTCTCTCTCGGTGAATTAATGTATTCCCTAATATCAAATATCACTATAAAAACATAAGCATACATATGAAAATACATAAGGACATACACACACACCTATTTCTTTAGCGAGAGCGTAAATTGTAGATTTTTACAATTGTCTAACATCTCTACTAAGAATTAATCAGTCATCTCATACTTAAGGGAATTAAAAAAAAAGAAAAGCAAAGAAAAACAAACACAAAAATCTCTTGATAGCACCTTCCCTTAGGAAGTTTGAAAAGCATATTTCTGAAGCAGTGGAGATGAAACAAAGGTGTGTATATATAGTTTTTAAATTTTGTATATACATACATAAAATTCATTTTTTAAAAGATTTATTTATTTATGCATACAAAAACTGGGGTACACGCCAGAGGTGTGGGGGGTGAGTGGATTCACCAGAGGCAGAGTGGGGAACAGAACAGGCAGATTTGACTGAAACACACTGCTGAGGGGAGCAGCAGGCGAGACAGGAGAGGTCTGCTGCGCCGTGTGGGCAGCTCCCTGGCCTAGAATCAAACTCGTGATGCAGTGGCTGTGGATAGCTTCATAGGTTGCGTCCTAACCCCTTGCACCACCAGGGAGGTCCTCATATATAAAATACATTTTATATGTAAATACTATATATGTGTATACATATTTTACTTCAAGGAAGGACTATATTAGGGAGGCCTCCTAACGTTGAAATAGTACATGATAGGAACAGAGATAATGGAGAAAAGCACTGATTTAAGAAATGTAGGATCTTGTGCAGTGTTTGCAAATTTAAAACAGCAACAACAAAAACAATAAACCAACTCCTGACTTCTGAATTACTCCAAAGAAATGTGTCCTTCCTCAATGTTTCCATCTAAGGAAATACTAACCACCAACTTACACAACCTGCAAGCATAGAAATTAAGCTTGCTGTCTCCCTATCTGTCACTCCCACATGCAATCTCTTACAAGTAATTGCTGCTTGTTCCACTTTGTATTAGTTTGCTAGGGCTCCCATAACAAAACACCACAGACTGGGTGTCTTAAATAACAGAAATTAATGTTCTCACAGTTCTAGAAGCTGCGTGTCTAATGCCAAGGAACTTGCACAGTTGATTTCCTCTGAGGTTTCTCTTCTTACCTTGCAGATGGCTGCTTCTAGCTGTCACCTCACATGGTGCGCCCTCTGTGCCTGCTTACCTCTGATGTCTCCATATATACTAATCTTTCCTTATAAAGACATCAGTCAGACCGGATTAGGATCCATGCTAGACCCCATTTTAACCAAATTACTTCTTTAAGGACTCTATATACAAAGACATTCGAATTCTGAGGTACTGAGGGTTAGAGAGTCAACACATGAAATTCCAGGGTGACAAGGAGTAACAATTCAACCCACAATATACTTCAAATGCACATATCTCAATTCTAACTAGTTATTTTTCTTTTTACTGACATCTTTTCCAAAGCATTTTTTTTTTTTGCCTAGTCTACTGCAATAGACTCCTACCTCGCATCATATAATCTTTGTTAATATACCTCTGTTTAATTACACTCTAGGCAAACACTGTGTCCTTTAAAAAAAGGAAGTTGAAAATCTTACTAGTTACTTCTCACGGAACATGTAATAAATCCAAACCTGGTATCATCTGATTCCTGTTTTTCCTTTATCCCCACTCACACTTCTTACTGATGAAACCCAAACTACATTAACCTTCTTTCTGTCTCAAAGACATCAAATGTATCTCTTCCTTACAGTCTTCCTATGCAAGGAATGAGCTTCCCTTCTTTTGTGGTTTGGACCACTTTCATAGTCTGGCATTTTTCTTATTCTTTGATTTTCATCTTAAAAATTCTCTCTTCAGAGAGGCTTTAAAAAAAAATACCCAAACTGTCATGTTATTTCCTTAAGGAAACCATGAAACCATTTGTCCATTTTACTTGCTAATTTTGAATTATTTAATTGTTCTCTGTTTTTTTCTGATAAATCCATCATTATATACTCTTCTACTAGTGCAGCCAACAAAGAATGTGTTGAACAGATATTTAGTGAATGAGTCAGTTGAAATTTGCAACATGGTAAATTTCATATTTTGATATTACATCTGCCCATTGGAATAATATCTATTTTAATAGCTATATAATATATATTTGTATCAGACTAACCTACAGGTCTCTTTTCCCTGGAGCAGACACTTTATTTCCTTCATTTCTCTTTTGACATAGTTTCTACACTCTTCATCTTCATGGCTGCTTGAAATTGAATCTATCTCAGTTTTCACAGTTCTTTAATGCTACAATTAAAAAAAAATCCATATTATAACTTGCCAGTGTAGATAAAACAAAACTATTTGTTCAGCTGAAATGAATAAATGTCTACTGAGCATATACTTAACCAAACTCTGTAGTTCTAAGGACAAATATCTCATGTGAATATTTCATGGTCCAACTTTATAGAATGAACCAATCATTGATGTAATTAACACATAATTCCTGAGCACATACTCCATATAAGACAGATTGTTGGCTATTTGAGAAACAGACATAGTCCCTGCCCTTGTGATGCATGCCTCTGTTGGTAGAGGTAGCTAATGTGCAGCGAGCTACTATTCAATATAAATACAGATGCATCAAATGTCTCAAAGGAGAAAGATACTGTGCTATGAGAGGCACAGTATGTGTGCAGTGGGAGAAGGGAGCACATTACTTTTGGGGACAGAGAACATTGTGTTTGGGGACAGAGAATATTTACCTGAAGAAATGATATTTGATCAGACATTTGAAGGAAAATAAGGGATTACTAATTATTCCAAGCAAAGGGAGCAGAGTATGCAAAAATATTAAGGCAGGAGGGAGCAGAACGCATTGTAGAAAAAGAAAGTCAAGGTGAGGGAAATGAACACAAGGCTGATTGGCAATTCATGATGTTTTTGATAAAGATTAGCATAGAAATTGGTCATTCTTTATATGAATAGGAATATTAACTGAAGGATTGTAAATGAAAGTAACTCACTCAGGTTTTTTTTTTTACTCTTTTTATTAATTTTTTACATTGTTCATTTTTAAACAATATTTGCCTCCCCCCACCCCCTCAGGTGTAGACCCCATAGAGTTTCCTTCACCAATGCACCCATGCACCATCACCTCAGTCCCCTGTGCTCCTCCCTCCCTCCCTCTGATCCCTCTCCCTCCTCCTCCCCTGCAGGATGTCTCTGATTTATAATCGTCTGTTTTTGCTTTGTTGTGTTTTGTACTGTTATTATTTTTTTACACTGATGTCTTATTTGGTTCCCCTATATTCCTGCTATAAGTGAAACCATCCGATATTTTTATTTTTCCTTCTGGCTTATTTCACTGATCATAATTCCTTAGAGCTTCATCCACATTGCTGCGAATGGCACGAGTTTATCTTTTTTGATTGCTTAATAATATTCCATTGTGCATATATATATATATATATATATATATATATCACATCTTCTTGATCCAGTCATCTATTTTGTGGCATTTGTGTTGTTCTCAGGTTTTACCTATTATAAATAGTGCTGCAATAAACATAGGGGTACAGGTGTTCTTTTAAATCAATGTTTTTGTGTCCTTTGGATAGATCCCTAGGAGTGGAATTGCTGGGTCATATGGTAGCTCCATTTTTTGTACACTGAGGAACCTCCAGACAGCTTTCCATAGTGGTTGGACCACTTTGCACTCCCACCCGCAAGTAGGAGAGTTTCTTTTTCACCACATCCTCGCCAACATTTGTTGTTGCTTGTTGTTTTGATATGTGCCATTCTTACTGGTGTAAGGTGGTATCTCAATGTGGTTTTGACTTGCATTTCCCTGATGATAAGGGATGTTGAACATTTTATCATATGCCTGTTGGCCATTTGCATTTCCTCTTTGGAAAAATGTCTTTTAACTTCTTCTGCCCATTTCTTGACTGGATTGTTTGTTTTGTTATTGTTGAGCCATTGAGTCATGTGAGTTCTTTGCATATCTTTGTGATTAGTCCTTTTTAAGTTGAGTGGAGTGCAAAGATTTTTTCTCAATCATTGGGGTGTCTCTCTGTTTGGTTAATGTCTCTTTTGCTGTACAGAAGCTTTTCAGTTTGATGTAATCCCAGGTGTTTATCTTTTCCTTGACTAGTTTTGCTTTAAAGATGAGTTTTTAAAGATGTTATTGCAATGTACGTCTTGTAGTATTGTACCTACATTTTCTTCTATATATTTTATGGTTTCAGGTCTTATGTCCAGTTCTCTTATCCATTTTGAGTTGATTTTTGTGCATGGTGAGAGGTAGTGGTCTAGTTTAATTTTTTTGCATATGGTAGTCCAGTTTTCCCAGCACCATTTACTGAACAAACTGTCCATGTTTCATTGCATATTCTTTGCTCCTTTGTCAAAGATCAGTTGTCCATATAAGTGTAGTTTTATTTCTGGACTCTCTATTTGATTCCATTGGTCTGTGTCTGTTTTTGCTCCAATACCAAACTGTTTTAATTACTATGGCTTTGTAGAATAGCTTAAAGATTGGAAGTGTGATACTTCCTTTCTCCTTTGTTTTCATCAATAGGGCTTTAGCTATCCATGGTTTTTTGTGGTTCTATATGAATTTCATCAGTATGTGTTCTATATCTTTGAAGAATGTCATTGAGATTTGACCTACTGCCAATATTATTTTCAATGGTGAAAAGCTCAAGGTCTTTCCTTTAAGATCAGGAACAAGACAAGGATGTCCTCTCTCACCACTGCTCTTCAATATAATACTGGAGGTCCTAGCCAGGGCAATAAGACAAGAGAAAGACATACAAGGAATCCAAATGAGGAAAGAAGAAGTAAAATATCACTATTTGCAGATGATAATATATGTAGAGAACCCTAAAAACTCCACAGAAAAGCTACTTGAAATAATCAACCAGTTCAGTAAAGTAGCAAGATACAAAATCAACACACAGAAATCAGTAGCCTTCCTATACACAATCAATCTGAAGAAGAAATCAAGAAAACCATCCTTTTTATAATTGAAACAAAAAAAATCAAATACTTGGGAATAAACCTAACAAAAGAGGCAAAAGATCTATGCAAAGAAAATTATAAAGCACTGTTAAAAGAAATAGAAGAAGACACAAAGAAATGGAAAGACATCCCCTGCTCATAGACTGAAAGAATTAACATTATTAAAGCGTCCATCCTACCAAAAGCAATATACAGATTCAATACTATTCCAATGAAAATCTCAATGACATTCTTCAAAGATTTACATTCTTGATAGTATATTTTTGTTTCAATATGAAGAACAATTTAAGGAACAAAGAAATAGATGTAAAGAACAAATTAGGATACTATTACATAAGTGACAATGATGGCATTGGTGGAGAGAGAAGCTATCCAAAAGCTAGTTGGAGGTAAAACCAATGCAATTTGTCAGCAAGAATTAGTGGGCCTGGACCTCTCCTGTCTCACCTGCTGTTCTCCTTAGCAGTGTATTTCAGTAGATCCACCTGTTCTGCTCCCCACTCTGTTTTCGGTGAACCCTCTCACCACCGTCCACACCTTTGACCTACACCCAAGCTCTTGTATGCATAAATAAATAAATCTTAAAAATAAAAAATGAGTGGATCTGGAGAACAGCCTCTAATAGTGAATTTGCATATTGCCAGATCATATTTAAATGACATTCAGTTATAGCATTTTGATTGGTGGTTTAATTGATATAATTGAATTTTTTTATCCAAAAGGTGTGTGTCTGTATGAGAGAACATCCCAAGAACAAGATGTCTTAAAATAATAATAATTTTTCTCATAAATACGCACTATGAAGAAGATTGCTGATAGGAAGATTTGTCTCTGAGCTTAGAGATGGCATCTGGGATACACAGGTAATAAATGGCAGGTGGAGAATTCACTTTCAAGATGGCTCACTCATTAGTTGGAATTTGGTGCTGGCTATTGGCTGGGGGCTCAGTAGAAGCTGTTGTATCTTTTTCACCTGGGCCTCTCCGCCAGGCTCCATTGTCCTCATTACAACATTGCAGTTGTCTTCCATGAGTGAGTGTTCCAGAAAAGAAATCTAACAATATTTTAATGCCTATATCTGGTAATCAGCACAGCATCTGACTTCGTTCTGCTCATCAAAGCAGTCAGTGGGCTTGTTTAGCTTCAATGTGCCTATTAATGATGGCAGGGAATAGGAAGAATGTCTCTACTTCTTGATGTAATAATATTTTTCAATGGAAGAAATATTAAAGTGTGATATGCAGAGCATACTGCTTAATGACATCTACTCAATGAATTATATCACTTAAAACAGTGATTATTCTTCTACAGTCAAAGATATCTGAATAACTGATGTGTTTTCCAAGTCAGTGGTCAGTGTTAAATAGCTCAGGTTCAAATATAGTGTCTGGTAACATATCATTAGAACCTTCTCAACATTAGAATGCACATCTCTAGAGGACAGGGAGATGTCTTATGATATGATGTTAGTCTTTGGGACAGCACCTAACTAGCCAATTGATTTATTTTTAGTTGTTACAAAATGCTTATATTTCTTCTCTTCAAGAATATGCCAGATTATGCCAAATATCTTGTAGTAGGAAGCAAATGTGTTATGTCGACAATATTCTTGTGAAACACCTTACAGAAACCATTAGATTAACAATATTGTTTCTTACTATAGCCAGGCTGGTTCCAATGTATCACCATTTTGTTTTCTATATATTCACAAACCATCTATTCAAAAACTCATTCCATAATTTTTCCATGGATCAATATGATTTCTAAACATTCATTCTTTCTACCTTTTAAAAATAAAGTCAATATACACCTACTAATATACTAATATTGTCTTTTTCTTGTGCCCACTTCATTCCCAAGTTTCTGAAAAACATTGAAAATAGGTTCATAATAACACATACTTTAAGTTTAATGTGATGCATTTGCTCTAGACCAGCACATTTAAATCCAGTAAACTATCTGGGGTCCTTCTAATATTTTCTTGATTTCTTGGGTATCATTTTACTCATTGTTGGACCTTTTTGTCAAGTGAAATAGCTCATTTTGGATAGAAGATGGAACCAAATTAGCAACCAAATCACCCTGCATTCCCTCTGCCTTCTATTATCATTAAACATCCCCTGTCATAAAGAAAAGATCCTCTTTAGACTTCCTGTCTGAAGTTCCTGTTGAACGTTTTTGATTGTTTTATCCTTCTGCATGTGGACATCTTTTTTGCTTTTTAGTAACCGTTCATTCCTACTGATGCAGCTAATTCTCTCACGTAATTTGTTCTTATAATAGAAGATTTGTTGTAGATGAACCATTTTTGGTGGTTTATTTTAATACATTCAAAAACATTTTTCCTTCAAGATAAAATGACTTGTTAAAAATTTCAAAATCTTTTGGAAGTCAATTTGTTTGTTAAAATCTTTTGTACATATCCTCATATCCTGAATTAATACAATGGGGAATTTGACAGTCCCAAGAAGACAATTCCTTAAATAGGTTACTCTTTGATTTCACTTTTGGAGATTAAATTTCAGGCAAATTGTCCATTTGCATATCAACACTGCCTTTCAATAATTTGGTAGTTTCTATTAAGGGAAACATTGATTAAAATGAATTTTTCACAAATTATTCCTTAAACAACTACCCAGCCTGGTTAATACTTTCAGTATCAACATTTGAAGTAATTTCTTTGTATCATATAGCCCGCTCAGTATCAATGTAGAGTTGATGCAGCCCATATTGAAGGCATACCACTCAAGTGACCTTTTAATTCTTAGAATATTAACTATAAAGGGATTATATACTGACTTGAAAAACAACTTGCTAATTCTATATTAATTTTCTAAATTCTTCTTCATATTTTCTTTATAGGAAAGAGCAGGGAATTCAACATGAATTTATTAATCTTTTCCTTCTGTGCCTGTCTTGAATCAAACTGAATCAGAAATAGTAAGTTTCACTTTTAATCTTCCATTAATATGTGAAAATGCAGATTCATATGAAACTTTCTCAGTTTCCCATAAGCTAAAAATGATGTATCTTTACTGAGCCAGTGTTATCTTCTAAATAACTGAAAACATTAACATGAAAGAATATCATGCTTTTCACAAGCAACTTTATTTTACTGAAAATTCCATTGTTTGTGCTATTCTTGTTGAAGAGTCACCAGCACAACAGAGTATACAATGAGATTAAATTTTACTTTGTTGAAAATTTTAATTTATAAACTGGGGAAAAATCCAGATGTAGAATACATATTTACAGTGATAAACCAATTAGGTTATCCACTATTTTTCTGTATAAAACTTTGTCATGAAATTATAAAATAGAATTATGTAATTTCATAACTATAAGCAACTCGCTTCACATTTGAGTTTCAGTATTTTTATAAACAAAGATAAACTCAGGAGAAAGATAAATACTGGACAGTGTCACTAATATATGGAATATAAACTACAACACTAGAAATAGTGTTGAAAAACACTCTAGTGTTTTTCAGACTGACTCCATTAGCAGTTTCAACAGAGCCTTTCATTAAAATACATCCCCTCCCCTTTCATAAGAGAATTGCATCTCTGTGCTTGACACAGAAACATTAATTCCAAAGGGCACTTGCACCCCTATGTTTATAGCAGCACTATTTACAACAGCTAAGCTATGGAAACAACCCAAATGCCCAAAAATAGACGACTGGATCAAGAAGTTGTGATACATATACACCATGGAATATTACGCAGCAATCAAAAAAGATAAACACATGCAGTTTACAGCAACATGGATGGAGCTAGAAGGGATCATGCTTGGCGAAATAAGTCAGAAAGAAAAAGAAAAATACTGGATGG
The DNA here is from genome assembly GCF_964194135.1 of Talpa europaea. Taxonomy (NCBI): domain Eukaryota; kingdom Metazoa; phylum Chordata; class Mammalia; order Eulipotyphla; family Talpidae; genus Talpa; species Talpa europaea. The sequence continues at coordinate 71,791,956 of NC_140068.1, forward strand.
TCTCACTCATAGCAGGAATTTAGAAAACCTAAATAAGGAAAAAGACTAATTAATATACAAAGTAAAAATCAAAATCAACAAGCAACTATAAACCAGAGACACATTATGGGGTGGGGTGGGGGGGAGAAGAACGATTAGGGTTAAAATAAGGGGGGTGCAATTGTATGGGGAGTATAACCAAAATGAAAATGCATACATAGTGCAAAAATGACAAATGATATAAGAATTATATAAAATAAAATATTAAAAAAAAAAAAGTAACAGTTGAGTGTTACCCAGCCAGGCAAAGGCTGAGGAGAAATGAGAAACTAGGTGTTTTTTTCTGTTCCTTCCCATATCCAAAATCACTTCTATTTTGATAGTTTTGTTTTCATTTCTAAATAAGATAATTATTTATCCAGTTCTCTGAAGTAGATATTTCTATCATTAGATTATTTGAACAAAATTTCACAGCATTGGGCCTCCCCGGTGGCACAGCGGTTGAGCGCTGGGTTGCAAAGCTGCCCGCAGCCTCTGCAGCACCGGTTTGATCCCCAGCCGCCAGGCGAGGGTCCCATATGGCGCGCAGACCTCTCCTGCCGCCCGCTGCTCCCCTCAGCAGTGTACTTCGGTCCTTCTGCCTGCTCTGCTCCCCGCTCAGGCTCTGGTGAATTCTCTCACCCTCCCGGGCTTTTGACTGAACCCAGTGCTTGTACAAACAAACAAACAAACAAGCAAACAAACAAACAAATAAAACATGCCTCTAAAAAAAACATTTCACAGCATCATATTTTCATACTTGACAAAATAAAGACATTATCTTTCTCCACTAAGATCTGAATTACAGCTGCTGAGAGGGGGCAACCTCATGTGACATAAAGTCATTCTGGTGACCCATCTTATCTGTGGCTAGACAGAATTGATTAAACAACTTGATGGCTGCACTTTGAAATTAATTAATTAGATTGTGGGTGAAACTCATGGAAACAAAAGAGAGCCATTCATTCATAGAACTAATAAAATTTTATCAGTGTATCCATTAAAGAAAATGTGTTGTTTCTTTGTTCCAACAATACATATGCTGTATTTAAAATAATTCAAAGGATATGGCCCTGAAGGATAAATGGTTTTCCGGCTTTTCTGCTGTCTGCTATTCCATTGCCCAGCCTCATAGGGCACCTGCATTTGTTACATTGTTATAAGTTACTTGTTTACTTCTGTGGGCCATAGCTCTGTATTGACATAGTCCTCAAGAGAAGCAGAGGCAGGAGAGAGAGTGGAGAAAGAGCTCCAGGAAAGTCCAGAGTGAAGACTTGCCTGGGGCTTGGAGGCCTTTCGGCCTCCTGGTCCCCAGCGCCCCCATGTACCTGGTTGCTGCACTAAATGTAAAAGCTCAATAAAAGCCTGAGTAAGCCACCGAGGGCTCCAGGAATCTACCCAGTCTGCTTGAATCATAGAAATCCTGTACTGTCCCATCCTGCCACTACAGCCCACAGAGAAAGTCAAACCACATCAGTTCAATAGTATAGCTTTGTTTGAATTCTGATTTGGCCTCCAATGTGGTATAGATGCTGGCAACTCACTTCACATCTGAGTTTCAGTACTGTTACAAATCAAGATAAAATTAGGAGAAAGATAAATACCAGATGGTGTCACTATATTCCATATAGGAATATAAAGTAACTAAACTAATAGAGCACCAAGCAGAGGATGAGAGAGTACAATGGAATATGGTGAACCATGGGTGATATGATGGTGGGTGAAATGCAGTGGTAATACTGATGAAGATATCCCAGTATTACCTCAATTTAATTGATCGATTAATTAATTAGCCACTTCACATCACTGTCATGAAAATTAGGAATAACATCAGAAGATCTAAATACTGTGGAGGAGGGCCTCCCTGGTGGCCCAGGGGCTAAGTCTGAGTGTTATCACCATGAATGAAGACCCACTGTGAGGGCCTGAGTTCAATCCCCGGCTAGGGAGGTGACCCACATGGCACAGCAGCCCTCTCCTGTATTGCCCACTGCTCCCCTTAGCTGTATATTTCAGTAGATTTGCCTGTTCTGCTCCCTACTGTGTCTCTGGTGAATCCTCTCATGCCCCCTCACCTCCAGCCTGCATCCCACTTCTTCTATGCAAAAATAATAAATTAAAAATAAATCTTTTTTAAAATAAGTCGATACAGTGGATGAAATAAGAGTCTCAATAAACGGTAACTACTAGCACTGTTTACAAGCATGACTCTGAGCTATGTACCAGGATAACATAAAAAATAAATGTAAACATCTCCTGTTTTCAAAACAAAAGGAATGGTTTGATCCAGGACACTGGTGAGCAGGGAGCAGGAAAAGGTACTCCACATCTAACTTTGTAGTTGTTGTCTACTTTTATTTTAACTAAAGATTACTTGTACCAAATATTCCACATACCTGGCAGATAAATAAAAACATGCTAACATACACACCCATTCCATGCTACCATCTGTTAATATGCAGTTATTAAATTCATTTGGTTATATACATTTTCTGCCATAAAAAGCAAAATAAAATTCAGATATGGAAAAATGTTTGAATTAAAGCGCTTTCTAGAGATGGTAACATTTTGTTGTAAACTTTGGAGTCTGATTATCACTGTAACTTATAAACTTTGGAGTCTGATTATCACTTGTTTAATTATTTTCAAAAATATACCTGTATGACAGGATATGAATTATGTTTTTCAAGAGTAAATATCTAGGCACAAATCTGTCCTCATTTGTGATATAACATTTAGTCATTGGTGACATATGAAACCAGCTTTTAGTTATATTACTAATTATGCTCAAAAATTTTGTATAATCAGACCTGGGTAATGAAGAGTGATTTAGGAACAATGGTAGCATTTTAAACTCAAATTTAGCTTTATTTATATGAAAATAGGAAAAATAATGAACTATCAAGATATCTGTTACTATCAAAATTCTCTTACACATAAGAAATGGTACTGGAATCTTTAAACCTACTTTTATTTTTTAATTTTCAAATAGTGATCATTTTAATTTTCAAGTGTTGCATAAGAATGGATTTATAATGTATATTAACTATAACTATTTTTGTCTTTTTTTTCAATCAATGTGATTAAAAAGTTTGCTAGAAGAGGTTTTGAATATAAAGTTTTATTCTGAGATGAACATTTCTAGCTAATGTCAAACTATTTATAACCTTCCAAAAAATACTCAGAGAATGTGACTTTGGCAGTTTAATTGAGTGCTTCTGTAATAAAGCTCAAGTAATTGGAAAATTAAATTTCTGTCATGTGCTTATAGTAAAAAGCAAATTGTAATAATCATTGAATATTTAGTTCATATGAATTAAAGTTTAAGATTAAATTCTAGCTGTTATTAAGTACTGAAGTTTTTTCAAATGTATCAAATGTATATTTTGGGGTCTTTTTATGTGTTACTAAATTGCAACACTCTGTCCAAGCAATTACTAGGTGCAAGGGTTAATTTGGTACAACTAATATTCTTATTTTCTAAACATTGTTAAATTTGTTAATTACTTTAATGAAAAAAGAGAAAAGAACTCAGGAAACATATGAACAGAACACTGTACAAATTGTCAGAGAAATCCTTATTACACTTCTGAGACTCCATAAACAGTTACTATGTACCTAGACAGCAAATTCTCTTATCAGCACCCCTGGACCTGGAGTTCATAACATTTTGGAATTTCACTAAAATTCAATAGTAATACTGAAATCAGATTATCACACCCCCCCATATGTTAAGAAAAGTGATGTTGAGACATGAATAGCATATCAGATCTAGTGTAATTTATCAAAAGAAATTTTATTCTTTTTTGTATATTCTCATGTGTGTTGGAACCAGATTTTAGGGTTTAACAATGCTAAATTTTAATCAAATTCCTACAGCACCTGTTTGACATTTTTGATATTTTAATTTACTCTTTCTTTTTAACACAGGTATTTCATTCCCACCTTTTCTCAATCTGTTCAGTTATAAATTTATATGAAAGATGTGGTTGTCAGACATGATTGAAAGAACATTCAAGACCTATAAAGAGGAAGGAAATATTTGAATAAAAGCTCTAGTAATGAGAATGAGCCAGTCACTTTTGGTATCTTGAAAGTAATCTAGCTGAGGTTTTGTTACCATAGCCTTTCACCAATAGATGGATGGATAGATAGATGATAGAGAGTGAGCGAGCGAGCGAGCGAGCGAACTCTTATGTGATTAGGAGTCTTCTATGTCTCCTGAGATCTTAATAAGAATGTTTATAATTTCCCATCTGTGAGTATATCACAAATATCCCAACATACAATTTGTCATTACACATTAGATATTCATATTCCTAAAATTCCCTTTAATTTATAACACCATCATTAAATTCCATCTTCTCCTCTTTCATCTTTATTTTTCTCCTCTCTAGAAACAATAATCAAAGCATAATCTTATTTTCAGTCATTTTCCTGTAATTCTGTATTCAAGAATTTCTTTTTTTTTTAAATAGAGGCATTTTTTAAATTTATTTATTTAGTTTGTTTGTTTGTTTTGTTTATACATGCACTGGGTACAGTCAGAAGCACGGGAGGGTGAGAGAATTCACCAGAGTCAGAGCGGGGAGCAGAGCAGGCAGAAGGACCAAAGCACACTGCTGAGGGGAGCAGCGGGTGGCAGGAGAGGTCTGCGCGCCATGTGGGACCCTCCTCTGGTGGCCGGGGAGCAGCCGGGGATCGAACCGACGGTGCAGCAGCGGGCAGCTTCGCAACCCAGCGCTCAACCGCTGTGCCACCTGGGAGACCCTGTATTCAAGAATTTCTTTCAAGCAGCTCACCAATGTATTTTTCCAAAGATATTTTATCCCTGAGAAATGTTCTGGTACCTGTGATAAAGGTAATTATTTTTGATCTTATATAGTGAAATCAGTATCAACACTGATATTGATACTGCTGATTATATTTTGCACATTGTATGGACCAAGAGGGTGAATTCTGAAATCAGACTAATGGGTTTAATTTGCAGTACTATCACTTACTCTGTTCAGTTTTTTATCTTCTACTGAATCCCAAAGAGAATAAAGAGAATAAAGTTCACCCTATAGAGTTGTTGGAGGATTAATGGAAAAGAGTATTAAATACTGATTACTATCTCTAGTCTATCAAAGGGTACCATTTCTTCAAATACAAAATGAAAATAACAGTATCTGTTTCATAAAGCTATTATGAAGTATAAGTGAAAAAATGCAATTCAAATGTTTTGTACAGTAAGTAGCACATGGCACACAATAGTGAATAGTATATTTTATTGCTACTATTAGTAGAAAGCCTTGATTTATCAAGCAATTAATTATAACAATACTTGTCCATTATTTATATTAATTTATGTTTTATTATTTTATATAGATCATATTAAATGATAGCTTATAAAATCTATTCTATGAACAAGCCTGTACACTAAGTCCACAAATTCAGGTATAGTCATTAGCATGTATTTTATATATATATATATATATATATATATATATATATATATATATATAAATTCATGCCCTTTTATGCTCCTTGATATCCAAACCATTTTTAGTAGTGAATTTCACATTAAGAAAAAACAAATAATCTCTGATCCTTGTTAACTACTAATCTATATGTTCATGAAAGAATGACAATCTTCTTAGAATAGACTTCACATAGATTACAGTTTTGTGTGTGTGTGTACATATATACATATATATGCCATCATATAACTATATACTAACATATATTTACATGTGTATTATACTTTTGTGTATTATATATTTACATGTGTTTGTGTGTATAGACCCAGTTAATACATGGAACAATAAAATAGAAAAATTAGGGCCTCCCCTGGTGGCGCAGGGGGTTGAGCGCTGGGCTGCGAAGATGCCCGCAGCCTCTGTAGCCCCGGTTCGATCCCCGGCCACCAGTGAGGGTCCCACATGGTGCACAGACCTCTCCTGCCCCCTGCTGCTCCCCTCAGCAGTGTACTTCGTCAGTCTGCCTGCTCTGCTCTCCTCTCTACTCTGTCTCTGGTGAATTCTCTCACCCTCCCATGCTTCTGACTGTACCCAGTGCTTGCATAAATAAATAAAATTTTAAAAATCTAAAATAGAAAAATTATAAAAATAATGATATTAAAGTAAAATTTTCAAGTTATGAACTTAAAAAAGTATATGTGTTTTGTTATATATCACATAGAAAGATTAAGGCAGATCTAGCATTTATCAAACAAGTTATAATCAGATAGAAGAGAATAACTCAAGTAGTATAAATACATTTTTTAAATACCTTGGCTAGATTCATACTGATTTTCTTGGTTCAACTTTTGAAGTATGACCTGGAAGTAATTCCTAAAGAGCTTTGCTTATTAAAATGATTTGCTATTATAACAATAACACAATCTCATTCAAGATAGACTCTGAAAGAATCAGTACAATTGCTCTACCTCTGGCCTCCAAATCTAGCATTAACATTTTTTAAGACACAGCTCTAAGTTCATATCCTCTTGCTTTCAAGCCAATTTTTAATTGAATTCAGTTAGTTTAATTGCTCCTCAGAGATGTCCATAAAATGTGCTCTCCCAGATTTCCTAGCAGAAGTACCATTGTCTCTGCTCAGCATTCCCAAGCAGACAGCAAAACTGCCATCAAGTCCTGTCTAGCTCAATGACTCTTTAATGTGATCATCTTATGTGCTTTGTATTCCAATTATAATTTAAAAAGAATTAAATTCTATTTAAATGGACAGCATCATCTCTTGGTATACTTGATGGAAATCTGTTTCAGAACGTTGTATCTCTTTAAGGTAGCACAGTTAAAAAAAAGTATGTCATATTATATTACCTTAATTTTATATCATCCATTTTACTTCCCTTTGTAATTTAATCCTACATTATCTTTGATAGTAGCCAAATAGAGCACGGTGATTCATTTTTGCCATATACTCTTCATAGGTGCAGTGTTAAAATTTTACATTTAAAGATAGATTTAAAAATCCAGGATTGGGCCTTCCTGGTGGTGCAAGGGGTTAAGACACAACCTGTGAAGCTGTCTGTAGCCACTGTAGCACGAGTTCGAACCCCCGGCTGGCCAGGGAGCAAACCACATGGCACAGCAGATCTCTCCTGACTCACCTGCTGCTCCTCTCAGCAGTGTACTTCAGTCACTCTGCCTGTTCTGTTCCCCACTCTGTCTCTGGTGAATCCTCTCACCCCCCACACCACTGGCCTGTACCCCAGCTCTTATATGCATAAATAAATCTTTAAAAAATAAAAATCCAGGATTTTTTTTTTCAATATTATAGAGCAGATTTTAGAAGTAGGCTATTCACAGAAGCAGGAAAATTTATTTGTTATGGTGTTGAAATATCTTCAGGAATGGATTCTAGGTTTATAAAAGCATTAATAATAACACCATGAAAGAGTATATTTATACTCTATGATGTAGACAATTCCCACGCATTTGGCCATGTATATCGATCTTTCAAAAGCTAAGACTGACATTATTATTCCCATTTTGTAGATCAAAAGTCTGCAAGCAAAGACATTCAGGCTAAATTTGATTAACCCCTTGTTTCTATAAATAAAATTTTATTGAATTACTGACATGCCCAGCCATTTACATAGTTTCTAGCTGCTTTGCACCTCCAAGGCCTGAGTTAAGTAGTGCTGACACAGAAGTTTAGTTTACAAAATATTTACTATCTGATCTTTTACAGAAAATGCTTGTCCAACCCTGTTATAAATGCCCAGGCTAAAATAGAGAAAATTAACTAATGTCCTATATTTATATGTCTAATCTAATGCACAAGTGGCATTACTTGAAGGCAAATCCAACTCTTTTAGTCCAAATCCAGAATTACATTATATATAATATCATCCGAACATTAGCAGGAAATACCTGTCTCAATGATGGATACTTCATTATCTGAAACCTAGAAATAATAGAAAGGATCTGAGAGAGACAACTAGGATATCAGACAACATGCTTCGTGGGAAAGATATGGGTCCCAAGGACCTGGCCGTACAAGGCTGAGCAACTCCTGCCATAGGGTTATGAAACTTTTCAGATGCCAAAATTAAGGAGCAAAATGCCCACAGGTAAGGAAGCAAAGATTAGAAGATACTGGCAATCTGAAGCCCATATTCAGCAGCCAGCAAGTATTTCCTGTATGCCTGGGTTACTCTGGTTCTTAGTCAAATAGTTGAGATGGACAGTAATGCCAATATCGCCTAGAGATTGTGGATTCCTTTTCCTTCTCTCCTGACAATTTGTGTTTATATAACCCCTCAAAACTTAAAATCGTTACATATATTTTCATTATAAACTGAGGAAATCTCATCATTGCTGTACCTACCAAACAAGTCCTTTGCCCTACTCATTTGCAAAGTACACAGAATAATATCTTCTAAAAGACATTTTGGAGCAGCTTTGTATTTGGTGAAGGCAAATCAGGTTGTTTAACATTTTTCTGTCTCAACAGTCCATTTTTGGATCCTTGTCTACATTCTGCTTATTTCAATACTGGTCCAAACTTACCCTTAACTTAGTCTCATAATTTAGTAATTTAACAAGTACTTTAACAAGAAGGATTTGGTCACATTTAGAAATAAATGAAAATATAAAATGCAAAATATGATTTTGATTGTTTTAGAATAGTTGGAAATTAGACACAAGTTAAGGAAACTTTTGAAATGGTTTTATTATACTATGAACTTAGATAATTTTAAATTCCAAGTAAGTTGTATTAATATGACATATATAAATTGTTTTTGGAAAACATCCATTTTATTTTGAGACTGAAGGATAGGATCCAAGTAACTTGAAAACTAATTAAGGATTCATGCCCTTTACTATTCTCTATACCTTATTTACTTATTCCATGCTCAGAATCTATTATGTACCAAATATTATTCTTGGTCCTGGAGGTGCAACAGTGAGTGGAATAGAAAATTTCCCTGCTCTCTAGGTGCTTCTATCATGAAGTGATAGGTGTTATTATTGAGAATAAGTCACATGTCGTGACCAATTATGTGGATGGGAACAACTGTTTTTAATAGCTGTTCAGAGAGGAACTCTCTGCTCTGTGCGTGGAAATCCAAAGTAGAAAAGTCAGTTAGAAAGATATATGGAGCCAGAAGTATTTCAAATGGAAATAACAAATGCAAAGTGACGAGATAGACATGTGCATACTGTGTACTTGAAACCAAAAGTAGATTTGATTGAATGGGACTGTTAATGGAAGATGAAGTCAGAGAGAACTGTATAGGCAATCATCGAGTTTCCAAATAAGCAAACAAACCAATAACCAATCAAACATATTTTTTGACTGGTGGGGCACTGCTGTGTTCTCTGATCCAACAACTCTTTTCCAAAATCTTTGAAGTCTTAAAGGCTTTCTTCTGCTCATTGCGATCAAATTTTCTATACTACTAATAGGTATGTGGGATTTTATCATAGAACTTACCATGTTATTTCAACAAATACCATGATAGTAAAACATATTTTAATTTCTTATTCCAATCTTTGTGCATGGTTTGACAATTTCAAAGAATTTTATTATCTTATTAAAGGTCAAGATTTTTAATGTGGTTTTCTTGAATAAAAATTATATTTTAGTTAGCACAATGTTTCTTTATATTTATCTAAAATTTGTGTTTCTCTTTATAATGCTTTATTTCTCTAATGGACTTATATGCCCTACTTAAAAATGTTTGCTTCAATAAATTATGATTTAATATATGTTGACATGTATGTTTAAATTACTTTGGCTTATAAATTAAACACTTCATAAGAGACTGTTTTATTTATTTATTTACAATTTTTTTTTTAAAGAGGCACGTATTTTATTTATTTATTTGTTTGTTTGTTTGTTTATACAAGCACTGGGTACAGTCAGAAGCGCGGGAGGGTGAGAGAATTCACCAGAGCCAGAGCGGGGAGCAGAACAGGCAGAAGGACCGATTTACACTGCTGAGGGGAGCAGCGGACGGCAGGAGAGGTCTGTGCGCCATGTGGGACCCTCCTCTGGTGGGCGGGAAGCAGCCGGGGATCGAACCGACACCGCAGAGGCCCGCAGGGAGCTTCGCAACCCAGCGCTCAACCGCTGCGCCACCGGGGAGGCCCATAAGAGACTGTTTTAGAATCCATTCTTAGATGCATAATAATTGGAAAATGGATAATTTTCTCATTTGCATATATTTTAAAATTTATGGACATAATTCTTAAGTTTTGCCCATACAAATTATATACACATATATATGTCCATAAAAATATTCATTAAAAACATAAACAGTTTGAGGAAGAAAATATTCAGAACTAAACATGGTAAGATTTTTATTTAAATCATTCATATTGTTGCTTATGTATAAGTACATTTAAGTACATATGTACAATTGTATCAACCTACACATAATATTTTTAATATATCTAGAATTGACCCCATCCTAAAGCTGTAATATTTATTTCCTTTGGTGTCTATTCTTAGTATCTGTGTATCATATATTATATGCCTTTGAAAAAATCTTAACTTTACAGAACATTTTTATACCATAGTGTGTTTACTCCATATTTCTTTGAAATTCGACAAGTACATTAGATCTCTTTACATAATTCACTTCAATAAGATATTGCAAATATATTTAAAAAATCTTGAATCTATGCTTCACTAGACAGTTGACCCCTTTTACCTGACTTCTTCCTCCTTCCCTCTTATGACCCCTATTTGGTCTTATAGTCTAAAAGTTTATTTTTGTTTAGTTCTTTCATTTCTTTGGTTTGTCCAGACACTACAAATGTGTGAAATCATGTGGTGTTTGTCTTTCTATGTCTGACTTACTATACTAAGCATAACACCTTCTAGGTCCATTCACTTTACTGCAAGTGGGAGGATTTCATCTGTTTTTCTTTATAGCTAAGTAGTATGGAATTGTTCAGTGTTCTTGGTGGAATTTGTCATTCTGTGGATTTCACCACTTTGGGGGGTGGGTTGTTTTCTGTAATGACTCATTAATCATTTCTAACCCCACCTCTGGTTACTAGCCTTGTGAAATTTCCAACTTACATTTCCTATTCTAAGTTTCAATCAGTACTCTTTATTTCATTTTTCATTCCATCCTCTGTATCCCTCATTTCCAGGAATCTGTTTCGTTCTTTTCTATGATTTCTATCTTTCTGCTGAATCTCTCATTTCACTGATGTATTGTTTTCCTGGTTTCACTGCATTGCCTATCTGTCTATTCTCTTATAGCTCAATGATCTTCCTTAAAGGAATTCTTTAGAATTTTTTGGCAGACAATAAATAAATCACAGTTTTTGGGGGGTCAGATATTAGAGAATTACTGTGTTGCTTTTGTGGTGTCATGTTTCTTTGATTTTTTTTTTATGTTCCCAAAATCCTATACTCATTTGAAGAAGCAGTCACCACCTCCAGCCTAAACTTGATAGTTTTAGGAAAGAAAAACATTCTACTACACTAAAGACTGATAAATAATCAATATATAATGAAAAAAATTGATTCTTCTCTAAGAATCTAGAGAAATAATATTTAAAAAAAGAATGACATGGGCCTCCCTGGTGGCACAGGGGTTTGAGCACAGTGCTCTGAAGCTGTCTGTGGCCTTTGTGGTGCGAGCTCAATCTCCGGCCGGCCGGGAGCAACCCACATGGCACAGCAGACCTCTCCTGTCTCGCCCACTGCTCCCCTCAGTGTATTTCAGTACATCTGCCTGTTCTGCTCCCTGCTCTTGCGTTCTCTGGTGAATCTTCTCACCACGCCCCCCCCCCTCCCTCCCGTGACTCTGGCCTGTACCCCACTTCTAAAAAAAAAAATGACATGTCTTATTTGCTTAGCAACAGAAACATTTTATTTCCTATTAGTAGACTAGCTAGAGATTCTGAGGCTAGGGACTCCAGGGCTTTCTCATGCTTTTCTAGAGATGTTTTTGCTCCACACTTCTTGTTCCCTTTTATGGGGGGAGATTCTTAAGAATGCATGCTTTCTCTCCATAGAGGGAGACAAGTGCTGAGAGCGACCTGTCTTCCCACGGCCAGTATTTTGTGAACTGGCTTCTTGATAGAATCTGTGATGGTAGAATCAACTGTGAACTGGTTAGTAGCATGCTTAAATGAGTTTTGAGCCCTGGTTGCTCCCAACCTTTCCTGAACCTTCAGCACTGCATATCATCTGAATATTCTGGGAATGGGTAATAAAGAAGTAGGTCACTGGGTACTGTATTGTACAGGTGGGTGAGGCAAGGCACTTATTCACAAATTCTATCTTCCATGAGAGAAATCACAGACCAAAGGTGTTTCTTCGGCACTGACCTATGCCTGTGTCACTTAAGGGGAGGGGTGAGGTGGGTGAAGGGAGATGTTCTTTTTACACTTTTGTTACATCCACTTTGGAATTTTTTTCTTTAACAGTGTCCTGAAACTTCTCTGCTCAACTTTCATACTCCCACAAAGATTTGCTTGTCTGTGAATGACTGTCAAAATCAATACTCTGTGGGAGGATGACAGTAGAACACTCTTCTACCATATTACTAATATCCCATTCTCAATCCTTGTCATGGTATTTAAATCTTTTCACCAAGAAAGAGACAGTTCTTCTGCCTGCCTGTGACTATGCAGGTTACTCTCTTTTTGTTTCTCCTTTTCCTAATAAGCCTGTCCTTTCAAAATATTATAAAAATATTTTCACCAAGAATTTTTAAAAAGAATATAATGTGGTTGTTTTTCTAAAAAAAAAAGAGAAGAAAAAAACATTGTATTCATGATCACTTTCAATGACTATCTAAAACTGGATCATATGACTGTGCCATAATCTACTTAAACCTCTCTCCTGATTAATCATTTTTTTAAAGATTTATTTTTATTTATCTTCACATATAAGAACTGGGGTGTACACCAGAGGTGCAGGGGGGTAAGAAGATTCACCAAAGACAGAGTGGGGAATAGAACAGGTGGAGCCACTGAAATACACCGCTGAGGGGAGCAGAGGGCGAGACAGGAGAGGTCTGCTGCTCCATGTGGGCTAGTTCCCTGGCCGGAGATCAAACAAGTGCTATGGTGGCTAAGACTTCAACCCCTGCACACCATAGAGGCCCCTGATTGATCATTTTGGATGTTTCCAGTAGTTGTTACTATATTACCATGTTATACTGCAATGATAAAACTTTTGTGTACATTTCTCCTTTTTTTTTTTAGATTTATTTATTTATAGAACCGGGGTACAAGCCAGAGGCGCAGGATGGTAAGAGGATTCATCAGAGACAGAGCGGGGAGCAGAACAGGTGAACGGACCAAAAACACTGCTGAGGGGAGCAGCGGGCAAGACAGCAGAGGTCTGCCATGCCATGTGGTATCTCCCTGGCCGGCTGGGAATCGAAAGCACACTGCAGTGAGTTTGTCAAAAGATCAGAAACAACATGTGTTGTTCAAAAAGATCAGAAACAACAAGTGTTGGCAAGGATATGGAGAAAAAGGAACCCTCCCATTCTTTTGGTGGGAATGTGAACTTGGCCAGCCCACAGGAAAAATAGTGTGACAGGTTCTAAAAATATTAAAAGTAGATCAACCTTATGATCCAACAATTCTATTCCTCAGTATCTATCCTAAAAATACAAAAAACACCAAAGGTGACTTACTAATTGACTTATTAAGTAACACTAAGAAAGGCAAATATATGATCTTATTTATAGGTGGCATGGGAACACAAAAGACCAAGCTTATAGATACAGAGAACAAATTGGTGGTTCCCAGGTTCTGGGTTTGGTGAGTGGGCAAAGTGGCTGAAGGGTCCAAAATGTACTTCCAGGGCTTCCCCGGTGGCGCAGCGGTTGAGCACTGGGTTGCAAAGCTGCCTGCGGCCTCTGCAGCGCTGGTTCGATCCCATCTACAGAGGAGGGTCCCACATGGCGCGCAGACCTCTCCTGCCGCCAGCTGCTCCCCTCAGCAGTGTACTTCTGTCCTTCTGCCTGCTCTGCTCCCCACTCTGGCTCTGGTGAATTCTCTCACCCTCCCTTGCTTCTGACTGTACCCAGTACATGTATAAACAAACAAACAAACAAACAAACAAATAAATAATACATGCCTCTAAAAAAAAATAAAAAAACCCTGCAAAATGTACTTCCAACTATAAAATAGTTAAGTCATGGAATGTAATGAATATACAGTGTGGTAACAATAGTTAATACTACTAAAGTCTATGTTTGGAACTTTCTTAGAGAATAGATCCTAAAAGTCCATATCAAAGAAAAAAACATTTTGTAACAGTCTATGGTAATGGATATTAACTAAGTTTATTATGGTAATTATTTCATGATAGATACAAATATTGAATGATTATGTTGTTCACCTGAAACTAATATTATATATCAATTACACTTCAATGAAAAAAAAAAACTAATTGGAAATAGAAGAATTTTGACATGGATAAAGGAGGGAAAAAAAAAAAAAACAAAGTCACACTTTTACCAATGATCTAGAGTCTGGGTTTAGAATAATTTAGTATCTCTAACCTCTGGCAATAGACAAAAACGAAATGACAAAGGGAAGCTAAATTCAGGAGCAAATTGATATAGAAGAGATTTTTACTCTGGATTATGCAACAGCATTCAACTGACCTCCACTTTTCTCCTCTCAATGACTACTTTTCATGGTGCTAAAACATTATTTTGGAATGGCATCATCCATTTCAGAAAATTTTGATCATGTTGAATGTATACTTATTTGTGTTTGTTTTAAGATGTTCCTTTAGCTTTTATCCTATCCACCCAGGTAAATATGTTTCTCTCCAATCAGAACTATTTATTTTTATCAGTCCACAATTGTGTCATGATATTTTTTTTCTCCAATTCTTCCTTCTGGTTATTTCTTAGCTGTAAATTAAAGTGAGTTCAATAATTATATTCACTGAGCTCCTCCTCTCTATAAAAGACGCATGAAAGATCCTGAAATAAATCCACACACTACCCTGATTGCTGCACACAATGTCTTTTACATGCTATGTATGGAGAGGATATACAAGAAATGAATAAAGGAATGGTGCTATTACAAATGCTTGTCTACCTTTCCCTTCGCTCTTCATTTTTCAAAAAGACTAGAGGTATTAAGATTCATTTCTTTTTTCCCATGAAGCTTTCCTTAGCTACTCTAATTCTTAATATTTTCTTCTTCTAGGCTCTTATGGTCTATACCCCTTACTATTTAAATTGTGATCAAAGGGTCAGAGATTATTAAAAATGCAGACTCCCAAGTCCCACTCAAAACCTACCAAGCCAGGGTTTGCCTATTAATGGAGATCTTTGATGATTTAGAAGTACATAAGCAAATGTAAGAAGCAGTGGTGTATACCATGATTTTTTTTCTTGATATATCCTCAGTATTATTGCCTCTTGTTTCCTTAACTAATTAATCTCTTAACTGTCAGGCACAGATGTCATCATATGCCTCTGATATCCTTTTGGCAGTTATCAATGTGTATAAGTCCTAAATAAAGTCATGTTTATTGATCATGTTCATACATTGCCAAAACTTTAATCATTTATAAGCATTATGTTTAGTATACAAATTAGTAAAAATGGGAAATTGTGTTTATCATAATTGAACCCAATCATCAAAGAAAATATTTAACACTGAAACAGTCATCTGATACACAATCTATTTTGAAAAATTTCTTCCTTTCTAATAATGTTTTTTATAATTTTTAAAAAAATACCCAGAATCCAGTAAAATTTAAAGCATCAAATTTACTTGTGAAGTCTCCTTTCATTTCAAAGAACTATTCCCTATTTTCTAGGGGATGGGCTTTCAAGATGCTAATATTTAAAATAATATCAGATCATTTGTTTTTGAAAATGTCTCTCAACTTGAATTTGTCTCATAATTATCTCTCATTGTGATATGTATACTAAATATTTTTTTGGAAATAACACTAAATAACTCCTTTCTTAGTGAATCCTAGGAGGAGGTCTAAAATGTCAGTATGCTCTATTATGGGAAGTTTTTAACTTTGAAAGCTTGATTGAGGTGTCTGATAGATTTCTCTTTTGCTAAGATATCATCTTCTTTTTATATTCAATAAGTACTAATAAGATATCTTTGAGATTATGCAAATATTCTATTCCCCAATAATCATCCAGCAAATGGATTTAAGTAATGATTCCTTTCTATATTTATTATTTTAGTGGTTTTTAAAGGTAATGTTAATGCTATTTTTCTACATAGTATTCATTACTTTTCTTTAAAGAAAGGCTTTCTCTTACTTTCTCCATTGTCTTTAATATATTTAATAACTCAGTTAACACACACACATTTAGAGTGTTTACTTCAGTATTGTCATTATGATTCATGATCCTCAGAGTTCCTAATCCATAGGAATGGTTTCAAACTGATTTGTCATGTATATATTCTATTTTGGTTTTGAGAACCTCTTTACTCTCAACATAGCAAGATGATATTCAAACTTACCTTAACTTGCCCTTTTTATAACTTAGTCCTGGAACCTGCCATTTCTTCAGTAATTATTTATCATGTCCCTTTTTTTGGTAAGTGGTAAACCAAGATATGCTCACTGCTATTCTATTAGAATTATTGCTTCTAGATCCTTTTAGCTACCAATAATAAGAAAGTCATGTATTCATATTAATATTACAAGTTCAAAGTCATTCACTGAGTTCTTTCTCTCCTTCCTGCATTTTATATAATATCCCTCTTCCTCACATTGAGAACTTTAGTTCTAAACAATATCTACTCATCCATTATATATTCATTTAGTCTAGTTTATTACAGACAAAAAGATGTTAAGAGTTAAAACAGTACCACCCATTCACCAAGCATGTTTCAAGTATTTCTGCAGTTCATTGTATCCTTAGATTAGATTTCTTAAAGGAAAAAGGTTAACGGGACAGCTCAAGATTACTTTGAATTGTGTCCAAAATGATTTGGACACATTACTTTGTACAAAGTTACTTTTACATATGTTATTGATTTAATATTCAAAGAGGTTCATTGGGCTTTGTTTCTTCTCAAATTTTAAAGGTCCCTCCATCATTTACTTTATAATGATATAAAATGACATTATATAATGAGGCAAAAATCAAAGAAATCTCATTATCTTTGCTGTTTCTTGCATCTCCTCACAAATTTCCTGTAGGTAACCAATTATACCAGTTCATTCTTCCTGAATTTCTTTTAGGAAGTGAAGCACATCTGCATATTCAGTCTAATTTCTTTTTCATTTTTACATAAAGCAGTATATTATATAAACTTTTTGAATTTGGCTTAAAAAATAAAGATTAATCCTCAATATCACTACATCAGCTTTTAGAGTTTTTCCACATTCTTTTTAAAAACATCTGCAAATTCACTTTATGCCTGAAAATCATGGTTTTTCAGTTATCTCTGTGGGCAACAACAGTGTTCCAAATATTTTGCTACTATAAATGGTGCCACAATCAATAATCTTGTGTTGTGACATTAAAAGACATATTTAGAGGCACATCTCCATGGATATATTCTTAAAAGTGGGATTACTGGATGGATCAGAGGGTAAATGCATACTTAGCTTGTGAGGTATTTTCGAAGTTCCCTCCTTAAGGGTCATTAAGGACTAAATATTTGTATTCACTCCCCCTATGTTCAAATGTTGATGCTTTAACCACCAATGTGATGGTATTTGGAGATGGATGCCACTGGGGGGTAACTGGGTTTAATAAGGTCATGAATGTGGGGGCTTCATGATGGGATTTGTGTCTTTATTGGAAGAGAAAGGGACAAGTGAGGGCAGAATGAAAAATCTACTCTCTGCAAGCCAGGAAGAAGGTGCTGGGATCTCAGAAGTTCAGCCTCCAGAACAAGAAGAAAATAAATTTCTATCACTTAAACCATCCACTTGATATTTTGCTATGGAAGCCTGAGCAAACTGAAACAAGGATCTTCTGTACAATAAAGAAGCTCCTTATCCTGCGTTAGAGAATCATGATGAAAACTTCATACAATTCCAATGACAAGTATACACTTTCTTCATCCCGTTCCTAAAATTGCATATAAGAATAATGTATGCAAGACTGATGTCGCTGATGTCTGATATAAGGAAAAAACTGTATGAAGTCAGAAAAAGGATCTCAAAAGATATATTCAAAAAATAAGACTATGACTGGAGATTAGAAATTAATATCTTTAGCTTGAGGTTAGAAATTTAAAGAAATAAAATGCAGCTACAACTATTCAAAATAAATACTTCATTTCTAAAGTGGATCTTTTGTATTGCCTGTGTTTATTCAGCTGTTTAAATCTTTCTCCTGAATTTAATAGAAAGCAATATAATAGCAGAGAAAACTATATGCTGTTATTATAACTTGCCCTTACTTTTTTCATAATCACAAAATTTAATTTTGAAAACTTAATTTACCTTTGAAATAGTATTAGTTAAACTTAAAATGCAACTGTCAACACTCATGCTTATCATCAATATTCTCTTCTTCCATGCACACATGAAAATAAAATAAACTGAAAACTCAAGCAGTTAGCTTTTAATAAAGTATCTTTAAAATTTATATTTATTCAACAATCAGTATATTTCATATGTTCTACACTATTCCTCTAATATTCTTTAAGTACATATTTTACAGTGTAGGCAATATACAATTTTATACTTATTGCTCCTATCAAATTTTGACTGTCATTATCAATTATCAATTTAGAAAGCTCAATTTGATGAAATCTATAATCTATTACCTTGCAATGATAGACTGATAGTCACAATATTTCAGGGTTTGTATGACTTACATATGGTGCAAAACATTTAAAAATGTTATTTTACTATTCCTGATTTACTATTATTTCTATTTCACTATTAGGAGAAATGCTAAAAAGGAGAATTTGATATAGTATTATTAATTTCTCATTCATACTGGGTATATATACATCAATCAAAGGAAAAAGTGCCGGGGGAAGCATAGAGTTTGAGAGAAACATGGAGTTTGAGATCTTGTTCAAACCAAAAAATATATATGTTAATCCAATGATAATTTGGTATTCTGTATAACATTTTCACTACAATAGTGGTTGAAATACTTGAATTTATGTGTGGCTTTTTCGCAAATTACCTTATTCCTATGCTTGTGTTTATTTTAGAATACATCTGCAAAATTCTGAAAATAAACCCTTACTTTAGAAGGTGAAATTGTTAAAAATAATTCTCTTACCAATTTGTTTTTCCCAAAATGAGTATATTTTCAGGTCAGTGATTAAAACTTACTTTTATACTTCCTTAATGTCATATCCCCACTTTCATACCTATTCATCCTTGCAAGATAATTGTATGTACTATATGTTATAGACAAAATTGTTCATGCAAAAAGGAATTCTAGATGTCTTTATATATGCAGCATAAGGCTGTAAATTTAATAGAGGAAAATATTGTTATGGAAAAAGAATAAAGAAATATTAAACAATCTTCACACGTACACATCATAGGGATAAATTTGACCATAGCGATAATGTAAAATCAAGGGTTTCTGTGCAGTGAAAGAAAACACACAAGATAGAATGGAAAAACACATCGTCATAACTAACATGTAGTATATCTTGAATATACAAGTGATTCCTTTCCTAAAGTGGCAAAAGCATCCCAAACAGAAAATGAACAAATGCTCATGAAAAAGCAATGCCCAGAAAAGTAAATCCCAAATCTTATGAGTATATGAAGAAATGGTCAAAGTTATTATTATCATATAAATGCAAATTAAAACTATTGTTGTGCTCTCACTATTCTACTTTTAGTCTAACCAAAGTGGAAAGGATCAGTGCAGTATCAGATCTGGACATGCTCAGGCCCCTCTGGTGGGATTTGAAGATTGGTACAGCCATTCTGGAGAAAAGTGTGCTGTTGCTTAGTCATCAATTACCTTTCAGAAAAGAAGTCCCGGAGTAATTTTTATACAGATCCCTAGAGGATTATATATTTGTATGTTCCTTGCAGAAAGTTATTACTGGATTGAGCAGTTTGAAGTATTTTGAATATCCATTGCAAGAGAGTGAAAAGTAAAATGTGCCTGACACATGCCTTACTGTACAGCAGTCAGAAGCAACTGATTTGAAGCCTACAGGGTAACAAAGGCAGATCTTAAAAATATTGTAGTTAGAGAGGAAAATTGAGAAAGAGCATTAGCTATATAACGTATTTACCTTCATGAAAATTAAAAATACAACCACACAAAACAGTAATATACATTCTGAAAGACCACAGGCAGACAGTGGTTTCTCATGCAGTGAGGTTGAAGAGGCGTGCAGGGTTGAAGGAAATAATTAGGAAAGATGGGAACACCATGACAACACCCCACTATCAATTGTGTGGTTTATTTTGGACCTTAACGATAGATCCAGACCCACTAAATAAGAGACAGCATACTTGAGGTTTTAATAACAAAATGTGGAATAAATATAACCCCTAAATGACTGTGAATAAATAACTACCTGATAATTTTAATAGAACAGGGGTTTTAATTATGAAGGATTAGAATTTAGTCCAGTGGTAGATTTATAAACCAAGTTATCATCAGCTAAAATTCTTATGCTCAATTTTTAAAAATAACTAATAATCCCACACATGGAACAAAAATCTTCAAAATTTATATACTGGGGAATGTGCTGACCAGAAGTCAGTTGAGAGAGTTACTGAGTGTGGGTTTTAAATTGGTCAGCAACAGGAAGATAAAGCATGGATTAGTGATTGATATGAAATTGCACTATCCCCAAAAGAATTCTGACCAAAGTAGAGTGGCATCTCCATGTTGAATACCTTATAAATAAAACATTTTTTAACTTTCATGTGCCATCTGAATGAACAGGATTCCTAGTCATGTAAAGAGGGTCCTACCTTTATGGGTCTATAATATCTACAAATAGGAGAATTTTCCTATAACAGATGCACACAGACTGAAGGAAAGTATGATGGAAGAATTTTATTAGTAGTTACTTAGACCTGGGGAAAATAATTGAGCTTTCACTACAGAGTTCCAATCAACTTGGCTTCTTCTGCCTAGGTATTCCACTTTGGATGTGCTATTACATTCATATTTATTTAGCTTTTAATATAGAATTAATGGTAGTGTTATGTTACTCCAGTCAACTGGAATAGTTAATAGTCTTTATCTCATTTGAAACTTTTTTTTAGTGATTTTATAAAATGATCAAAATATATTAGCTCATTTCAGAACTGCAAAGTAACTAGCAATTTACGTTGAGGATTTCATAAATTTAAAACAAGTCTTGGTGTTGAAAACAATTATACCATTAAAATTTTGTGACTATAACATGTTAGAAAAAACAAATAATTAACTCTGTGACCACAGATAGATAATCTGCTGAAAATAATTGGGTAGAGATGAAAATTCTCTGCTTCACTTAATGTACTATTTTTCTATCTCATGGTCTGACATACTTGCGAAAATATATTTCTAAACAAGAATAACACAATTTCTTATAGGATATTTGTTGTTTTTGTGCTTGCTGACTTCAAACTGAACCAAAGGACTTGGTTTAGGCTAGATGAGTTGTAATCTCTCCTCATGCTAAAATTAAACCTGAAGGTCTGAATAGTAGCAGAAAAAGAGGTTCTGAGAACACCAGGATATCTTTGTCTTTATTTGTAGGATTTAACAACCTAATATAATTTCATTATAATCCCTCCCCTTACATGAATGGACGAGGAGGTCAGAAAAGGCTAACTTCTGGAGTTGGAGAAATGAGTGTTTCTCAAATTTGATGCATGAGTTAATTTTTAAGATTATATTAATGTTGAGACAAAGTACTTGATTTAGAAGTTACTTTTTTGCAAAATACAGAGTAGCATAAGACTATAATTTATTTTAAATCCTTGAAGAAATATCTTCCACAGGGTTAGTCTCTTAGATGCAATATTTGACATTACTCCAATGGAATTCAAACAAAAGAAATGTGACAAGAAGATTACTTAACCTACCTCCTTTTTTCCTTCCTTCCACAATTTTTCCCTTCCCCCTCTTTGGAACTGCCTAACTCCCTGGGATGCCACAACATGACTGACCAGAGCTGGGCTATAAAAGCCCAGGCCTCATGGGAGACAGACTCTGATGCATTTGTGCTCTGTCCTCCCCTGATGATAGACTTGCAGTGGAACCATTTCCTGACTTCGCTTCTCTCCTTTCTCTCCATTCATGTTTTCACAGATTTCTCTTGAGAACATGTCCTTAATAAATCACACATGCAAGAATGTTAATCTTGGGCTCTTCTTCTAAGGGAGCTGATCTAAAATGGCCTTTGATCCCTGTAACTTAATTCAAAGTTACTAAAAGAGTGACATTTTAGATAGTTTTCCGTGACTTATTTATTGATCACAAGACCAAACTGTGATAGGAAGTAAAAAGGAGAACAATTAATTACTGAGATCAAGGTGAAGCATAAAAATTTGAAGGGAAGTGTTTGTGTCTACTTCACAATGTTACATAGGCTAAAAGCATAGGCTACAAGCAGGATGTTACATAGGCTAAAAGCAGGATGAAGATAGTTACCAGGTTGTGCTTTGACTGAAATGAAAATGAATCGTTATATCAAATATTATAGAAATGATGGGGGATTCAGTCTCACAAATAATCACTTTAGTTTTCTTTTCTTTTTTTTAAATATTTATTTATTTATTTACACAAGCACTGGGTATAGTTAGAAGCGCAGGAGGGTGAGAGAATTCACCACACTTTAGTTTGAAAGCAGAATACCTATGTTTTGATGTCCTCCTTCCTTTTAAAATTAAAACATATTTTCCTGGGCCTCCCTGGTGGCACAGTGGGTTGAGCACAATGCTGTGAAGCTGTCCACAGCCTCTGCAGCACCGGATCAATTCCCGGCTGGCCAAGGAGATACACGCATGGTGCAGCAGACTTCTGTCTCACCTGCTGCTCCCCTCAGCAGTGTATTTCAGTCAGTCTGCCTGCTCTGCTCCCTGCTCTGTCTCTGGTGAATTCTCTCACTCTCCCGCGCATCTGACCTGTACCCCAGTGCTTGTACAAATAAATAAATCTTTAAAAAAACAAAAACAAAAACATATTTTCTGGTGCCCTTTTTTCATTTGTGATTTTTCTTGTCTTTTTATTCTCTACTGTCTGACAGCTATAGATATGGATGACCTTATTTTCAGTGTAGAGATAGTTCATTCATGCATGTTTCAAGTTTTGATGTGGGAACCATGACAGATGTTTCCCTATCATCATACTCTTTTAGTAATAAGTCTCCATATGAAACAATATCCATTTTGGGAAAGTGTAGTAGTGGTATATATTATTTTGTTAATTGCAATGTTACTACATATTTTAACTTAAATAAAAGAGCATTTGTCCCTGACTCTGTTTCCAAAATCTGATGTGACCATCCTTCCTGCTCTGCCTTCACTTCTACTGCTCCTCAACTTTGCCCCAAGAGTACACTCAGCTGCATGTCAGCCTTTCGCTTGGGATCCCTGTCTACACTCACCTGTCACCTGTGTGTGTCGTCATCATGTGTTATACTTAATCACTATCTTAGTGGACTCCTAAGTTAAAATGAACACCATTCTATCAGATATACTTATTTTAACAACACTACTCGCTCTACTTTATTGATTCTGTGTAGATGTGTGGGTCGTGGCTGCCCATGACATCACTGTGAAAGGGCAGAGTGAATAAGCTGATATTTTATCATAAGAGATGTTAACAAGGGAGAAAAATATTGAAAAATGGACTGACAGGCTGCTATGCCATGGGGAATAAGATGGTGATGCATACTAGCTTTGCTTCACTATCCCTCTGTGCTATAATTTCCTTGGTATTTTCTATTTAAATATTTAATCCACAACATTGTTTATGAGGTGAATATTATTGCTTCCATTTAAAAGAAAACTGGATTCAGAAATCTAAGTAATTTGAAATAGTGTTGTGAAGATTCAAACCCATAATTGTCTTACTCAAAAAATTGCCCTTTTAAAACTAGGCATAGTAACAATTTATTATACAATTGACTCACTAAATAGTTCTGACCCAAGTATTTAAGTTGCTGTTTCTCTTGACATAAATACAATTAACAGTTGAAAAATACAGGTGTCATGCAAAGGTTCCTTAGGCAACCCCAAAACTCTCCTGACTCTCCACTTTTTTTAGGGGGTTATCTTGATGTCAGGTTGGGAAAATAGTATGAATGCTCCTGCTAATAATTTATCCCCTTTTCAGAATCATTTTCTTTTACAAATTCATTTGTAGCCTTAATCACTGCCTCCTCCAAATTTTTAAGATTTATTTTTATTTTATTTTAATTTATTTTATTATTTATTTTATTTTTATACAGGCTAGATGCGTGGGAGGGTAAGAGGGTTCACCAGAGACAGAGCAGGGAACAGAACAGGCAGACTGAAGAAATACACTGCTGAGGGGAGCAGCAGCCGAGACAGTGGAGGTCCGCCTCACCATGTGGGATTCTCACCAGATGGCCAGGATCGAACCCGTGCTGCAAAGGCTGCGGACAGCCCCACAGTGCAGCGCTCAACCGCCTGCGCCACCAGGGAAGCCCCCTCCTCCCATTTTTAATTCATTTATCTTTCTGTTCCTTACGCCAAAGTATAAGGTGTTGCTTTTTCAAGGGACTTTTTTTTTTTTCAGACAGTTATATTTTAAATCACTCATTACAAGCATTTTTCAATGCCTTTATATTTTTAATCTGTAAAGGTTAGCTTTATGGGGATAAATGAGAGTGACTCTATGAAAATAGAGATGTACTATAATATCTTCACTCACTTGAATCTTTCTGGCTCATAAAGAAATACTATCTGTTGTGTTCTGCTAGTCTGCGGTTTTTTGATGGATACAACATGTTCTTTCGATCCACCTCATGGGAGAGTGAAATAGTAGTTATATCAGATATTATAACTCCCTGCATAGCCCTTAGAAAACAAATAATTAAAAACAAAATGTGGCTGTTTGAAAACAAGGAGAAATATAGCAGTTATTGGATAGAGTGATTTGAGAATTAAGCATTAAATTATAATTGCAAGGAGGAAGAAGAAATCAGATTTTCCCTGGATATGTAGAAAACATACACTGTGGAGTTTGCCATATAAGTTCTCTTCAGCTAACCTCTCACAAGGGAAAAATGATTCAGACACTCATAAATCAAAGATTTTATAATTTAAAAATTATAATTTGTTGTTCTCTAAGGAATCAGTGCTTGTAATGATCAGGCTTGCTGCAAGTGGAATAAAACTTAAATGAAGACAGAAATGTGATATGAAGTCATTATGTAATTAAAAAAGATTTCATCAAGATGGAACATATTCTGTGAATCAATTCTGATCAAGATTCTTAGGCTTTCTAAATTTATAATGTATTTATACTAAAGATAGAAAAGAGACACCAACACTGCTTGCTTGTTTTGGGGAACCTTGAAATACTTATAAAATACCTTGCATAGTGTTCAGTGAGATTATTGTATGTGCATATCAGGTAAGCTATTGCTGGGATTATCATTATCTGGAATTTTTATGATTAGAATAAAACTCTTGTTCACATGTTATTTAGAGTTGGATAGTTTGATATATAAAGTTTATGTTTGTTTAGAAATATATTTTAGCATAATATTTCAAAATGATTCTTTTGAGTGGAAACTAAGAAATATTCTTTGAGGGTTTATTTTATTCTCTAATAGAAAAATTATCAGATTTGCAACCATCAAGAGCTCTGAGCTGAAATGGGATCTCTATTTTTCTATCCAGTTTTACAGCAGTTTCACAACATTACCTTCAAGGGTTATGAGTCTATCACATGTCTATTAGTGCCCTTACCAAAGACAAACAAGGAATTATTTCCACAGCTCATTCGGATAATGGATCAGAACTCCAGATGGGATATCAAGATTCTGCTGGGTAAAGAAGTTTTTGGTTATTTAGAAGTCTAAAGAAAAGAAAAATAACTGGGTGATTTATACTCTTAAGGCCTCTAATTCTAAAAAGTAAAAAATGAACAATATGAGTTATGGCTTATCAAGATGAAGATGGTTTGTAAAACTTTAAGAAACTTATGTACTTGATGATCTATTGTCTTATTTTATATGTATTTTATATGTATTTTATTAGCCTCTACTGTTTTCAATTATAAAATCAGTTCTTCAATTTTAGATAACAGTAGATCCTTACCAATATAAATCAATCTAGTAAATACCTATGAATCACCCCATTACACAGATAATCAACCAAAAGCATAATTTTCATGATATATAAATCTATAATTGAACCTACTAAGTTCTGTTTGATCAAATTCAAAAACACTTTCACACATTTTCAACCTACCTCAAATGACAGTTGTCAACTTAATTATTCCTTTTATGAATAAGCATAGTAACATCTCTATACCTTTCTTCTTTGGAGTGTGCAGTGATCAAGAGGAGAGCACTTTCATAACCCTTTAGTTTGGGCTCATTTTATACACCCTGTATTTGTGTTATGTGTTATAAATGAAGCTGCAAAATATACATCACGTTACGATGTAGTGGGTACTACATTGTGCAATATTAATACAAACTCAACTGACCACCGAAATTGGTCTGGGTCAAAGAACAAGGAAGGCTATGGCAGTGTGTAAGTTTCTTCAGAGATATTAGCACAGGTGAGCTTGGTCACTGTGCATTCACCATTACTTTCATGTTGTATGGACTTCCTCATCTTACCCTCTGAAGAAGTCATCAGATGGAATGTCTGTGATAGGAATAAGGAAGTAACACCAAGAAAGGGATTTTCTGTTAACAGATCTTGCTTCTAGAGAGACAGGAGGTGCATGAGTGAGTTCATAAGTTGAGTATTGTACAAAAATCAACTCAAAATGGATTAAAGAACTAGACATAAGACCTGAAACCATAAAATACATAGAAGGAAATATAGGCGAAACACTATGGGATTTGCACATCAAAGACATCTTTACAGACACATCACCCAAAGCAGTGATAGTGAAAACAAAGATAAACAGCTGGGACTACATCAAATTAAAGAGCTTCTGCACAGCAAAAGAGACAATAACAAAAACAAAAAGAAACCCCACCAACTGGGAGAACATTTTTGCACCCAACACTAATGATAAAGGACTGATCACAAAAATCTGCAAAGAGCTGATGAGACTCAGCAACAACAAAGAAAATAATCCAGTCAAAAAATGGGCAGAAGAGCTAAAAAGAAACTTCTCTGAAGAGGAAATGCAAATGGCCAACAGACATATGAAAAAATGTTCAACATCACTTGTCATCAGGGAAGTGCAAATCAAAACTACCATGAGATAACATCTCACACCAGTGAGAATGGCACATATTAAAAAAACTAGCAACAACGAATGTTGGCGAGGGTGTGGAGAAAAAGGAACTCTTCTGCACTGTTGGTGGGAGTGCAAACTGGTCCAACCACTATGGAGAGCTGTGTGGAGATTTCTGGACCTACTAAACATAGAGCTTCCATATGATCCAGCAATTCCACTCCTAGGTATTTACCCAAAGGACACAGAAACATCAATTCCAAAGAGCACCTGCACCCCTATGTTTATAGCAGCACTATTTACAATAGCTAAGCTTTGGAAACAACCCAAATGCCCAAAAATAGATGACTGGATCAAGAAGATGTGGTCCATATATACCATGGAATATTACTCAGCATTCAAAAAAGATAAACACATGCAATTTGCAGCAACATGGATGGCGCTGGAAGGGACCATGCTCAGCGAAATAAGCCAAAAAGAAAAAGAAAAATACCGGATGGTCTCACTCATAGCAGGAATCTAGAAAACTTAAATAAGGGACCAGGAAAATGAATATAAGAAAGTGAAAATCAAAATCAACAAAAAACTATGAACCAGAGACACTTTTTGGGGGGTGGGGGGCGGGAGGGGAAGGATTGGGGTCAGAATGGGGCGTTTGCAATTGTATGGGGGAATATAAAAATAAAATTTAATATTAAAAAAAATAAGTTGAGTATTGTTTGTATAAGACTCAATTGAATCTCTGTTAAAATTGAAGAATTTGGGCCTCCCCTGGTGGTGCAGTGGTTGAGCGCTGGGCTGTGAAGCTGCCTGCAGCCTCTGTAGTGCCAGTTCCATCCCTGGTTGCTGGCAAGGGTCCCACATGGTGTGACAGACCTCTCCTGCCATGCCCGCTGCTATCCTCAGCAGTGTACTTGGTCATTCTGGCTGTTCTGCTCTCCGCTCTGGCTCTGGTGAATTCTCTCACCCTCCCGCGCTTCTGACTGTACCCAGTGCTTGTATAAATAAATATTTTTAAAAAATGAAGACTTTAATGGTTATGAGGGAGAACAGGGGGGAGGGAGGAATTGACAGGAGGGAAGCAGATGGGGTATTGGCACAGGTGATTTGGTGGAGGGTGAGTGAAATAATGCACATATGAAAGCATAAAAATGTAACCCCGAAATTAAAATAAAAATAAAATTTAAAAAATTACAATTCTTTATCAGCTGTGGATTCCTCTAGCAGATGTTGGCAGAGAGGAATGATGAGATGAAACAAAAGTTAAAATGACAGTCAAGTCAGAAAGAGGATGATTTTTATTTTACGGGGGAGTCTACTTGTATAGGTGACAATGCCCTTTCTCTTTTATTTCATCTTTTATTTTCTCTCTCTCTCTTTTGGAATACCAATGTTTAATCATGTGCCTCCACCTGCACCATTTAATTTTAGTTCCTCTCAATAAAGTTCCCATCTTATTATTCCTGAAATCTTTACATTTTCAGGCAGCTCTAAAATCTTATCATTGGAATTATGCTTTTGGAAAGTACATATTTGACAGTCTTGTCACATAGTTGCCTTGTAGAGATTGCTTGTGACAACAGTTTGCCAGCTTCTAATGGGCATAGAATGATTTTAAAGTCTAAATTTTGAATAGTTCTTAGCATAATGCCTTGTTTTCAGTGTATCAATTGCCTGGTGATGTGTAATAACACAGCATTCATTATATTGCCTGTATTAATTGGTAGTTTTCTATCCCTTCCCAGCAATTATTTAAGTCTTACCCATAAAATAAAAGTTTGTTGACAATACGGAAATCTTCATTCTTACAATTTGACTAGCTCCTTTTTTTTCAACTAGGTAAAAATATTAACTTTAAAATAAGGCAAACATCAGTGTTTTTATTTCTACTAAAGAATATGAAATAGTACCAGCTCTTTATCCTTAGAAAGACAATATTTTTTAAGAAGTATCAAGTATTGCATTAAAACTGGGTTAACTAAACAGAGACTGTTTAAACATTTTAATAATTTCAATGTGGAAAGAATAAAATATTGGGCAAATTATGGAAAAATTGCATATTAATGCTTCTACTTATGATAAATGCTAGCAACACAGGTAAAATATATCTTAGTGCAAAATGCTAATAGCTTTTTTTTCATAATGGGACAAAGGGTCAAGGAAACAGAATTTTTATGGGTGAACAGTATTTTGTGCATCCACTTAAAAAGTTGAACAAAACATGTATTAAAAAGATGCACCAAAAATTTGCCCAGGTCAACAGAGCCCATGCTAGGAGCCAGACCTTCAAAAGCAGAGTGATGGTGGGTGTCATGCCATGATTACTCCCTCACACATTTATTTTATGCAGGTGACAGCCTGCATACTGTTGAAGATGCCCATGAAATGATAGTGGCATCTCACCACTATGCAGATTTCAGAAGTTAAAGAGTATCAGAAGTATTCCCTCTTCCCTTCACATTCTAGCCTTCTATCCACAATCAGATATTATAGGTAAAGTATCAAATAATATTGATGGTAATGATTTCTTTTTACACAGCCTACAACTATCAGTATGTCTTGGTTATTCATCAGTCAAGTGCTTGTTTGAATCATATTCTTTTGTGGACTAAATTGTCCAAATGGTTTTCAACATTTTATTTCATTTTATTTTTTTACTAAGTGAATTGATTACCTTAGTCCTTCAAAATCTACCTTGTTTCTCATAGGTTCAAGTGAGTGGCTGTAAGATACTCTGGGAACACATGAACCAGAAATTAGGACTCAGCTTTTTAGAATGCAGCACCAGTTGCAAAACCCTATTGCTTTATTTTTACTCCTTCATTGTACCCTGAGCTCCTTGTCTGATTTTGATTGCTGCATACTGATATCTTCCAGTCCCTTAGTTTGCTATTTGTTGCAAATTGCCTTTGCTACAAAATAGCTCTTGCTACTTTGGCATTTATCAAGCTCAAATTAAACAATTAATCTTAGTAGGAATAATTTGCTGTCTCCTTTGGGCTAATACACAAATATTTACTTCGGCACCTACTCCATTTCTAACATAAGATCAAAAAGTTAGTACTAAACAAGATTCCCCATTTTCTTCTAGTATTCATGGCTAGATAGAATCAATATATAACATCTTTTGATTCTCCTAAACTAGGAAGACCATCATTTCATTATAAGATAGAATTTGATCAACTTGAAAAATATGGTTATACAGAAGTTTTTTCTATGCATCATGGTATTACAAAATTTAAAAATTTGATTTTACTTGACATGTCCTAATATTTTTCAATCAAAAATGATGACAGATGGATAAATTGGTATCTTCCACGTTGTTAAAGGAACCAGCTTCAGATTAAGAACTGTGTCATGTACTTCTGTAATTTATTGCAAAGTTTGAGTCACAGAGTAAGGGCTTCAAATTTTTCTGTTGAATATCCTAGCCATTCTCTGGATTATTGTTTGATACCAATTTCCCAGGCCTAACAAGGGACAAACAGCAATTTTGTTAAAATCCTAAAAGAGGCATATATTTATGTTGCATTTACTGAAGATGATAAAATAGGAATCCTGTCTTAAAATACCTAAAAAATTCCCCCAGAAAACTCTTGGGCCTTATAACCTACATGAGTTATACCTCATGTATGTGTGTGTATGTATGTATCCTGGGGAAGGTGTGTGTGTATGTATGTATCCTGGGGAAAGGAATCCTTAATTTTAAAGGATGTGCAAAAGCATTATTTAGATAAAGAAGTTAGAGTTTAATAGGGAGACAATACCTAACCTTTAAGACTGGCAACAAGGGTAATTTATATTGCCTTGTTACAGAAAGAGAAAAAATAAAGCACGATTTGGTGGATGGATGTGTGAGGGATGGGTGTGGACAGGAGTGGGGCAGTAGTGGAAAAATGTAAACTTACTTTGGGGAGTAACCTACTGACTAATTTGTCCCAATACAAAAACCTAAATTCTGTGCTACATTTTTTCTCCTTAAAAGCAATAGAAACAAACATGTTTGCCTTAATTTTAAAGATCAGCTAATTTTAGCTGTTTCTGGTTTCAAATGTTCATTTCCCCTGAATTTATTTCACTGACATTTCACTTCACTGCCTCATATAGTTTATAAAAGGTTTGAAGACATTAGCTAAGTTAGCAGTAACTATCAATCACTTTGCAGCAAGAAGCAATGTTCAGCAAGTTATATTTAAATTTAGTCTATGGTCTGGGTCACTCTTTTTAGAGATGCCAATTTTTACTTAAGCTGTAATGGTATGACTATTTTTTAACCATAGTTATAATATTTAATATTGTTATCACAACAAGGAATAAACAATTGCTTTAGGAAATGGGCGATCCTCCCTTTCTGAGCTACAGTGCTGACTCAGTCATGCAGAACTAATTTCCTGGCGGTCTCTGAATGCACATAAAGCTGCTCTGTAGCAGCCGCTGACAATGAACTAGTGACTGGAAAAAGGAATCTTAAACACAGTCACATCTCCTGACTGTTAAAATCTTGTTCACAAGGCATGCTGATCTAATACGCTCAACGACAGGAATAGCATTTTTTTAAAAAAATGGCTAAACAGTTTACAAACTTTCTCATATTTTGGGGTGTTGCTAGGCAACTAAATCATTTTTACATTTATTCCTTAGGGCACCAAATTTCTATTTTGGATATTTTTTTTCCCCATGAATAACTAAACGAAAAATTTGCTAGATAGATGGTTTTATAGTAAATATTTGTCATGGCATCTAAATAGAGGCAATTGTTTAACTTTTGAATATTTTAAAGAAAGCCCTAAGACCATTTGAGTGCAGAGTTTTATGGGAAGTATGTCACTGTCTGATACTTAAAAAGGAATATACCACTTTAAACGATTTGTAACCTAATTACAATGGTTGACTTGCTAATGAGTGTTTATTGACTGGGCTGGATCAAGTGATTGGGTTTTGTTTAAAGTGCAAATATTAGAACCAAACTGATTTCTCAGACTTTACTACTTGACAGAAAATAAAGCTGAGAGTTGCATCATACAGTTACCCCATGTGGTTTTGCAAGGGATAATTGTACTGAGGTCTCCTGGGCCTAGAATAAGACTTTACTGCCATCTAGTAGTTATATGGTTTGCCAATTATTTGGAAAATTAATTGTATTTAGGAATTTAGGGGCACCTGAGAGAAAAAAATAGCATATATATCTTAGTAAAATTTAAATGTATTCAAGTTGGTGATAATCCTAGATAAAAATTTCTCTACCATTTCATGCTAATCATTACTAAGAAATCCAATTAGAATATCATAATACTGGATGCATCCTTTTAATTAAATGTTCTTGGCTTTTGTCATCGTACTGATACCTTCTAACAATACCATATTTTTAAAGAGTTATATATGAAGAAGGTTATTTTATGTACTGGAAGACATGATATAGAATAAAACTCAAGTTGGCATTTTTTAAATACACAGTTCAGTTGATTAAAGTAGATTATACTAAGTTCAAAACAATCATTCAAAATTTCAATCTATTGAATCGGTCATTAATTTTAAACACAAATAGACAAAGCTTTAACTTAATTTAAAAATAATGGGGCTCATTAACTTAATATATTCAAATTACCATTTTTCAACTCATTGAATCCTAGAAACTTGGAGTTAGAATTAGTGTTTTCATATTATTTCATCTCAAAATTAAGGAGGATTTTTAAATATATTTTTTACATCATTTTTTTATTTTTGCACAATGTATGCATTTTCATCTTGGTTATAGTCCCCATACAATTCCCCCTCCACAACCCGCCCCCACCCCGACCCGTAATGTGTATCTGGTTTATAGTTGTTTGTTGATTTTGATTCTCAGGTGTTTGGGTTGTTTTTATGAAAATGTTTGGTAGTAATAACTAATTGTAAGCTATATAATTTACATTTTGGAAATTTGGAGATTGTTTTTGTCTTCTAGCTTATGACCAATTTCTGAAAGTTTTATGGAAAATTAAAGACATTTCTTATTCAAAATATTTAGCAACACTTTCCCTATGGACTATTTGGTACAATTTCCCTTGTTTTACTGATCTGTCATAGAATGAATATGGTGCTTTTAGTTTTTGCATTCAAATTGCATTTATCTCAATTTATCAGTTTCATTTTTTCAGTCTATATTTTCTTGCTCTAGTATTCAATTAAGAGACTCATACATGTTAACATTATGCATTTAACCTTCATCAATAATCATGTCTGTTATATGTATAACTTTCAGGTGAATTGTCCTGTTTATACACTATTTTTACTTTGTTTTCTTTTTAATTTTTTAATTTTTTTTTTTATAGAGGCATGTTATTTATTTATTTGTTTGTTTATACATGCACTGGGTACAGTCAGAAGCGCGGGAGGGTGAGAGAATTCACCAGAGCCAGAGCAGGGAGCAGAGCAGGCAGAAGGACCGAAGTACACTGCTGAGGGAAGCAGCGGGCGGCAGGAGAGGTCTGCGCGCCATGTGGGACCCTCCTCTGGTGGCCGGGGAGCAGCCGGGGATTGAACCGGTGCTGCAGAGGCTGTGGAAAGCTTCGCAACCCAGCGCTCAACCGCTGCGCCACCGGGGAGGCCACTTTGTTTTCTTTTTAAATATTGCTCACCACTGAACAATTTTTTTTCACATCTTTGGTATACTTGTAAGCTATTGTAGTGGACATCTGTTACTGTTTTTGTTTGCTCCCTATCTCCTCCTTGGTGGGTGCTTCCTCCATGGCTTGTGGGGACTTTTTACTGCACCCTCCATCTTTGCTACCGCATTGGGAGCTCTGAAGAGCTGAAGAGACAGTGACTGGTTCAGAAAAGGCTTTGCACTCATAATTGGCCTACTCAGAATAATTGAGTAGCACTCATAATTGGGCTACCCTTTCTTACTCTGTAAATAACTCATTAAGAATTTTTAAATCTATAGCTGTGACTTATTTGCATTTTGGTCACAACAGGGAGACAACTTTCCAGTGATGAAGTCAACACTGGAAAACAAAGGTATCAGATAAAGTGAGACAGACAAAAACTAACCAATCACAAAGAGACTGGTGGAGCTTTAGAATAAAGAGGGAAAGAATGTATATATTCCCTGAGACACGACTCCACTTTGGCTTCTTTGCCCCTCCCTGGCCTGGTTTTATGGCCTGGGAGTTCCACTTTATTTCTGTTCCTTTTCTCCTCAATAAACTTTTTTTCTTTTTCTAAACAAACCTGCCTCTTCTCGCTTGCTTGCCTGAGAGTCTGCAAAGTTCCTGCTGCGGCTTCGTGAGACACCAACCCATGGTGGTCTAGTGGCTGGGACTCAGGGCTGCCCCTGCAGCCTGCGATCCGTTCGTGTCTGGGATACTAGTCCTGACAATTCCGGTATCACAAGGACCCCACACTCTGCAAAACTACATCATTATCATCTGATTTTATCTTTGCTTTGGTTGATATGATATATTACATTAATTGATTTTCACATTTTATTTTTTTAAAGATTTGTTTATTTATACGAGCACTGGGTACAGTCAGAAGTGCGGGAGGGCGAGAGAATTCACCAGAGCCAGAGCAGGGAACAGAACAGGCAGACTGACGAAGTACACTGCTGAGGGGAGCAGCTGGTGGCAGGAGAGGTCTGCGCACCATGTGGGACCCTTGCCCGGTGTCCGGGGATCAAACTGGTGCTGCAGAGGCTGCGGGCAGCTTCGCAGCCCAGCGCTCAACCGCTGTGCCCCCTGGAGGCCTGATTTTCACATTTTAAACCATCCTTGTATCCCTGGGATAAATCCCACTTGATCATAGCGCATAATCCTTGGATAAACTATTGAATTTGACTTGCAAATATTTTGTTGGAGATTTTTGCATCTGTATTGTTCTGGTCTATTGGTCTATGATTTTATTTTTTGTGTGTCATCTTTAGTTTCTTATTAGGGTAATCTGACATTGTAAAATGCATTAGAGAGGACACCTTTTTTATTGAAAATTGACTTTTGCTCCAACATACAGTCTGTCCTTGCAAATAATCCATGTATACTTGAAAAAAAAAAAGTGTATGCAGCAGTTTTTGGTGGTGTGTTCTGTAGATTTCTGACAGACTTATTTGGTCTATCTTCTCTTTTAAGACTATTGTTTCCTTATTTATTCTTGGCCTTGATGATCTGTACATGTTATAAATGGGAATATTATATTTCTCTAGATTGTTGTACTATCAATTTCTCTGTTAAGCTGTTATTAATTGCAATAACAATTGTAATTTTGTATCTCAGTGCTGCATCATTTAGTGTACATATATTTATGAATAGTATTCCTTCTTGTTGATTAGACCCTTAGTCATAGGGTCTAATATAGTAATATAGCATATAGTAACTATTATAGTAACTAATATAGTAATATTATAGTAACTAATATAATAATATAGCATATAGTAACTATTTCTATTACTTGTTCCAATTCATTTTAAGATATAACTGTTCATGATACCTTTTTTTTTTTTTGGTTACCATTTGCTTGTATAACTGTCTTCCAGCCTTTAACTCTAAGTAATGCATTTTCTTTGTTGGTAACATGAGCTTCTTATAAACAACAGATGGTTGAACTTGGTTTTGAAATCCATTAGTCACCCTGCATCTTTTGACTGGTAAATTCAGGCTATTTACGTTTAAGGTAATTATTGAGACATAAGTGCTCATTGCCATTTTGTTATGTTTTTGCTTTTTGTTCAGCTTGTCTTTTTTATTTACTGTAGGCTTCCTGTTATGTTATACTTCAGTTCTATTTGTTTTGTAATGCATTAATTGTACTAATTTTGTTGGAGGGCCCCACTGAGGTTGTATGTGATGGATTACTTGTGTGGCCCTCAGGATGGTGTGCTCTGACATGTTCTGATGGGCCACATTATTACTATCCTCACCTCCTCCTCCATCCTCCTTCAGGTTAAGAGATTCAGGTGTATGTTACCTCAATATTCAGTTTCTATTGCTTTATAATAATCCCTTTAGAATTTCTTTCATGTGTGGCTGGGTGTTGATAAATTCTTCTAGATTTTGCTTTTCAGTGAAGCTTCTTACTCTTACCTGTCTTGAATATTAATCTGGGCAGGGATGGGGGTGGGGGTTAAAGAATTCTTGGCTGGATATCTTTTTCTTTAAGTATTTTATATATTTCCTTCCATTCACTTCATGTTTGTGATGGTTCTACTGAAAAGGCTACTGGCAGTGTGACTGGTGTTCCCTTATTGCTTAATTGTTTTTTTTTTCTCTTGATTTTAATATTCTGTCCTTGTCCTTGATTTTCAACAGCTTTACTATAATGTGTCTGTCTGGTATTATTTTGTTTGGAACTCTTTGGGCCTCTTGGATCACACCATCTGGTTTATTTCCCTGACTGAGATGAACTTCAGTAATTATTTCTTTAAATAAATTTTCTAGCCATTCTCTTTATTTTCTCCCTCTGGTACTCTTGTCATACAGATTTCTCTTCAAATTTTCCTAAAGGGCTCTTACACTATTGTTGTTTTTAAATTCTTTTTTTCCCTCTACTTTGTTCTATTTGCGTGTTCTCCAGCATTGTGTTTCCATTCATTAATTCTCATCTATGCATGTGTCTGCTGTTGAGTTCATCATTTGTATTTTTTAAACCAGCTATAGCGTTTCTTAGCTACATTACTTCTAAGTATAACTGCCTCGCATTTTCTTTATTTTTATACTAGTGTTATTTTATTTCCTCCCTTTTTTTGAGTTCCATATGGTTTTTTAGAACTGTTACCTGGATTTTCTCTTCTGTCATTCTGCAGTTCTGCTGGGATTTTGTCTGGGTACCATTTAATAAGGTTAAAAACTAAGCCCCCACTCCTTGCCCAGCAGGCAAGTTTGGGAACCTTGAATAGATAAGGGAAGCCACAAGGTTGCCATGGCAACTGGACCATAATGCCCACCCTCCTGACCAGAAAAACCAGCCAGGCTCTGGGAATGCAAAAGCTGGCCAAGAGACCCCAGGCCTGACATCCCAGCAGATAACTGGTGCAAACTGGATCCCCAAATAAGAAAGCCAAAGAAAACCATGTAAAAGAGAGCCTCAAACTCTTTCCTCACAGTCTTCTTCAGTATTCCCTTGCAGGTTATTTCAATAAATCTACCCTTTCTGCTCTCCATTCTGTCTCTGGTGATTTCTTCACCCTCAGGTCTCTGGCTTCACCCTGATATCTAACCATTACAGATTTTTTTTTTTTTTTTTTGGCCTGCCATTTGTGGTCTTCTGTCTCTTCCCTTCAAATTTTTATGATGTAATAGGGATATATTTTCTGACTGCTGTCTTTGTACCTATTGAAGTAATCTGAGGACTGGAACCACTGAGTCATAGAGCAAGGGGATAGCTTCTAGGATCAGAATAAAACAAGAAAAGCCTAGGGAGGAATAAGGAAGCCTCGAGATAAGGGCAACAGATTCCAAAGGAGACTAATAAAACACCCCCAGGACTAGGGGCAGCAGGGCATTCTGGAACAAGGATGACAAAGAAAAAGTTCTCCAGGATAAGGGTAGAGATGCAAGATGTAATTCTGCCACAGAAACATTAAGGCACAGTGAGACCACCGAGAACTAACCAATCACAAAGAGACTGACAGGTCTTTAGAATAATTAGGGGAACAAGGCATATATTCCCTGGGGCCCAACTTCATAGCAGCTTCCTTGCCCCTCCCTATCCTGGTTCCACCTGCCTGGGGGTCCCACTTAATTTCTCTTCCTTTTCTCCTTGATAAACTTTTTCTTATTTCTATTTCTCTAAACAAATTTGCCTCTTTTCACTTGCTCGCCTAGCATTACCAAAGTTCCTGCTGTGGCTTATAGTGGCTGGGGTTCAGCGCTGCTCCCGCAGCCTGGGATCAATTTCTGGCTGGGTAGCTAGACCTGAGAACCTGAAATTATGGCATTACCACCAAGGAGTAGTAGGCATAAAAGTGGGGCACCAAAGGATCACCTCTAATAAACTTAGGAATTTAAACTTCCTACTGTGCCCTGGGAGCCAGAGTCATGTGGTGGGGATCCACAGTGATCACCTCCTCTAGGCCAGATCCTCAGCCATAGTGTCTCCTGCCCATCACTGCTCAGGCTATTTTTAAGCACACTGCAGCACTAAGCATTGCAGTTGATTTGGGGTCACAGGCAGCGAGCTCACTTTTCTGTTCCAGCAGAGTTTTATCCTGAGGTGTTTGCTTTTGTTTTTGACAAATACTTGAGGCTCTACTTTGTTGAAGAATTTCTTTGTTTTGGTTGAGCTCTCAGGGTAGGGAGTGACAGGTGTTCTGAATACCTCAGCCTCACGTTTAAGTAGTAGCCTCTTGTGTGTGGAGACCCAAGTGCTCTGAGCTATTGTCCTTGCCCATTCAGATTCAGGATGTTCTGCTCCCCAGTAACCAGGCTCTGCACCCCACCCCTGTGCCTTCCAACAGTTCCGCCTCTGTCTGGGGGTCTGCCCCTCCTCCCCAGTCCCATGCAGTGCTGGGTCTCAGGAGTGCTGACATGGGTGTGTGCTGGGTCACTAGCTGTGGGGAGCTCTGCCCAGAAGCTGCCCCTCCCTGTTGAGGGTCTTGCTGCCCTGTTATCACTTTAAACAAAGTTCACCCAAAGGTTTTGCCCCCTTTCTTCTGAACCAGACTGTTGCTCCTAATATGTGCTGTGGTTGTCCATTTATTCCTTCAGGGTTTTCTGGGCCATTTTTACTGGAATTTAGTTGTTAGTATTTGGAGGAGCCCATTCCAGTGTCTTCACTCTCCCATCATTTTGGGGGAAAACATATTTTAATCTTTTAATTTTATTTTTTAAAGTACATTTTAAGATATTGATAAATAAATTTAGATGATAGGACACAGTGGCTTGGTTCAGATTTTCTGGAGCCATCTGTTTAATTTCAATTTCTATCTTCATTACTTCTGACTGTGTAAGGATAAGTAATGAGTTACTCTACTTCTGTGCAATAAGGTTAATATTAACACTTACATCATAGGGTTCATGTGAATATATGTAAAGTGCTTAGAAAATAGGCATGTAAGTGAATATACACATTAGCTAATATTTCTATTTCCTTTTATTTTTAAACATTTTTTTAAAGATTTATCTATTTATGCATACAAGAACTGGGGTACAGGCCAGATATGCAGGAGGGTTAGAGAATTCACCAGCGACAGAGTGGGTAGCAGAACAGGCAGATTGACTGAAACATACTACTGAGGGAAGCAGTGGGCGAGACAGGAGAGTCCGCTGTGCCATGAGTGTTGCTCCCTGGCAGGCCAGGGATTGAACTCGTGCAGCAGAGGCTGTGGACAGCTTCATAGTGCTATGTTTATCCCCTGTGCCACCCTGGAGGCCCCTCTATTTCCTTTTAAATTGCCTTATTAACTGTTTTATTTTCTATGATAGGAAGAGTTGTTTATCCATCTGTAACAGGGTAATTCACAGGAAATGGGAGGTTCCATGTTGCCTCAAGGAAAGGTAGAGCTGAGCTGGGAGGAGAAGCAGGAGAGAAGGAGGGAGGAAAGAAGGATCAAGAAGGATACCTGGGGCAGAGAGAAGTGTGAGAAAGCTGCATTTGCTTCTTGGCCTTGGACTGTTACCAGGGACTGGAGAAGGAGACACTTGAAACAGACATGGGTGAGAGATCCATGGGGTTGCTGACAATGGCAGCTTTTATTTTAATTTCGATTTTGCTTCTTTCATCTCAGATTTGCCCACACCTTCTGCCCCTTTCCTATGGGTCCCCACCAGAAAGTGCCTTAGACTAATGGCAAGATTTTGGCCCTCAGTGGCCATGCTTTGGGCCAACCCTGTTTGGAGGGGGATTTACCTAAGAGAGGATGGGTAACTTTGGGTGTTTCATGTAGAAACTGCTTTACCTAATCTTTCTCTTTTGCACACTAATTGTATTAAAGTTCGTTTTCATCGAAGACTATGCGCACTAGAGTATGTTTTGTCTTTATGCATCCGATGGCTGAACCTATTTAGAGCAGACAGGTTTGGAGGTCCCGAGGTGCCCCTCACACTGGCCTGTAACACATCTATATATTTATTTAAAATACCTAGTGCTTTATTTTTTTTTAAAGTCTATCTATTTCTTTATCAATCTAGACATAGGTTAGTTTTTTTTTTTCTTTTTTTCTTTTGCCATCGCACATTATGAACAGAAAAATCTACAATTTTCTCATAGAGGACCAGTTTATTAAGGCGATTAGCCTTAGAATCATTACCTGTTCCATTTGTTCACATTTTTTCCTGATGAGCACCTGTAATTCATGGGTCAGGTTTCTAGTCTCTATACTTGCTGTTTGTGGAACCAAGCTTAGCTGAGGTTTTGCCATTTTGCATATCCTCCATCTTGATGTGTTAGTCCTTGTACAGCCGCATTCTGGAGATAGTTTCAACAGCCACCACCCTCACCCTACCTGGTGACGAAAGAGCAGACCACCCCAGGCGCCAATGAGGGCAGTCATCCATAAATGGGACAGCATCTCTAACCGTCCAATCAGTTTGAAACTATAGCCGAGTGCTCAAAAATGCCTTTGTAGTGGCCAATGAATGATTGTCCGCTTGTTTCAAAATCCGCGCCTGCTTGCGACCCCATAAAAGACCCCTGCTTCCTTTGTTTGGGGCTCTCGACCTCTGCTGTTGCATCGGTGCGTGTCGTGAGCCCAGACTTGAGCCCGTAATAAACTCCCTTGTGTTCTTGCACTGGCTGTCTGTGTGTCCTTGGGGGCTGCACTGGTCGACGTTGGGCACAACACTGTTTATCATCTATTTTACTTTCATTTACACCACATTTTCCCTTTGATTCTTAGCAAGCTT
The DNA here is from genome assembly GCF_964194135.1 of Talpa europaea. NCBI lineage: Eukaryota > Metazoa > Chordata > Mammalia > Eulipotyphla > Talpidae > Talpa > Talpa europaea. The sequence goes on from NC_140068.1 coordinate 71,833,068, forward strand.
TTTTCATTTTGTCACATGTTCACTTCTTTGCAGGGTTCATTTGTCTTTTCATGGACTCTCCTACCAGGAACTTAATTCTGATAGTATATTTTAAGTATTCTTCATTCTTTTTGGATCTCTATTGGAATCCCTTTTTATTTCTATACCCTGAGCCACTCAGTCCATGGTTTTTTAATCTCATCTTTAATTTCATTTTCCACAGTAGTCCCATCTTTTGTTTCTTATAGCTGTATAAACTAGATGCCTTCCAAATATTTAGTTTCCTAGAAGAGAACTTTTTAAGTGTACAATTTGTCTGCCAATCTTTAGGGAAATTCTCTTTCTTAAAGTGAAGAATTTTCTGTGCTGTTGCTAATGATTTATTCATCTCAAAGGAGGATATAGTTCTCAATTGGATTGATGTTTGCTAGCAGAGATGTGATTCTCATGAATTTCGTGTACATTAATGTTTAGCAGGGCATGGACAGAGTCCTTTTCAGTTTCAAACTACATAGTCTACATAATACACACCCTAATCAAATCCCTATGACCTTAGAATATTTACAGAAAATGACTGTAGTGACAAAAAGGGACTATTTCCTGCTGGCATAGACTGGTTTTCTTTGTGGACATAAATGTATTTCTGAATAATAGAATACAATTTGTACTTCTTCTTTGACCAAAAGGAGTACACAAAAACATTACAATTGGCAGGGTAAATTGTATCCATGAGACACTCAGACTTCATCTCTAACGCCAACTTTTAATTCTGAGAAACAGAAAATAAGAGTACCCCCCTTGTCTCATACACTTCTATAATTGGTGATTATAGAGCCTTAAGAGGATTGAGAGATAAGGCTGAATAAGATGATTTGGTGATTATGAGAAGAGGCAGAATCAGTTAGGGATGAGAAGGTTGGAGAGGACAGCTTTACAAGGAGCTTCCCATAGAGTGAAGAATAAATGCTGAATTTCTTAATTGATAAACATTAATATTCTAACAGGTTTTGTTGTTGGAATCTGTTCCTCTAATTTATGAGTCAAAACGTCCACTGGAAAAAAAAAAAAAACATAAAGGGAAGGTAAGATGGTGCCAAGTTTAGGTCCATATGTTGTAGCTTTATGTATCTATGAAGCCATTTAAACAAACATTTTCTCTTAGGTAGAACAATACACTTTCAAAAACAAAATCTATCCCCTGCTCATGGATTGGAAGAATAAACATTATTAAAATGGCCATCCTACCAAAAGCAATATACCAATTCAATGCTATTCCAATAAAAATTTCAATGTTATTCTTCAAAGAAATAGAACAATTATTGATGAAATTCATATGGAATCACCAAAACCCCCGAATAGCCAAAGCTCTCCTGAAAAAAAAGAAGGGAATGGAGGCATCACACTCCCAGATTTCAAACTATACTACAAAGCATAATCATCAAAACTGCATGGTATTGGAATAAGAACAGACACACAGACCAAAGGAATCAAATAGAAAATCCAGAAATAAACCCACAGATTTATGGTCAACTAATCTTTGACAAAGGAACAGAGACTACGCATTGGAGAAAAGAATGTTTGTTCAATAAATGGTGCTGGGAAAAGTGGGTCGCTACATGCAAAAGAATGAAGCTTGACTACTACCTCACACCATACACAAAAACCAACTTAAAATGGATTAAAGAACTAGACATAAAACCTGAAACCATAAAATACATAGAAGGAAATATAGGCGAAACACTACAGGATATGTGCATCAAAGACATATTTACAGACACATCACCCAAAGCAGTGATAGTGAAGGCAAAGATAAACAGCTGGGACTACATCAAATTAAAGAGCTTCTGCACAGCAAAAGAGACAATAACAAAAACTAAAAGAAACTCCACCAACTGGGAGAACATTTTTGCACACAACACTAATGATAAAGGACTGATCACAAAAATCTGCAAAGAGCTGATGAGACTCAACAACAACAAAGAAAATAATCCAGTGAAAAAATGGGCAGAAGATCTAAAAAGAAACTTCTCTGAAGGGGAAATGCAAATGGCCAACAGGCATATGAAAAAAATGTTCACCATCACTCGTAATCAGGGAAGTGCAAATCAAAACTACCATGAGATACCATCTAACACCAGTGAGAATGGCACATATTAAAAAAACTAGCAACAACAAATGTTGGCGAGGTTGTGGAGAAAAAGGAACTCTTCTGCACTGTTGGTGGGAGTGCAAACTGGTCCAACCACTATGGAGAGCTGTGTGGAGATTTCTTGACCTCCTAAACATAGAGCTTCCATATGATCCAGCAATTCCACTCCTAGGTATTTACCCAAAGGACACAGAAACATCAACTCCAAAGAGCACCTGCACCCCTATGTTTATAGCAGCACTATTTACAATAGCTAAGCTTTGGAATCAACCCAAATGCCCAAAAATAGATGACTGGATCAAGAAGATGTGGTACATATACACCATGGAATATTACTCAGCATTCAAAAAAGATAAACACATGCAATTTGCAGCAACATGGATGGCGCTGGAAGGGATCATGCTCAGCGAAATAAGCCAGAAAGAAAAAGAAAAATATCGGATGATCTCACTCATAGCAGGAATCTAGAAAACTTAAATAAGCGACAAGGAAAATGAATATCTATAAGAAAGTGAAAATCATAATCAACAAACAACTATGAACCAGAGACACTTTATGAGGGGAGGGGGGCGGGGGGGAGGGATTGGGGTCAAAATAAAGGGGTTGCAATTGTTTGGGGAATATAAAAATAAAAAAATTAAAATTAAAAAATAAATAAATATTTAAAAAATAAAATTTATTGATCACTGATAATTTCCCAGGTTCTTCTATGAAAGTATTTTAAGTTTGTCTCATTTATCAATGCTATTATGATTTTTGTGAATTTTTGTTAAGTCTTCATGCTTGTTCATGTTAATAATCAATTGTTATTTTATTATGAAGGTAATAGCACACATAAAATTTTAATATGCTCCTAGTTCTAGCAATATATCAAACAAATTAATCTGAAAGACCTGCTATTAAAAAACAAGGCTTATTCTAAATAAAACCCATGAAAGTTTTTTTAAATGACCACTTGAGCATTTCAGAAAGTAAGGAAAACTCTAAGAGTCTAAAACAAAGGTAGAAATGAAAGAAGTGTTTAAGTCCCTGAACTGACTCTTTGAACATTCAGGAGGATTTCTAGTTTTGTAAGTAAAGGACATGATTTTTTAACATCTCCGTAGAAAGACAGGAAATGACCTTGCTAGGAAGCATGTAAGATAACAGGCAGGAACCAAAGTTCTAAAACAGGAATTAATTCACCCCTCCCAACAGAGCAAGATTTTTCTCTATTTCTGTTTATTCTAGATCAGAAAAAATACCTGGGAATTTGTAACTTAGGGACTAGACCTCAAATATGTGTGGATTTCAAATTATACTAACTATGTGTATCAGAAAGCAATAACCCAAGTAGTTAAGTGAATGTATCTAGAGGCATCTGATTAAAATAAATATACTCAAAAGAGTATAAAATAAATATACTCTAAATATATTTATTTATTAAAATAAATATACTCTAAAGGAAAGTTGGGTCAACTTAATTTTCATAGAATTTCCACAGAAAAATATTTCTTTGAGCAGTAGTTACCCTGGTGACATACTTTATGTTTTCCTCAAATTGTATTGCTGTGCCAGTCATTTACATAACTATATAATATACTAAAGAGCGCGCAACTTCACCACTATACACATACAAGCTCCACTTCTCTGCCACCAAAGTGCCATTGCCAACACCCTATCATCTTGCCTCCTCTGTTTCCTCTTTTTTCCCCAAATTCACTCTGGTTACCAGTATGTTTTTCAGAGCCTAAGAATATTTTTGTTTTGCTTTCACAGTTTATTTTCTTTTGTTACTTGTGGTAACCTGTGCTAATCAGACTAATCTCTGGATCAGAATTAATGGAAAAGTAGGATATGTAAAGAGAGCTAGACTTAAACGTAGACTGATATTACTGTAGATATGTCTACATGCAGGATGTGAAAGATACTGGCACAGTGAGGAAATACTGGGTCATGCTCCCTTTCACATAAGCACAGCATTTGGGTCTGCTTTTATTCTGGAGACATTTGTTCATTTGGAAGGGACTGATAAGCTGAAAATTTGGAGAGCAATTTTTTTTTTAAAGATTTATTGATTCACTGATTGATTGATTGATTGATACATACAAGCACTGGGTACAGTCAGAAGCGCGGGAGGGCAAGAGAATTCACCAGAGCCAGAGCGGGGAGCAGAGCAGGAAGAAGGACCAAAGTACACTGCTGAGGGGAGCAGCGGGTGGCAGGAGAGGTCTGCCCGCCATGTGGGACCCTCCTCCGGTGGCCGGGGAGCAGCTGGGGATCGAACTGGTGCTGCAGAGGCCGCGGGCAGCTTAGCAACCCAGCGCTCAACCGCTGCGCCACCAGGGAGGCCCAGGAGAGCAATTTTTTTTTAAAAATTTATTTACTTATGATTACAAGAACTGGGGTAAAGGCCAGAGGTGTTGGAGGGGGTGAGAGGTTTTACCAGAGACAGTGGGGAACAGAACAGGCAGATAGACTGACATACACTGCTGAGGGGAGCAGTGGGTGAGTCAGGAGAGGTCTGCTATACCAGGTGGGTAGCTCTCTGGCTGGGGACCAAACTCATGCTGTAGTGCTGCAGAGGCTGTGGACAGCTCCACAGTCCTGCACACAGCCCATTTTGCCACCAGGGAGGCCCTTGAGAGCAATTTTGAAATCTCGTATTGCTAGGGGTCAGGGCTTGCCGAATGTTATATGTTAATGAATACATTTTCTATGTGTTGAGAAAGAGAATTTTCACCCTAGCTATAAGGATGAAGTCGAAGTAGAAATGATCTGAGACTATAATTCAGTTTTAGATCTTCCCAATTCCTGAACTGGATTGTAGCTCTCAGAATTATTATCCCAAAGCACCTAGCAAATGCAAAGCGAATTCTCTGTGAATTTGAAGAAAAAATAAATATTGAAATTATTTTACAATTTTTATATACAGTATCCACCATTCAATCAAAACTAACCAGACAGATAAAAAGATAAGATAATGTGATTCTAAAGCATAACAAACAATAGATAATTGAGACAGAACCACAGGGGATCCAGATAATGGAGTTGTCAGAAAAAGACATTAAAACAATCCCACTTAATATGCACAATGAAAACAACAATATTGAGATTTTCAGCAGATAATTTAGAAGATATAATAAGAACCAAATAGAAGTTCTACAACTGAGAAACACAATAACCAAAATTTAGGAAAGGAAGCTATTGTATCTGTAATGTGGACTCTTAACCTTCTTTCTAACATGCACCCTCTTAGACTGAGAAATGTTGAGGAGTTATGATATTTCAGTTTTTATTTTAGTGCACGCAATGTTTTTTGAGTTGACCCGAGGATTTTATCTTACTTTAAAAATATGATGAAGTGATCACATTTGCAACATTTCATGAATAATCAGCTTTATTGGATGTATGTATAAACATGTGTGTTTGTATATATACATATATGTGTACATTATACATATAAATATATAATGAATATATACTTGGTCTGTCTGTATCTCCCCCCCACCCCCCATTATTCTAATCCTTTGGCTATGTCACCAAGCATATAAATTGAGTTTCAATTAGACCCCATGCTGAATCAATCTTTCATGAGAATTTTAATGAAAAAAAAAAGATTTGGAGGAAAAGCACTGATTTCATCTGCATCTTAAACCTGAATGTCATCACTTGAAATATTTTTTCATGAATTATTTTAGCATCAAACTTTTAAAGACTGTGTTCTCTTTGGAGTAGTAATTGATTGCCATATACTGCAGTCTCAGTCACAAACAAGAAAATATTCCTTCCCTCAAGGAGAATATGTACTAAAAAAATATGTTTAAATAAATAGGCCTTAAAACTCAGTAGCAATAGTTTTATATTAGAAATACGTAAAATATGAGGGCTTAAGAAATTATTTCTCACCTAGTCCACAGGGAATGGAAGAATTTTCTTGAAGGAATTGCATTTACTCTAAACTTGAAAGATCAGTATTTGAGGATTGAGGAGGAATATATTGCAAGAGTGAGCTATTAAAATCTGTAATATTCTCCATTGATGGAGGGCAAATCAAAGCACAAAGTGTAGGGAAAAACTTCAAATGATCATGAAGGGCTTTATTCCCATTTTAAAGAACAACTAGTAGCAACATTCCTTAAGTAGGAACTACTTAAGAGGTAAAGACTGCGAAATAGTATGAAAGCTTCGTATTTTGAAAAACCCATCTGGATGTAGTATGGTATCTTTGTAGGAGTAATCTAGAGAAATATTTGTAGAAATCAAAGTTAATAATAGGAATCAAGAGAAGATCATGTCTTCAATAATGGATAGCTAGAGACACAATAGATAGGACCTGAGATGGTAGAATATAGAGAAGAATGAGAAAGATGCTATACTAATGAATCCGAGTGCCTGGTTTGCACAGTGTATGATTGCCAAGAGTTTATGGAGGTGGAACTAATTTGGAGTGAAATGTAGGTTTAATCTTTGTTTCTTTTTATTTGAAATGTCTGCAATTTGTTCTAACAGAATTAAAAATTAGAGTATTTTTTATTTAGATTTTAAAGATCTATCTATCTATTTATTTATTTATTTTTTGTGGGACCCTTGCTGGTGGCTGGGGAATGAACCAGCGCTGTAGAGGCTGGGGGCAGCCTCGCAGCCCAGCGCTCAACTGCTGCGCCACCAGGGGAGGCCCTAGATTTTAAAGATATTTTTACAAGGGAATTAACATTTCTGTTTAATCAGATTATAGATAAAACTGAAATCATTGTAGTGGATAAGAGCACTTCAAATAGTCTTATTTCAAAGCATGGGCAAAGACATCTTTGTGAGCTGTGAATAAATTTAAAGGAATATTTATTTATTTATTTATTTATTGAAGATTTATTTATTTATTTATATAATAACTGGGGTACAGACCAGATTCGTGGGAGGGTGAGAAGATTCACCAGAGACAGAGAGGGGAACAGAACAGGCAGACTGACGAAATACATTGCTGAGGGGAGCAGGCAGTGAGACAGGAGAGGTCTGCCGCGCCATGTGGGACCCTCACCAGCCAGCCGGGAATCGAACTGGTGCTGCAGAGGCTGCGGACAGTTTTACAGCGCTGCGCTCAGCTGCCTGCACCACCAGGGGAGGCCCCCAATATATAAATTTAAAAAAAAAAAAAACATGTGCTATGTTCAATGTAAGATTTATTATGTACTATGGGCCATCATAAAAAACTTTGTAAAACCATTGCCCTAGAGTTTATAGTATAAAAAGAGAATTTTAGAACTATGATTGTAAGAACTATAATATTTATATGTGTAGTAGGAGTCATGAAAGAGATGGGGAAGAAATATGACGTTAGAAAATGTGCAGCCCTTAAGTCATATAATTACAGAGAATGTGCCAAACTTTGTCACTTACTGTTGAGTGCTTATCTAGGAAGCATTAAGTAAATAGCATGAAAAAAAAGCACCTTCATGTCCCTGCTGACATGTGATGATGCCATCTTTTCACATGAATATACCATCTGCATATCTTTTTTAGTAAGATGTTTGTCAAGTTCTTTAGCCCATTTGTAATTGGGTTATTTGTTTTTTATTGTATAGTATAGTAACTCCATGTTTAGACATAGGGTTGACCACAGGAGATCAGAGAATGCAGGTAATTGGATCAGCCCATGGTGGTAATATAACTTTAGTTAAAGGGAGAGTGGATGGCATTGATTATGGGAAAGGGATATAACCTTCCCATGTGGGAATATTAACCACAAATTAAAAACATAAACACTGCAGAGACCTAATCAGTTGGGAAAGACAGTGTTATTGTAGTAAAGTAACAGAAAGTGATAGAACTCTTTGTGCTAGAGCTCATGATTCAATTTAACCTTTGTAACTCATCACATCCCTTGGGATAGTAAAGAAATCTAATGAAAACTACTAAAGTTGGCTTTGGGCAGGAGATTAATGGCTAAAGTCTAATGTATAAAAATGTGCTTGTTCTTGACACTACTCTTTCTTTGGAGGAATACCAACTTCTAAAATAGTCAAGTCTCATTTACTTTGCAAAATAGAAAAAAGTTTATAACACTTGAGGTTTCTATCAAATAAGTCTATAATGAAAGATGAATCTGACCATGTACTAATTAAGTTCTAAATTCTATATTGAAGTGTATATATATATATATATGTATATATAAACATATAAAGCATATTTGTTAGAAATCAAATTTACCTGAGTAAATACCTGAGTGTGTTCTCTCAAAATTGTAAAACTGCCTCCTGAAGTTAATGATTTCATAATAATTGCTTGCTATATTTTATATTGTTGCCAAAGAATAAACTTTTGATCCCAACTAATTTTAACATGATGACTATTTGAAAAGCATTAACCCAAGGGCTTTTGAGGGAAAAGGTGAACTGCTCAACTGAGAAAAATACTGCACATTTTACAACTTGGTATATGGGTTACCATTTGTAGGGACAGGGGTCAAATCATTTCAATGATTAAAGTTTTACATGTGGACTTTATCTGCTAAAACACATAGTGGTGATTTCTTACTTAGAATGGTATATTCAAACTTCACTTGGAATTCAAGTATTGATCACATAACCCCTATTTACTGTGCTAAAATAACATTACATGGATAAGTAAAAAATGTGTTTGGGGATTCCAAACACAACACAGTTGAATATTTCTTCAATGATATACTATCCTTTTACATTTTAAAGTTATGGGCAACTGAGAATGATTAGATATATACTTGTCATATATATTTATTACTATAAATTCACTGATTTTTAAAACTCTTAGATTGCTGTGCATAGATACATTAAAGATAATTGTATTATTGGAAATATGAGTTTTTGCTAGATAAAAACTTCAACCTTTGATATTTATTTTATGCTTTTAGCATAAAAGAAAAGTACACTTAAGGTAAACATGTGACAAACAGCAAGAGTCTGAAGATACATAATACTATATCCAACAGTTGTCAAATTTCCTTTCTAAGCTTTTCTTAATACCTAAGCCTTAAGTTCTATTGCATAAGAGAGATAGTGGTTCAAGACTAAAAACTAAAACAAAAACATTTCTGGAGATAGAATTGCTTTAGACTTTCTAGCAAGCTTTACAAAGGGAGTTTATCAGATTAGCTGATACACTGCATCATCTAAAACAGTTCAGAAAAGCCCATATTTGCATTAAAAGAATTGTTTTTCTTTCATTGGCTAACATAATATGTCTCAATTTACTTCTAATTAAAGGTTATGAGCATCAGAATACTGAAATTACTGATAAGAGTAATGTACCACAACTCTGTTTTTCTTAAAGTTTAAGGTGAATATACCTTGTAAGTATTGATGACTGTTACAACCAAGTATTTTATAATGATTTACAGTACACAAAGCACCTTCACATATATTCCTTCATTGAACTTATGACTAATTTCAAATTTGTAACTCAAAAAAAATTCAGTGTAATCTATTTTTGTTGCTCCCACTTAAAAAGATATCCTAAAAGAAGAAAGCAAGCATTGGTTTGATTTCAGGGTTGTTTTGAAAGAGATTTAGTAAAATAAAGTCAAAGCAATTAGAGGGACACCAAAAAAAGCATGAGTTATGTGATCAGAGTTCCTCATCACAAGTCGACAGCCATTCTGCCAACTATGGACAAAAAAAAAGACATAGTCAACCTGCCTTAAAATCAATTACCGACTATTAAAGACAAAAGGTATACATACAAAAAAATGAATCATAACATTGGGAGGTATAAAACATGTCTTGAAATATTAAACTAATATTACCCATGGGTAATAATTAACAAAAAAAATGGTGATAATATAACCTGACAGCCTGTGCACATGTCCTCTTCAAAAGGTCAATGCAGGGCCAGGAATGAGGAAGCCCACATAGGAAAAAACAAGAGGGCCCTGACACCAGGACCATTGATACCATCAAACTGAACCTGAAGCCATAACAGGAGAAAAACAACTTGGCTCCACGAAAAACAACTTTGTTCCACATAAACCTGTTTTCCCCCAAACCTGTTTCCCCCCCTTTGAGAAATTTAACCTGGCTCTCCTTTTCTTTACCACACTAAGCCTCTTCAAGCCCATCAGGTGCTTTAGGTACAATGACTCTCTTACCATTCTTTTTAGCATGGCCCAGCATTTATTTTGTCTAGACTTCTTAGAGGGTGTAGACATTTGTAAATTGATAGGATGAAAACACACACACACACACACACACACACTGTTTAGTATAAGAATGGGCCTCCCTGGTGGTGCAGCAGTTGAGCGCTGGGTTGCAAAGCTGCCCACAGCCTCTGCAGCGCCGGTTCGATCCCTGGCTGCTCCCCCGCCACCAGAGGAGGGTCCCACATGGCGCACAGACCTCTCCTGCTGCCCACTGCTCCCCTCAGCAGTGCACTTTGGTCCTTCTGCCTGCTCTGCTCCCTGCTCTGGCTCTGGTGAATTCTCTCACCCTCCCACGCCTCTGACTGTACCCAGTGCTTGTATAAATAAATAAATCTTTAAAAAAAAAATGAAAGAGGAATTGAAAATATCTAGTTATTAGACAAGGAAAGAAAGCAAAACAACTATTTCCTGCAAAACTAGAAAATTATGCAGGAATTTTAGGAAACTAAAAATTGATTGTTAATAATACAAACAGTTATAATCACCCAGTTTCTCTTCTATGCTCTATAAGTTCCCTGGGTTGGCTGTTCTCCATATTGAGTGATGGAAAATCAATTTTTCTAGTTTTCTTGGAGCAGAGAATGAACCATTTTTTTCATTCTTTAAAAACAATATAACATCCATTTTATCAGAGTAGAATTTGTTTTTATGTTATTTCTCATGGAGTTAGTATATAGAAAAGACATTTGCATGGGCAAGACAATGTCTGGTGAAATATAGTAACCATCCTTTTAAAAGATAATTTTCTAGCCTGAAAACAGTTCTTTGAGGAGAGACTTTCTCATTTGGAGAGTGGGTGAAATTAACATTTGAAATTATGATAATAGTTTATAGATGTGTATCGATCTTCTAATGTCAAGAGCAATACCTCTACAAAATATTATGTTTAAATTCTAGGTTCAAAATTAGAGTTTCCCATTTTTAAGTCTGATCACCTTCAGAGACGCTCAATCACTGCAAGTGAGAAATCACAAAAAAAAGGGTTTATTTTCTCAAATATTTTTAATTTTCAAATTGGATTATTGTCATATATACAAGAATATATGTGAAAGCATTTTATATGTATAAGCATTTATAGAGAACTCATTTTAAAATAAATACCCTCAATATCTGGCTTGGAATTAACAGACATCATCACTGAAATCAGTTATATTAAAATTTCTTATAATAGAAGGCACTTAAACACTTCCTTTCTCCCGTCAGTGGCATTAGGGGTGGAGGGAAGGCTCATTTGACCATATAAATTAAATAATTTTATATTGGACATAAATTGTTTAAACAAAAATGAGGTGTATTCATTTCCTGGGGCTATTTTAACAAAGTATGACAAACAGGATGGCTTAAAGCAACAGTTTTTCTTTTTCACTCTTGGATCTAGAGGTTGAAATTGTGAAATGAAGGTGTTGGCAAGGCTATACTCCTGTGAGACTAAAAGGGAACACCCTTTCTGGCCTGTCCTGATTTCTGGTGGTGACAGGAAGCTATTGTTGTTCTTTGGCTTGTAGCTATATTACTCCAAACTCTTTCTCCTTTTTCACCTGGCTATATTTCTTGTGTGTCTTTTTCCCTTCTTATAAGGTTAGCCGTCCAATTGGATTGGGTCTTATTTGAATATAACCACAAGTTAATTAAAATAATATCTGTCATAACTTTATTTCCAAACAAGATCTTATTCTGTGGTTCCTGGAAGGATGACGTTTTGGTAGATCCTATTCTACCCATTACGCTTAGCAAATGTTTATCATCTTTTTATAACTCTCTTTCTTAGGAAAAAAGACCTTCGTTTGAGGACCATATGATTAATATCAAGACATTTCACTTCTAATTTTAAATTACAGTAAGTCTATTTGTCCTGAAATTTATTGAAATCTTAAATAGTAAGATGATTTCTTATTCATTGTGGGCTGAACAGTATGTAAAATCATTGATATAAATGTACAGTCATTTATTATAATTGCCTTAATATCTGATAAAAAAGAAATACAATCTGGGCAAAAGGATGAAGTGTTAATGGGATTAATCAGTGTGCTTGATGGCAATAGTAACTGAAGTAGAACTCCCTTAAAGCAATAGGCACTTAAATGCAGCTATTTGAAAAAAAACCTCATTTTTCAAAAATTCATGAGGTATTATTAAGGTTAAGAGGTTCAGGTATCTATCAAGATAACTATCATTACTCATTCATTAGTTAGTAATTGTTTATTAAATATCAGCAGTGTGTACTGCTCTGGGTAGATAGTATGCAGTACAGAAAGAAGCCCAAATATGGTTCATATTATAGTACAAAACTTGAGGAAACTTTTGTATCTTTGAATCTCTAGTGAAAGCAACCTAATTTATGAAGGGATTATAATGCCTCCATAATCCTTTGATTAAAAAGCATTTTAATGAATTGCATTTTAAAAGCCAAGACATGAAGAGGCAGCAGAAAACAGAATATTATTCAATCCTACAATTTTAAATTATGTCTGTTAGTTCAAATGAACAATATTTATAGATGTGTAATTTAATATCAAATTAATATTGAATTTTAAAGTGAATTGTAGTGTAGCCTGTGTTCCTAATGTAATTTTCAGAACACTGAGAACAATTTCTCACTGCCATGAGAATATATTTGTTTCTAATAATTCTCACTGAGAAAGAATTTAGATTTGTAAATTTGTGTTTGCATTTTTATTAACCAAGTGATCATATAGTTGTTTAAGAGACCAGCATATTTTCTTATTTTAGTGTATTTCTGTCCATTAATGAGAACATTTTTCAATGTATGCTGGCAATTTCAGGTGCTCAGACTACTGTTTAGAAAGTTTCTACTTTAGTGACTTGATGTGGAAAAATTTAACCATTTTTCATATATGGCCTAAGTTGTAAAAATTTGGAGAAATTTTGATTTCAAATGATTGGACAACATTTTTTTTTACTTCCTACACTATTTGAAAGGGCATACATACTGTCATTGTATTAATTAGTAAGATAGTGTATTTTGCATGTAAACTGACTAGAAGAATAGTACAGGTTCAGAGTTGAGGCATTTTTGTCAGGTCCTGCATTTGCCATGTTACTTAATTTAAGAACAAATTGCACAGTATTTTTTAAGAGAACTGAATTTAAACAACAATTCATTTATTTGTTAGGCTAACCATTCAATGAGTATTGAGTGCATTTATGAAGCAGGTAACTTTCTGGACACTGGGATACATCAGTTACAAAAGAAAAATTCCTATATTCAGGAACTTATATTCCAGTATCAGTGAGACAAAGAACAATAAATATAATGGGTAAACACATAAAGTTTATAGAAAGATGGCACATTATGGAAAAGGAAAAAAAATTAGAGCAGGGTAAGGGGATAGAGTATGACAGCTTTGGAAGTGTTTGCTTTATTTTATTAAATAGAACAGAACAGATTGCATTGAGAATTTGAGATTTAAGCAAAGACTTAGAAATCTTATCTAGGGGACGAGCATCGAGGTGAAAGGAATAGTTAATGCAAAAGCTCTAAGGTATATGAGTCCAGCCAGGACATTGTAACTGGGATATAGTTATTAAGTATAGAAAAGTGAAAAGTTGGGGTTGAAAAAATAATAGAAGAAACAGATCAAGTAGCGTCTGCTAGGTAGGCCATTGTGAAGATATTATTTTTACTGAGTGAACTGGAGTAACATTTAAAGCAGATGAGTGATTTGATTTTGTTCATGTTTCAAAAGAATAATTACTCATTTTTGGGTTACTAGAAAACAGAAAGTATAGAAGCAGGGAAACTGGAGACTATTCCAGCAATCCTAGTGAAAACAATGGTGACTACAACCAAATTCAAATGGCTACTATTATGCAGTCAGAATCTGGATATACTTTGAAGGCAGAGATAACGTGATTCCCTCACACACTGGGTATTAGTAGTCAAGAGACTAATTAAGTCTCCCTCAATTAGTAAGGATGCCTAATACTTAAGCCAGTAAGAATTTTGGCCTAAGAAACTGGAGGGATGAATTTGGAATCAACTGAACTAGGAATGCTGTGGGAGGAACAAGTTTTGGGAGATGTTCAGTTTTGGAAATATTGAAAATTTTCAAGAAACGATATTAAGTTGGCAATGGAATTTCAGTTACAATATCAAAGAGAGAACTAGGCAGGTTATTAAAAACAATAACAATAACAGAAACAAACAAAAAATGATTTCTGAATAAAACATATGTTTAAATCCCTTGCAGGAGATATGACTATATGAATTTCTTGTGCTTGCAATAACACATTATCATAAACTTGATGACTTAAAATAACAGAAAGTTATTTTTCACAGTTCCTGAAGACCAGAACTCCAAAATCAGTTTCTCAGAGCCTAAAATAAAGGTGTTGCCAAAGCTTCTTCTCTCCCTCTGGAGGCAAGTGGATGCTCCATTCCTTGCTGCTTTCAGCTTCTCATGCCCTGGTTTCAGCCCCCATCACTCCTCTCTGCCTCCCTGGTCACACTGCTTCATCCTCTTGTCTCTGTCAAATCTCCCTTTGTCTCTCTCATACATGATTAAAAGGAAAGGCAAAGCCCTGGTATGCATGGGGACTAAAGATGAACAGCCTTTTTTTATAATTTTATCTAAAGTTGGCCCTTAGGGCCTCCCCAGTGGCGCAGTGGTTGAGCTCTGGGTTGCGAAGCTGCCCACAGCCTCTGCAGCGCGGGTTCAATCCCCGGCCGCCAGTGAGAGTCCCACCTGGCGTGCAGACCTCTCCTGCCACCCGTTGCTCCTCTCAGCAGTGTACTTCGTCATTCTGCCTGTTCTGTTCTCCACTCTGGCTCTGGTGAATTCTCTCACCCTCCCGTGCTTCTGACTGTACCCAGTGTTTGTATAAATAAATAAATAAATCTTTTAAAAAATTAAAAAAAAAATAAAGTTGGCCCTTAATATAATATCTAGCTCCTGAAGTTAATCTGGTTGTCTGTAGCCATGTGACTGAATGAATCCACAATGATCGTTAATGGGGCCACTAATGAATATTAAACAAAATCCGTAACTTCTCTGCCTCATCCTCGATATCACTACATCACTCCTGGGAAAGAATGAACCAGTTTGTTCTAAAAGTAAGTATAGATTTTAAAGATGTTTTGTCTGTGAGGAGCTCCATCCCAGTTTCTATTTCAGCTGTGGCTGGTTATTTTAATAGTTGAATTCAGTTCCTTAAAAAGCACACAGATAAAGCAAACTTTTGTCTAAGAAATGACCGCATCTCAAGATGCTTTGTTTTACTTGGTGAAATAATTGATACACCTGGGTAGAGAAGTTATACTGCTCTAACCTAACTGATTGTTCCTTGAAAGGTATCGGAAAAGGAAAGAAAGAAAAA
Organism: Talpa europaea; assembly: GCF_964194135.1. Classification (NCBI taxonomy): domain Eukaryota; kingdom Metazoa; phylum Chordata; class Mammalia; order Eulipotyphla; family Talpidae; genus Talpa; species Talpa europaea. The sequence continues at coordinate 71,848,682 of NC_140068.1, forward strand.
AACAATAGCAGAATCCACCTGCTCTAAACAGCATTCCTCTTTTAACCGCATCCCCAGACTTCCCTGGCAGGACTATTCAGGAAAGCATATGCTTACTGAAGTCTGTTCACGGCCAAGGCACACAGATTTCTTGATGATACACGTGGCTGCTAAAGCCACAAATTTGAAATGTCTGCATTTTTTATTTTTTGCAAAAAGCTGGTTTTACAGCTGAAAGTTGTATCTGTTACTGACAGTTTCAGCTCTTAAAAGAGACCATGCAAATAAAATAGGAGGAATAAAGAAAGAAATTTCATTATACAAACTAAATATTTCATTCAGCTAGAAAAGACCCATTTCTCCCTGATGACTTCACTCACTCAAAACCTTATTAATTATAAATGCAGACATTTTGGAACTTATCACATGTTGGCTTGGGTTACACTCCAACTTTTTGCTATTTCTAGGACAAATACCTAGAGAACATTCGAGAGTCACAGCAACAAAATGGCAGCAAAGAAGGCCTTCACTGATATCCTCCCCTCATCAACAATTTTGTAGTAAACCACAGATGAAAGTGCTGTTGTAGGAGTTTTAGGTAAGAGATGATTTCCTCCCTTCACATTCCAGCTTCATATTTACAGGCTCTGTTTACAGGTAAGATGTTACATACAGAGAGAATTTCTAAAGAATCTACAAAGAATATTAGAACTGATTAAAAAAATAGCAAAATTGCAAGGTACAAAATCAATGTACAAAAACCTGTTGTATTTGACTATACCAGTAGTCAGTTATCACAGAGTAATAATGTGGCTGGTATAAATAGTGCTGCAGTGAACACAGGAATACATATATCCCTTCATATTCATGTTTTTGCATGAATTAGGTAGCTACCTAGAAGTTGGACTGTGTGGTCATATGGTAGAACTATTTTTAATATTTTGAGAAACCTTCATACTATTTTCCACAGCAGTTGGACCAATCTAAATTCTGACCCACAGTGTAGGAGGGTTCCTTTCTTCGCATGCTCATGAAGGACATATTTCTGAAAATAGATGGTGTTTTAGAAAATCAGGATACAACTGCATCAAACCCTCACCAACACTTGTTTTTGGATTATATTTTATATGTTTCTTTCATATGGGATTGATGTGACAGATCATTGTGATTTTGATTTGCATTTCCCTGATAAATAATTTTTTCATGTGCTTATCAGCTATCTGTATGTCTTCTTTGAAGAAGTATTTAACTCTTGCTTTCATAAAAATATTGAGAGCATTGGTTTACATTGTTCTGTTTTAGAAGTATAATTTCTCCACTTCAGGTGGTGTTGTTACCATACCCACCACCTCAACACCCACAGTCCACCACCAGTCAATTGCACTGCCTTCCCACTTTGTTTTTGCCCCTCCCTCCTGGTACTCTCAGTTGTAGAGTCAAATTTTGAGGGTTAGTTCTCAGCTTGGTCTTATCTGACCCTTTATTAATTTCTCTACATTCCACACACGAGACATCATAGTATTTGTCTTTCTCTTCTGACTTATTTTGCTTAGCATAACCTCCTCTAACTCCTTTTGTATTATCACAAATGTCAAAAGTTTATCTTTTTTGATAGTTGAGTAGTATTCCATTGCATGTGTGCATGTACCATGTGTTCCTGTTTGGGCACTTAGGTTGTTTCCATTGCTTAGATATTGTAAATAGTGCTACAATGAACATGGCAATGCATGTTTCCCTTCAAGTTGGTGTTTTTGTAATTTTGGGGTAGCTCCTGAGGAGTGGGGCTGCTGGATTATATGGTAGATCTATTTTCAATATATTGAGAAATTCCATACTGCTTTCTCTAGGAGCATGTATTCTACATGCTCATCAACAGTGTAAGAAGATTCCTTTCCTTCTCCACCCTTACCAGCACTTATTGTTTCTGGTCTTTTTTTATTTTATTTTTATTTTTTAAAGATTTCTTTATTTATTTATACAAGCACTGGGTACAGTCAGAAGCATGGGAGGGTGAGAGGATTCACCAGAGCCAGAGCTGGGAACAGAACAGGAAGACTGACGAAATACACTGCTGAGGGGAGCAGCGGGCGGCAGGAGAGCTTTGCGCACCATGTGGGATCCTCCCCTGGTGGACGGGGATCAAACCTGCACTGCAGAGGCTGCGGGCAGCTTCGGAGCCCAGCACTCAACCACTGTGCCACTAGGGGAGGCCCTGTTTCTGGTCTTTTTGATGTGAATCATTCTCACAGCTGTGAGGTTGTATCTCACTGTTGTTTGACTTGTATTTCCCTGATAATAGTGATAATGAACATTTTCTCAAGTTCACCATCTGTATGCGTCTTTAGGGAAATGCCTCCTATTCAGTACTTCTGCCTATATTTTGATTGGGTTATTTTCTTTTTGGTTGAGTTTTAGAGTCCTTTGTAGATCTTTGATATCAGATCAGATGAGGTGTGTGGTGTGCAAATATTTTCTCCCACTCAGTAGGGTGTCTTTTTGTTGTAGTGACTTGCAAAAGCTTTTTAGTTTGATGCATTCTTTTTTATCTTCCTTGCTGCTGGAGATGAATCCACAAAGATCAGATGCATGTGTTGTGGAATGTTTTGCAAGTATTTTCTTCTATATATTTTATGGTTTCAGATATAACATCCAGGCCCCTTATTCATTGTGAGATGATTTTTCTGTATGGTGTGAGATAGTGGTGTAGATACTTTTTTTTTTTTTTTTGCATGTAGCTATCCAGCTTCCCCAACACTGCTTATTAAAGAGAATTTCCCTTGCTCCAGAGTATATTCTTGGCTCTTTTGCAGTAGATTATCTATGTAAGTGTAGATTTATTTCTAGGCTGGTAATCAATTGTTGAACTAAAACTAGACCCTAATTCTCTTACTTTTTTCTGAATTATTCATAATAGAACATTTCCTTTAATTACTTCTAGTTACTGTAAGACCTTTCCCTACCCAGAGTGTTAGTTTTATATTATTATAAACTGCTCATTGTTTCATTGGCAATATGATTAAACTCTGATTTTTTTCATTTTAAAATTTTATTTTGAAATATATATTTCATTTATATTCCTGTTGGTTTTTCAGAATTGACTATTTTACATATTATTTCAGCAAAAAAAAATGAAGTGCTCATTTTTGTTTCTTAATACTTGGATACATAGTTAATATATACAATGTGCCCATTACCATTAAACTATATGAAACTGTCCTCAGTATTTCTCACTTCTTTTGTAGCATTCCCTTTTCCAATTTTCAACCCTGATCTCATCAAAGCTATCACTGGAGATGTTTCCTGGCTTCCTGGTCAGTAGGACCATAGGTGGTTATGTGAACAAAGCTAGACCAAAATGACCTTTCTTGGGACTTTTGCAATTGGGACTAAAGAGAGCATCACTACGAATTCTCACCTCCTAGTGAAGCCATAAGATACAGAATTTTGTTAATTCAGTTGCCATGTATCTTAAAAGGTGGAGACAGTCAACAATGTGAGAATCCAAATTAAAAAAAAATTAAAAACCCAGATCTTCCCACTATAAGAAAAAAAAAGAAAGACATGGTAAAAGAGCTGTGGAAAGTTCACTAGTACTAGGAATTTGGGGGTGTTATTTACATCCCCTTCCACAAGGGCTTCACTATTAAAACTCACACTCTTAAGTCAAAACATTTCCTCATTTAGCTTAAGTCCATGTCACTTGCATTTGAGTGATGCAAATTGGGGGAGCAGCAGGTAAACTATCTGCAGGATTAAAATAGTTAGCAGTCCTTTATTATAAAGAGGTGCAGTAAGTGGTTAAATAAGACACTGATTGATAAGATAATCCATGATCTGAGTTCCAAAAAATAGCTAGTTTTTAGAAGATCTCGGAAGAGAAATTATCAACATATTGAAGTTAGTGTAACACTCAGCAAAGTGCTGTAAGATTGAGAAAACTTAGAGAAATGTTATATAGAACATCATCTCAACTGTATATATTTTGCTGAAATTAACTTCATTGAGATATAATTAATAGAATCTGCCTGTTCTAAGTGTGTCTATGAATGAATTTTAACAGATATACACATCACCACCATAATCAAGATATAAAATATTTCCCTTATTCGCAAAAGATTCCCTCAGCCCTTTTGTAATTAACTTTCCCCACACCAGCCCCAGGGGGGGAAAAATCTGCTTTATATCATTATAAGTTAGATTCTGCCAGTCCTAGAATTTTCCATAAATAGAATCATACGGTATACTGTTTTTATAATCCAGCCTCTTTTGCACAGCCTAAAGTTTTTGAGATTCATTCATGTTATTGCTTCTCACATTAGTTTGTCCTTTTTGAAAAAGATCACAAATTGCTTATCCATTCACATGTTAATGGACTGTGGTGTTATTTCTGATTTGCAGCTATTAGAATAAATCTGCTATAAATATTCCCTTACAAGTATTGTTTTTGATCTCAACATGAGTTTTTCCAACATTCTGTTATGGAAAATTTCAAGCACAGAAAAATTATAAAAATTTTACAGATAATTTCAACTGCCTAGTTATATTGTTAACAATTTTCTGTCATTGATTTGTCATTCATTTATCCTTCTTCCTACCCCATTACCCGTATATCACTCCATTGTACTATTTCCATGAATTTTAAAGTAAGTTGCAGACTTTAGTAAATGTCACCACGTTTGTTATTTTTTTCATCATAGATTCAGTCTATAAATTTAAGAAATTTAAATCAGTAAATTACACACAACGGATGTATAAGACTTAATAATTAGCATATTTTTTATAATTATCGATGTTGTATGTGTATTTAGTTTATTCCGTTTTATTAATGAATAGTAGTTCATTATATGGAAATACCACAGCCATTCCTCTAATGATTGCACATGGCCTATGTCCAGTTTGGGGCTATAATAAAAAATTATTGCATATAAAATATGTTAGATCAGTACACTTTTGTCACAGTGGATCTTAATTTGAATGGTACATAGAATATGTAAACCATTGTTGAATATGGTGATTAACATGTTTGCGTTTCTGTTTGATAACATTAATTAAAAAACTAAACCTGTGGGGGCCTCCCTGGTGGCACAGGGGTTAAAGGCTCAGTGCTATCAGTAGCCACTGTGGCATGAGTTCGATCCCCTGCAAGGGAGCTAACCCACATGGGTAGCAGACCTCTCCTGTCTTGCCCACTGCTCCCCTCTGCAGTGCATTTGAGTAGATTTGCCTGTTCTGCTCCCCACTCTGTCTCTGGTGAGTCCTCTCACCCCTCCTCCACACCTCTGGCCTACACCACAGTTCTGGTATGCATAAATAAATAAAACTTAATCTTAAAAAAAACCTTAAACATGTGAATGAGTAGTGGATTTGCTCATTCACCTTGAAATTCACATTAAATTATCATTCTCATAGCAGCTCCATTACTCTGAGATCATGTGTATGCTGTGATTTTTGCGACATTCAATTGTACTATTCAAAATAACAGATTACTTTGGTGGAATTTAAATTGCTATTATATGAAATTGCAATGAACCTAGTCAGCTGGTTGGATCTATCAAAATTTAGTTTTAAGTCAGAAAGAAAACGATATCGATTTTCAGAATTTGTGATCAAAGACAATCTACTAAATGTGCTTAGGAATATTATTTTTCTTGTGTGTATTAGAAATAAACAGAATAAAGAAAAAAGGAAAACTGGAAAATTATATTTCTGGACTTCCCAACAGTGTTTGGTATCAACTGTAAATTCAATTAAATAACTTTAGTTATGATTTTAAGATTTTTTACATTAAATGTTTTTATTTCTGTGCAAAAATTCCCAGTTCCATTGTCTCTCTCTTTACCTTCTGGAATATGCATAATTCTTATGTTGCCTTTTCCAATGGAGTCAGATATCTCTGGTATCATTTCTTCCCTTTTCATATATTTCTCTTCTTTCAGGTTTATTTTATTTCCTTAGCTTTCTGTAGTAAACTTGATCTCATTTATTGAGTTCTTTACATTCTAATCTGTTATTTCCTTATTTAAATTTTCAACATCAATGTTTTTTTCCTTTTGCTTATTAGTTTTATTCCTGAGTCCATTAAATAGTTCATCTGCAGTATCCTGTGTCATTTGGGCTTGTATTTCTGTGTTTTCTTATACATCTTTGAGTTTATGATAGACATTTTTAATTCTTTATACACTAGAAAGATTTAATCTTCCATGACTTCTTTAAGTTTGGTTTCTGGAGAGTTGTCTTTCCTTGTGATATTGTATTTCCTTGAAGTCTCATTTTGTCTTGTTAGATTTTTCTATCCATCCATTTGGCTATTGTACTACCTTTTAAATTATCTCTGACTTCTAAAAATAACTGCATGACAAGCTTAGAACTGAGCTGCTTTTGTTTTACTTTTTCAGCAGATGGTGCTATAGTTTTGATTTCTTTCTACTTTCTTTTCTTTTTTTTTTTCTTTCTTTCTGGTTTTTTTTTTTTTTTTTTTTAGTTACTTCTGGCTCCTGTAGGTGTCTCAGACCAGTGAGGCACTGCTTCTCTGTCAGTGGAGTAAGGAAGTGCACAGAGCTTCTGCTGTGGATGTGGTTGGGGAAGGCTGGTTTATGTTTTTCTTCTTGCTGTTAAACCTCCTTTTAGGGTCGCAGATCTGAGACTCGACCATCTATATACTGCTGGTACACTTTATGACAAAAGTGCAGATCACAAAGTGTTAGCTAAGAAATGCAGTATTTTCTCTGCTGTCCTTTTTTTCTGGGGTCTTAATCTTTGTGGAGCACCTCACCTCCTCCTGTTGGGGTTGTACCAAGGACAGGCATGAGCCTCTACACTGTCTCTGCTTTCCCTTCCCCCAGATATTTGGTTGGGTTGTCTATTCTGCTGTCTCTTTTCCCCTAGACCACACAACTCTACATATCAGTCTCTACCCACCTTCTAGCACACCAATGCAGGGATCTTCTTGGTGTTCATTCTAATGCATTTTGTGTTACTCTTTCAGGTTCAGGGGGTACTTTAGTCACACATATGCTGTGTGTTTCAGTTGTGTCCCATTCCTGGCTAATTATTGGTTGTCCCTCTTGGAAACAAAACAGGAATGTCCTTTTTGGCCATCTTCAAGAGTTTTTATTTCTAATTCCCTATGAGTTATTGATTTTATAATTAGAAGTGTGTACATTTTGACATCTTTAAACCGTATTTCTACCTACTACATTCATACCTTCATTTGTTAAAACCAGTCTCATATCTATAAGCTAGGTTTCTTTTTTCTTTTATTTAAAAAATAACTTCCATAATAGAGATCATAAGGTATTTGTCTCTCACTGTTTGATTTATTTTACTTATCATAATGACTTCAAGGTCCAAGGATGTTATCCCTCATGGCAAAATTTTCCTTCCTTTCCACCATATATCTTAATCAATAGCTATAGAGCTATATTTTTTATCGATTCATTCATTAATGAATACTTTGATTGTTTTAATATGTTAATTATTGTAAATAATCGTGTGATGAATGCAAGGATGCATATATCCTTTTCAATTTGATGGAGTTTGGGGGCATGATAGAGGGAGATTGCAAAGATAGCACCTGCCTCTGAGGTCTTTTTTTTTAAAGATTACAGTTAGCTGTAAGCTGTGTGTTTAATTAGAAGCCTGCATTTCAGACTATAGCTATGAAGATAAGCTAACAGGACTCTTCAACAGAAAGAGTGAGTTCCTGTGTCTTTAGCTCCATACTAAGCCCTGGGTATGCTGGCTCTTTAAAAACACTTTCTCCTTGTTTACAGTCTTGGGACTAATGAGTTCAAGCCCCAAAGTCGCTGGAGGCAGGTGATGTAGAGGAATCCCTGGCAGCAGTTATAAAAATGAGGATGCCAGGCAAGGGTATGAGATCTTTTCTGGAAGATAATGGAAAACTGGGACAAGGCAGAGGGAGTGCAAAAATATTCAATCCACTTGCCTCTCTTTTCTGAAAGCATTTCAGTCAGTAGCTAGAAGTATGCCAAACTAGAAGCCTGGCCCTAAATAAGCTAATAGGCTTCTTTTTTCAGAGGAACTGGGGGTATGTTCAAGCTGTTCTCTGTAACTGCCTTTGTAGTGCTAGTCCACCAATCTCACTTTCACTTATTGGTGCATTCCCATGGAATCCAAAAACACAACCCCCTAGTCTCCAGAGTCAGGTGATCCATGAGTACCTCAGGGTATGCAGTCACAAAACTGGCACTAGATATAAAAATAGATACAGTGACAGACATGCATCTGAACTTCCGTCTGGGACATATTCTATCATATCATATACATATAATATCATACATATCATATGCCTCTGGAGTGTGGCAGAGGGAGAGCATGAACATGAGGCTCATTAGTTGGAGGGGTACAGAGAAGAACTATAGAGATGATGCTTTTTGAGGGGAACAAAGGGTGGTCCTTGTCAGCTGGAACAGAGCAAGACAGAGGGAGGAAGCAAAGATGGCAACAGTCAATCTTTCTCTCTGAAGAGTATCCTGGCAGTCTTCGAAGGTGTATGTTGCCGATGACTACCCTTAAGGCTGATGCTTTAATATTAGCAGATGAGGCATTTTCACAGAAAATCTGGGTACCTCTTTGATTATTATTAACATTAATTTATGCAATTATATAATTTCAAGTTTAAAACAATATAATCAGAAGTTTATATATGTTTTATCCTGTTAACTCCCAATAGTCAAGTTTCTATCCATCACCATAAAGTTGACTCACTTTACTCCTTTCATTCACCACTCATACCTTTGCCTTTTGGTAAATTTCAATCAGGTGAAGAGCTTGTTTTTGTTGTTTTGTTTATTTGCTTGTTGCTTTATCTCCCACATATTAATAGGATCATATGGTAGCTGTCTTTTTACTTCTGATTCATTTCATTTAGCTTAGTTCTCACAAGGTCCATCCATATTGCCTCAAAATGGTAAAACTTCATCTTTTTTTTTAATAGCTGAGTATATTCCATAATCTGTATACACTGTATCTTCTTGATCAGTTAACCCATCAATGGACACCTCTTTTTTACAACATTGAACACCTCCCTTTTTTATAACATCGAAAGTGATTTGGGGATGGAGCTATACATGTCTTCAGTTGTAAACACCACAAAATGGGCAATCTTTTGACCAGAGGTTAGAGTGCTGATCCTTGGAGCACTTGAGTCTGACTATATAAGCCCATTAAAATCTGCTTCTCAGTTTAGCATATCCTGTGCATCTCATGGGGGTAAGTCCACTTGGTTATCTATCAAAGCTAGAAGTTTTGGAAATTTCCTTCAAGAGGCAGATTTTAAAAGTTAGGGTGCCTGGGCCTTTCCTGGTGGCGCAGGCAGTTAAGCACTGCACTGTGAATCTGTCCGCAGCCTCTGCAGCACCAGTTCGATCCTGGCCAGCCAGCGAGGGTCCACATGGCACAGCAGACCTCTCCTGTCTCGCCCACTACTCCCCTCAGCAGTGTATTTCGTCAGTCTGCCTGTTCTGTTCCCAGCTCTGTCTCTGGTGAATCCTCTCACCCTCCCGCGCATCTGGCCTGTGCCCCAGTTCTTGTGTAAAATGAATAAATAAATCCTAAAAAAAAAATGTTAGGGTGCCTGATGTGAAGTTTAAATCTTTTGCGCCTTAGGCAGAAACTTTGGGTTGAGTGCATTCTTGATTATGTGCTATGGTTTAAAATGAGGTGACATTTCAGCTTCTCCTATCTGCTTTTATTGATTTTTTTTCTTCCTTGTTTGGGCAATGTGTTGGAGTTGTTTAGCTAGTTTTTAGTATTTTTTTTTTTTTAAGATTTATTCATTTATTTATACAAGCACTGGGTACAGTCAGAAGCGCGGGAGGGTGAGAGAGTTCACCTGAGCCAGAGCGGGGAGCAGAGCAGGCATAAGGACCTAACTACACTGCTGAGGGGAGCAGCGGGTGGCAGGAGAGGTCTGCGCGCCATGCGGAACCCTCCTCCTGTGGCCGGGGAGCAGCCGGGTATCGAACCGGTGCTGCAGAGGCTGCGGGTAGCTTCGCAACCCAGCGCTCAACCGCTGCGCCACTGGAGAGGCCCCTAGTTTTTAGTATTTTATCAGAGGAATTTGTTCCTAATATACTTTTATACTGGATTTGTCCATGGGAAGTGAGTTTATAATATTTCTATATAGTCATCTAAACCTAGAGCAATAGACTTTTTTATTTAAGAAAAAAATATGATCATAAAATAATTTTTGTAATTGGCACCATCAAAGAATTGTAATAAGATATTTTCCACTCATACCTCGGTCCATATTTGCTGTCCAAGATATTAAAAGAATTCCTTTGAAATGACTGCATTGGATAAAGAAACCAAAAGAAAATGGTAAAAGAAATAAGTGTTAAAATTTCACAGTATATAAGACATTAATGGCTAGTGAATATATGAAAAGCTGTTGAATATTTTTTAATAATCAGGAAATGCAAATTAAAGTTATAATAAGGTAATATGTAAACCTACAATATTAGCAAAAACTTTAATGTCTGATAATACCAATTTTAATTGAATATTGGAACAATGGGAATGCTTAACTACTACTAATGGGTGGATAAACTGGCACAATTACTTTGGGAAAAAGTTGATATTTCTTTAAAAAAATGCAGTTGGCATATACCTATAACCTTGCATTCAGTTGCAAGATACATATAATTGAGAACCTTTTCCAAATGTACACCAGGAGATAATTAAAAAATGCATAATGCATTGTTTTGAATTACGAAAATAATGAAAGCAACTTAAATGTCTACCAGGAGGAAAATTATTAAATAAATTGAGGTATACACTAAAGTAACACCGCATGAAATGTTAAGAGGACACATCTAAACTGAAACGACTATATAAAAACAAGAAATCACACAAGGAAAAAAAAATCTCCATTTAAAAGATACAATAAAAGCATTTACTAACCACCTACAATGCAGGGGAAAGGTTAAAAGATGAACATAGCAAAAAGGAACTAAAGATTAGTCAAGGGAGTTACATAATATAAAGATGTAAAATGAGACATCAAAAGATAAAATATGTGAATGTGGAAATGCAGTTTGGAAACTCTCCAAATATAAAAATACCTATAAAATCAATACAGACTAATGTACATACAGGATCTTATATCTGAACCCTACAGTAAACACATGCCTCAAAAAAAAAAAAAACTACTTTAAAAATACAAAAGAAGATGAGAAAGGAACTTAAACCACTAAAGAAAAATACTAAGGGAAGAGAGAAACTTCAAGGGAACAGAGAAAAAGAAGAAAGTAGAAGGTCTATGAATAAAACCAGAAATCAACTAGCAAAATGGCAACAAATACGTATCAATTATAACCTTACATGTAAGTGGTCTAAACATTTTCAATCAGAAGACATGAGTGAATGAATGGATTAAAGCCCAACTATATGCTGCCTACAAGAGATTCTTCGGAGACAAGGACACTCACATTGAAAGTGAAAGGATGGAAAAAAACAATCTATGCAAATAGAGTGAAAAAAATGCTATAGCTATACTCATGTCAGACAAAATAGAATGTAAACAAAGAGAAATAACAAAGATAGATATTACATAATCATATTGGGGTCAAGTTGTTAGCAAGCTATAACAATCATCAAGTTATATGCACCCAACATAGGAGCGCCAATATATATAAATCAAATATCAAGATATCTAAGGGACAAATAACAGGGAATTTTAAAACATGCTTTGTCTAAATGGAAACCATTTAAATAAAAATATAAAGAGGGCTTTCCTAGTGGCACAAGGCTTAAGTCTCAGCACTATGAAGTTATCAGCAGCCATTGCAGCACAAGTTCAATCCCTGGCCAAGGAGTTAACTCACATGGCACCGCAGACCTCTTCTGTCTCTCCCGCTGCTCCCCTCAGCAGTGCAATTCAGTCAATCCGCCTATTCTGCCCCCCAATCTGTCTCTGGTGAGTCCTCTCACCCCTCCCCAACATCTCTGGCCTGTACCCCAGCTTTTGTATGCATAAATAAATATTTTAAAAAATTAAAAAAATCATAAAGATTTATTATTTATTTATTTATGCATATAAGAACTAGGGTGTAAGTCAGAAGTGTGGGCGGAGGGGCGGTGAGAGGACTCACCAGAGACAAAGTTGGGCGCAGAACAAGCAGATCTACTGAAATACACTGCTGAGGGGAACAGCGGAGAGACTGGAGAGGTCTGCTTCACCACGTGGGACAGCTCCCTGGCCGGGGTTGAACTCATGCTGCGGTGGCTGGTGATAACTTGATAGCACGGAGACTTTAACCCTGTACCACCAGGGAGGCCCAAAAATATCAGTCTTAAACAGTACATTAGATCAGATGGACTCAACAGATAATTACAGAACATTCCATCTGAAAACAGCAAAATATACATTCTTGTTAAGTGCATACAGAACATTTTTAAGCAAACATAGATCACTTGTTGGGATACAAAATAAAGTTCACTAAGTTTAAGAGGCTTGAAAACAGATCAACCATCTTTTCTCTTTTCTCACTGTAATCTTCAAATTTTATTAATTTGTTAGTCATTTAAATATATCTTTTTTAGGGGTACATTTTCATACCACCATGTGTACACATGCTTCTCTCATCTCAAACAAAAAATTCCTCTGCAGTTGTCCATCCTCTTCCTTCTTCTACCCCTTCTCCTGCTTCCCCTCTGGTAATCAGTAAAATTTTCAGAGTCTAAGAAATATTTTTGCTGTGCTTTGCCAGTTTGTTTTCTTTGGACATTTATATTGCACAAGTAGTGAAACCATCTGTTATCTGTCCTTCATTTTCTGACTTATTTCATTAAGCATAATTTCTTCAAGATCCATCCATTTTGTCCTCAAAGGCAAAATTTCATCTTTTTAAATAGCTGAGTAGTACTCCATTAAGCATGCATGGCCTGATTTATTTATCCAGTCATCTGTCATTGGACACTTAGGTTGGTTCCACAACTTTGCCTTTGAGAATATAGACTGATAGGAACATAGTAGTCCATACATATATTTGTTTTAGAGTTTTCATATTCTTTGGGTAAATATCTAGAAGTGATAATACTGGATTATATGAAATTTCCATTTTTATTTTGTTAAAGTATCTCCATACAGTTTTCCTTAGAGGATGCACTGGATTAAATTCTCTCCAATTTTGGATTGATTTTCCTTTTATTCTATATCCCAGTTAATATTGTTTCCATTATTTTTGATTCAGATCATTTTCACAGTGTGAGAGGCATGGTTTTGCTTTGCATTTCCCTTATAATAAGAGAATTTGAACATTTTTTTCATTTGTCCAAAGACCAACTGAATGTTTTTGGAGAAGTTTCTATTGTCTATGCCTTGGAGAAGTGTCCATGTTTTGCTTGGGTTTTATTTTTTTTCTTATTGTTGAGTTGCATGAGCTCTTTATATATTTTGTAAATTAACCTTCTGTCACATATGTGATGTGCAGAAATCTTTTGCCAGTTCATACTTTGCCCTTTTACAGTTGTGGTTGTTTTTTCTTTTTTTTTTGAGGTACAAAAGTTTTTAATTTGATGTCATCATAATTATTTCTGCTTTTCTTTCCTTTGCCACAGGGGTTGTGTTCCCATGTGTGTGTGTGTGTGTGTGTGTATATATATATATATATATATATATATATTTGTGGTTGATATCTAGTAGTATATCACCTATATTTTCTTTTCAATATTTTATGGTTTTCAGTTTTTATATCAAATATTTAATCAACTTTAAATTAATCTTTCAAAGATCAATTGAAGATCAAACTCTTTAATTTATAGCTGTCATTTTTTCTTGGTAAGTTTAAAGTTTTATCACTTTTCAAATATCAACTATTAGTTTTGCTGATCGTGCCTATGTTTTTATTCTCTATTTTATTCATTTATTTTCCAATCTTTGTTATCTCTTTATTCCTGCTAACTTTGGGTTTCAATTGTTCTCATTCTATTTTCTTGATGTATAAATTTTGGTCATTTATTTGAGATCTTTCTTTTTTCCCAAAGAAGGTACTTTTCTTTATCAACTTCTTTCTTATCACTGATTTTGCTGCATTCCCCAAGATTGACAAGTGCAAGGTCCTTGGTGGGTTGCTGGAAGTCATTAACCCTGGTGGTTACTAGACTGTTAGGATTCACAGAGGTCCCCCAGGTCCATAGCTAGAGACCACATAAACACTTAGCTGTAGCTGCAGATACACATAAAGTGGCCTGGGCCAGGTCACTACAAGTGTTAGGGCCGACTATGGGTACATTGGATCTGTGGGGTCCCTGAAAGTTTGCATATCTGTGGCCACAGGGTCTTTTCTCAGGTGCATGTACAATGGTAGAGGTCAGTGATGGGAATCAGGCCAGCTGGGTCACTTGCAAAGTCGGTGGGGCTAGTTGCAAGTATGCCAAGCTGTGTATACTGGTGGCAGGTAACAGGGTAAGAGCTAGACTCACAAGAAGCTGCAGAGATCCTGGCTGTTGGATGAACTCTGGATGCAAGTTTCTCATGGATGTGTACACAACAGAGGAGGCTGTGAAGGGAGTTGGCCAGATGTGTGGTGAACATCTGATTGGACTAGATGTAGCTGACTCCAGTGAAGCAGGTCATAGGTAGGGACTTGAGTTACTGATATTTGACAGGACACAGGATTGGAGTCTGGTCCACAAGCATTTGTGGGGGCTCTGACTTCTGACTTCTGGTGTATACTACTGTGATCACAGGGTCTTACCATAGGTGCATAGCAGTGGAAGCTGGTGTAGAGGTTTAAGACTGAGTTGTTTAGGTGCATAGCTGAGGGAGCTAGCTGTGGGTGAGTCCAGTGGTATTGGCAGAGCAGAGATAGGGCAGTATATGGCCCCAGAAGTAGCTATGGGGCCTTATCTGTAAGAGCTTGCTGTAGTGCTTAGCAGTAGTGGCCAGAGTTAAGAATCAGAGTGGCAACGTGCAAGTGTACAGCTGAGGGGCTTGCCCCAAGCATGCCCACAGAGGTGCGGGTTAATCTTGTGTCCTCACAGCTGCAGAAGTCTGGGCTGGTTACAAGTGTGGATCCCAGGAACATGCAGAGGTCAAGGGAGGCCATAGTTAATGATTTAAGTGCCTGATGTCTGGAATGTGAGTACCAGTGAGAAGTTAATATTAAAAGGGCAATTATGCAGTGGGTTTGAAGCAGCTGTGCTGGCTTTTTGCTCTTTCAGTGGTTAAACTCTTTTCTCTGCAGTCATCCTACTACTTGGCTGATTGATATTGGAAGACCCTTTGCTTCCTTCTTCCTAACAATTTCCATATATATCACTCTTGCTGGTCTCTGGGTGGGGAGAAACCAAAGCAGATGTGAGAAGTGCCCCCAAAGACCAGAAAGCTGACTGCTCCTCCTTCTCTTCTTTCCTTATAAGGGGAAGGAACTCCTAGCTGGGGAGCTCCCTTATGGACATGAGCTCTTCCAGCCTGGGGTAGATTGATGCTGGCAAGATGAAGCGGTACTTCCTTCTCTTTTTGAGCAGTTATTATATTTTTTCATCCAGTGCATTGCTGAGGTTTCTTAAATAGACATGCAATTTTGTCCCAGAGCTGTTTTTGTCCACAGATAGCTGTCTAATTGTTCATCTCTGTGGGGGGACAGAGGCTGGGTTCTCCTACTCCACTATTTTGGTGATGATCTCTTCAACTTGGAACTTGGAATTGATTATGAATACATGGAGGATTTGTTTTGCTGTCTATAATATTTTAAAGAGTTAATATTCTGAAAGCATGTATGTTTTATAGTTATGACAGATAATTATTGCGGTCTTAATCCTGCTATCGGAAAGGGATCTTCTGCTAAAAACAAAGAAACTACTAATAACATTTGGCATTTGTTGAGTGGTAGTTAATATGCTTTCCTCTAAAGATCGTAATGGATCACTTTTCTGAATTGCAAAACAATCCTGTGAGTTAAGAGACTTTTATATTCCTGTTTAAAATGAATAAATTGAACTGAGAAAGGCTAACTTGTCTAAACTCACACAACTAATATTTGGCAATGAACCTCAAACTAATTATCAAACTAATTAAGTTAAATTTCCAAATATGTCCAAATTTTCACGAAAATTCATCTTTGGGGGTTTTGAGTACATTTTCAATTATGTTTGAAGTATTCTTTTGAGAGTACAGATAAAAATAAAAGCAAAATTATATAATGCTACCATTTTACCCTTCTGATGAATTAGAAAGAAAAGGACCACATGCTGTAGAATATGAATGTTTCTTACCTTCTACCTTTGGAAATCCACAATAATGTATTCTGTGGAGCAGAGCTTTGCTTTTTCTTTTACTTAGAACCATTGTATCCAGAATGTACTATGCACCAAAATGTTTAGTGCTTTTAATGTAACAGAATGATCAGACTTTATGCAGACTATTTTCCTGAGTAGGATGCACAAATATATTTAATAATTGGCCTCATTTTTTTATACAATATAAATACTATAAGCATGAATTTAAGAGAAATGTAGTAATTAATTTTTACCCACTGTAATATACAGCTTTAAATATATACATATTACATATAAAACATATATAAAGCTGTATACATATATATATAAAGCTGTATATTACTTCATATACTAGTATGTATACTAACAAGCATAGTAGTGTATGATAATATACAGCTATCACCAGTGGTTATATCAGTGAAGAACTACTATCTCACTTATTGTGTGTGTTACACATACTTGTTTGGTGAATAGATTAAATATTCCTAATTTGGAAAATGAAAATTCCTTCTTTGAATGTGATATACATTATCACATCTTGTTGGCATCAATCCCACTGTTCTCTTTACTTGAAATTCATTTTCATCTGTCCATCAATAAAAATGTACTTCATTTAATAAGCTTTTAAATAATTCCTCTTATCTGCTCCCTCCCAATAGTTATTCTTAGATCAACCTATATTCATAGATATTTAATAAGATGTTTCCTAGATATTTATTTCATAAATTTTGCTAGGTTGGCATAACTTCATTTTTATTATTACAAATATCATATGATAAATGGTATTCTTTATATTTTCATGTTATGCTATTTATTTGATAGTTAGTCTTTAGATGCATAGAAATACAGATTACTCCAGGGTATGTGCAATCTTAAAAGTTGTTCATTTCACTGGAAATAATTTTACAGTTCTCAATATTCCTGAGAAGTATAAGGTTTGGAGAAGAAAATAGTCACTGTTCTGGTTTCCCCTCCACTATTCTTCCAAAGTAACCCTCCTTTAAATACTTTGTAATTTACATGTATTTAAGTTGCTATAATATACCAGGCACTGTTCTAAGCACTGGGTGCTCACTAATGAGTGAAAGAGTCAATAAACCCCTGTATCTCCCTATAGTATAAGGGAGAGGAATACCACTAGTCAAGAGAAATAAATTTAATATAGAATAGTTAGTGAGATGATTGCAAATAATTTTAGTAATAAAATGATAAGCAAGAGAATGAATACATGTGAGGTAGGGAGATTTAAAAAGGGTGACCAGGAAAGATATAATTAGGAAAATTATATTTGGGAAAAGGTATAAAAGAACTTAGTATATGACATTCTTTATTTAAACTAATACTATAAACATTGCTTTATATTACATGGACCTAATGCATATTTTCTTAGGATACCAAGAAAGTCCAGACAGAGAATTAGTGGAAATTATGTCAAAAATTATAGGGATGTAAGGAGATAAGTGGTAGGACAACAAGGCAGAATACTGTTAGGAAATGAAACTGACACAACTTTGTAATAAAATGCCCATAGAAGAAGATAAAGTATAAAATCTAGAACAACTCCTAAATTTCTGGGTGATTTTATAGGGTACAGATTTTAGCAAAAAAAGACCTGAAAGTGAAATAACAAGATGGTTAACTAGTGATCTGAATTTTCATAAAACTATCTAGTTCACTAATATATTCCTAGTTCCTGACATAAAGAAATTTGTTAAATATTGTTAAATCAATGAATTGATTGTTAAATTTGAAGTGATTGTGACTCCAAAGAGTTAGAGAATTGGAATGATAAGGAACAAAGCCTGGAATGAATATACGGGTTTGGAAGTCATTAAAATCAAAGTGCATAAAATCAAGAAAGTGAACAGTGCTACAAAGGCTTAACTTCATAGATCGGCAGATTAGATTGACAGAATACAGGAATACATGTGTTAAGGTGATGTGGGAAAATGGCACAAATAACACCATTTATATTTTTCATTTATATTTTACTCATCATTTTACAACATTCTTAATCTCTCTCCCTTTCTCTTTCTCTCAATTGTTAACATTATATCCCACCATCCTTTGAAAAGTTAATATATTTTTATAATTGTTATTTGTTTGTTCCTTTTGCCAACATTTATTGAGTGCTACTACAGATAAAGCCCTGAGATATATACTCCATATACAAATGGATAGTACAGTTCATTAGCAAATGTTCTAGAATATTATAAGTAATTGCATGAAAGGGGATGGAGACTATAAAGAAAGGCTTTTTGTAGAAGGTATCATTTGAACTAAGTTTGAAGGAAGGTAGGTTTTATTTTTTTAATACATATTTTAAGTATGTTTAATATGTAATTAAAGGACACAGCTACATAAACACTATGCAAATCACTACACTGATATGCTGAAATTACGCAATGCATAGATTTTATTCATAGACAATCATTTTAATCATATCACTTTTGCTCAACCATTTTGGAAAACATTTTTGAGGTAAAAATAGAACCTTATGATCCAGAAATTTTATGTATCTAATTGAAGAATGTGAAAACATTAATTCAAAAAGATATACGAATCCTTATATTCATTGTAGCATTATTTGCAATAACAAAAATATGGAAACAACCAAAGTGCTCATAGATAGATGATTATATAAAGATGTGTTTTATACACACACACACACACACAATGGCATACTATGCAGTTACACAAAATGAAATGTTGCCATTTGGGACAACATGGATGAAATTTGAGGTGATTATGCTAAGTGAAATATGTCTGTCTGGAGGAGAAAGACATAACTGATGGTTTTACTCAGATGCAAAACATAAAGAAACAAAGTCAACAAAAGCACAAAACAAAATAAATCCCTGATTTCTGAAGACATAACTGAGGTTACCAGAAGGAAAGGGAGTTGGTGGGAAGGGGCCCACCAGAGCAAAGAGTAGAGGGTTACTTTGATTATGATAGAGGATTATTTGCACTCTGGTGGCAGGACTGCTGTGGTATCATACATTTGAAAGTAGGTGTAAACATATTCTGAAAACACACACAGTGTGTAAATCATATTTGCTCAAAAATCAAACAAACAAACCAAACAACCCAAAAAACAAACAAAAAAACCTCACAAAACAAAACCTTTCAACAGAGGTTACTGGTAGGTAAACTAGTCTAGCTTGAGGAGGGTAGAGAGGATGGAGCAAAAGAATGGACCATGTCTGTGCTGTGCTGGCCCCTGAAGGAGATGCAAACAAATCAAATGCACAAGCACAATATTCTAAGAAGAAGGTCCACATAAGTTCTCTGGAACTAGTAACACACACCAGTAATATTGCCCACCATGCCACATTCCCCACCACCATGCAGGGAAATGAACGATAGTAGGCAAGCAAATTGAAAATATCAAAATAGTGTCTCACTAAAAATCAGCTGACTTTTTCTTCATTAAGTAGTACTCCGATTGGTGAAAATTTTGGATTAGATCTTATAGTTCCAAAATGTTTTATTCTGTTTATTTTTACCAGTTTATGATTATGTCAGAGGGGGCACTGCTTCTTTGAATATCCCACTTTTCCAGTATCCATGTGTCATTCCTGAAGAAAATATTACCTTGTATATTTCTTTATTCTTTGTATTTTTAATATATTTTTAAAAGATTTATTTATTTATTTATACAAGAACTGGGGGACAGGCCAGATGCGCGTGAGGGTGAAAGGATTCACCAGAGACAGAGCGGGGGACAGAACAGGCAGACTGATGTAATACACTGCTGAGGGGAGCAGCGGGTGAGACAGGAGAGGTCTGCAGCACCATGTGGGACTCTCGCCAGGCGCCTCAGATTGAACCAGCGCTGCAGAGGCTGCGGACAGCTTCATAGCGCTGCGCTCAACTGCTTGCGCCAGCAGGGGAGGCCCTGTATGTTTAATATTCACCAACATATAAATCTAGATAATTCTGAATGTCAAAAAGAAATTTAGTTATGGTTCTACTTTTTTACACAAGTGATTGTGTTTTCAATTAATTAAATCTCATGGCCTTTCCCACAACTTTTCAATAGTCTAAATGCTTTTTTATAATCAATTGCTTATTTTATTTCCTTTTGTTGAGGTATTGGTTTAATATCTTTGTGTAGACTCCCTAAGTGAGATTTACTTACACAGTGAATGTGTAAGCTGGTACTAGCTTACACATTCAAGCACAATGCAACATATAAGCACTATGGAAAGTGGAATTGATACAGTCTTGTGACTGTTACTATTTCTTAGAATATTTACTCTTTAAATTTTAGAAAAGGCCTGCTTTGGAAGATATAAATATTATATTAAACATTCTTACATCACGCTAATGTAGTACACATAGATTTGGGACTTTCTGATTAACATTTCTTTTCTACTTTAATGGAAGTTGATGCAATAGGTTAATATAGAAAAAATATATTTTGAATGAAATTGTTTAAATTAGGGCAGAATTACATTAGCTAATTTGATTGACCACACCGGCCATAAATATTACCTCAAACATGTGATCACCAACAAAATTATCCTGGAGGAAAGAGTTCGAGTAATGATGCCTATTATCCAGTGCTATTGCTCACTTCAATATAAACCTGGCTTGAGTGATCATATAAAGATTCAATTTAAAGACTTAAATTCTAAATTATACATTGAGATGATAAGGTCAGAATCCTCTTTTAATGGAAATAATAAATGATGAAAGTTATAATTTCATTATAGAACTTTTTTATTAATTGGATGGAGAAAAGAGTTTTCACTAAGTTCTTGAAATCCAATTTTTCTTTTGATAACTATGACTTTTTAAAAATCATTGGAAACATATGACAATATTTTCTTTAATGTGCTATTGTAACCATGCTTTGTAATTCTGTTTTTTGTTATTTTATCCTGATAGCTGCTAGAAGACAAGTAGCTGGCCATTTGGCTTATCCAACAAGAGTTACTCCTCCTATACTTTGCTCCACTGCATTGAGACCTTTTATGAACAACTAGCTACTGCAGCCTAATGTGTCTTGACTACAAATAACAATTACTTTGGGGGACATTTGGGATTTGTTCCATTCTATACTGGAATGAGGCAAAAGACTGATGACTTGATTTTGAGTGTAGTGACATCTTTAGTATCTGTTTTCTCAAGAAACCAAGATATCTGAAACACATTCAATGCCTCAACTATTTCCCTCAGAATCTGAGAAATTATTGTAACTTGAAATTTCAGCCATTAATCTGAGTTTGACAATAATTGGTGTTATTGAATAGGATGGTATATGGGAATTTGTACCTGAGAGGGAATGTGAAAAAGATTTTTTTTTTGTTATTTGGTGTCAGTATGTTAAAATTTTTAACTCAGATAAATTGAAGAAATTATAATGTAATGTTACTGTGGGTCCATATTTTTTAGATTTGTGATAAAAATGGGAAAATTTATGGATATAAGAGCTAGGGTTAAAGAGACAGTTACCCCCTAGAGTTTCCTATTCAAAATATATTTATATAATTATTTTCCTATATGCTGGATACAGTGCTAAGAAATCTATAAACATTAATTAGTCTTCCTTTTTAGCAAAGAATTATTTACTATTATATAGTGTCTGAAGACTCCAGATGGTGAATTCTTAAAATGGCCATGAAATTATCTTTTCAGTTGTCTCATGAATTTCTAAATCTTTGAAAGATGGTAAAATAAATTCAGGTACCACTGGAAATCAGTTACTGTTTCACAAAATTACAATGGTTGTAATACATAGTACTTTTTATATTATTGATTATTCTAAATGTTTTATACATAATAACTCATGTGACCCTCACATCTATTAATATATCATTCTGCAGATGCTATTATACTCATCATTTTATGTATGGGAAACTGAGGCACGAAGAGGGTAATTTATTTACTCAGTCTCGAGACACTAATAAATGATGGAGCTGGATTTCAGGTCCATAAAATTTGACTCCAGAATCCATACTTTACCCTGTACTACATATTGTATTGCTATAGGGAAAGTCATGTATTTAGACTATTAAGCAGACATGAAGTAATGAGAGTTATTTGTTTCAAATTTTCAGTAGCCAGACTTATTTCTTATGTAGGAAGGTCAATTCACTTTAGCAGAATACCTTTAAGTAGAGTTGTATTTTCCATCATATATGAGCTTTCAATCTTACCAATCAATTAAAAAGTACTTGGTAAGTTTCTATAATTCTTTAGCAAATAGCAAGGAAAGGGTGAACATTATGACTATTTTTTAGGGCCAGTGTTAATTTATTGCTTTGTCCATAATACTATTGCACAATTGCTTGAATTGTCTTATTTATGAAGACCTATGCTACATGTACAAAGCCTTTCTAGGATAATTTAGCAGCAAAGAATACTGCCAAGCATCTAATAAATTAATCTTTTGGATGGGTGGTCTGTGATCATCAATATAAATGTCGACACATACCTTCCAGTTACACAAGTTGTAATTTGTTAGTTTCTAAATACTGAAAATCTTGCTTTTGTTTCAGAGACAAGTTCTACACCTACACTGCAGTCATGAGTAAGGCACAATTTGCTCACTTGCATAGACTAGCATTCTTTCTGCCTAGAGACTGAAATGTAGGTAGCAAGAATGTCATCCTATATTCTCTGCCCTGTGATATTAGATAAAATTTCATTGAATCTTTGTTAGGCAAAAGTTGGATTTCTTAGCTATGATACAGTAGATAATTCTTTGTCTGTGGAGATTAAAAAGTGTGCTGCAGAGTTTGAACACAATACTCCACAAACCAAACTAAACACACTACATATCTCGTCTCTCCTGAATAAAAATGTTTCTCACATTAGTTTATACCAAACATATCATCATTCTACACCTTTTTACTCAGAAATTTGTCCACATTAAGACCCTCAATAGATAAAATTCTAATTTATAGGAATTTTTCTCCGTAGATTGAAAAACTTAGTTTTACAAGTATCAAGAGAACAAGTGGCTTTATAGAGTATTTCATAGAAAAGGTTTGATAATTCAGAGTTTTAAATTTGTTTTTCCATTCTCCCACATTTTTTATTAAGTGTTTAATCATTGGAAAACAAGTTGAAGAACACTTACAAGTCAGAAAGAATGCTTGCATTTGCATTTATATAGTTTTTTTCTTATTTTGATGTGGTTATATGCTCAAGTTTTGGAGGCTGTAAGTGAAGGGAGGATTGAATGGCATAAAAAGATTGTATAGATTGATAATTTTCCTTATTTTGTAATATTAAAATAGTAGTTCCATTTATGAGAAATAGTTGTTTTCTTTTATCAAATCTGAGTTAAACTTAGAGGCTAGAATATTGCACATTGAGGAAATAATTTTAACCTGAAATTAGGAAGAAAACCAAGAGGTTAGTGTGTAGGTATGGGGCTTTCAGTCTTTTTTAGGGTACTTCTAAGTTATACAAAAGGGAGGAAAACTGTCCTGCACAAAATATGAGTACATTCTGGTTTCCCTCTATTCCTTTTTACACCCCCCCCATTCCTTCTTGAAGTTAATTAAAAATAAACCAAATCAAGCAAGAAAGGACACATAGAGATCAGGTAAAATAAAAATGAAATAAAATAGAATTTATGACAATAAAGGCTTTACAAAAGGTCCACCAAGGCAGAACATCTAAATTAAAACATTAAAAACACAAAGGCTGTGAACACCAACTTGTACAATAGAAAATCTTAACTAATTAATGTAGGATTTCTGGGAGGACACAGAGTACAGAAATTTTCTTGATGTGAATCTTTAAAAATGTGCTGTACACAAGCATTAGCACAGAGCTATTCTGAGTCCTACTTTTGGATTTTTCAAAGAAGATGGTTGAAAGATCAGTCACATATGTTTATCACTGATTTGAGGAAGAGTTACTCAAAGAATAATAAATTATCAGCAAATAAAATTTTCCTAGTTTGTTGCAATTATGAGGTATATGCTATTTGATATATATGTATATATGTTTACCTATAGCATTTTATTTGCAGTGTACAAATTCATCTTTTATCAATTTTCTCACAACATAAAAGGATGAGAAGAATTGAATCTAGGGTTATTTACTATTTATATGCCAATGTGTTTATTAATCTTTGGTCAATTGCTATATATATTATTAGAATTAAATTATAAAGCATGCATTATACTTAGATTTTTACATCATTATAATGAAACAGAAGAATTAACAGTTTGAAAAAAACTGTCATTCCATGTTTAATTAGGAATCCACAAAAACTAAGTGTCATTTGTGTCTAACCTCATTACAGTGACTAGGCTGTCTAATTTCTCTAAGATATCATGTGCCATAATGCAATCTAATTGTCTTTAATCTTCTGAGAGCAGAGATTTCATTATCAGTATATATAATTATTTACAGTGGAAAATAACTTGGTAACTTCTTCAATATATATGTTTTTATCTTTCTTTTAACTGTGTATTTTTTATTTATTTAAAAAATATTTATTTATTTATACAAGCACTGGGTACAGTCAGAGGCACGGGAGGGTGAGAGAATTCACCAGAGCCAGAGCGGGGAGCAGAGCAGGCAGAAGGACCGAAGTACACTGCTGAGGGGAGCAGCGGGCGGCAGGAGAGGTCTGCGCGCCATGTGGGACTCTCCTCTGGTGACCTGGGAGCAGCCGGGGATCAAACCCGTGCCACGGAGGCTTCTGGCAGCTTCGCAACCCAGCGCTCAACTGCTGTGCCACCGGGGAGGCCCTTAACTGTGTATTTTTTTTAAAGATTTATTTATTTATTTATACAAGCACTGGGTACAGTCAAAAGCGCGAGAGAGTGAGAGAATTCACCAGAGCCAGATCCAGGAGCAGATCAGGCAGACAGACGAAATATACTGCTGAGGGAAGCAGCGGGTGCGGCAGGAGAGGTCTGTCACACCATGTGGCGGGGATCTGGAATGGCGCTGCAGAGGCTGTGGGCACCTTCGCAGCCCAGTGCTCAACTGCTGTTCCACCAGGGGAGACCCTTAACTGTGTATTTTAATCATCTTTCTTATAGCCATGAGAATATCAGTGTGTTCTAACATATGAATATTAATGATTTAAATTATAAATAAGTAAATAAATAGCAAACCTTAGGGATTTTGGTAGAAACTGGATGTAGAAAGCAGACTAAATCACAAGAGAAATAAATATAATTTTGGGGGTGTGTGTATGTGTATGTACACATAAAGCCAAGATAGTGTTTCTTCCTTTTAACAGTGGAAGTGGGCTTATTCATAAAAAGTTTGAAAGTACAGTAGTGTCCCCCTAATCATGGAGGGGATAAGTTCCAAGTCCCTAGTGGATACCTGCAGACACCAAGCCCTGTATTTTCTGTTTTTCTTTTTGTTTTTTTCCAATTAAAGATTTATTTGTTTATTTATTTATACAAGCACTGAGTATAGTCAGAAGCGCGGGAGGGTGAGAGAATTCACCAGAGCCAGAGCAGGCAGAAGGACCGAAGTACACTGCTAAGGGGAGCAGTGGGTGGCAGGGGAGGTCTGCGCGCCATGTGGGACCCTCCTCCGGTGGCCGGGGAGCAGCCGGGGATCGAACCGGCGCTGCAGAGGCGGTGGGCAGCATCGCAACCCAGCGCTCAAATGCTGCGCCACCGGGGAGGCCCTATTTTCTGTTTTTCTATTGATGGTCTACATTAATTTATGAAGTGGGCACTGCAAAAGATTAACAAAAGTAATAATAATAAAGAATGATATAACATTCTATAATAAAAGTTATGTCAGTATGTTCTCTCTCTTTTAATGTATCTTATTGTACATAGTATTTTCAAGCCAGTTAACCATGAATAACTGAAACAGTAGAAAGTGAAACCACAGATAAGCAGGAGCTGTTAGGTCTCAGGAATTCAAGTACTGATGTTGCTCTTTTCATTTATAATTTATATATTTATTTAGTGTTGTTTCTCAGACAATTTTTTTGAGATCAATAGGATGAAAAGTTCATATATAGCTCATTTTTGGCTTATTGTTTTAAAATATTAGGTGACATTCTTTATAAGGCAAATTTAATTTTATAGCAATTTCAGTGTCAAAAATATAACACTGTCTAAATAGAATGAGGATTAAAATTAAGTTTATGAAATAATTCCACTTTCCCTAGCATGGTGTGATGAGTAAAACTTGCTTTTGAAATTATCTCTTTTAGGAAGAAGGTGGAATCACATTTCCAGACTTCAAACTATACTCTAAAGCCATTATATTTAAAACAGCATAATACTGGAACAAAAACTGACACAGAGGCCACTGGAATAGAATTGAGAGCCCAGAAATAAGTCTAACATCTATATGGACAGTGAATTTATAACAAAGGAACCAAAAATAAACACTGGAACAAGGAATGTCTTTTCCATCAGCGGTACTGGGAAAACTATACAGCCACATGCCAAAGAACGAAACTAGATCACTATCACTAAATTAGATCACTAGGAACTATCTCACACTATATACAAAAATCAACTCAATGGATAAAGACTAGATATAATCTATGAAATCATAAAATACATAGAAGAAAACAGACAAAATAATTTAAAACGTAAGTAATCTTCACAGATGTCTTTGTGAATTCACCTCTTACAGCAAGGAGAAACAAATAAACAAGTGGGTCTATATCAAACCGAAAAGCTTCTACGCAGTGAAAGAAACCATAACTAAAATGAAGAGACACTCTACTGAATGGGAGAAAATATTTTAACACCATACATCTGACAAAGGACTGATTTCAAATATGTATAAATAGCTCATGTAACACAAACAGAAAACAAATAATCCAAGAGCTAAATAGGCATTTCTCCAGAGAAGACATACGAACAGACAACAGACATATGAAAAAAATGTTCATCATCACTTATTAGTGAAATGCAAATGAAAACCACAATGAAATGCTACCTCACACCTGTGAGAATAGCTCATATCAAAAATAACAAACATGTGCTGGCAAGGGTGTAGAGAAAAATGAATCCTCTTACAGTGTCAGTGAGAATATAGACTAGTCTATCCCCTATGGAAAGCAGTGTGGCAGTTGGTCAAAAGGCTAAAAACAGTTATGTTATTTGACCTAGTAATTCCACTCCTAGATATCTACCCAAGGAGTACAAAAACACTAATTTAAAAGGAAAGTTGCACCACTATGTTTATTACAACACTGTGTACCATAGCCAAGTTATGGAAACAACCCAGGAAACAGCCCTCATACCTTAAAACAGATGATGAATCAAGATGTGGTATATATACACAATGGAATACTATTCAGCAATCAAACAAGATAAACTCATGCCATTTGTTGCAACATGGATGGAGTTGGAAGGGCTTATACTACGTGAAGTGAGCCAAAAGGAGAAAGATAAATACTGGATGATCTCACTTACATGTGGAATATAGAGAAACCAAACAAAAGAGTTAAAGAAACTTTAAAATAACCCAGCAATTCCACTACCCAATGTACACAAAAACATTAACTCAAAAGGATACCTGTATCCCTATGTTTATTACAGCACTATTTACAAAAGGTAAGATATGGAAACAACCCAAATTATCCAGATAACTGGATCAAGAAGATGTGGTATATATACACAATGGAATATTATTTAGCAGTTAAAAAAGATAAATGCACGCCATTTGCAGCAACATGGATGGAGCTAGAGGGATTATGCTCAGTGAGATAAGCCAGAAGGAAAAAGAAAAATATCAGATGGTTTCACTTATACGAGGACTATAGGGGATCCAAATAAGGGATCAGGAAAAATAAATAATAAATAAATAAAACAAAATTAGCAGACAACCATAAATCAGAGACATTCTGCAAGGGATGGGGAAGAAGAGGGATCAAAATAGGGGAGAGAAGAGCACCAGGGACTGTGGTGATGGTTCACGGATGAATTGGTGGTGGGAATTTTATGGGGAATACACCAAAAATAAAGCATACAAGCATACAATGTATAAAAATGAACAAAATGTAAATATATGTAATTATTAAAAATATTAAACAAAAAAAGTAAACCATAGATCTAAGGCATGGGGTAGGGGGAGAGGGAGGGAAAGGAGTCAGAATAGGGAGGACGTGGGGAGGAGAATATGATGGACTATGGGGGAGGACTATTGGTGTTTTGGTGGTGGGAGAGCAATGGTAGCACCTAAGGGGAGAAATCCTATATTGTCAAAGTACTAGCAAGCCTGTAAAACACATTAAAAATAAATGTTTCATTTGGTGACATAGTTGCCTCATACTTCTGTTTGCCTGCCATTAGATTTATTAGGAAACACACCAGAAATGGTGCATGCTTTGTTAAATGGTGATAAGCAACTTCAACCCTGGTTGTGCAAGTTAAGAAACGTAAAAGCCTATTATTCTCCAATTGATATGACACTCTGAAGTCCACAAGATCCTGATCTCCATATACAAAATAATGGGATAAGAGAGAACAGGGAACAAGGTTTTTATTCAACAAAGAAAAGATAACCATTTTATTCAGCTGGCAAAAGTACTTTGAAAATATGGTCCATTAAAATTTTGTAATCATCAGAGGAGCACTCAAATTTACTTTTTTTCCAATATTGTCCAAATTGTTTTAGGTTATGAATTTCACTGACCATTGCACTTACTTTTTCACAAGCTGTTCTTTTACTAAAATTATCTTATAAACTTCTGTAGAGTATGGTGGATATAAAAATAAAATTGTTCCCTTGAGTTTTAATTGTAAAATTAAACTTCTGAGAACTATACCTTTACAAACACTTGTGATAAGAACAACTATTTTGATTCAATATAACACTGTATTTTTACCTTTTTCAATTATATGTTGTTTCTATGTAAATTTATAAATTCATCCTAATTAAAACTTTCTGTATCACTTTAAATTCCTTGATGCTGTTATTGCTATAAGTTAAACATAGATTCTGAAGGGATGTATTTTTTTACAAACTAGATTGTGTAAACCAGTAATGAGAAATTTCAATAATTTTTTTTTTACATGGGACCATTTAGAAATTGCTAAGGGCAAAAGTAGCTATTAAATTATTTGAATATATCAGTAGTGTATTATGCCATTGATAGTGATTAGTAATACATAAACAATTGTTTGTGCTTCATAACCTGAATTTATTAACCTAAAAGGTTATGATGATTTTGCCTCTAGCTACTTTTTATCTGGGATGATTAAGAACCTACATTTCCTTTTCCTTCTCATGAATTCAGCTTCAGTGTTCATTTCCGTAATGCAGGTAACAGAGTACAATCCCTGCTTTGATTGTTGTTCCTTTGATGTTACCAGGATTGCCCAACTGAACTGGATGAAATATATTTTCTGTTGTCTGTCTCCAGTTCCTCTTGCTAGATTCTGATGCCAATTCAAAGTTTGACTGGTCATTGGCAATAGTTATAACAAAACTGAAAACATTTAATAAATACATTTAGAGTTTTCAATTTGCTTTATGTCTATACTTTATAATGATCTTTTTATATGTGAGAAGATGTTGATTTTACTTTCTTTCTTGAGAGGGTAAAATAATATATTAACGGTCACAAAACTGTAATGCCAGTACTTCCATTCCAGGAATTCTTCACATTTCTTTCCAGGGTTCAATGACAGGAAAATGTGGTGCTTGGGGAGAATGTGTGACTAGATACTTCATGGCAAATCTTGGTTGCAATCTGGATTTTTTAACCCCGATTCACACCAGTGACCTTCCATAAAGGTTAGGTTGTATAAGATTAATTTTTTAAGTTATGAAAGAAATGTTTTTTTGAAATAAGTATAAAATTATTAAAATGCTATGAATTCCCTTGAATACTTTATAATGACTTTATAAGAATCAAGTATTATTAATTATTGTAATAAATGAGAAGGAAAAATATTCCACTAGGACTTGTAGAAATAAAAAGTCATGTAATCATGCCCAGCTGTTCTGGATAATTTTTTTAAGTCAAGAGGCTGCATTTTTTGTATTGGTTATCTGCATAGCAATAAGTATGCTGGAAAAGAACTATAAGCTCTATTATTAAGCACTATTATTTTTATTCAAAAAGAATAATATCCAATATAATGCATGTGAGTGCTACATATGGGTGGGTTTTTGTTATAATAAACTTTGAAGTCTTTAGCATCTGGAACTTTGAGCTTAATGGCAAAAAGATTGCTAAAAGACTATTTTTATCACATTGCCTTATTTTTGGACCTTATGCATAAAGGTCTAAGCTCTACAGAATTTTTATCTTAACATAACAGTATGATACCACTAGGAGTATAATAACAATTTTGATTACTTTTTCTATTATATCATCTATTTTTCACAGTTTAATGATGCTGTGATCAAATATGCTTGGTAATTTGGATATGCTTATTTCTATTATAACATCTATTTTTCACAGTTTAATGATGCTGGGGTCAAAATATGCTGGTAATTTGGATATGCTTATTAGATCAGGGTATAAGTTACATTTCAAGGTGGAATGGCTTTATGAAATTAAGAATCTACAAGGAAAAATTCCATCAAGGAATATTTTTTCTTAATCTCAATTCATTTGTACACAGTGAAAAAAAGGAAGATGCTTTTCTGTTAATTTTGAGCCGTAGAATATACTATTTTGAAAAAAAGAATGCTTACTGTGAAAGATACAGGCCTGGTATAAAAGTCATTATGGAAAAATTCATTTACTTCCTTGAAAATATGGCACCTTATAGGAGGTATAAGGCACCCCATATACGTAGCCTTTACCATATCATGTTTGCACAACAAATTACTGAGTTTCCTATGAGCACAAGTTACTTCTAGCTTCTGTTTTAAATTAAATTAGGTGCAACATTAATGAATGCTCTAAAGTATATTTCTGGGGTGTTTTGTTTCCATAATTCATTTTTGCATCTCACTCTACTACTTCCCATTTAGCATTTTTAATGGTCCTCCAGAATGAGAATGAAGGCTATGCATTAAAAGTTGGTAATAATCGGGCCTCCCCTGGTGGCGCAGTGGTTGAGCGCTGGGCTGAAAAGCTGCCCGCTGCCTCTGCAGTGCTGGGTCGTTCCCCGGCCGCTGGCGAGGGTCCCACAAAAAAAACAAACAAACAAACAAAAAAAAAACAAAAGTTGGTAATAATCTAGTAACAAGCATTTACTATAATCTGCTTAGAAAATGCTATTTCCTAATACTTTCTTTTCCTGTTTCTATTTCTATTCTGATTGATATTCATATTAAATATGTTTGTAAATTAGCCATATGAAAATAATTCAAAATGAAAGTGCTTACATATCTGCAGATGCTCCTTTATCAGAGTAACCGAAGCATATTTGATTGTATGGTCTGTGTGTTCTAATAGTACATAATCATTGTTTTGTGGTGAAATCTTGAACTTAGACTTGCTAATGTGAATTTCTACTAAGGATTTATTTAGCTGAATAAGATATTTCCAAAGAACTCCCAGTATTCTGGGTATGCTAGGTCACTAGACAGGATTTCCAATGATTTATAGCTACTTCTTGTACTTTTCTCCTAGAAAAACGTAAAACACTTGGTTCTCTCTACAAGTCACCAGGGATTTGCATCAGTATCATAGGAACATTAAGGTTTCAATTTCTCTTTTTCTTATGTTTTCCTTAGCTGAACAATTTATTAAGAACTTATTAGAAAGTCTATAATATCAGAAACTGTTCATAGGTGTAAAAACAGTATTTAATGTACATTATTTCCCCTTTTTATGGTATTCGTTAAAGTATTTTTTTGTATCAACATAAAATCAAAATAGAAGTATTAACTATAGGGTTTTACAAATTATTTGTATCTTTCAGAGCCTTATTCACTCAGCCTCATATATACATGAGTTTTGTTTTATATTGTAATCCTATGCGTACATTCATTTGTAGGATGTAGATCAGATAGATGGACACCTATGGTGTATTGGGGTGTTCAGGTGACAAAGGAACTGGATGCCCATGATCAAGCATTCAGTCTCTATAGGGCCCAATAGGAAGCCAGATGCTGAAGAGAAAGTTCTCATCAAAAGAACACAAGGACAGCACACATAGAGGCCATTCCCAAGCTCTTACATAAGTCAGCATCCCTTTCCTGTTACCACTTTTCAACTCTTGGAACCTGAAAGGAAGGAGGATAGAAGCTTGCAGTTTAGAGACTTTAATTGTGGGCAGAAAAGTACAAAAACATTTGTCACATTATTAGTTGGTGCCCTCAGTATAAATTGTGTCCAGGTTTTAACGATCAATTATTTATAGGCCAGATATGGTATCTGGGGTTACCTTTGCACATGCAGGATAGATGCAATGACTGAGTGTCTTTACATTTCTGGAAACTTCAAATTAGCAAAAGAATAATTTTACTAAAATTTGCAGGTGATAATGAAAATTGCAATGATACTTCAAAGTTTTGCACGCCACAAGGTGTTATTACCATATATATGGCTTTCTTTGTAGAACAAAAAAAAATTAACTTGTAATGAATTCCCCTTGTTACTCATATTTCTGAACCATTCTAAAATATTTTAAACTATAAATATGAAGTTCATGAAAATGAAATTTGTGGTAAGTTTACTAAGAGAGCTCAACATTGTATAAAGCTTGTTATATCCACAGAAACCCATTGCTTTGCATGTACCTGTAAATGTGCCTATATATTTACTCTCTAATTTATATATATATATATATACATTTTAATAGGGGGAGTCAATATCTAATTAATGACATGATGAAAGTGAGTAATTACATGAATACGTAGGCTCAATTAAAGGGAACATTCTTGGGGAAAAGTAAGAAAAGTAGTTTCATTTGTCTAACATTTAACTTTATTATATATTCTAAAATTTTAATTTTTTCTTAAGATATTATATTAAAATTATCCTAGAAGACTGACCAAACTTATATGAAGTACAAAATGCAATAAATATAGTCTTAATAATGTAAATATAGAGTTTTTGGAAATGTCATAGCAAATGAAATTCATCTTACACTCAGGGAAATTGCAGTATGGCCAGAAAAAATGTTTCTTGATAAAAATATTAACTGAAAAATGTACTTTCTCTCTTCTCTTCCATGTTCCAATCTAAGAGAACTATTAATAGAAATACTCTAGTTGACCTTAATAGTCCAAGATAACGTAGAAATATTTGTCATCATTTTTATCCTATGCTATTCTTAAAAAGCACTCAAATTATCTGATCTCACTTTTATTCCACTAATATCCTATTTATCATGTTCACCACCATAATTTCATTCATTGATTCTCAAACTGCTCTTTTCATTTATGTAACTCACACTGGTGTAATGGCTTTTTACTTTGGTTGTACGTGTTATCTTAAAGAACACATCACTGAAAAGGTATGGTGCCACAATCATTTGTACTGGCACTTTTTTCATCCTTCTTTGATTAGACAGTATAAGCAACCTGATTTCATATTTGTTTTCCACTTGGAAGAGCAGTTTTTTGTCCCTCAATTTGCTGTTATTTCCCTTACCTAGTTCAATTTTTTAATTTTTTAATATAAAAAACAAAAAACTTATGTCGAATAGGATTTAAGATCTCATTTCAAAATCACTAAGAAGCCATAATTTTTTTTTTTATTCATGGGGGTATATTTCTGGGTCTTTTAAAATCCTCAGTGATTGTTCAAAAAAGATACTGCAACTTACAAAAGTAACTGATGGCAAAAGCAGAATAACTGATAGTAATTTTGTATACCTCATCACTAAGGTTATGAAACCAATGCATCTTCACAAAGCACTGCTATTCTTTAATAAAAATCAATGCCACTTTTCAGGAGAAGACAAACCACTTTTTCAAATATTATTAACATTAGTAAGAATTAACACTAATCTATAAATATGTATATGTAATTTTGAGATCATATATCATTAGACCACCAGGATTAAGGTTATTATTTGTTTTAAAATGCTTGACTTAGGACAGATAAGTAGATTAGGAGGGTGTGGTCTATGTACACTGTGGAATAGTATGCAGCTATGAAAAAATGATAAACTCTTGCCTTTTGTGACAACCTGGATGCAATTGTAGGCGATTATGCTAAGTGAAATAAATCATTCAGAAGACAAATCATTCAAAGACAAATCCTGGATGGTGACACTTATATGTGGAATATAGCTAAAAAGGTCAGATAAAACTAAACCAATAATAAACTCTAGAAATCTAATTGCAGAATTGAGGCTCCCAGAGGTTGGGAGGGGAGATCAGAGTTGGGAGGAGGCACAATGGGTTGTGATGGACTTAATATGCCTGAGTGGTGGGTGTTGTTCATACACCTGAAGTGTGTGATCCTACATTCCAAATCATATACAACATCTGAACTTCAGGTTCACACACCTGAATTGTGTGATCCTACATTCCAAATCATAAACAACAATGATATGGAATATTGAAAACCAGTATTACCTCAATTACCTCAATAAATAGATACATTAAAAAATAAAAGTACTTGATTTAAAATGGTAATATTATAATATTATACCTCCAAATCAGTGTTTTAATATGATATTATACCTCCAAATCAGTGTTTTAATATATTATACCTCCAAATCAGTGTTTTAATATTATAATATTATAACTCTGAATCATTGTTTCATAAGGCGTTAGCCCTTATTTCAGAAAATATGTGTAATTTTAATATTATTTTCATATTTAAAATTATATTTTAAATAGGAAATGTTAAGATATGAAATAATAAAAAATAAAAAAATATTGCTTTCTTCCCAGTCTAAAATTACTTTCACTTAAAATACTGTTAAATTGATCTTACAAAGACATTCTCCTTTCTTCACTGGTTTTGCCATTATTCTCTGTCTGATTAATTTCTACTTCTGGAAATATAAGCCTCTTTTTATCTTTTATCTTTAATGCATGACTATATATTTGCTGTTGTCATTACTCAGCCTTATTTGCATACCTGTTACAACAGTCCCTATATACAGAATGTACATTCTTCTTGCATTTACTAAATAGCTTTCCATATTTAAAAATGTTAATGCACATCCATTGTAAGATTTAATTTAAAAACATCAAGCCTCTTGACTTACTCTCCTTTTAACAGTTTTTTTTTTTAATGTATTTGTATGACTTAGGTATTTTCCATTTCTTTTAAACTAATTTAGATTTTGTGATGAATTCTTCAGATACTTAAAGGATGGAGATACATGCATATACAGTATATAACAGGGTAGAGTCAAGCAAAGATCATGTTCTTTTTTAACTGAGGTATCTCAAAATATATGGCCTGCTACAGTGCATGCAACACAATATTATTTCACATAAATACAAAGGAGAATTGCCTTCCTTTGCTTTTCCTTTCTAGAGATTCCATTCTTACATACACTCACATAATTCTAAATTTTAATAGAAAAGTTGATTTCCTGTGGGACATGTTATTAGGGCTAAGAGAAGTACAAATTGAAGTATGCTGTCTTGACAGGAACTGAATTATTCTGAATTCCAGGCAGACTTGCACAGATTTTAGCTATTATTGTCTTCACCTAAAAATGTGTCAGGGGCCTCACTGGTGACACAGGGGTTAAAAGATAGCTCTATTAAGCTATTGGTAGTCACTGCAGCATGAGTTCAATCCTTGGCCAGGGAGCTAACCCACAAGGCCCAGCAGACCTCTCCTGTCTCACCCGCTGCTCCCCTCAGCAGTGTATTTCAGTCAGTCTGCCTGTTCTGTTCCCCACTCTGTCTCTAGTGAATCCTCTCACCCCCACTCTGCACCTCTGGCCTGTACCACAGTTCTTGCATGCATGCATGCATAAATAAATAATTTAAAAAGAAATAAAAATATAAAAGTGTCTTGGAGGTGAGTGTGGTGGGAAAACATACATCTGAAGAGGTGTGATCCTATGACTATGAATCTTACACAATATTGTAAACCAATGTTATTTCAATATAATATTACAAAATAAAAAAAAATCAATACTAGGTCACTATGCAAACATTTGGAATGTATTTTCTGTTTTTTGATTTTAAAAACATAGAGAGATGCCAGTGGCAAAAAATAAACAAACAAACAAAAAAAAAGCCAACCACCAAAAAACCAGACTAAAAGAAGCCTTACACAAATGTGGAGAATTGTTTATGTTTGAATTTAGAGATTAGTAAAAAAGACTGGACATCTGGGTATAATCAGAATGACTTATTTTTCAAAATCCTTATTGAACTTTACACTGTATATAAATATAAATTCTAATGCTTAGGATCTGTTATTGAGTATTGGAACTACTGGTCACAAAAATGTATATTACTTTCAAATATGTAATTTTATGCCAAATTCACATACGTTACTTTTCCATGATCTTTAAAACCCGACCAAATATAATTGTTTGTGGGAAAAAAAAAATGACACACATAGATGTTATGTTAGGCTGGGTTACCCAAAACCAGAATTCAAGTGATGGTTGAATGCCTATGTGATTTATTGAAAGAATGGTCTCAAGAGAAGGGCAGTGATGGAAGCGGGCTCTATGAGCTTTTTGCAGTTGACAGAGCAGATGGGAGATCTGTGTACTAGTCCTGTAAAGGGATCTGGGCAGGGCACTGACAATATACTTGACAAGTGTGTAAAATATAAAACAAGGGTCTTTAGAACACCTCTCTGATGTCTTCCTAGCAGAAGTATGGAAGGGAGTATAACTCTTGGCTCTATGGTTAAAATAATTTGTTGTGGTGGTGGTGGTTTGTTTTTAAAACTCAATTTAGTTCAGCTGAATTCATAGCTCCTATTTCAAGGTTTCTCCCTTCAATATATCTATGTAATGATAGTACATTTATTCTTCACTTTGCCTGTCTGGTGGGTGTTAACTCTACCTTCCTATAGCCATTTTTGAAGTGATTCCTGGTGGCAATGTGTCTAATTTAAGGCAACTTCAATCAAGTAATTTGGTGGGAAGAAAGAAGAAAAGGTAAGTGTGTAAATACTTAGTTTACTTTGCATCCACTTTATGTGGTGTAAAATATAAGCAACTATGTTTTAAATGCATTATTTATTGTTTTATCCTAAGGGCAAATACCAGTTCCTACAACTCTTCAAATAAAATTTTAATTACCTGGTTCACCTGCTTTAGAACATCTCTCTCTACTACTTACTCATGCTATAACCTGCGGCTTAGAAAATATTTTTTTTTAAGGAATACTCGCTTTCTTCATAGATAAATGAGGCTATGAATTCTTATTTCTATTTCATTTCACCCTAAACTATGATCCCATCTCTTTATATTGTCTGAAAATTCTGCACAATTTTGATAATTTTTTGACAGGGCAGAGCTCTCTCAATTGGATATTCTTTTGTTTCATTTTAATGGGGTTATGGGAAGAAGAATCAGGAAATACAGATGCTTGCTTATCCATTTTATTCCAAAAAGTCTATCTTATTTTCTGTCTGATTATTTTCTGGAAATCAATTTTTCCATATTTATTAAACATATGCAAAAAAGCATAGTCAAAATTATACTTATTAGCAAACTATATGCATATGTTGATAATTTTATAAATAGATATATTTAATTTCTTATTTGGTCATTCAATTTATTTGGAAAGTCATATTAGTGTAACCTTATTTTTTAATCACAAATTTCTTATTTATTATGTGTGTTGATAGATTATTTTTCACAATGCAGGTGACCCTTATTGAAATAAAAATCCTATTGTAATGTATCTGAAATGAAGCGCTTTAACTCCTTAACCTCTTTAAGATACTCTCCTCTGCTTTTACTGTTTGGAGCTATATATTTTTAAAGGCAAATTTTCTGTCAGTATCTGCAAAATACAGAAACATATTCTCCTAGGACTTCACATATTATTGTCAGAATGTCTGATGTTCTATTTATTGTTGTTACTGCTTATTTTTCTTCTTATCATGGATCAATATTAGATATTTCTATTACATGTTACCTTTGTCTATTTACAACAAGTTTCTTGAATGAATTATAAGACTGTGATATTAAAAATAAGAAAACTTTAATAATTACAGTTCATCAGGTTACTGTAGAATCAACAAAAGTGATATAAAATACATACTTTGAAAAGAAATTGAAGTTTTGGTATTAGAGAACCTAAATGACCCTCAGGAGATATTTTCACTCTCTTTTAAAGAATCAAATATTCCAGTTCTGCTATTTTGCAGGAGTTTATAAATTAGCTCACTATATCACACAAAAAAGATTTTTAAAAATGTCAACTACTGACTAATATCTTGTATGTAAATTTTCTTTCCTACAGAAAAAGTAGAAAATTGAAAAATGCTAAACATACTTTCTCCTGAGAAAGGGCAATGAGAGAGCCTGCATCCATTTACTAAGAAATATGCATTAAATAAAGCTTCCTTTTCAACCTACCTATGATTTGTGTATAAAAAGGAGATTATCTAAAGATGAAAAAGATAGGCTAACCTATATTTCACATGAATATGTTCACATTCTCCTAAGATTTCTCCTTGGAGATTGAATTTGAAAAGAATTATCTATGTAAAAACTTGTTGAATGTATTCCAAATTGTATGCAAGCATTTTCTCTGTGCATACACACTAGCAATAAAGCTAACAGGAGATTTAAAAAAAGAAATCTGAAGCACAAAAATAAATGCTCTAGTAGAAAATACACACAGTAAATGGAATTAATGGGTTAAGTGCAAGTATATATAAAAATGTAAAATGCTTTTATCCCACTATTAAGATAGATAACCAAATGAAGTCAGAGGAAACTATGTTTACGCTGGAGTGTATTTGAGATGCTAAAAGGGAAAATCTTTCCATAAAAAATATTTGGGAATATTGAATAGTTTAATAGCTCAATAATTATCTATATTTCCAATCAGAAATCTGTTTAAAATGTCTGAAAATACAAACCTCTAAACAATAAAATACATCCAGAAACCAAAGAGGAATGGCTAATTGTCTAATACTGTCAACAAAATGATTATTAAAAAAATTATGAGAGAAAACTTAATAAAGGAATTATCAGCAGTGAGAAAAATCTCATAGACATGCAAGCCACTATATAAAACTGACACTGTAGTTTCACATCAATTAAATGTCACCCGAGGAAATAAAAACCTATTGGGCAACTGCCTGAACATACTGATTGAGCAGAAATACCAGGCTTCTTATCCCCACTTCTTTGAAGCAAAATAAATACTACACTAATAAAATAAGGAATAATTGCATTTCTCACATTGCCATATTACTCATTTAATGTGAAAAGCTACTGCTTACAGAACAATAACAAGTTAGGGGATGCAAACCAGAAAGTTAATTGGACATTTATGAGGATGAGAAAATACTATTTGAGGCAATGCTATAATATTTCAGGACTGTTTAAAGAAATTTGGATTTCCACCATGATAAGTCAGGTAAGGAAGGAAGGAGAAATTAGTGTGGTAAATCATTTCCACATTTTGATGCTATTCCTGAGAGGAGAGGTCAAAAAAAAAAGTCAGGAAAAATGAAACTAAAAGTTGTATTTTGTGGCAGTGAGGCAATGGGCTAAATGTTCCCTATTCTTTTTTCTTAAGATTTATTTTATTTATGCATAGAAGAACTGAGGTATATGACAGTGGTTTTGGGGTGGTGGTGAGAGGATTCAGAGACAGAATGGGGGGCAGAAAAGGCAGATCTACTGAAATAACTGCTGAGGGGAGCAGTGAGTGGGCTAGACAGCAGAGGTCTGCTGTCATGTGGGTTAGCTCCCTGGCCCGAGATCGAACTCATGCAACGTGACTGGTGATAGCTTGATAGTGCTGAGACTTTAATCCCTGTGCCACCAGGGAGGCCCATGGTCCCTATTCTTGTCAATATCAATAACTAGGCATCCACTTATAAATTTGCATAAAGGTTAGTTTATGACCAAGTACTAACATGTGATTGATGGATGGGGATTTATGTGGCACAATGATAATACTTGGGATACAAGGGTGGATGGAGGAATAAAGAATTGGATTGCTACTGCAATCCAGTGTGAGTTAGCACACCACCAGTGTACAAAGCATGACTTATACAACTGAGCTAGGGTTATTCACAAAAAGGGGAGGCTATTGTAAACAATGCTGCAATGAACACTCAAGTGCAACTGTCTCTTCGAATTAGGGTTCTGTGATCTTGGAACAACTATCCAACTATCCAGATGTGGAATAAATGTGGTATTTCTATTTTTGAGGAATATCTATACCGTTACCCATGAACAGTATACAGAATTTCTCCACATCCTCACCAACACTTGTTGATTCTTTCTTTGTGATAATAGCCATTCTCACAGGTGTGCACTTAAGATCTCACTGTGGTTTTGATTTACATTTTCCTAATGATAAGAGATAGATAATATCTTTTCATGTGCCTGTTGCCCATCTGTATGTTGTTGGTGAAATGGTTATTCAAGTCTTCTGGCCAAGTTTAATGAGGCCGTTTCTTCTCTTGTTGAGCTATATAAGTTCTTCAAATATTTTGAATATTAACCCCTTGTCATAGTTATGCTTTGCAAATATTTTCTCCCATTCAGTAGGATGCCTTTTCATTTTGATCCTAGTTCGTTTCACAATACAGAAGTTTCTGGGTTTTTCTGAGATTAAAATTTTTTTTAATAATTTATTTTATATAATTCTTACATCATTTTTCATTTTGCACAATGTATACATTTTCATTCTGGTTATATTCCCCATACAATTGCACTCCCCCTATTTTGACCCTAATCCCCCCCCCCCACAAGTGTGTCTCTGGTTTATAATTGCTTGATTTTGATTTTTACTTTGTATTGATTAGTCTTTTTCCTGGTCTCTTATTTAGGTTTTCTAGATTCCTGCTATGAGTGAGACCATCCGGTATTTTTCTTTTTCGTTCTGACTTATTTCACTGAGCATGATCCCTTCTATCTCCATCCATGTTGCTGCAAACTGCATCACAATACAGAAGTTTCGATGTAGTCCCATTTGTTTAGTGTTGCTTTTGTTTGCCTTGCTATTGGAGTCGCATCCCCAAAGATGTGTATCTAAGGTTGCCAAGATGGAACCAACATAAGTACCCAAGGTTGGATGAATGGTGGAACATGTTAAGCATGTTTGTGTGTGTATTAGAATACTGTTTAGCTAAAAAAAGATGAAATGTGTTATTGTAACAACACGAATGGACCTTGGGAATATTATGCTAAGTGAAAGAAATTGGATGGAAAAGACAAATACTGTGATTGCACTCATTGGTGAAATATAAAGAAATGAAACATAACAAGCAAACAAACAGAACAAAAACATAAACTCTATGCTACAGAGAACAGATCAGCGATTACTAGAGAGGGAAAAGGTGAGAAAGTGAATGGATAAAAGGAGTTAATTGTGCGGTTTAACAAAGTATTCTTTTTATGATTACCATGATAAGATATATGGAAGCTAAATTTCAATGCTGTGTACCCACCTGAAACCTGTAAAATTTTACAAATTAATGTCACTTCAATAAGCATTCATTAAAAAAAAAAACTTAAAAAAAGGGCCTCCTTGGTGGCACAAGGGGTTAAGATGCACCCTATGAAGCTATCCGCAGCCACAGCGGCATGAGTTCGATCCGTGGCCAGAGAGCTACTCACATGGCTCAGCAGACCTCTCCTGAATCACCTGCTGCTCCCCACAGCAGTGTATCTCAGTCAGTCTGCCTGTTCTATTCCCCACTCTGTCTCTGGTGAATCCTCTCACCTCCCACATCTCTGGCCTGAACCCCAGTTCTTGTATGCATAAATAAGTACATCTTTAAAAAAAGATTACTTACAGTGGTGCTGTCCAGACACCCTAATCTTAGTGGTTACATTCAAACTTGATATAGTTAGTGAGAGCTTTTTAATATGTAAAAAAGGGAGGGGAAACGTTTCACCTAGATATAAAATGGAGAAAAAGTATCTTACAAGATATGTTTGTAAGAAGAGTAAGTAGAATTATTTTTGGGCATAATTGAAGAGATGAATTTAAATAGACAAAATAATGATAGTTATGGGTTTACTAATTTCAGCTGCTTGTAGTGATATTTGGCTGATGTTAACTCCTCACTAGCTATTTTTCTTGTCACTAATGGTCATTGTTAGATTGCAAGCATTTAGAGAGCAGGAACTGTGACTTAAGACAGTTTTCTCTGTGATCCATAGCATAATTCAGAGTGAAGTATAAATAGTTGGTGCTAGGAATTTTTCTTCATCAGAAAGAAATGGAGGAAAGATTGGAGTTTTTTGTCTGAGGGAAGGTTCTCTGGGAAAAAGCATTACAGAAGCTTTACCAATTATTTAGTTTCTATTTCACTTGTGTTTGGAATGGTCTTTGCTCTTGCTTAAGCCTATACCTTTT
Source organism: Talpa europaea (assembly GCF_964194135.1). Classification (NCBI taxonomy): domain Eukaryota; kingdom Metazoa; phylum Chordata; class Mammalia; order Eulipotyphla; family Talpidae; genus Talpa; species Talpa europaea. The sequence continues at coordinate 71,891,225 of NC_140068.1, forward strand.
CTCTAACTTTCCCATAGATTATAAGAATGGAGCATATGCTTGAAAGGTATTTCTATGTTGTCTAGTTTCTACTTATAAAACAGTCATCCAGTGGATGATCTCAGTGTGCTTATATGAGACATTTGGTTATGTTTGGGTTCTTTCCTGAAGAATGAGACATCATCCCAATAACGTTTTTGTTCCAATAGAAAAACTATCAGCATGTGTATTTTTAAAGAATAAAGTGAGATTTAGAATCTAATGGTTTATTCACATATAATGGAATCTGTTCATGTGCAAGGACATATTGATAAAATCAGAAAAATACTTGCTTTTCTATGTTCTTCACTCAGTTTACATATTCCTACTGCCCAGAAATACTTTTCAAGATAGATTATAATTGTTACTATCAATTTATGATATTCAGAGTTTAGAATTTATTTTCATATCATTGAACAAAAAATTCAGTATATAACTTGTATGAACAGTAACGATGCTTATACAAATAGTTCCTTTACTCAGAAATGAAAATTTTGTCACTTTATAAATATTCTTTCTTGCACATATGGATGTTTATTTCTAACTTTCATTAACATTTGTATCCTTGAGATACTGTTATAAAAAAAGTGTAAGCATATTTTTATTGATAAGAGCAACATCATCAGTGACCATACAATTAATCATTTTCCTTAAATAGTGTGAAATCTCACACTAATATTTCTCCTAAAATGTGAGATGAATGGGATTGATGATAATATCAACATTCAGTGAAAGGAGGACTAGGCTGCATTATATATGTTGCACAAATAATAAATCCTAATCTATGTGCTGGGTATTTTGCACATAATTTAATCCTCAGAGCAACCCTAAGCAAAAGCAAAAATATCCTTGTAAGACCAGTGATTCAGAGCAAAGTCATTCCTTGAGGAATGTAGATAATGTCATAAAAATACACTTTAAGTTCATTGTTTCTGTTTTCATCTCAGCCTGTTAAGCATCTGAGGCTAAATAATGCCTTGGTCTTGATTTGCTTGTTAGTTTTTATGCAATTTAAGGGAATGTGAATGGAAAAAAATGGTAAATAACAGATGTTCTAAGTTAAAAAAAATACATTCCCTTTAGTATCTGTAAGCAAGTTCAGGCCAATCAGTATTTTGCCTGATAGTTGATTTTTGTATAAATGAGTTAAATTCTTCAGACAAGACACAAATAATACTAAGCCATGATTGGAAGTTGCCTTTTAATCCATAAGGTGGAACTACTTTCTGGCTCTTCTGCCTCAAACAGATGGCAAGATAGTTATGACAGACACATGCCATTGGCCAAAACAGGAAAATGATTTGTCTTCTCTTGTATTTTCATAAAGAGACAAGCTTGCCTTCTCGTAAGTATTCTAGTAGATTGCCAACCCCCCCACCCCCCAGTTCTGAGGTCAACAAAGAGCTCATTCATGAACTACTTTCACTCACCAGTCCATATTAAAAACTTTCAAGTTCTTCCTGTAAACTTTAAATAACAAAGTGGACAACAGACCCATGGTGACTAGTTTGAATCAATCAGGGCTTCGAGAAGGAGTTGAAAAGGGGATTATTCTTCCTTAGGTTTCACTGATGAGAGGTAGAAAGACACCTTAATAATATTAGTCTCTGCCAAGAAGGTAGAGAGGAATGGTGGTTGTCAGTCTAGCATCCTAAGTGTCTGCATTAAATATTAAGTTACAATTATATTACAATTATATTTGATTCTTACTGACTATACAGCATATGAGATCTTATGTCATAATATCTTATTTAAGCAATATTCATCAAACATCAATAATATTGGTTATTTTCTTCATTTTTACTTCCAGAAAATATTTAATACCATGCAATGTACACTAATCATTGTGTGTGGGTAGGTTGAATTTACCAGAGAATTGTCTGTATCCTTGCTGCATGTAAGATTTATTCATTATTGACTTTATACAGATAATGGGTATATAGCTCCAAATGGTAACTGGCATATAAAAAAACCTGATAATAACAATAATGCTAGGTTAATAAATTCTGCTATTAAATCTAGCTTACATCATTGCTTTTCAAGCTCAGATACAGATGTGCATACACTTTGTATTCTGCACAGGTCTATGAACCACAGTTTGTAAAACAATGTTTATAAAGCTAGAAGTTGAAAATTTGGAGAAGTTTCAAAAACCAGATCAAGTGTAGATACAAACAAGCTCATGGGGCAATACTCAAAACTGAGTCATTTAGTAAGAGGCAATAAAAAGAAAGATGACAATACTGTGAGTCAGGAAGTGTGGGTTTTAGTTCTTTTTCCTTGTTAACTCTGACTGAAAAGGTCTCACACTCTTCCCTTCAGCTCTAAATGCAAATTTGAAATCATTGATAGCCAGTGGTCTTTTCTAGATATAAAACACTTTCAGTCTTTGTCTTTGTGACTGGTCGATTCAGACATCTATTAAAAGAAGCAAATATGTAAACAAAGACTTCTGTCCATAACAAACTGCTTAAGGGGGGTGGGAATTGTATGGGAATAAAACCAAGAAAAAAATGTATACATTGTACAAAAATGAAAAAATGATGTAAAAAATATATAAAATAAAAAAGTAGAAACCTTTTATTATATTCTTTGAGAACATCATTTTAATTACTGAGCAATAATGCTTATTTTTATTAATATAATAAAATTTATTAAAAAAAGTTCATGTGTGGATTAATTACATGAACTTCTATCCAGAAGGAAGTATTTATTTTGAAAAACAGGAATTGGATTGAAATGAGGCTATACACACAGATGCAATTATTTACTGACTGATCATCAGATAAAATTGAGATATGAAAAATAATTTAAGGTAATTTTAATATTTTAAAAATCCTTTTTATTTTTAAATACAGGAGAATATAAAGATACTAGAGTTCCTATATGTTCCAAATTAAGAAACTAATTATTGCATAATACTATTAAGTTTCACAAAATTTTATACTAATATTTTATGTTTCAGGACCCAGTACTGAATGACATATTGCATTTAGTTATCATACTTAATTTTTCCATTTTCTGATTTTTTTCCCAGCTTTTCCTTGTTTCTCAAAATCTTTGTACTTTTCAAAGAATTTTGATGTAGTATTTTGTAGAATGCACCTCACTTTTGATCGATGTTTTCTCAAAAATTAGACTGAGACCATGGATTTTGGGGAAGAATGTCACTTAGGTGAAGTGCTTTCTTACCAAATTTTGTTAATTCTATTAATATGTAAAATATCTAATTACAGTTATTAATATCATAACTTGTTACCAATAGTGTTTTACTTAAGTTAGTGTTTGCCAAGTGTTTTCACTGTACAGTTATGTTTTTCCCTTTCTCTACTATTCCTTGAAAGTAACTGAATCTTGCTCACTGAAGAAATTACTAATATGACAAATTTATTTCTGTAAAATGATTCTAAAAACAGGCAATTACAAAGAAATTAAATGTTAAGCCAAAACCTTCTACGCAAACCCTTCTAAGCAGTGCTCTTATTTTTATTTCCTTAAAAGGGATCAATCAAATGAAGTAGTTTCTGCATTTAAGTAGGAAAAGGTAAAGTTTTCTCCACAAATCTGATTACTAAGCACTGCTAATAAGAATATCAAAAAGTTAGGAATCTTAAATAGGTGGCCAAAAACGTGACGGATATCTGAATTTGATTTTTAGAAAAATAAACCATTTCCAAAGTGTCAGCTGCTTTTGAACAATGAATCAATTCATTCAGAATGCCAGAATACATTTACTTCAGAAGCATTACTTTACTCTCATGGCCTTAAATTATTGTTTGATGCAGTGTCAAAAAAGTATCTAATTTGCTTTCAGGTAGCAGTATGCTCACTAGAAGAATGAGTAAATTCTATTTTAAATATATTTTTGTTGCATTAGGCCAACATTTCCCAAATTATGGGTATATTCATTTGATGTAACATAGGAACGCCTCTCAGTTAAATAGAAATGTTGCCACATATTTATACATCTACTTATTGATATTTCCAAGTATATATATTTTTAGAACTATAAAGTTATACCAAAGAAAATGCAGGAATATCTTTGTATTAATATAATAGAAATACTTAAGAAATCCATGAAAGTTATTTTTCATCTGCTTCCCCCACCCTCTTCAGATGTAACTGCTAAACACACACATGTACACAAATAAATATCCTATTTCTATTTGAGGTTTTTGGTTAATAATGCAAATATATCGATATCACTTTTGAAATTACTTCCACCAACTTGAGTCAGTCATCAATCAAGGTTTATTGATTTACCTTTCAAAATAAATGTTTAATTTTGCCCTTTTAAAAATTCTTAGTTTCTTTACCCTCATTGGGGTCCTTATATATGAATCACTAAAATACCTTCCATTGTAGTACTCTTTTCCCAGTCTTTGCTTTTCTATCATTTATTTTATACTGTCATTTTATAAAGGTTTATTTATGCATACAAGAGTTACGGTATAGGTCAGTGGTATGTAGGGTGAGAGGATTCATCAGAGACAGAGTGGGGAGAACAGGCGGATTGACTGAAATACACTGCTGAGGGGAGCAGTGGGTGATACAGGGGCTGTCCATTGTGCCATGTGGGTCACCTCCCTGAGCGGGGATCAAACTCATGCTGCAGTAGCTGCGGATTGCCTCATAGTGCTGATGCTGAACTTTTACCTTGCACCACCAGGGAAGCCCGTCATTTTATTCTTGAACATTGTGGGGGATGTATAAATGTCTGATAAAAATTTAGTGGTATCCCTCTATTTACAAAGTAATTATCAGATATGTTTTGGTTCTGCCCCTGTGTGCCTGCATAAACTATAGTGGTGTTTCTAACTTGTCTATCTCATACTCCTCTTCCTTCCCTGTCTTCTGGGAAACACTTCTCCCCACATTTAGCCAAGTTTATTGTAGTATGACTTTATGTTTTTTTAGAGACAGTGAACATCTTTGGCTTTACGTTGACTGGTCTGTAGTTTAGGATTTAATGTGATAGATGTCAATAGTAATTCTTTATCACTACAGTCCCAATTAATTGCCCACATAATAGTTATTTCCAAAAACTAGTATAACTACTACTTGTAATGAAAGAAAGAAAATCTTAAACCTTATCTGGGCACACATTTGGAGATATTAAAAGCAATGGCTGATGCTGGTTATATTTCCTATTCTTTATTGTCAGTGTGAGGAATGAAACCAGAGAAAAAGCAAATACTGGAAAGGGAGAGACTTGGCTGCAGTCAAGTTCCTTGTTCTGGGAATCCAGGCATGCAAGTGGGAAGAATATCAAAAGTCAGCTTTACCACAGAAAGCCTGGGAAAGATCATGAAGACATTGCATACCATTGTTAACATCTCTATTGCCTGATACTGCTGCTGTAATATGATTCTCAGTTGTCTATTTCTTTGCCTTACTTATCCAAACTAAAGTCCATGTGAAAGTGTCTGACTGCCCAACCTAGGGAATGAATATGTACACTAGTTATCAAGACTTGAAAAGAACAAATTTCTGGTGTCAGAGGCAAATCCCTCTCAATGAGTCACATGGTGGCAGATTCCCAAATATAAAAATTTAGTTCAGAGGCAAGTCAGATAAAATAAATGTCTAATACTTAGTCATTCAATTAATTTTCCTTTCTGCTTAGGGTAGTTTCAGGAATTTCTATTGCAAAATGATTTAGACCAATGCATTAGCCACATATTAATCAGTAAGTAGCTAACATAACTGAAAAACATAGTATATGTCATTTATACCATATTCATTATTTAATTCCCACATTATCTTTATGAAACATGTTTTGTCACAGTTGAAGATGGGATTTCTACAGATTAGGGATGGGGAAGAATTAGTTACATTAAGTAATTTCTGATACACTAGACAGAAATAAGTGATTTAAATATAATTTTTTTTGTATTTTAAAGATTTATTTATTTAAATATTTTATTTTATATAATTCTTACATCTTTTTTCATCTTTGCACAATGTATGCATTTTCATTTTGGTTATATTCCCCATACAATTGCACCCCTCCTATTTTGACACTAGTCCTTCCTTTCCCCGGCCCTCCCTCCCTCCCACCCCCCCCATTCCATAGTGTGTCTCTGGTTTATAGTTGCTTGTTGATTTTGATTTTTACTTTGTATTGATAAGTCTTTTTCCTGGTCTCTTATTTAGGTTTTCTAAATTCCTGCTATGAGTGAGACCATCCCATCCGGTATTTTTCTTTTTCTTTCTGACTTATTTCGCTGAGCATGATCCTTTCTAGTTCCATCCATGTTGCTGCAAACTGCATGTGTTTATCTTTTTTGATTGCTGAGTAATATTCCATGGTGTATATGTACCACATCTTCTTGATCCAGTCGTCTATTTTGGGGCATTTGGGCTGCTTCCATAGCTTAGCTATTGTAAATAGTGCTGCTATAAACATAGGGGTGCAGATGCCCTTTGGAATTACTGTTTCTGTGTCATTTGGGCAACTACCTAGGAGTGGGATTGCTGGATCATATGGAAGCTCTATGTTTAGTAGTTCCAGAAATCTCCACACAGCTCTCCATAGTGGTTGGACTAATTTGCACTCCCACCAGCATGCAGGAGAGTTCCTTTTCTCCACACCCTCGCCAACATTTGTTGTTGCTAGTTTTTTTAATATGTGCCATTCCCACTGGTGTGAGATGGTATCTCATTGTTGTTTTGATTTGCATTTCCCTGATTACAAGTGATGTTGAACATTTTTTCATATGCCTGTTGGCCATTTGCATTTCTTCTTCTTCAGAGAAGTTTCTTTTTAGCTATTCTGCCCATTTTTTGACCGGATTATTTTCTTTGTTGTTGTTGAGTCTCATCAGCTTTTTGTAGAATTTTGTGATCAGTCCTTTATCATTAGTGTAATGTAAATAAAAATTCTTAAATTGATATAATAGTGCTCACTATCATTACTACTTCATCTTTTTCTGAATACCCTTAAAATTCTTTTTGCCTCCAACAAGTACCTCCTAGTCATTCCCACTCATTCATGGAACAATGTGGTTTCCAATTCCCTACATTCCTTTCATCCATATACATGTGCTTTTAGTACTTAAATTGATGACTTTTGATTTCTTGCTTCATTATCTTTTGAGTGTTAACCTTTCCTTCATCCTATCTTTCTCACTACCTCATTACATAGATACATCCTATACCTTGTCATCACCAGTAACCATAATGACTTTAATACCTGAATTTAACATTTTATCCCCTCTCCTGAATTCTCACTCATTATAGTAACTATAATGAAACAAATCTGAATTTATTTTTATTACTGTGTTATAGAGTTCTTTTGATATTAGCTTCTTATCAGATATATAATTTGAAGATACATTATGCTTTATATATATTGTCTTTATCCTTGAAAGTATCTTGAAAATTCCCTTCAAATTAAGATATTTAAGTTTTGATGAAGTTTAGTTAATTTACTTTTTCTTTTCCTCTTGGGCATTTGTTGTAACACCAGTAACTGTAATGACTTCAAAATCTAAATAGAAACACTTTACATCCTCTTCTGCCTTCTTACTTATTCTAGTACCCAAAATGAAACAAATTTGGTCAATAGTAAGGACACTAAATCAATAATGAAAGAACTACCAACAAACAAAAGACCACTGATCAGATGGCTTCACTCATAAAAAAGAATGAAATCTTAGGGCCTCCCCTGGTGGTGCAGCGGTTGAATGCTGGGCTGCAAAGCTGCCTGCAGCCTCTGCAGCACTGGTTCAATCCCCGGCCACTGGCGAGGGCCCTAATGGCTCACAGACCTCTCCTGCTGCGCCCACTGCTCCCCTCAGCAGTGTATTTCGTCGGTCTGCCTGTTCTATTCCCTGCTCTGGCTCTGGTAAATTCTCTAACCGTCCCACGCTTCTGAATAAATAAATCTTTAAGAAAAAAAAAAAAAGAACAAAATCTTGCCATTTGCAGCAATGCATAGACATTGAAGACACCATTTCTTTTAAATGACAAAGAATTGCAAGAAATATAGAAGTTGGGCCTCCCTGGAGGTGCAGGAGGTAAAGTCCCAGTGCTATCAAGGTATCACCAGCCACTGCTGCATGAGTTCTATCCCCGGCCAGAGAGCTGACCCACATGGTGAAGCAGACCTCTCCAGTCTTGCCCACTGCTCCCCTCAGCAGTACATTTCAGTGGATCCTCCTGTTCTGCTCCCCACTCTGTCTCTGGTGAATCCTCTCAACCCCCACCCCCACACCTCTGGCCAACACCCCAGTTCTTGTATGCATAAATATAAATCTTTAAAAATATATAAAAGTAAAAAAACTTAATAGTCATAGAGAAAAAATATGAGAAGGAAATGAAGAAAACTGATCTGAATTATGAGAATTACAAGATTTAGAAGTACCAGCATTATCTGGGTATAATACAAATTTAAGTTCTTGAAGAGTTGGCTATTTTACCCCCTAGTGTTTGAAAGATATTATAAGTATGAAAGCTGAGTTGTACCTGGGTCACTACCTGTGTTGATCACCAGCAGAATCCAAGTAATGCCATAAGATGCTTCAAGGTTAAAACAAGTGACAAACACTGAAATTCATCAGTTAACGTTTTGAAGCAAAAGCTGCTGCTGATACAGATTATACATTGTCTTTTGGTCACAGTCTTAGTTAGAGGCTTGATTTTTGGTGGCTTGTCTTACTCTCACTTGTAAATGGCATTAATATAGCTGAACTCACCTATTGCCAAGATGATGCCGCTTAGTGGTCTTGTTATTGCCCTAACTGTCCTGATTTTTATCTGTTTTTGTTTTATTGGATTTTGAAAAGTAAAAACTGCTTCCAGTGTTTAGTATCTTTTATCTTAAAGTGATTTTTTTCCTTAATACTATTTTGAAAAATGTGTATGTTTAGATCACTGTTCATATGAACACATACTTGAAGGTAATGGGATTCAAGTGAAAGTTTCTGGAGTAAATATTATATTGGTTCCCCAAATTAATTGCAATTGTGATTCTATATATTCTCTGTTGTCATAGCAATTTTTTTTTTTTTTTGCAGGTGAACAGGAAAACTATACCGTATATGCTCCTTTGTCAGGCTGCCTGAATTCCAACTACCTTATTGAAGTAGAAAAAAAAATGTTCTTGGAATTTACTTTGCCAGTTTTCTTTTAGAAATCTCAAATTCAAATAGAAAGCCATAAGTTTCTCCTTGAGTTTTCACAAGTAATTTTCAAACTGTATTTGCATAACCTTTTGAAGCTCTAAAATATACATTTTGGAAAATAGATTTTAAAAGAACAAAAGAATACTACTTGTGAGAGAATTGAATACATCCAAGGATTGTCTAGCATTTACTAAGCGGCTTTTCAGATCACATAATAGTATGTTCAAGAGACACAGGATTATTTTATTTTAAACATTTCTTATTAAATGTGTTTGTTTGAGTAAAAGTCTCATAAAATATATTGTCTCTTTTCATGTTGCTATTAGGAAATTAGTGTTCTTATAACTTGACATGTTTAGGGACGAAATAAACACCTTTCAAATACAACTACACACTTCACTGTTATTTATATTTCGTTGTCTCTACACCTTTCCATTTACTTTGAGCACTAGTCCTTCTTATGCCTCCTACTACTTGACTATAAACTGCTCCTCACGATGCCTCATGATTTGACCACAATTCCTTCATGAATTACATAATGCACACATTATATAACCATATTTATCACATTTTTTATATATCCTGCATAGTGCTATTTTTAATTCTGCTATGTACTTTATCTGAATGGATAACAGCGAATATGTGATTGACAATACTACTGAATAAGAATATATTGTCTGTAATTCCCCTTCATTGTTGAAGACCTTTGATAGTTCATCCGAGTATACCTATCTTGCTCATATCAACTCTTAAAGGACTCATCTAATTTTAACTTCTGTTATTTCATAACTCGCCCTCCAAAATGACACAAAAGAAAACATTAGGAAAAATGATCCTGAAATTTCCATTTTGAAAACATGGTTTACAAGGCATTGTAATTATTAAATGTTGGATTTAAAAAAGCATTTCATCTGACTTCCTGTCTAGAAATGTGGCGGGATGCCACTTTATGGCTCCTTCACTTTTTTCTTCTAATTTTGTTTAAACTGATAAGGAAACAGATACTTTGTTAGTATAATAAATCAAGTATTATTAAACATAACTGAAATTATAAAAGCAGAGTTTTTTTATCTTACTCTGAAAATTTTAGGGGGGCTAATATAGCATTCAAATTAGAATATTGAGAATGCTTTGTTGAAAGATCCCAGAGAGAACATATGAACTGAAGGAGTGATTGTAGTGGTAAGTTTGATCTAGGACTATGGGTAGAATACTGAGGATAAGAATAGACTAAGGATTATAGTGGGGGGTAAGAAAAAGGGGGGTTCTGGAAAAATAAGATTCTAAATACTTGAATGAAGTAAACTTTGAATGGCATAACTGACTTTATGATTAACATTTTGGATAATCTTAATCCTCTATATGCAATTCTGATCTGCTAATGGCAAGTCTTGCTTTCTTATAAGGAATTACATTTTATTTTTTTTATTTTTTTTTTTAATTTTTTTTTTTTTAAATTTTCTAGAGGCATGTCTTATTTTATTTATCTATTTGTTTGTTTGTTTGTTTGTTTTATACATGCACTGGGTACAGTCAGAAGCCGGGAGGGTGAGAGAATTCACCAGAGCCAGAGCGGGGAGCAGAGCAGGCAGAAGGACCGAAGTACACTGCTGAGGGGAGCAGCGGGCGGCAGGAGAGGTCTGCACGCCATGTGGGACCCTCCTCCCGAGGCCGGGGAGCAGCCGGGGATCGAACCGGCGCCGCAGAGGCCGCGGGCAGCTTCGCAACCCAGCGCTCAACCGCTGCGCCACCAGGGAGGCCCAGGAATTACATTTTAATGCTTCCTCAAACTTTGAAAGAAAATCTAAGAAATTACATTAAGAGTGAAGATTTCAGTGGGACCTTTTACATGTCCTACAGCAGTATCAATCATGGGTTTTATCTAAGAATAGATAAAATTGTGGGTATTCCTACTACTGGAGAGAAATGAACCTGAACCTCATATAAATAGTATCGGTGAATAGATGAGATGATGATGAACACTGCAACAGTATTGAAATGTCTGGGTAGTGTGAAGTCCAAAAGTGGACAACTGAATAAAAAAACAGAGTGATACTCTATGTTAGCTTGTTTATGTTGAGCACCGCACTAAACTTATTGTGGTAGTTAGTCAGAAATGGACCAATTGAGAGTAATTTGCTGAGGATACCAGATTTTATAGAAAGTTATATTATTTCCTACAAAGTAGTGAAGATGTATAATATAACAGAGATGGTCATCAGTACCTGGACAGATTCCTACATTGGGACTCCGGGTTAAAAGACAGTGGTGGGTAACAGAAAAGGTAGTGAAATTTGTGCTTGATACGAAAAGGTACTCGAACATCACCATATATATTGAGTGTAGTTGAGTGAGGTAGAAATAAGAAACTTCTACCCCAGAGGAAAATTTTGAACTTTGGGTTGGATACACTATGGAAAAAACCATAATAATGTAGTGGTTCAGATGAGATTCAAAGATGAAAGGAAACAGTTTTGAATTATTGTTTAAAGGATTAATGGCATCTGTGTATGCAATGGCTGAACAATTTTTGGAAAAGTGTTAGTAAAATCTACTAAAAATATTCTAGGCTTGTGACTATCCATTTAAGAGAGAAAAAAAAGTGCTAGATTTTTAATGATCTGTTTTTCTTTTTATAGGTGGGAGGAGGGCAATATAACAGGGTAAAGGAATGAATCTTAGAGATAAAAGAGTGAGTACAAGAGTCATCTTGAATCAAATATATGTCACATAATGTCTTTTGTACAAACACAAATTCAAAGGCAACAAAACCAATCTCTGGTGTTAGAAGCTAGGAAACCTTCACCCTTGAGAGGTTGTAACATGGTGGAGACACCATGAGAGAGTAGAGTCCTCTGTGATGCGGGAAGATGTTCTATTTCTTTTTCTTGGTAATGGTACTTGGATGCATTCTTTTTGTGAACATTCACCTAGTTGAATACTTATGATTTGTGCAATTTTCTATGAGGGCTATTTTTCAATGTAAAGCTTACTAAACTAATTTTTAGAAAATCATTTAAGCATAGCAGGGGAAACAGACATGAATGGACATATCTTGAAATTTGGAGGGGAAAGCAGCAGGAGGATGAACTTGGTATTACATCAATGCATTAAGGAAGACTGGAAATTGAGGACATTTACTAAGCTTCTGGTTCTGATCTCTGAGATCCATATGGATAATCAAGGCAGTATCTATAGAGTGTGGCAACTTTGCTTGCTATTCATACAGAAATTTTGTGACTTACAGCGAGGTGAAAAAATACTATTAAAGCCTGGCTTGCTTTCTGCTATCTGATGGCCGGGGTCATCCCTTTGCCATATGTAACAGGAGGCTGGTGAGAAAGGAAGCTTGAGTGATGCAACTACTCAGGTATAGAGCTAAGGTAGAAAATAGATGTTGATGGACAGAAACTACAGAGGGGAATTCGACAAGCAGCAAAATGTCCTATTGCTAAGGTTCTTGGTGTGTCTAATATACAAATAAATACATAGGCATTGTTGGTATGCTTGCTTAGTTTGCTTGCAACAATCAGCAGAATTGAACCAATCTAATGCTTTCTGAGTTCTCAAAGGCTACTGAGAGTCAACGAAACTCTGGGATTGACTAGAAATCTAAAACTTTCACATGGTTGATGTCTGTAAGTAGTAGACAATTATGGATCTGTACCTTTTATGTTCAATTTGGCTTCCGTGCCGGCTATTTTATCACAAATTATTCCCCCTTAGCTACTTCTATTTCAAAGATGTCTTCCTAAATTAAGATGCCACTGTTGAGCTGCCAACAGCTGGAAATGTTATTTAATTGTTCTTCCAGGAGAGAAAATATGTTGCATCCAGCCCATTGGGACCATTGGCTTTCTTTTACTGGAATGGCTGACCGCACTTAATGGTGCAATTTGTGTTGGTAGAACAGCTCTGTTGTTGTTGATGTTTATTTTTTATGCAAAGCTAATTGTTCCATACAATTAGATCCATAACCTTAAGCAATTAACAATTTCCTAAACAACTAAGAATCAACCTATAACCTTTTATTTAATGGTGAGAATTCATTGTGATTCTCATTCGTTAAGTAAAAGACATAATCAAGCTAACTTGTAAAATGTATATTGTATTTCTCTTATTTTAATTTATTAAAGAGCTATTTGATTTATTGCAACCTATATAGTTTTTATCCTTGCTGTTTATAATGTATTTTCTGTCACACATGAGTGCACACCTGTTTATTTCATGGCTTTACTATGCTAATATAAACAAAATAACAAGCCTTTAGATTATAAAGGGGAATTTAAGGTGATATATGTTTTATCCAACATATATTTATGGTTTATAAAAATATCACAGGAATCATTAGGAATTTTAGTCATTTTGAGTATCAATAAGTTAGTCATAATTCTTATTGACATGACTCATTATTTCATTTCTTCATTCACAAAGATATAACTCAACTTGTAACTTAACATTTCATTTTCAAAACCACATGTTATTATCTATGTACCCAAAGAGAGAGCCTCTAATGTTGCAAAATAAAAGCATATTTACAAATGTTTTACTTGTAAAAAATTAAATTTACCAATTTTGATCAACATCTAAATTCATCCATCAACAACAAATTTGTCAAACATCTGGGTAAGGAAATATTTGAAATTCTCCAACAAAAATAATAAAACAAACAATGTTTTAATACTGCTTTAGAAAACCAGACATATGACATCATAGCCCCTCCTCGCTATTACCATCATCCTTTGTACTGATGCTCAGTTTCTACCTGTCATCCCATTCAAGTCAGTGCACCAATAACACAGCTACTTTTAGGGAGGATACAACTGCAAGTTGTCTGATTTATGTGATATTCAGTTTTGGGAAATCACATTTTTGGTCCATTGCTTTCATGTTTATACCATATAAGATTTTTGCATAAGCTAGTTTTGTTTTTGAAACACAATTTATGATATGGCAGTTAAAAATTGTCATTTTTAAAGATTTTTATTTATTTATGCATACAAAAACTGGGGTGTAGGCCAGAGGTATGGGGGCGAGAAGTTTCATTGGGGACAGAGTGGGGAGCAGAACAGGTGAATCTACTGAAATAAACCGCTGATGAGAGCAGTTGGTAAGAAAACAACAGAGCTCTGCTGTACCATTTTAGTTTCCTGGCCGGGGATCAACTCATGCAGCAGTGGCTGGTGGTAGCTTGATAGTGCTGAGATTTTAACCCCTGTGCCACCAGGGAGGCCCAAAAAAATTGCCATTTTTAATAGCTTCTTTGAATATTCATCACATTGTTACTCCCAAGGGAACAGTATTTGCGAGCACCTAAATAGGCAGAAAATATGAAGGATAGAGTAAATATGACTACTTTGTTGTTTTTTTTTTAATTTTATTTTTATATTCCCCATACAATTGCAACCCCCTTATTTTGACCCCAATCCCGCCTTTCCCTGCCCCCCCACCTTCCATAGTGTGTATCTGGTTCACAGTTGTTTGTTGATTTTGATTTTTTCTTTCTTATAATTATTCTTTTTCCTGGTCCCTTATTTAGGTTTTCTAGATTCCTGCTATGAGTGAGACCATCCGGTATTTTTCTTTTTCTTTCTGGCTTATTTCGCTGACCATGGTCCCTTCCAGCTCCATCCATGTTGCTGCAAATTGCATTGTTTATCTTTTTTGAATGCTGAGTAATATTCCATGGTGTATATGTACCACATCTTCTTGATCCAGTCATCTATTTTTGGGCATTTGGGTTGTTTCCAAAGCTTAGCTATTGTAAATAGTGCTGCTGTAAACATAGGGGTACAGATGCTCTTTGGAATTGATGTTTCTGTGAAATATGACTACTTTGAAAGATCTCACTTCATTAACCATTAAAACTTTTGATAACACAGAAAACAATTCCTGTGATTGCACCTCTATTATCTAATACATTGCATGGCATGTATGCTTCCTAATATATGTTTGCCTAGTGAGAGATTGGAAACATAATTGAGGCACCAAAACTTGTAGAGGGATGACTGAAACAAGTTTCAAATAATTAGTATGAATCTTCTTTAAAGGCAGTGCCATTTTTTGTTAAGACATTTTTTGCCTAAATAGAACAAAGGAATTTGATATGATTACATACAGAATTTTGTAGATGAGGAAATAAAGCTGTCGCCAAAATCACAAATATAAAAAGATAATTAGGGAAAATTTATGAATAGTTCTTATTTTTGGTTAATTGGCTTAGTAAATGTTTCTTTGATTCTCTATTTAAAAATATAAATGTATTTATATTCATTTCCTTGATTAATAACATGTTAACTTTAGAAAGAAGAGCTGATAAAGTGCTTAAAAGAACTATGACACAGGGCCTCCCTGGTGGTGCAAGGGGTTACTACGCAACCTATGAAGCTGTCGGCATAATCCCTGCAGCACAAGTTCAATTCCCCGGCCGGCCAGGGAGCAACTCACATGGCATGGCAGACCTCTCCTGACTCGCCTGCTGCTCCCCTCAGCAGTGTACTTCTGTCAGTCTGCCTGTTCTGTTCCCCACTCTGTCTCTGGTGAATCCTCTCACACCTTTGGTGAACCCCCCGCACCTCCGGCCTATACCCTAGCTCTTGTATGCATAAATAAATAAATCTTTAAAAAAAAAGAATTATGACACAAATAACTAAAGAAATTTGTATTGCCGCCAATTTTTAAATTATCTTGAGGCATTTCCTGTTTTCAAGCATACTGAGTTTACCTGGACAAATGCAATGCCAGTGGAAATTAATTTTCTTCTTTTCTTGGAACCAAGGAACCACAATTAAATCCCTTGACAGAGAGATATTATGATGTTGTTAAAATGTCAGCCATAAAATATATTCTATACTAGGTACAATGTGACCTACTTAACTGTCCCAAGAATTTTCATTTTTTAGCATATTAAATTATTATGCTGAAATTATAGGTCATAGGTTAAAATAATCAAAAATTTGAGCATTTTAAAGAATTCTTAAACCTATGTTTTCCTTTTCTTTAGCAAAGAATTAGTTCATTTTCACACTGCCAGAAATAAAGGTTACATTGTTTGCAAAGTCTATGTAATTTTTAACTACTCTGACTTGACATCCAGCATAAAATCCACAGTGGAAAAACTACTAAAAGACAATTTTAACATAAATATAATTTCTATAGTTTAGCAAATATATAATTTTAAAATCTTTCCTTAAAATTCTTATGGGCCTCCCTGGTGGTGCAGCAGTTGAGCGCTGGGTTGCGAAGCTGCCCGCAGCCTCTGCAGCGCTGGTTCAATCCCTGGCCACCGGGTGAGAGTCCCACATGGCGCACAGACCTCTCCTGATGCCTGCTGCTCCCCTCAGCAGTGTACTTCGGTCTGCCTGCTCTGCTCCCCGCTCTGGCTCTGGTGAATTCTCTCACCCTCCTGCGCTTCTGACTGTACCCAGTGCTTGTATAAATAAATAAAATAAATAAAAATAAATCTTAAAAAATAAATTTCTTATAAAATGTCTTTTTAATTCTTATAAAATTAATATACAAAAGTCTCTCACATTTCTTTTTTTTTAAGATTTATTTATTTATTTATTTATTTATTTATACAAGCACTGGGTACAGTCAGAAGCACTGGAGGGTGAGAGAATTCACGAGAGCCAGAAGGGAGAGCAGAACAGGCAGAAGGACCGAAGTACACTGCTGAGGGGAGCAGCGGGCGGCAGGAGAGGTCTGCGCACCATGTGGGACCCTCACCTGGTGGCCGGGGATCGCACTGGTGCTGCAGAGGCTGCGGGCAGCTTCACAACCCAGCGCTCAACCACTGTGCCACCGAGGAGGCCCTCTGTCATATTTCTTTTTTTTTTTTTTTTATAGTTTTTTTTTTTTATAGAGGCATGCTTTTATTTATTTATTTATTATATTTGTTTGTTTGTTTTGTTTATACATGCACTGGGTACAGTCAGAAGCGCGGGAGGGTGAGAGAATTCACCAGAGCCAGAGCGGGGAGCAGAGCAGGCAGAAGGACCGAAGCACACTGCTGAGGGGAGCAGCGGGTGGCAGGAGAGGTCTGCGCACCATGTGGGATCCTCCTCCGGGGCCGGGGAGCAGCCGGGGAGCAGCCGGGGATCGAACCGGCGCCGCAGAGGCCGCGGGCAGCTTCGCAACCCAGCGCTCAACCACTGCGCCACCGGGGAGGCCCTGTCATATTTCTTTAGGCACATTAACAGAAAGAGAAATCAGGAAAATAAAACATTTACAATTGCATCAAAATTAACTAAATGACTGGAATGAATTTAGCCAAAAAGTAAAATATCTGAACACATGAAATATGATATTACTGAAATAGGAACACAAAGAAATGGAAAGATATTCTGTGTCCATGAATTGGATGATCATTAAAGTGGCTATACTATCTAAAGCAATATAGAGACTTAACAGAAATCCTATCAATATTTCAACATCATTCTTCACAGAAGTAGAAAAAAATCATGAAATGTATTTGGAATAATAAAAGAGCCCACCCCAATAAAACACAATCCTGAGGAAAAAAATAGCTGAAAATGGAGGTGTCAGAGTCCCCAATTTCAACGTATATTACAAAGTAATAATAATAAAAATAGCATGGTATTGGAATAAAAACAGACACACAGATTAATGGAACAAAATTGAGAGTCCAGAAATTACCACACAAGTATAAGGGGAACATTATGTCAACAGAGAAAACAATGAGGCAAGTAAAGTCTACAGTAATTGATTTTGGGAAAACTGGACAAATGCCAAAGAATGAAACTAGACCACTATCTGAACCCATGTGCAAAAATTAATTTAAAATGGATTAAAGACTTGGATGTAAGACCTGAAAACATAAAAATACATAAAAGAAAACACAGGTGACACACTCCTTAACATTATGCTTAAAGATTTCTTTGAGAACAAGACAGAAGCAGCAAAGGAAACAAAAGTTAAACAGAACACATAGGATTACATCAAACTAAAAAGCTTCTGCAAAGTGAAAGAAACTGTCATCAAAATGAAAACAGAACCTATTGAATGGAAGAAGATATTTCATATCAGGGTGCTAATATGCAATATATATAATATTGCATATTAGCATATTATATATTGCATATTATATATCATATATTGCACATTATATATAATATTGTATATTGTATATATATTGCATATATGCCATATATGTTGTGTGTGTCTATACATATACATTTACAACTGCATCAAAATTAACTAAATGACTGGGATGAATTTAGCCGAAAAGTAAAAGATCCGAACACAGGAAATATGACATTACTGAAAGAAATAGGAACACAAAGGAAATGGAAAGATATTCTGTGTATAGACACACACACACACACACACATATATATATACAAATATACACACATAAACACACATTATATAAATAAAGAAAAATGCTCATCATCACTTATCAGGGAAATGCAAATAAAAACCACACTGAGATACCAGGTCACACCTATGAGAATGGCCCATATTCAAAAGACAAGAAAATAATAAGTGTTGGTGAGGATGAGGAGAATAAGGACCCCTCATACACTGTTAGTGAGAACGTAGACTGGTCCAGCTCTTATAGAAAACAGTATGGAGGTTTCTCAAACTATAAAAAATAAATATACCATATGATCCAGCAATTCCACTCCTAAATATCTACCCAAAGCATGCAAAAGCACTAATTCAAAGATAGATGTATATACACACACATGTGTGTATATATATATACACATATATGTATACACACATACACGCACCTATGTTCATTCTAGCACTACATATTAATAGCCAAGTTATGATACTAACCTAAGTGCTCAACTACCGATTAGTGGATTGAGAAGATATGATATATACAAAATGGAATACTACTTGGCTATAAAATAAGATGAAGTATTACCATTTGGAACATTGATAGACTTAGTGAGCATTTGCTCAGTGAAATAAGACATCATATAATCTCACTCACATATGGCATATAGAGAAACAAGACAAGTGAATGAATCATATAAACCAAAATGAGTATTTAAACTGCATGATCCAATTAGTGGTTGCCAGAAGTGAAGAGGAAAGAAGAATGATTAAATCAGGTAAAAGGTATCAACTTTGATGAAATATAAAATTGGATTTTTAGTTGTGAACTTAATATTCCTAGACACTAATTTATAATGATGCACACCTGAAATGTATAACTTTATAATTCAATGTTACTTCAATAATTTCTAGAAATGTTAACAATATAGATTATTTACAAACACATAGATCTCAAAACAACGAACATACATACTTTCCAAGCATACAGGGAATGTTTACAATTACTTAAGTAGTTGCCTAAGAAGTAGTTTTCAAGTTCTTAAATATAATACCATGTGGGCCACTATAATTATCTACAATGGAAAAAAAGTGTTGAATAAATGAAACCAATTTAAAATATGATCAAAGAAATTTCATAAATTGAATCATAACTATAAAAGATAGCACAAATATAGAGACAATATCCCAATCCTTTGTCACTATTATTACTTAATCCAATAACAAAAGTAATTATAATGTCTGGAAGCAAAAATTTAGCACTTGAGTCTGAAGTCAAGACTTGAATTTGCTAACACAGACTTTTAATGACACTCCTATGTGTTCACCCCAGTACATTATATTTTTAACCATATGAAAGTACTTATATCTATAAATTTAACATCATCAAATTTATATTCCATTCATTTTAGTTCAATATTCCTAGAATATATTCTAATTTAGGATAGCCATATTTATATTGAAACATATAGGTAATTTCAAATTTTATGGTCTATTTCTGCCTGGAAAATATTTTTATATAAGTTTGTGTAGGATCTAATTCTCATTAAGAGGAAGGGGAAATAAAGATACAGTGGGATGGGAAAAATGCTTATGAAGCAGTTTTGCAGGTGAAATCTTTCATTATTTTACAATGAAGAAAGCTCTTAATGGGGAGTAAAAAAAAAAAAAAGGAATGCCCATTTCTTGTGGAAAGAAAAATTTAAAGGAATTTGAGTTCAAATATTTCAGTTTTGAGCCTTTCTTTAAATGTTCCAACCATATTTTCCAGTTTCAATACATTCTTGCAGTTTCCTTGAATAGACACTGGGCAGTCTTAATATTTATCTGGCACTACATCTATGTGACTCTTCTGACTACTAGGCTTGTGTGTACTACAAATACAGAAGATGGGGACTCAGAGCAATTGTCAATACTGTCTGTTCAGTCATACTCTCATTTGGAGGGTGTGTGTGTGTGTGCGCGCATGTGTGTGTATGTGTATAGCTTGTAGCTTCTCTTTTTGATATATAATCTCCCTAGGGTCACAGAAGCAAGTATACTGTTCACATCATCTTATAAACATTCTTGTCACCATAATGACTAAGTGTCAAATCTACCAGACCTCATAATAGCTTCCTTTATTTGATCTCCAACCCATGATATGCCTGATGGCTATTTAGCTAGTGTGATGAGACTACATCAAACAGAACTGGAACCTACAGTGAACATTATTTATAGAGGGAAACTGGACAAAATTGATCTTCAATTGGGAGAAACATCCAGCCAATCCAAAAAGAAGGAGGGAACAGAGAATAGGTACCCTGAGTTCACTTATCTTTTTCCCTCTGATTTTTCCTAGTGTTCCAATTGACTAAATTCAACTAGAAAACAATGACAAATGAATCTCTAGATACACATTCCCAACTGGTCATCATCTGAAGAGAGTGAAAATTGACTCTGGAGGGACAAAGAGAAATTGTAAAACAATCTGCAAGAAGATGATAAATATTCAAATTCTTAATGATTAATTTCTAGGTCATTTTAATCAATGATATACTCTTAGCAAATCATTCCTAATTTGGAGATTTTGATATTCTACTTGGTTCAGAGCCTGCTAGTGTGTATATGATGGTAAAATAATCTTATTAAAATCAAACATTTATTGTTTGAGAATTATATGTAACCATATGGGTTTCACATACACCAATAATAAATTTTTATGTTAGAATTCATCTTTTTAAACATTTCTATACTAACTGATTAAAATCTAAAATGTATCCAGAGTTTGCTCAAGACTTGTGAACTTTCAAAGAGAATGAGAATTCAACAGATATATTAGCTATCTATTCTTATGTCTGTAAGTTCTATTCCAGTACTAAAACAGATGACAGATGACTAGAAATCAAATACCCACATATATTTTATCAACTCATTAATGTTTCAATTAAGTCATTGTTTAAAGTTATTCCCTTCATCTTCATAATGATAATTATACATTAACACTTGCAGAATACTCAGCATGTGTCTGGCACCAAGGAAGAGCTTTGCATGCATTAATTTAATCTCACAAAAATCCCTTTATGAAACTACCTAAGTGTATGACATAGTTTTGTCTTTTAGAAAACAGTGCTGAAGATGTCATAGTGTTGACTATTACAATACAAATAGGGCATATATGATAAATTTCTGATTTAATAAAATTCTATAAAAACAATTTTCCTCCATGGGTTTGTGTGCTTATGTGTATATTTCAGAATATAAATGTATAATGTGTATCTTAATATATATTTTCATAGGTTTAGCATTCAATTCAGAGTACAATAAGTCCAACTTAGGTGCCTGATAGTATTTACTTTCTCTCCTCAATTTGCATGATTTTTATTTTCCTCTATATCCCAAATGGTCATATTTTGTGTGAAGTTCAATCTAACTGTAAGTTTTCTTCTATTCTGTTGGAAATATATAGTATACACAATCCTTAATAAATTAGATAAAATTAATCTCAATAGCCCACTAACATTTACAGCAGGAATTTTGGGTTTAGTTATTAAAGACACGGAGACATAGTTTGGCTTTGACCCATAGGAATATATCATTTAGAGTAATTTCAGGTATATAAAAAAGAAATAATTGTTTCACATACCTAGACAGTGGATTATTATATAAATGAATAACCTTATGAATATTAATGAATATATCATAACACATACATATTCATTAATCCTCATTGTCTCATTTTCTAAGCACAAATGTAGCTAATATTTACATAGTAAGAGCAACCATTTTTGGTATAAATATATACCACTATATGAACAAGTATCTTTGTCTTTTATATTATAGAATAATCTTTCTGATAACTTTTTTTTTAACCTTATCTCTATGTACTATATCCATAGTACATATCTGTTATTATTTGTAAAGAAGTTTGAAGAACACATACGTTAAAATATATTTTTGGTTGTAAGAAGAAAAAAATCTAGGCCAAAAAAATTCTCTATTTTTAATATTTACAAAAATGCCATTAATATATGGATGAAATATTGGTCCACTTAAACAATATTCTGTAGCCTAGACTCTTGAATGCTCCATTAACCTAACACCCCATGCTTCCGTGGTTCTTCATTTTGGCTGATGATTACTGAAATCTATTCTGCTGGTTATCAACCATTTTCCCTTTTTGATTGCTTTCCACCCTTGTGTACACTGTTCTCTGACTGTGATTTTAGCTCTGTTTAAATTATCTCAACAGATTTCCGACCCCTTAGACTTCTATTTAGCTTTCTCTAATGGAGAAGCCAAGGAGAGTTGAGGGTTAATAGGAGTTTGGCCTACTTCTGTTTACAGTTAATCAAGTCGTCTGCATACACTGAAGCTACTTCAGGCTTCTCCAGTGGTGTGTCTCCTGCCACAAGATTCTGTTTCCAGTTTTTGGTAACTATTTTTTTTTACCTTTTCTCTTAGGTCCAGGAGTGGTAATAGTTTTATATTCCTAGCTGTAGATGCTGCATTATTATTTATGAACATAATATTTGTAACATAATACTCTTGAGTAAACTTTCTTCAAATTATCAGCATATGAATGTGTTTCTCTCTCTCTCTCTCTCTCTCTCTCTCTCTCTCTCTCTCTCTCCTCAATTCTGACTAAGTGACTTAACAGTTTTTCCTTCTATTGGTGCCAGAACTTTACCCCTCATTCACTACCCATTTCATATTGGCATATTCTAGTTTACTCGATCTACTGCAATAGCACAATTTTGGGCACATGTTATTATTTAAATTTGTGATTCTTGTAGCTTTGAAAAAATTTCAATCACTCTTGGCTGTTATCAAACAGCAGCTTGTAATAGAGCAGATGACTGGTAAGATGTCACCATTTATCAACAGTCTCAGACAGGGAAGCCCTGAGTTATAAAATTATTATTTCTTTTATGATGGTCTATCAGAGTTCAAAGCTATGCTGTTCACAATGTGATTAGCCTCTTTTTTCTCAATTAGAACTTTTTTTAAAAGATTTATTTATTTTTATTTATTTATACAAGCACTGGGTACAGTCAGAAGCATGGGAGGGTGAGAGAATTCACCAGAGCCAGAGTGGGGAGCAGAGCAGTCAGAAGGATCGAGGTACACTGCTGAGGGAAGCAGAGGGTAGCAGGAGAGGTCTGCGCGCCATGTGGGACCCTCGCCGGTGGCCAGGGATGGAACCGGCGCTGCAGAGGCTGCGGGCAGCTTTGCAACCCAGCGCTCAATCGCTGCGCCACCGGGGAGGCCCTCAATTAGAACATTTAATATCAATGTCTACCTAGATGATAATACAAGAGGGACACACACTATAAATAAAAAGCATATGTAAAGAATGTCACATTGGGGATCATTTTGTAGATAGATCACCTGATGGTTTCTAGTTACTGCCTAGCTAGTCATTTATGAATTCCTTTTCACATCTCTCAAATTTTCAGGTCATAAACATTTTTGGTCAACATTTTGTCATGGCTTACAAGACCTTTCACAATCTACCTGTGCTTTATCTTTCTAAACTTATAGAATCTCAAACTGAGGGTATATATGCTAAAATTTTATAATTTTTCCTTTTATGGCCCATGTAAGAAATATGAAAACATCTATTAAATCTCTCTTTGCATGATAAGTGATAGGAGTATTAAAAATAATATTAAAGACCCAATAAGATTAAAACCCCTCATTTTATCTACAAGAGGACTGAATATTTGTACAAAATTCTGTAACATTTTCTAGTATGTTTTATAGACAACCTAATCCTTAAATTTTCTTTGAAAAAAACCTTATTTTTCCTTTTGCTGGTGACAGTTAAAACATTTAAAACTGAAGTTTGGGAGTTTTAATGACTTGGATTATAGGAGGTCTGAGAGATGGAATGTGTATAAATTTATTTTTTGATAATTATGTAAAATTAAGAGATCATAACAAGAATATTTTTAGAATAATCATTAATTCTGAAGTCTGGAAGTAGAATGTATACCTTTCCAAACTGACATTATAATGACATTTTCTCTAGTAATTAAGATACTTTTCATTCCACTTTAATACTTTCTGAAGTATTTTTTCTCTAGTACTAATGCTGTTTTTCCAAGAAAAGTTACCATGCTCTCCTACCTGAATTTTGACAGTGCCATTATAAAAGATTAAGTAGTCTTATCACTAGAGTTGCTCCTTCCCGAATTTAATGAGGTCAACCACTGACTTAATACCCTTTAATGGCTCTTATAAGAGTCTAGAATCATGTGGTTTGTAAGCCCTTGCCTATTGTGTACATATTTATCATGTAAGCTGATTACATTCATAATTACCCTCTCTCCAAATATACACACATTGGGGGTTGTGACTTCAACATATAAATTTTGGGAGAATGTGAACATTCAATCCATAACACTCATCAATCTTTAATTTTGTCTGTGTGCTCTCATAAATTGCAAACTCTGGTTTTATTCCCTGCAGTGCCCCCACAAATAGAAGAGTGTTTGCTGTGTATGCATGGGTAGACACTTGTTTAATTAATGCATACATGACTCTCAACAAAAATTGTAGTTGAAAAAATTGATGAGCTAAATATATTTGAGACATATTTGTGAAGTTTTAGTGATTATTTTTTATGTTAGAGTAGGTACTGGATAAAGAATACCATATCCCATTTGAAAATATTATTCAATTAGTAATCATAAGAGGAAAGTGAAGATAGCGTCACATTATTTTTGCCACCACTCATTTGGCTGATTTCATTTTAAAACATGATTTCAGTTATAAATAATCTACAAGAAGATTTTTCAGTTGTATTGAATATATCAGGTACTTCCACAAATTATTTAGGCCACCAATATAGGACAGAGTTGAAAAGATTCTTGAAATATTTTGATCAGAAAATTTGGTCTGCAAATAAATATTTTCTTAGTTTGCTTATGTTAATATTACATATTTAAAGTTATGTGCTGCATGCATTCATATTGACCATGAAAATCATATTTCATAATTACATCAAACTATTGTTCACTGTGCACTGCTTTTGATCATTGAGATTTAGAGTGAAAGATTATAACTATATAATCAGAAGTGAATAGAGGACTTAGACTGAAATTTTCATGCCACTTTCAAATATGGTTGCTACTATTGACATTTTTAATAAAATATTTTCCTAAGTTATACATTCACATAATTCATTATTTTAGTCAATCAACCAAAATATACTTGTTAGATGACTATTTATATCAGGCACTGAAGACATATGGATTAATAAGACAAAATTCCTACTCTCCATGGTCTAAAGTGATACACAAAGGAAAATAATTAGACACAAAAGTATGTGTTGTCTGAACTGTGTACTTATAACTGACAACATAGGAGGAATATTATGTAAGTAATTACATGTACTGTATATGTTTTCATGATGATGGAGAGGTTATTAAATTGATTAGGAATTTATTCTGCTTACTGGGGAGAAGTGATTTTCCCAATTAGAAGCAAATGCCTGCAGATATAAACAGAGTATCAGGCACAAATAACCATAAGTAACTTAGCCTAGAGTGAATATTGACTATAAAAGGGGAAATGAAAATAGCAAGACCTGGAAAGCACAGGTCAGGAAAGAGATAGTATTTAATCTTTTTTCTGAAGGATATTCAAAGCACCTGCCAGCTTTTTTAAGCAGAGATGTGATCATAGGCATTTCATTTTAGAATACTCACCAGGCAATGTAGAGTGGTCATGAGAATAAGACAGGAGGAGGAAGCCCAACTAGGAATTACTGAGTGATCCATGAAAGGGCCAGAATTAAGATGCGGTCTCTAGAATGGTATAGAATGAACAGCAAGCAATAACTGATTGAATGTGAGAAATAAAGAGGTAAAAAGTTGCTTAGGAGAGAATGAGATGTGGTCTGAAACCCCACTCAGCCTGGTGCAACCTAATTTGGAGGGAACTCACAAACTTTTTGAAGAGTTTTGCATCTGGTTTTGAAAACCAAGGAATTTTGCAGCCTTGGTATCCAAATAGTTGTATCAAACAAAAAAAAAACAACTTAAAGGACTGTGCATGGATTCACTCATTCCGGGGCACATTATACAAAAGGTGCTAGTGGGCACCAATTTGGTGCTCTTCTACCTTGTTTAACTGGGTAGGCACCACTTTTTTTTTTTTTTTTTTCTTGACTGGCTCCCTATTTGCCCTCTTCCTCTGCCTGGTTCCACAGCATCAGTATCTCTCAGAGTGGAGCTTGACACATGTTTAGTAGCCCAGCTTTTATATCTCATGCCATTTTTTGCAACTGCAGTCCAGAAAACACCCTTTGACTATATGAGCTTCAGACTAGGTGGCTTGCTTTCTGAGTAACATAGGACTGTAACAATCAAAGAGAAAATTCTTGGAAGATTACTACTCCTTGGGCAATGTACAGAATACAGGCAGAAATATATCCTTAGTCTTTCTAAAAAAGAAGCCTGTTTGCTTACCCAGGAACTTTGACATCTGATCTGGCATGCTCTTAAGGCGCAGAGGGGTACTCTTAGGGAACAGAGGCTAGAGGAGGAGATTGTTGCACTCCTCTGCCTTCTACAACTTGTTGCTATCTCTCAGAAAAGAACTTACTTACCTGGTATCTTAATTATTGTGGCTTTTCCCAGGCAATAATTTCACATCCCATAGCCAGTGAGACTTGTGCTCCTGGGTCTCACATGGCTGTAACCAATGGAAAAATAGTTCTTAAACAGCTACCACTCTATGGCACAAGAAGACAACAGACCCAGGAACTCAGTTTTTCTGCAAAAGAGGCCCTTATGTTTATCATCATAGTTCCACCCTGAAGGGCAGGTTTCTATAAAAAACACACATCTAATGGCTGACAGGAAAGCTTTCTAGCACCTTAAAAGGCAGGAAGTATATTTGTGTTTTCCCTTTGCTTTTGCATTATATATGTCTTGTAGGTGAGCTCTTCCACATGTTTCTGCTCAGTTTTTGAGGAGCTATCACTCAGAGAATACCTCTGATCATCTGGCTCTAATGCCCAAGGGGTCATATGTTCTAGGGTCCCACAGAACTCTAGCAACCAGAGACAGACTACCACCCCAAGGTACTACACAGACAGTAGACTGAAACATACTCCCAGTCTTTCTGTGAAAGATGTGTATTTTCTTGTCCCAGAGTTTCAATTTGACTTGGTTGACATTTAGACACCTTGGAGAATACAGGTCGAGGGGCAGCATCTTTGTACTTTCCTTCAGTCTCACTACAGCTGTCCCACATATCCCAGGATCCCATCTGGAGCCTTCATTTATGTCACTGTCATTCAGGGGACAAGTTTGTCTGTTCTGATTTTTAATAGGGCTTAAGCTTGCAATACCACCGGGGTTTACATACTTGTATACTTGAAAACCTTTTCTGTCTGAGGATCTAGCTTTCAATCAGTTGAATTTAGGTGTTAACCGGTTTCTCTTCTTTGGGATATTGTAGATCTTGGCACACCCTCAACAACTGGAAGCTACTAAAAATAGAATAGACTTCCTGGATAATAGCAAAGATTCAAAAAGGATAATCAAAAACTATCATCAAGTTAAATGATAAGATTTATCTCCTAGAAGAGCCTACCTCCTGAAGACTGGGAGAGGTGGTTGTTTCATAAAATACATAGAAACAAAGAGAGGGAAGTAAAAGAAGGAAACAGAAATATATTCCAAAGGAAAACAAAGAATGCAGAATACGAAATCTTAAGGAAATGAAAATAAGTAATTTACCTTATAAAAAACTAAAGATAATGGTAACAAAGATACTCACTGAACTGTGGAGAAGAGTGTATGAACACAGGAATTTGACATGGACAGAACTAAGGGATGCAATAAGTGATCTGAAATTTCCACTAAAGGGGTTAACAAATAACTATATGAAGAAGAAAGGACCAGTAAACCAGAAGACAGGGCAATGGAAATCACAAACCAAAGCAGCAAACAGACAACAGACAAAAGAACAGGAAGTAAAGATAGGTAAGGGAATTATGGGAAAATTCCAAATGAATTAATATTTGCATTATGGGGATCTCAGAGGAAAAAAGAGAAAGAAGCAAAAACTTACTTGAAGAAATAATGCCTAAAGACTTCTTGAACTTGAGGAAGGAAACAGACATCAAGATCTAGTAAGCCCAGTAAGGTTCATTGCAAAATTTAATGCAAGGTGGGAATCTTAGATCATCAAGGAAAAAACAACTTGTTACATAAAAAGGAAACCGCACAAGAACATCAGCAGATTTTTTAACAGGCACTTTGAAGATCAGAAGAGAGTGTCATGATACCTTTAAAATCCTGCAAGAAAAACAGTTCCCAACCAAGAATACTCATCTATGTGTTGCCTCCAAGACTCACTATACATATAAAGAGACACAAAATGAAGGGGAAGGTATGGAAAGGGTATTTTGCAAATGGAATCCAAAAGAAAGCTTGGTTATACTAATACCAAATGAAATTAACATTGAAACAAAAAGAGACAGAGAGGGACATAATATAAAGAGGTCAATCTGACAAGAATATTTGTAAATATATATGCACCAAAACACAGGAGCACTTATTTATAAAGCAAATATTAATAGATCTAAAGAGAGAAATAGCAATACAATAATAGGGAAATTTCACATTCTACCTGCATCAATGTCTAAATCATCAAGACAGAAAAATCAATATGGAAACATTGATCTTAAATGACAGGTTAGACTAGATTAACATATGGATATAAAGAACATTCTTTCCAAAAGCAGCAAAAGACACCTTTATCCTTAAGTGTATATTAACATTAAACATGAAATGTTTGTCAAAATGGATCATATATTAAGCTGAAAACAAGTTTTATTACATTTAAGAAGATGGAAATTATATCAAACATCTTTTCTGACCAAATGGTATAACACTGGAAACCAATTACAGGAATAAAACTGGAAAATTCACAAAAATGTTGCGATTAGACAATCTCAACGATGATTACCACAGAAATACAAAGCATCATAAGAGACTACTATGTACAATTATACACCTACACATTAGAGAACCTAAATTAAATGGATAAATTCTTAGAGATATAATATCTTCAAGATGAATCACAAAGAAATAAAAACCCAAGTAATTGTATTGAGTCATGAAACAAATTTAACAAATAAAATTCCAGGACCATATGTCTTCATTAGAGGATTTTATTTTATTATTCAGACATTAATAACAATTCCTCTCAAACTCTTCCAAAAATAGAAAAGGAACATTTCCAGACTCATTTCATGAGGTCAACATTAGCCTGATATTACAACTAGATAAGAAAGTCACCAGAAAAGAAAATTATAATGTTCCCAATGAACATGTATATAAAAATCTTCAACAAAATGTTAGTAAAACAAGTTCAAGAGTACAATTAAAGTGTCCCAAGCTGCATTTATTCCAGTAATAGGATGATGATTCAACATATATAAATCATTGAAATGAAATATCACATTAAGAAATGAAGGTTAAAGATATGATCATTTTAGTAAATTCATAAAAAAACATTCAACAAAATCCAATATCAATTGATGAAAAAATATTCAATAAAGTGAATATAGAGGATACATAGCTGCTTTATGTAATTAAAGCCATGTATGACAAGTCCACAGCTAACATCATAGTTAATGGTGAATAGCTGAAAACTTGTCCTCTAAGATAAGAAACAAGACAAGGGTGGCCACTTTTGCCACTTTTGTCCAAAATAGTACTTTCATTCAGAGAAATCAGACAGTGAATAAAATCAAAGGCACCCAAATTAGAAAGGAAGAAGAATCTGTAACTACAATTATGTGACACATAATGATTATTTGGTCAGTAAAGGACCTACATATACAAAGGTATCCCCTATATTTAGTCTTGGTCTGTAGTAGGCTATACCATCTAGGTTTATGTAAATGTCCTTGGTAACATTTGCATGACACAATTGCCTAACAACACATTTCTCAGAATGTATCCCCTTTTTTAAGTGACACCTGAGGCATAAAGAATGTATGAGAAAAAAGTAGGTTTAAGGAAGAAAATGATAAGCTAAATTTGAGATACTATTGTTTCAAATTTTCTCTTGGGCAGTGAAGTGAATGAGCTGAGTATAAGTAAAGTTTATAGGGAATGTCTAAACCAAAAGTACGTATTATATGCAGGGTAATTGAGACTATATGTTTAAATGAGGAGGTTAATGCAGTATTTTAGACTAGAATTTTCCATGTAGCTTGGCCATGACAGAAAGCAAGGACTTATGTGATAGAGAGATAAATACCAGCTTTGATAAGCTGACATTTTCTTTCTTTTTTTTAATGTCGGCATCATTTAAGCAGTCAGTGTACAGGAATAACATGGAAGTTAGGAGAGAGAGAAGATACATTGATAAACCAAGATCCCTGAGGGAAAGAAGGGCATAGTGATTGAGAATGTGTTATTTATTTATTTATTTTTAAATGATTTATTTATTTATGCATCCAAGCTGGGGTACAGGCCAGGGGGTGAGAGGATTCACTAGAGACAGTGTGGGGAGCAGAACAGGCAGACGGACCAAAGTACATTGCTGAGGGGAGCAGTGGGCGAGACAGGAAAGGTCTGCCTCGCCATTTGGGTTGCTCCCTGGTGGGCCAGGGAAAAAATCTCATGCTGCAGAGGCTGCAGATTGCTTCATAGAGCGGTGCTTAACCCCTTGAGCCACCAGGGAGGCCCCGGGAATGTGTTATTTAATGTTATCTATGGACCAGGAACATGAACGTTGCTGGGATATTTTCAGAATCTTAGGCTCTACTCAGGACATGTGGAATCTACATTAAACAGCATGTCCATGTATTCATGAGCACATTAAAATTTGAAAAGTTCTGACACAGGCACCATTTGATTATTCTTAAATATACACGAATATTTTCTTGAGTCCAGGAGTGAAAAAATAGGGTAGAGGCAGATAATAAATTTGCAGTTGGTTAAAG
Source organism: Talpa europaea (assembly GCF_964194135.1). Taxonomy (NCBI): domain Eukaryota; kingdom Metazoa; phylum Chordata; class Mammalia; order Eulipotyphla; family Talpidae; genus Talpa; species Talpa europaea. The sequence continues at coordinate 71,922,638 of NC_140068.1, forward strand.
AGCTAAGTACCTGATAACTTCAACTTTTTCTCTGTAGAGGAAGGCAAACTCTTCTAATTAAGAAGTTGTTGGGGCTATCACATGAGACACGGGGAAATATTTTTAAAAACTCTGTTTTGGAATAGCTATGGGGAATGAGAATACTTAGAAATTCAGCTGCTGATGCATGTGTGTAGTGAAGTGGGTGGGCTGGGATGTGTCTGTGTGAGTGTGGTGGGGCTGGGTGGGAGATAACTAGGATACTTTAGTGCTTAGCAACATATGATGCTTCCCCAGTAGGCCTCTACAGTCTATGTTTAGAAATAGAGATTTGAGAACTTCATAGTGATCCAAGATTAGAAATAAGATAAATCACCATGGATGTTGAGTTGATAGTTGGAGAGTTAAAAAGTTCTTTCAATAATAAGTGCTTTGGGCTGGGTGGGTAACTGCTGTATTGCAGCACCATTAAAGTCAGAAGGATTAATAAACACTAAAAAAAAATAGCGTTGAAAAAAGTGTAGATTGATGAGACTGAAGAAAACATTTAGAAGCAGTGCCGCAAGAAGAATATAGGTATTAGGGATCATAACAAAAACAGCATATTGGGGTTTAAATTTTTGGACATTGATAAATCTGGGGGTTGGAATTATTAGGAGAGTGAATTACTAACAAAATATCAGAACTGAGGGTGGATAAAAGCTCACACAACTTTAGTCTGAGATGTTGGGTGGTCATTCACCTAGATCCTGAAGACCCTTCCCTTGCATACAAAGGTTTTCAGGCTGCTGCAACTATGGAGTCACTGCCATGGGCCCACTGAGGAATGTAATTACAGGAGAGGTAAAGAAGTGAAGCATAAGCTTCACTGATGGTGGTGGGAAGCAGTGTCTGCAGATGGGAAACCAAAAGTCTAAAATAGGTACTGAACTGTATATTCTATGTCTCAGAACTTAAATACGTGGACAATGAGAGAGCTGCCTTCCATAGGGAGAGCTGCATGGAGAGGCATGTTCCATTATGGTCACTGAGTTAGAAGAATTTTATAAAACCTTTGAGGATAAGGTAAGTACTAACAGAGGAAAAGGAAGTGATGTATTCAGAGACAAGATGAAAGTACTCGTGTATGGGAACTCTATTTTTTGAGGTTGGGAAAGAGAAAGAAAATTTGTCTTTTGAGGACATTTCCCTGGAAGTGGAGTGAACCTTAAGATTGTAATTTATAGAATGCTGACAAGGATAGAGTGAAGTACAAGATATTTTCAAGGACTTAGCCTGAAATCCCTACCCTCTCTTTGATCCTACTCCCCTGACTTAAAAACAAAACAAAACAAAACAAAACATCCCTAGCTAGCAGGTAGAGGATGGATGTGAGAGATGTGAGAAGGTCTATCTGAGAAATACCCTTTTCTGCAGCTAATGATTCTGGATTTAAGGAACAACATCATGGGTCCTGGCTGGGCATTTTACAGCACTCGTTCATCAGTCCCAAAGCCAGAGAACAATTCACCATCGGTGCCAGGACTACTGCGCCTTCCCTTCACTCCATACACTCAACTCCCTTACATCACATCCGTGTATAAGTTTTGCAAATATCTGATATTCCTACTGAAGTCTATGTTATATACAGTTGCCACAAATTAGGTATTTCTGTATTGTCTTTTCATCACTCAGTTCTTTACTAATAGCTACTTCAAAAGCTATTCAATAAATTTTTATTTCCTAAATCAATAAATCCCAGAGGTCCTGTGCCACAGGGTCCTGTGGGAATCTCTCAATGTTTCAGGATTGTGGTTCTTTTCTGAGAAATTCAGTAAAACCTTCCTTTCTCCTTAGCAAAAGCTTACGTAGCCCGCATAAGGAACTGTATGTCTGCTTTTATTTTTAGGGTTGTCATTTGTACTATGATTATTTCATGACTATGTTTCTTTTTACTTTTTTTATTAGTCTTTCTTTCTCTGTAACATGTGCTTGTATGAAAATGTTTCTTAGAATTCTCATCTTTTCCTTTTGTTTTGTCAGGAACGAATGTCATTGCAAGTAACAGAAAACCAACTAACACACATAGATTTATTTTTCTCATTTAAGAATATGTCTGGCAATAAGCACCCAGAATTGGTGGACTGGCTCAGTGATGCTATCAGCAAGCAGGGTCTTGCCAGTATTTCTTTCTGAGTGTACTTGTTAGATATGGCTTTTTTCCTCAAAGTTTCAAGATGGCTATTTTACTTATTTATATGTTCCCAGCAAAAGAGGAAGGAATGGTGAAGACCAAAAGAGCATGCCTGCCAAGATTCTCTCCTTCCGGAAGTCTTACTGGAAATGCTACCTAGATATTTCAATTTTTATTGCACAGGTGGAAACTGACTCTTGTGGCCACTTGTAACCACTTTCATTATAATGTGGCCATAAAAAAAGGTTGTAAATAAGTGTTAGTGAATCCAATCACAGCGTTTATTATTGCCTTTTATCATTAGTTGGCAAGCCTGTATAATACTCTTTTCTGAGGCGTATACATCTTGGACTCAAATACCCTGTTTCATAATATACCATTGGATTTACCTATGACTTTTACAAAGATATTTTAATAAATATCAAGAGCTCATATTTATTCGTTATTTACACAGAGTTAAGATGTACACAATCTCATTAAATCTTAATTTTATATATTTTTAATGAAGAACTGTGTTTTGGATTAAAAAAGTTACCCACAGTTTAAAGTTTGTTCATTAACTTTGGGGTAGGGGTTAAACATATATTAAATCTATTTTCTTCTGTTTCTTTTTCTGTCCTATTTTTCCTTTGCAAAGATATTGCTGTTAGAAAAGAGAGCATTAGAATGTAGTATTTCTTAAATTGTGTTTCAGGTATTAAAATTCATACACACGAGTAAAAGTTATAAAGTCAAATGATATTGAAAAAATTGTATAAAGCAAAACAAATATTTGATTGTGATTTGCTTACTCAGATGAATAATAAATTTTTGGAGAGTGATGATTATATCTGTGTTCCTCATACCTATAAACAAAGGTCTAGCAAGATGTTTGGTACAAAGTATATTGTAAATCATTTTTAAATGAATCCTAGTGTTCTTACTATGCTAATGAACTGAGATAAAGTCTAAGACACAGAATGTTCGTTTAAGCCCCTGCTTACCAAAGTAATTACTGTATGATTTTAAAAAAAATAAATTGCAGTTTTTGAATTTGTAATATATTAAATATATACAAAAATAAATGCTAAAAATGTAAAAAAAATATAAAGAGTGAAAATGAGTTCTCCCTACCCAATTTGTTTTCCAGTTACCTAACTCCTTTATCCAAGGGTGACCACTATACCAATTTTTTGTATATCTTCCTATGGAAAGTCTATATGTGTGTGTGTACCCCTGAGTATTGGGCACACACAAAGAACTAGATGGCTCTTTTCCCGAAGCATCTGTTCTTGCTCTATTTCACTATCCTTTGACTAAACATATACTCTACATCAGCTCCCCAAGAGCCACTTCATTCTTTTATTAGTGGTATTTCATTATTTTATTAGCATAGTATTTGATTGTATAGCCCCAGAATGTAGCAAATTCCTGTTGAGGCTGTGTTCTATGGACATATGTACCATCATTTCACACATGTAAGAGTAGCTGAAAACATGACTTTGTTGAGTCAAAGACTATGTGGATTATAAAATTTAGTAGATAGACAATTGCTCTCCATGAAGGGTATGTGAATTTATACTCATCAGCAATGGATGTTCCTCTTTATCCATGACTATATTGCATCAATTGATACTGTCCACAAATTCTCTTCTATATCATACAGTTTTCATAAAATATAGTTGAACAAAGTGGTATTTTATGACTGTTTTTTTTTCTGAAGGTATCTGCAACATTATATCTTATTTTGGATGTTTTTTCCCCCCTTTCGCATGTGAGGCCTCCTTGCCTTTCCTTCAATTGTGAAATTTGGTAAATTCTTTTATAACTCCTTTCATTTTATGAGAGTATATGAGAGAGAGAGAGAGAATGATTGTGATGCCTGGTGTATGACTTTTGACTTTAATGAATAATTTTAATTAATCATAAACATGATATGTATTTGAGTTACTCTCATTTTATTGATGAGAGAGACAGAGGCTTGTAGGGCTTTAACTTACTGGAGAGGCACATAGCTAGGTTAAGAAACACCTTAAAATGGATATAAAATCTAAACTCTTCACTGAATCTGGGACTTCTGATTATTAACAATGTGTCCACACAGTTTTTTTCAGTGCTTTGTGGTAGATCTCATCATGCCAAAAAAACTTAATAAAAGGAAAAAAGCTCAATATTTGCATATATAAAAAATTCTCTGTAACTTCATTGTAGTGAATCATCTTTAGTTTGTTCAAATATGTATTTAGGCATTTTCAGAAAAAGGAGAGGGTTGGAATCTTCACAAATAATCAAACTGGAACTAGCTATGTGAAAGTGGTTTATAATAATAGCAATTACAATTCCTTGTGTGTTAACTATGCACCAGCTTCTTATGTACTTCACTTTTTTTGAAAATTGCATCTCTATACAACCTTCTGTGGCATGGAATCTGATTACTCCTATTTTGCAGTTCAGAGTCAAAAGCTCAGACAGTGAAGTGACTCATGTAATGAGGACAGAAGCTAACATTTTAACCCATGTCTAACTTACATCAAAGAATCTTCTCTTCATCGCAAAGTAATAATAAATTTTTTTAGCAAAATAAATTGTTTCAATGCAAAATCAATTAATTACTCAAGAAGGAGGTGGGAGTTGAGTGGGATGTGGGCGCGGGGAATGGGATCCGTGTCTGGCTTTCAGAGTAAGCTTCGCTTGACAGAGTGAGACTATTACGGAAGAGTCTGGTTCCTCTTTAGAATTCTGATGTTTCTTCCCATGAACCAGTGAAGACAAAAGATTTTGAAAGAAATCTAGAGATGCTGAAAAAAAAAATACTTTTCTACAGACAAAGAAAAGGACTTTAGGTCCTCAAGATTATTAGGAAATAGCTATGTAAACTTCAGGGGAAGTAATTAGAAGGAGTAATTACCATCCATTGAGGTAAAAAATAAGCAAATTTGGGTATGAAATCTAAACTTCTGAAATATTGCCTTAAACTGTAATTAAAGATGAGAACTGGTATGTGCCTAAATCTAGAAAACACTTTATTTTCCAAATAAGATAATCCAAGGTTAATGTCGGTAGTAAGCAATTACTATTTTGCAAAACATAAATCATAGATATTTATATTAAAAGTCCTACTGGATATGTTATGCCTTTGTTAAGGTTAGTAAGGATTAGTTAAGTATATTAAAATTTTATTTCTGTGCATATAGGGAAAGCTCAAGAACACTTTTCTCATGAGTTCACATGTGGAATACCTCTTACTTTTTTTATTATGGGGAAACAAAAATCATGCTTACATCTTCAGGGGTCATAAAAGGTAGAACAAGGTAGAAAGTGTTTGGATATAAAACACTTGTTTGATTCCCGGACTTGCACCGCTGTGTTGAGATGTAAAGCCCTTATTTTTTTATAAAAAATTATAAAAGTAGTATGTTTTTCTTAAATCACTGTTAATTTTTGGACAGTATATGATTTCTCCCCTCAGGTGTGATCACCACAGTTCTCTCACTACCAGAGGGTCCATAGTCCATCACCGTATTTCCTTGTGCTCTTCCCAGGCTGTTTTAAACCACCTCTCATGCCTTCTTTTCCCCGCCCCTCCTGGATGCCTTGTATCTTGATCAGACTTAAAGGTCTGTCTTTGTGTGAACCTTTGTTTGTTTTTTCTATAATCCACATATAAGTGAAATCATCCCATATTTAACTTTTTCCTTCTGATTTTGGGGGTGCAGGTCAGTGGTAGAGTATTTGACTTTGTATTATTCTTTTGGCTCCCAATACAAAAGGGCAGATAAAAACCCCAAAATTTTAGACTTGACAGATTTGAAAAAGATTTGCTATTGATAGAAATAAAATTAGTTGGAAAAAGTTCCCGGCAAGTTATAGGCACTCAATTATTATAAGTCTAGGGCTAATATGCATAATACATGCCTCTATGAAGCTGACCAATAAAGGTAATGCAATCCTAAAATTCATAGCTGATGAACTGAATAACTCATGTTTCATTCATTTATTCATTTTGAAAGCCAGCTGCATTCAGTGCTAAGCCCATTTCAATATAAAGGCTTTAATATTTGCTTTGTCTCAAATGCTTTTTCCCAGATACTCACTTGACAGATTTTATCATCCTTGGCCATCCTTAAAAGAAGCATCTGAATCGGGTGGTCCTTTATACTGTGTTTAACTACCTGACACTTTATAATATAGTTACTTGTTTATCTTCTTTTTTTTTTTCCTTTTCACCATGCAAATATAAGTTTTACATGGGCAGGACTGTGTTTGTTTATGGGCATATAATAACTACTACCTTGAATTGTGGGGGACATATTGGATGCGATCACAAATGTGTTTGAATAAATGACTTAGCTAATCATGCCATAAAACAATGTGATCCCCATTTATGCTTGTCATAAAGTGTCCTTTTCCAACATTCTTAAATATTTGTATGTTGTTTCAAGTTTATGAAATGGCAATATTTATTTTCTTTCTTTGGAAATATTTTGACATTTAAAATAATGCTATAATGAGCATCTCTGTATATGAATGTAATTGCCTAATTCTGATTGTTTCTAGGATAAATCCTAGAGTGGAATAGCTAGATTAAATGATTCACATTTTATGACTTTTTAAATATTTTGACATAGCAGTAGATTTATTGGCAACAGCTAGTCCAGCACCCTGCTGCTAATGAGAATGCAAGAGTTATTAGTGTAATTGAATGTATAAGTTGAGTAAAGGAATACGGTGAGATATAAAATGAACTCAGAGTAATGAGGTGGTTTAGGGAACCCTGGAGTAAGTATTTTTATACAAAGTATAAAAATATTAAACTATATCAGCTATCTACTACTACACAATAAGGCAAGGGCAATATGCTGTAATAATTATGGATGGATATAGTTAAAATGACAAGTAGACAATAAGATTTTAAATTAGGTCTGGGGATAGTTCTTGGTTGTTTATATAGCAGTCAATGATTGCCTGCATAGACAACAGAATAAAATGCCTAATCAACCAAAATTTTCTTTCTATTTTCTTTTGACTCTGAGACCATAAGTATTAATGTTAATCTACAGGGGTTATTAGCAATTATGATATTTAGCAAACTATATATAAACTGTTATCTAATGGCATATTATTCAGTGTAAGGAAATTATAGAACTAAAATCATGGTTTTGTAAATCATTTTTGTTTCATATATGAGTATGTAATTCTCCCACCTTATAGATTTTAAATTAAGCATTTTAAGATTTTTCTCTGTCTAAAGCACCAGAGCGGCCTCAAGTATGCTACTTAAGTATGCTAGCAAGTTAACCAACACCCTGCACTGTCCACTTATTAAGCACCTGAAGAGTGCGAAATAACATGCTAGATGTTATCTGAGCTAGAATAAGGTAAGTTGTTGCTTTTGCCCTTGGAAGAGTCCTCTTTGGGAAGAAAAGAGATAAATACTACAAATAACAAAGTCAGAGTTAAGTAAATGTTCAAGGAAGAGGAAACAGTGAATTAAACACAAAAACATTGCTAACAACAGATAGAAATGTAACCTGAATTTAAAAGGGGAAAGATAGCTTGATTGAAATTTCTGGAAAGACTATGTAGAAAATAGGGTAAGAGAGATTTGGATTATATTAGTGGAAGAAGACAGCTTTATGTCAGAGAAACAACATGACTTAAAAAAAACAACAGCAAATATGAAAAGAAAGGAAATGGGAATGTACAAAGTAATGTTCACCTCATGGGGAGTGAAACAGTTTGGCTGATGAACTGTATAGTAAATACAGAAAGTCAAAGACAGTAGACACAAATAGAATATCAGGCTAAGACATTTAATAGGCAACTAAAAAGTGATTGTAACAGCTAAAGTGTGCTGTGGAATCATTATGGACGTGACATTTTAACAGTGATCCACTCACTTTCATAGAAAATTGGAAAGACGAGTTGATCCACAAATTAAGTTAATTGACACTAAACAATTTCTTTCACCTTAAAGCAGAAGGTTCGTGAAATATTTAGTTCACTACAACACAGGAGGCACAGTGAAGAGGAGAAACTGTATAAGCAGTGGGATGGACCCAGCATACTTTAATGGGCTAACAGCATTTCATAAACACAGAGGTGGTGATTCCTAATCCTGTTCTTATAGTCTAACGCAGCATGCGGTGTTTCTGCATTAATTTCTCTGGTTATAAAATAGCTGTTTCCCACAACTCTCAAGGGGATCCTACAAAATCAATTGAATAACGACAGATAAGTACTTTGAGCTTCTAAGAGAGAAAACTAAATCTGATAATTGCCTTCTTCAACCACCTTCATTTCATTTTATAGAGTGAACTAGAGTACATATAAGAGATGGAATAATCTTATCTCCCTTCAATTTTTTCTTGGGAAATTGCAGGAAAAAAGGAATTGTCACCAAAATGCAGCATATAAAAATGTTCATAGATGATAAACATGGTATAATTAGCTTGACACATTCAAGAAGTGAGTTATAACTTTTTATAATCAAAATTCAAACATATTATACACCTGAAATGCACTTTGTTATAATGCTCTTTTAGGATGATTTGTATATACTCTTTTGCTTTTCCAAAAGAAATAGTGGGCTTTTACTGATCCACCTATATTTTTTAGTTCAGATTCAACTTTCCTTTATGACACAGACTTTTTAAAAATGTCTGATTAATTTTAAATGTGCTGTCCTTGGACATAGTGCAGTTCTCTCTGTAGCACTAACAAGTTTATTGTATCTGTTAAGGTTATTTTGGGTACATCAATAGTAAGCAATGGACCTTGGCCTACTTAAATACCAAGGAGATTTATTCTTGAGGTTGCATGGTGCTCAAAGTCAATGAAAGAGCACAGCGGCAAAGCCTCTGCAAGGATAGGTGCCAGGACAGCTCCAGATCCAAGAATTCCTAGATGTTATCACCAAAACATTAATATCAAGTTGCCTCATCTCATCCAAGAATCCCACTTGTATCTTTCTAGTTATGACCCAAATTCCCAGGCAGGAGGTGAATGTGACTGGCTCACCATAAATGTAGCTCATTGTTTTGTGACTCAGTCCTGCACAGAGGGCAGGCACAGGGGTCTGGGGTGTATTCAGAACAGGAAGGTCCTGGGTACCAGGACCCATTTACTGAAGTACTTGTGATCAAAGACATTTTAGTTATTATACATAAACTGTCTTCTAATATATGCTAAAAGAGATCCAAATAAAAGGCCTTTAAATGTTGTTGGAAACGTTGAAGAGGACATCTCCTGAGAATTTGGAAAAAATGCCAGCAGTTATCTGTCCAAAAATCACTATAAAGGTTTTTAAGTGGAAATAAAGAGAAAAAGAGGCAGGAAAAATAAAATAGACAATGGTATAAGATTTAAATTTCAGTAAGTCCTGTAAAGTTACATCTATTCAAAAACATACTAAAAGACGAAGATGTAGATAGAAATATACTGAAAACAGATAATATATAACATGAAATAAACACTTTTAAACATAAGTCAACTAATATCAGCGAACATCACTTCCTAAGTACCATGGGAAATTTCAAAAGAGGGATCCCAGCAACTGCATCATTTAAATTGTTTTCTTAATAAAAGCAGTTAGAACAGAAGTGATTGAGGAGTAGTTGTGCAGCCAAGGAGGTGAAAAGGAATCCACAGATCTGAGGGTGGATCACAGGAGAGAATATTCAGGTAAGGACAAAAAGAAAACCGTAATTGATGTTGCTGTGGAAATAGATGACAGCTCACTCAAACCAGCAGATGCTTCCCTAATACAGATCATGAAACTGTCACAGAAGCAAGATATAGTAGTAATGTGGGACTTCAAATGTCTGGACATCTGCTAGAACTCTTATTTGGCTAAAAGCAACAAATTCGATAAATTCAGTAGCACTAGATAATGTGTTCTCTTCAATATTGTCATCCCCTTATGTTTCAGTGTTCTACCAGACCATCTTGCGACTCCACCCAGACCTTTACACTTCGTCCAGGAAGCCTGAACTCAGGTACACAACCTCCTCAGCATGCTATAGAATGTCCTCTCCTCTGTTGGCTTTTACTAACACTTGCTTTTTTCATAAGATGACTTCAAATTCAGTTTCTTTTTTTTTTTTAAGATTTATTTATGCATACAAGACCTGGGATATAGGCCAGAGGTGCGTGGGGTGAGAGGATTCACCAGAGGCAGAGTGGGGAACAGAACAGGTGGACAGACTGAAATACACTGCTGAGGGGAGCAGCAGGTGAGACAGGAGAGGTCTGCAGTGCCATGTGGGTATCTCCTTGTCGCCTGAGGATCAAACTTGTGCTGCAGAGGCTTCGAATAGCTTCACAATGCTGTTCTTAACCCCTTGGGCCACCAGGGAAGCACTTCAACATCAGTTGCTCAAGGGGACTTTTTCTAGTTTCCCAAGGCTCATGTAATGCAGGATGTGGAGGAGATTTTGTCTCTTGCTTGAATGCTGCTGTTTCTAAATCATTATGACCCCAAACTCCTGTAAATAGGCATTCTCAACTTTGATGCTTTTATCTGGCTTTATCACTTTTATCCTTTACTCATCTCTGTAATCCTACCAGTGCAGCCACACTGCTCTTTACCCACCCTCTCACCCTGTCTCTGACCTGGTTCAAAGTTTTAGCCTGTACCTTAAGCCTTGTCACATACCTCGTCACAAGGCAGAGTATTCTGACTTCTCATTTCTGTGCCTTCAATTTCCAAGACTTTTTCCCTTGCACCAGTCACTCCCACATCTTTCACACGCCTCCAGAAAAGGTTTCTGTAGCAGTATTTTCACCTTTGAGTCTCATATTCCACTCCCTAGCTATTTCTTCAAGTTGCTCTTTCCTTTATTTTTTCACGCCTCTTTTCTGTCTACATTTAGAGTTTATGTTTGACTATTTTTTCCAATTACCAGGAAAATTCTTTCCTTGCTCCTTATTCCAACTAGCTAGGATCATATTTATTAATTTACCCATTATCTTTCCAATAGTTTCATCTCTCAGTTTCTCCTTTTTTCACCCACTCTTACTTCACATTTAATGGTCTAATATCTCCAATTATATATCTAGGCTGTTAATCATAATGCAGAAAAATTCTAATCTCATCTGGACCTTACCTGCAATGCCTTGTATGTAATCCTGATTAACTCCCTTTTCTACTCCCTGCAGGTGCTATGTTAAACCTCCAATCATGGTAAGACCCAAATCTATCATTGTCCTGTGCTTCAAAGAGGATCTGAACTGAGTTCTTAATATTCCTTGTCCTTATGTCAGATTTGGTATTTTTGGCTAGAAGTAGCACAACTCGTTTACTAAAAGTGCCTTTAAAGATTAGGACATTTTTTTGTGTCAAAGAAAAATTGCTGAGGTAGATGATTTCAGGGTTATTTCTACATAATATTGTCATATGAGTCTCAAACATTGTTATAGAAAACCTCACGATTCCTGACCTCTAGTAGTCACACCTTAGTATAATCTGTCTTGATGTGTGGGTAGGACATGTGACTTGCTTCTAACCAGTATAAATGACAAGATATCACTCCTTTTGATTGTTATGCAGATTTGTTCTAGAAACTCTCCTTCCTAGCTTTCAAGAAGCAAGCAATCATGTTTTGGAGGCCCACACTCAATCATGTTTTGAGGGTGGCTTCTGTGATTGAGAGCCGACACCAACCAACAGGTAGCAAGGAACTAGTGTCTTCAAAGCTACAACCACAAGGAAATACATTTTTTCTACCACTTGAGAAAGGCTGGAAGCAGATTTTCCTGGAGTGCCTCCAGACAAGAACAGTCTGAAACCCCAACTGTAACTTTCTGAGACCCTAAGCAGAGGTCCCAGTTAAGCAGTGCCCAGAATTCTGATCCACAGGAACTGAGATGATAGAGGTGTACTATTTTTAGCTACATAATGTACGTAATTTATTATGTAAGAGATACTATTGATTCTATTTGTCCTCCACATGCCACAACTAATCTGTCCACAATTCCTATGTGGGTTACCTTCAAAAGGTAGCCACTGCTAATGATCTTTGCTATAATCACCTTTGACCAAAGGGATTTTAATTCTCATTTGCACTCTTTCACACTTATAGTATAATATTTGCCCAATAAGGAAATGAGCTCTTAAAAAGCAAAATTTGATCATGTGACATCCCTTTGTATCACTAGGTGTAAAATCCTACATAACACTTCTACCCCTCTTAAATAAAATTCAATTCTTTTTTTACCATATGTACCAAGAGAGTTCAAGATAAGGCTACTGAGTAACTACTCAATCTCATCTCTTTACAGTTTTTCGAGGACTCATTCTACTGAAGACATATCCATTTTCTTACCAAGATTAGTCCAGAATTACCATTTGAATCGATATTGTTTTTGTGGCACATGTTTTTCATTCAAAGATAATTATTAAATTATCATCCTGTGCCATGCACTAGTCAGATAGAAACCCAGTAATCAATAAAACATTTTAATTAAAAAGATAATGAATATTGTTTAAATGAACTTTTCAAATGGTCAGGTTGAAAATAAATTTAGAAAATCTCCTATTAAGATACCCCAGAATTTTTAATCTGAACAGTAACTTATTTTTCACCCTTTCAGCAACAAATCCAGGTCTAGTCCATGCTAATAGCCTCTTTAATGTACTAGGTTAAAGGTCAACTACTGGAGAAAATATGTCTTGCTCTCATTTCATATCAATGGTCTACCCTTCCTACATGAAATTCCTGAGGACATCTCAAAGTGACTTATTTCTCCTCTATTGTTGTTCCAGGCAATTGATCAATTCCTATTCATTTTCACTCTAAAACTAGTATTCATATTTTTTTTGTTTTTTTCTACTTTTAAATTTATTTATTTTTATTTTTTACATCATTGTTCATTTTTAAACAATATTTGCTTCCGCCCATCCCCACAGGTGTAGTCCCCATAGAGTCCTTCACCAATGTACCCATGCACCATCACCTCAGTCCCCTGAAGGAAAAAGAAAAATATCAGATAGTTTCACTTACAGCAGGACTATAGGAGAACCCAATAAGACATCAGTGTAAAAAAATAATAACAGTACAAAACACGACAAAGCAAAAACATACAATTATAAATCAGAGACATCCTGCAGGGGAGGAGGAGGGAGAGGAAACAGAGGGAGGAAGAGAAGAGCACAGGGGACTGTTTTCTGGTTTTTTTTTTTTTTTTTTTGATGCAGTTCTTAACCTACTGTAGGACCTATCCTAGCCTCAGGATACTCCCCCCCACACACACTTCTTTGCCATTGTCATTCAAGTTGGCAAATGAGATAGTATCTTTTGGTATAAGAATTTCTGCATTAATTTGTTTTGACCTCTGTGCTACTTTGATACTTACTGTCTTTATATGGCACCTAAAATGCTGTGTGTGACTAATATTTGTTTCCCTACCAGATGCAGTGTTTTTTTTTTTTTTAAGACTTATTTTTATTTATGCATATAAGAACTGGGGTGTATAAGAACTGGGATGTGTGGGGTATGTAGGGAGGTGAAGATTCACTAGAGACAAAATGGGGAGCAAAACAGGCAGATCTACTGAAGTACACTGAGGGGAGCAGCAGGTGAGACAGGAGAGGTCTCACCTTGGCAGGGGATTGAACTCATGCTGCAGTGGCTGGTGATAGCTTGATAGTGATGAAACTTAACCCTTTGTGCCACCAGGGAGACCCCCAGATGCAGTGATTTTGTAAAACCACATCTATACAATAATATATACACTTCAGGAATTAGAAAATTGTCTGACATAATGGCCATGTAAAGAGTATTTGAGATGTATTAAGAATTAATGAAACACAACCTGAAAAAATGCCAAACATCCCATTCTGTGGATTTTCATCACTGGCCCCATCCATCTTCATTCTTAAAAGATTATCTGTTATTACTGGCAATTTGATGTTAATTATTCACTTTTTTTTAACAAATTGGGAATTAGTTTAAAATATTGATTTTAATGGGCACATTGATATTCTGATTGATAGACATGGTTAAAAAAATAGGGAAAACGGGATCAGATAGCTTGATAAAGTTCCAGATATATTCTGCACAAATTTCCTTTTATTTATTCCATGACACTTTTGCTTACTTATATGTGGGTTTTGTATGAATTGTGTAATTTCAAAGCCATGTGGGTTTGTATGAATTGTGTAATTTCTTTAATGTATTAACTTCCTAATGATTTGCAGTAGGTTATATAATAAGCACACCTTGCAACATATACATAGGCAACTTTTGGTAGCTTGAAAGTGCCTTGTCATCCATCACAGGACATAAACCATGTTATACAGAACTTGACTGTAGTGGGAGGAAAAAAGGTAGGCCCTCCTGCTGTGAACAGACACTGCTGTGGGTTAGGGATTGGGGTGACTGGACATGTTCACAGAAAGGAATGGTGTTTGCAACAGGGCATATGAGAGTTGTATAAAAACACTGACGCAAAACTAAAAGCAATGCTGTTCAAAGCAAAGCATGATACCCAGTTGGATTTTAAAATTTTCTTCCTATGAGGTAGATCAGGTTTAATAGGAAAAGTGAGAAATGTGATTGTATACTGTAGTCCAGCAGGCCAAAATAGTTAAAGAATGGCCCTCACCTCTTCATATGAACAGGCTACATGAAGTTTAGATCATATTCTTTCTACCACCTCTCAGTCAATACAAATATAATTTGTATTATATTATCAAATACAAATATAATTATTACCACTATAATAAACATGCCACTTAGGGCAATATGTTAAAATTCAAGAACAATTTATTATTTAGTTCATCCTCAATATGTGCAAGAGAATATAATTTTCTTTGTTACTTTATCTGAGAGTATTTCATATTTCTTTAATATCCATTTACTCCTAAATTATAAAATTTGCTTTGAAGAAAGGAAAAACAAATTTAGTATATGTTCTGAATATATAGATTTGTTGACAGCTAATCATGATATGAACATTTTCAGAATATCCATTTTTCTATCAATAGACATTAATAGCCAACAAGTAAAAGCGGTAACATAACTTGCCTGCGCCTATTGAAGAACATAAGGGCAAAGGACAACTTAACATTCTCCCTCTCCCTTGTTGCCCCTTTGTCGCCATTCTCTGCCCATTCATATTGCCTTTAAAAAAAAATGTTTTTTCACTCCTTGAAACTTCTCATTTGCCTTTAGAAACTCTAAAATAGTTTTTTAAGCCACAGCCAAACCTAACCTTTTTCCTGGAGAAAGGAGAACCTCTATTTAACTGTGTCTACACCACAGGTACCAGACTGCAAAGAATCACAATCATTCTGCTTTGACTATGGGGTGCGGTATCCCAGTGGGGCGATAAAATGGGCAAGGTGAGTGGGGCATATTGAAAAAGGGTCTTTTCGGAAAGAAGAAGAGTGAAGACGAGGAGAGCCCTAGGGAATATACATGGAGATGCAATATAGGTAATTGACATGCCTTCCTTATTTTACACAAATTAGGCAGGGACTTTTAAGCTTACTTTTTGTGAATTATATGTTGAAACCTCCAGTAGTCTTCCCTGTGATGTTCTTCTCTGGGCTAAATATAATAGTACTTAATACTTAAGAAAGTGATTGTACTTGCTTCTTGGTCACTGGAGAGACACTCAGAAAAAAAAAAAAAAGGTTGAAGGAAGAATAGTTTTACTCTTGAGACTTTTTCCTATTATGAAAGACAATCAGATTTCACTTTTGTATATATGCAGGTATATGAAAAGATGCATTTCATGGGAATCAAAAAAGCACCTATTTTATGTTCATATATATATATTATATATATATATATCAAACTCTGTTATTGAAACCAGTAAGTTCTGAAATATTTTAAATAGATCCAAATTTTATGGAATCACATGGGAATTAAATTCACTTTTCTTATACTCAAGTAAAGGAAAAGAAGCAGTTTTAAGTTTTACTGTTTCCCAGGTTTGGTTACCCAATCACCCTCTTGTTTCTTCCTATAATCTATTTCTTTCATACTATATTATGGTGCCACGAGAGACCATTATTAGTTCAAATGAATAGTCCAAATGAATAGTCCAAAAGGAACAATCAATTCTTTTGTCCTCTGATATCTAAGTACCTATGTACAAAGTTAAAAGTTTGTTAATACTGCTTCTCTCCCTTAAACAATCTTTATTATCTTCTCTTTTTAAATCTCTCTTTGTGATTTGTTCGATTAGGGGCATATACAAGTAAATGTGAAGTCAGAAAAAAAGCATGTTTATATTAATCTGTCATAGAACCTGTCTATTTTAATCATATCAAATTATATTATGTTTATTTAGGTTAATTTTCTAAATTGACTTGAATTATCTTTACTATAGTCATTATGATTCCAAATAAAAATCCAAGTGATGATAAGTTCACTCAAACCATTCTCCACCCTCAAAATTTAATACTCATAAGAAAGTCAAACAAGGAAAAAGTTGGACATTTTTAGAGTTTATTTACTGATTTATACTGATTTTGTCTGCATAAATTTGGAACATGAAATCTAGGAATTTCATAACTCAAAACACAAAATACCTTCTCCCCAGAAGAAGTATTATTCTTTGAAAATACTCTAAGATTTTTGGGGCTTTATTCATAAGATACATATTCCCAGAAAGAATATATCTCTCATTCATATAATGAAAAAAATTTTTCAACAAATATCTGTAAAAAAACGTAATACTAATTCTTTTGGACCTAGTTGGTCCACTGCAAAAGATTACAGCAAAATTGAACATTCTCCCTGTTAAATTTTTATTCTCACTTTGTTGCCCTTGATGATCTCCTTCATAGGATCCACCATGAGGGCCACCTTCTTAAAGCCTGCATCTGTTCTGAAGATAGAAGGATAGCCAAGCAGACCTGGCCTTCTTAATGTTTATACCAACCAGCTGCAACCTGGCCCTAACCACTTCTCAGCAGGTCTGATATTTCTCCCTCATTGACTCCTTGGCTCATTGCTCTCAGAACTGTTCCAAATCACCTCAGTTCATAAGCTTCCAATATTTCCTCCCCAATCTCAGAACACAGTTCTTACTTCACTGGGCATTTTGGGAAAATTCAGCATTCCTCACTTTCTTCTTCATTTTTTCCTACAGTAATAGGAGTGTGATAAGGTAGAATTCTCCAAAACCCAGAACTGTATATTTGAATTCTACTTTCTGGCATCTGGAGGAAATCTGAATGCATGCTAATTCCTTTGAGTTTAAGCATGTTAAGTGGCCTGTTCCTACATTTTTTAATCTATCCATTCATTCAGTTAGCAAAGATTTACTCAGGGTCTGCAATATTAGGCACTGGGCAGGTCTAAAGAAGAACAAAAAAATACACATCTTAACACCAAGCAACTCAGAAACTGATTTAGATAATTATTCTAGAATGTAGTGAATGAAATAAAAATAGACAAATACATTGAACAATTGACTAGAGCAGACATTGTGTTGAGCACATTATTTATAAGTCTAAAGCAAAGCATAATAAAAATCTGTAAGAAAATTCTATACTTACATTTTAACCAGCTATGAAGCTGAAGTTTTGAGAAGTTTAATAACTTGTCAAAGCATATTTAAATAGAGTGGCAGACTTGCTATCCAAATCCCTGATTTTGTGATTCTAGGCCTCATTTACTTAAAGCATCACATATACAGACAGTGATAAAGCACTGCATGATGTATGATAGCAGAATAGGAATGTTTAACCCAAATTGGAATATTGCATAATTCTCCATGGAGCAAGATATACCCCCATTGTCCTACTAAATAACAGTTGAATTTAGGTGAAAGGATTCATGGATCTTCCCCTTGAGGGCACTGCATATAGAGACTTCACATACCTAGGTCACTATCAGTAGAATTAATAAAACAAAAGAAGGCCAGTATTAGAATAACAGAGGAAGAAAAGAGTGCTGGGAGATTACGCTAAGAAGTAGGCTGGGCCTTGTCCTTGAGGACCCTGTATGGCACAATAAAGAGTTTAGATTTTATATAAGGAGTGATTGGGAGTCAGCAAAATTTTAATAGAAAAATTTCCGGCATCATATTTGCATTATTCATAAGTCTACTTAGAATTGCAGAGGGTTAAAGAAAAATAGAAGCAGAGAAAGAAGTTAGACAATTGTTCCAATGATCCAGGTGAGAGGTGAGGGCTCTATGGAGTAATGGCATCAGCATCATGCAGGCCTGGGCTGCATTCTGGCTTTGTCACCTACCAGCTCTGTGACTTGGGTATAATTAGTTTTTTTTTTAATTAATATTTATTTTTTTTATTTATGCATATAAGAACTGGGGTGTAGGCTGGAGGTGTGGGGGTGAGAGGACTCACCAGAGACAGAGTGGGGAGCAGAACAGCTGGATCTACTGATATACACTACTGAGGGGAGCCGCAGAAGAGATAGGTCTGCTGTGCCATATGGGTTAGCTCCCAGACCGGGGATCGAACTCATGCCCCAGTGGCTGGTGATAGCTTCATAGTGTTAAGACTTTAAACCTTGTGCCACCAGGGAGGCCCAACTTGGGGACATTTTTTTAACTTTCTAATTTCCAAGTTCCTAAAATTGTAAATGAGGGTAACAACATCATAGATTTATCGAAACGAATGATAGTGATAATTTGTGTAAAATACTTACAATATTGCTTGGCAGTAATTCAATAATTAATGATATTAATAATGTAATATTCACTTGCAAAATTAGTTCCAATGGTGTCTTGGGGAATGGGCCATGGAGCATTAGCTCAAGTTTTGTTCTTAGAAGTCAGGTTTAAATGTTACAATTGAGGGAGAAGGTTTAGTACACTGGGCTGCAAGATTTCTACACACAGAACATGCATAACAGGTGGCAATCATAGTGCACAGAACTAATATATGTCACACTCAAACTTTAACGAGATCTGTATTGTTGCAAGAGTTTCAATCGCAATTCCATTAGGGCTCCCTCTCCCCACAGACGTTCATGGATTACCAAAATCGAAGGAAGGGCCAGGTCCTTAACCCAGTGTGATGCTATTATTTTCTTGAGTTTTTCGGTTACCAGTACTTTGATAAAACAGGGTCTTCAAATGCTCTTTGGGACACAGCTCACAGATTCAGGGTATTGATTTGGTCAGATAATGCTATGGTAGCAACAAACCCCAGAAGCCTAATGATGTTTCTCTTGCTCAGGCTACATACTCATTTAAGGTCAGCTGAAGGGCTCTAATTTGTATTGTGAATATACTGGAAACAAGAATAAAGGAATGTTCCTAGCACCATGGCAGATGTCAAGAAAGTGTCCTGAATTTCTCACTGTGTCTTTAAGTTTCTACCAGAAAGTAACAAAATAATTCCTTTCATATTTAACATTGGGCAAAGCAAGTCATGAGGGTGTACCTAAGTTCCAAAGGGCAGCAAATTAATACCCTACAATGTATCCAGGAAGAGATGCATGTATTTGGCAAGTAGTACTAATATCTACACAGAATTTAGCCATACTGTGCTACCTACAATGACCTTTCAGTCTTTAATCTGGAAAGTGTAGGAGTGTACAGGCAACCGATTGCTCACAACAAAGTCCAACATAGGGCATCGTGTTCAGATGGGAGCTTTATATTCATCATACACAAAGAACCTTTGAGACCATCACCCTGAGGAATTTCAACCTTCCTAGAATGGTCCACTTCTGATCCTCTCAGCACAAGTCTTTTTTTTTTTTTTTAAGATTTATTTTATTTATTTATTATATAAGCACTGGGTACAGTCAGAAGCGCGGGAGGGTGAGAGAATTCACCAGAGCCAGAGCAGGGAGCAGAGCAGGCAGAAGGACCAAAGCACACTGCTGAGGGAGCAGCGGGATGCAGGAGAGGTCTGTGCGCCATGCGGGACCCTCCTCTGGTGGCCGGGGAGCAGCAGGGGATGGAACTGCTGCAGAGGCTGCGGGCAGCTTCGCAACCCAGCGCTCAACCGCTGCGCCACCGGGGAGGCCCAGCACAAGTCTTTTTTTGCCTGAATCAAAGTTTTAGTGAAGGCAACTTCTCATGTGCAAATTCTGTTTTCAGTCCATCACATTTTTAAAAGTTAGTCTTTGACTATCACCTACTATCTCCACCCTACACAATTCCCAAGGCAAAGTGCTCTGAAAATGAGAACTAAGACAATGTCCATGAGAGAGGAAAATGCCTTCAACAGTGAGGAAAAATATAAACAAATATTTACTACATAAATGAAATTTTGAAAATGTCACAAATTGCAAGCAAAAGGCATTGAGCAAACCATAGTCCCTAGTGAATTTCTAAGCTTTGTGAATAATGGAGATGATCTGGTTCAATTAGGAAGGAGAACCTGGAGGGAGCCTCGGAGGCAAAGGCAAAGAGAAATAGTGATGGCAGGAAAGCCTGTTAATGGGGGTGGCAGAGAGAAGGCTGAGGACACAGCCTGATCATAAATCAGATAGAATGGCTTTAGTGAATGGAAGTATAAAGGCCTACCAGGTGCTTTCAAAGTTTAACTATGGTTCCTTAGGTGACTGATAGTATCATTTATTTAAGCATTTAAAATAGAAAGAAACAGGGCCTGTTTTTTATTAATTGAGGGAGGGACAAGGATTGGAAATGTATTTCAACTCCTCCCCGCCCCACACAAAAAATATTGTTGGCCCCCTACTACATGAACCTAGATCTCAGGAATGATATTTTGCTTGAAAATAAAGATACAGGCCCCATTAGCACACCAATGTATAGTGTATTAATGCATAGGAAACCATGGAAGAGATCAATTCTCAAAGGGGGAGTAAGAAGGTAGAAAGGAGCTGATAGCTCAAGTTGTGTTTGTCTTTAAAAAAAAAATCATTTGCTAACATCACCACTGAATTTAACCATTAAACCATTTTTTGATTGCAAAATAAGCTTTGTACAATGAAAGAAACTATATTTAAAACAAAGATACACTATTGCATTTGAGAAACACACACACCCCCACACACATATACACTGCACATTTGAAAAGGGATTGACATTTCAGAACTACAAAATACTCATACAGATCAACAAATTACCCAATCAAAAAATGGGCAGAAGAGCTATGTAGAGACTTCTCCAAAGAAGATATGCAAATGGACAGCAGGCATACAACAAAATGTTCATCATCACTTATCTGAGAAATGCAGATCAAAACCACAATGAAATATTTCACAACTATGAGAATGGCTCATATAAAAAAAATAGAAGTGTTGGTGAGGGTGTGAAGAAAAAGAAATTCTCATACACAATTGGTGAAAATGTGGAGGAGTCCAGTGCCTACGGAAAATGATATGGAGCTTTCCAAAATATTAAAAATTGATCTAATATATGACCCAGCAATCCATTCCTAGGTATCTATTCAAAGTATGAAAAAACACTCATTTGAAGTAATATATGCACTCCTCTGTTTATCTCAGCACTGTATACAATAAGCAAATTATAGAAACAACCTAAGCATCCAAAGACAGATGGGTCAATTAAGAAAATGTGGTATACAAACACAATGCAATACTACATAGCCATAAAAATGAACTGGAAAAACACCCCATGCAAAGGAACAAATCTAGAATAAATAAAACTTGCCATTTCCAACAACATAGATTGACCTAGTGGGGATTATGCTAGGTGCTATCAGTCAGAAGGAGAAAGGCAACTACCAGATGATTTCACTCATGTGTGGAATATAGAGACACAAAACAAAAAGACAAAACTAAATAAAAATAAAACCTATAAATCTGATTGAAGAATTGAGGCTTCCAGAAGGTAGGGCTATGTGGCATGGAGGGCACGTGGGGAAGGGGGACCTAGAGATTATGGATTTTGATAAAGAATAATACACCAAAAATGCAATTAATGCCATTATTTTACCTCAATAAAATGTAATATGATTGGAAAAATAAGATTCCAATATAGATGAGGCAGCAAGGATACCAGAACCAATGGCTAAGTATTTCAATTAATTACAGAACAGGTCGTAGTTTAACCCTGATAAATTTCTTACTGCTAAGCCCAATAGATTATTTCTATGTGACCAATTTTTTCAAACTAAACATTTAACAAGCAGCAAATGGTCACTCCAGTCTTTGCACCATCTAAATAAGCTATAGTCAGTCAGTTCAAGTGCTTTCAGTTTCTCACCAGGCAGGACAGGTAGAAATAAATCCCCTCTAATTTTATTGCCTTTTGGTATTAAATAACTAATTTGCTTAAAAATTATAAAACTGTGATATACTATCATATTGGCTGCATTTTAGAAGTCAAATACTTAAGATTCATTACTAATACATGCAAACTTCAGTGGCTTCAATGGGCATTTAAGAAAGTTTTACCTCATCTGTTTATGGCAATGCTGATGAATTACTTCAGAACAGATGTTAATGTTTGACACGTTTACTTCTTTGATGTTCATTTGAAAAGAATTCTTAGATTGTAATTTATCAGACTGACAGACTAGAGAGAGGAAAATTATCTATATTTTTCCTATCAATTAAACACCTTTGATTTTAGTGTCAGTTGTCTTTAGAGAAGTCTTTCAAAACTGTTAAACATTTTTCCTGTCTCTTCAATTATTCTCACTAACCATTTAAAAATTCTACTGGGAAAAACTGTATTCCTAATGTCAGTGGTTACATAGTTCCCAATGTTAATTCTTACTCTACAAAATTCCCCTTTCAGTAAATATCTGTTCCAGAAAGAGGAGTGGGTTGTGTTTATTCAAGTCATACATGGAATAAAGTGATGGCAGTTTCCAGCTCTGGCCTAATACACCACCTAGGGTCCTTCTAATGGGTCAAGTTTCCTTCAAGGAAAATGTCATTATTTTTACCCTAGGAATATATATGTAAAGATGATTTACAAATTTGCATAGATATTTCAAGAGCATGATAACAGAGTTGACTGACCAAAGGATAGCTTTGATAGATTTACTGTTTGAAGGCTGTGTATGTATTGAATGGTTGAGTATTTACAGGTTGGTGAAGTCAGGCTTAATTTAATCCATGTTGTTTTCATTAAAAATGATCTTATCACAATACAATCAATTAAAAAATCTTAGTGCTATATTTTACCCTCACTGAATTACTTTCATAACTTTTGTCCACTAGTGTCTCAATGGAGGGGAATAGGACTCTCCAGGAAAAGGACGAGTTGAACCTTCCATAATAGAGAAACAGGACAAATAAAATCAAATGTGTGCCACCCTAAATCATATATAGTGCTGTAAACTCTTATTTAACTAAAAAAATAAGATTTTAGAAATGCGCTCCTTGAAAGAGTAAATATTCTTTGCAAGACCGAAGTAGAACCGACATACTCATCATGCTACTGACATTTTTGTAAAATATTAGTCATTTAGAAATATTTACTAGTCATTTACCTTCTGACCAATGCTCTGCTTTTTCCATCTTCAGGTTCAAGCAACGTGGGTAGCTTCTAACAAATGGAGACATTGTCCGCCAGCAAAAAAGAGGTTGGTAACCTTGTAAGGTGCCAGCAAGATGGAGTAGGTTCTCTGTGGATCCAGGCAGACGGGTAAAGGAGGAGTTCTGGAGCCCTCAGGGGCTTTTTTAGGCTTTTAATGATCTTTCCACACCGTTTATAGTGAGGTAACCAGATGCAGGGCAGGCAGGGAGGGCCGGGGGGCTCTCTGGCCTTCTCTCATGGTCTCTCCTCTGGCATCTACTGTGCTCTGCCTTGAGGGCCTCAACTTCCCCATGTCCTCTGCTGGCGCTTCTGTGACGCCGCCCTTATATGCTCCTTCTCTCGGCTCAGCTGTGCCTGCTCGCGCACGCCACGCACGCGTGTAAGACCACAGGTGTCATCATTGATGCTAAAGGTGGGTGGGCGAAGAAAAACCATCACTTCTTTTTACCCCACACTGTTAGTTTTCTATTACTGCAAAACAAATTGTCACACACACGATTTGAAACAACTGCAGGGTAAGGTAAAAAGTATCAGGCTTTTCTGCCCTCCCGCCCTGCAGTCCTGAATGCATGCCTGATGGCCGGCACCTGGAGTAGGGTGTGGGCATATGGTGATGGAATTCACCTGGGCTGAGACTGGGCCTTTAAGGGCGGCGACAGGGGGAAGCCAGCAGGAGCAGAGAAGCCTGAGAGCATAGAAGCAGAGAGAATGTTGGAGAGCCCAGAAAGAGTGAAGACTTGCTGGGGGCTGGGAGGCCTGCATGCCTGCGGCCCCCCAGCATCCCTACCTGCCATGTACCTGGTAAATCCTAATAAAAACCTGATGTCGGGTCAGGAATGACACAGGGCAGGTTTTCTATGATCCAGAAGACCGGGTAAAGGAGGAGTCAAGAGTCCTCAGTGGTTTTTTGCAGGTCTTTTATTGGGGTTTACCAGGTACACAGCAGGCAGGGGTACTGGGGGGCCAGGAGGCTGGCAGGCCACCCAGCCCCTAGCAAGTCTTCACTCTATCTGGGCTCTCTGGCGTTCTCTCTCTCTCGGCTTCTGCTGCTGCTTTCTCAGCTTCTCTTTCGGCTTCTCCTGGCATCTCCGTGACGCCGCCCTTAAAAGCCCAGTCTTAGCCCAGGTGAATCCCATCTACCTATGCCCACACCCTACTCCAGGTGCCTGCCATCAGGCATGCCTTCAGGACCGCAAGGATCCGTCATCTATCCTGATGGCGGGAGGGCAGAAAAGCCTGACATTTTTTTCCTTACCCTACACCTGAAAACCCACCGAGGTCTCCAGGACTCTCTCCTCCTTTACCTGGTCTGCATGGGATCATAGGGATCCTGCTCTGTGCCCCCTTCCTGCCCCTACAACAACACACTATAGTTTGCTATTCACATTTCTATGGATCAGGAATCTGGGCAGAGTTTACCTTTGAGCCTTCCATCTAGTTAGTGATCAGACTGCATTCTCTTCTAGAGGATCCAGTGGGGAAAGATCATTTCCTAGGAACCACCTGGTTCTTGCAAATATTCATTTCCCCTGTGGCTGTGGGGCTGATGCCAGTATTCTTGCCTGTTACCCAGGAGCCACACTCACTTTGGGAAGCTGCTCTCAGTTCCTGCCTAGTTACCTTCTCCTTTAGCTTCTTATGATATGGCAACTTAGTTTCTCAAAGCCAGAGGACAGCCCTTATCATTAGGGAGGGCTGCACATTTTTTAAAAGGATCTTTCAGCTTAATCAGGTTCATCCAAGATGATCTCCTTTTTGATGGGTTCAAAACAAATCGATTGGGAACATACATAATATCTACAAAATTCTATCACTGATGCCATTTTCTGTCTGCTGGAAGAACTTCTGCCATTTTCTATCTGCACAAAGCATGTTCCGCCAGACAGAGAGCACATAGGCTGGAATGTCAGGTGTTAAGAGATCATAGATTTCCCCTAACTGTTTCTCTCTCACAGTAAGTTTAGGTCACGAGTAATTTTCATGACAAATAAAACTTGAAAGCGAGAAATCACTAAATCAATGATTACCTGAAGGTAGAAATGTGTGGAGAGTTTTAGAATATGCTCATGACTGAACTTTACACCAGAGATTATGATTTAATTGTTTGGGAGCTGGACTAGTGCTTCAGTAGTTGTTAAATGCTCCCAGGTGACTCTTTGTTAAGTTAGATGAACACGACTGCTTTCAATACTGGGAAAACAGAATGAAAGAATGAAAATGCTTCTCCAATGGCATACCTGCTTGTAATTCTATTGGAAGACCCCGAGGTAAATGTGCTAGATTGTCTAATGGAATCATTACAAGGAATGGGGCTATTATAATTTGGGTATCACTTTTACTCATATTTTCTTGAGACCTGAGACATCTATTATTTTTTTAGGTAGCAATTGTTTGCATTATTGTTGATATTTTGGACAATGAGATTTTAATTATTTAGCTGATAAAATGTTGTACAATAGGCTGTTTGCTGCCTTCCTTTTTGAAATTTGTCATATAAATGAGGACTGAGTCTATTAACACTGATAAATATATTGAGAAGTAATATTTTTCACTGTTAAGAAAATGGAAATATAAATACAGAGAGGAAGAAAACTACAATAAATCCTCACTTAGTCCCTAGATCTTGACTAAAATGCAACTGTCACTAAGAGCACACATGGTTTTTGAAGTTGCCCATTCCAGGAAAAGGGTAAAAAAATACATTAAACCTGGAACATCTTGTGAAGAAAGTCCTCAAAAAATGTTGAGCATATCAAATGAAAATAAATGTGAGCTTGAAGAGGTTCCTGCTATTGAATTTAGAGACAATTTAAGCATCAAAATAAATATAACAATTTTATAAATAAAGAAGTAACTAAAGGGAGAGAGGATGCATATTCCCTTTTATTTTGAAATCTTGAGAAGTAGAAGAAAAACATGAAATTTGTATAGGAGGAATTAAAACTCACCATTTGTTAGATATCATAGTAATTGATTCCAACAGAAATCATCTATGATGCCAAAAATTGAGGGTGAAATTTTGATGAGAACCAGGATATTTATCTAATTTCACTCTAGCTCCCCCCCTTTTTTTTTAAGATTTATTTATTTATTTATACAGCACTGGGTACAGTCAGAAGCGCAGGAGGGTGAGAGAATTTTCACTGAGCCAGAACGGGGAGCGGAGCAGAGCAGGCAGAGGGACAGAGGTACACTGCTGAGGGGAGCGATGGTGGGGCCCTCCTCCGGTGGCCCGGGAGCAGCCAGGGATTGAACCTGCTTCACAGAGGCTGCGGGCAGCTTCGCAACCCAGCGCTCAACCGCTGTGTCACTGGGGAGGCCCCCTCTATCTCCCTTAGAACAACAACAATAAACTTAATTACAAAAAGTAAAAGATTACCTTTTAAGTGGAAAATCACAGCAGACATGACCCTAATCGAATTAACTTCACCAGTATTGGGACAGAGTCCAAAATAAGATTCAGTGAAATAAAGCACAGTGTGCGCTGTTTGAATCTAATCATGAGGAAATATGAGGCAAATTGATTGTCTTTCTATGAAACTGTTTTGTAGGAGTATATGTTCAAGTGTCAAGGTCATGAAAGTCAATGGAACAATGAGAAATGAGTCCAGATTAAAGGAGAATAAAGAGATATGACAACTAAATGAAACCAGCAATCATTGGATATTTCATTATAAACATTATCACTAGACAATTTAAGAAATTTGAAAGGCGTGTGTGCATTACAGCATATATTGGTTTGCTAGGACTACCATAGCCAAATACCACAGCTGAATGATCTCAAACAACAGATTCTTTTTATCGTCACAGTTCTAAAGGTTAGTAATATAAGGTTAAGGTATTGTCAGTTCTGGTCTCTCCTAAGGTCTCTTGCCTCTGCCTGCTGATGGTCAGCCTTAGAGCTGCCTCATCACAAGTACCTCTTCCCCTGGTGTCTATTTGCATATCCAAATATAGTCTTATTCTAATATACTGGGATGTTAGAATTCCAACATATGAATTTGGTGGGCACACAATTCAGTCCATGACAAATGATATTAACAGGTCAGTATTAATGTCCTGATTTTATGATCATATTGTGGTTATGTTAGAGAATGTCTTAATTTTCAAAAATTGCACACTAAGGAATTTGGAAGGACAAGAGATCAAGTCTTTAACTTACTCTTAACTGGCTCAGGAGGAAAAACAAGTTATTTGTGCTATTAAAAAGCAAAACCATAAGAAAAAGAAACTTATGTGTGGAAATATAGAATAGACATCGATGTCATTCTTTGGAAAATGGTAAGACAGTGGCTATATTTAGGAAGTGATCACTGTATGTTTTTATAGCAACAGCTAATGTGGCAAACCATAGGAAATTTGAATACAGATGGAATCATTTTCTTGTTCTAATTGTGAAAGATATCCAGGCAGATAAACAAAATAGAACCCTAAGGAGAAAGGGAGAGATAAAGCTCTAACTCAGTATAGTCAAGAAGGATGAAAGATTTTTGATGCCTGAGGCACAAGACTTTACATCAGCTTCTGACATCTTAAGTGGAGAATTCTGACAGACAGAAGGAAATGCAATTGTGGTTGGCTGCGAATAAACTGGAAACATCAGGCTGAGAGTAAGTTAAAATAATTTTTGGAGAAGTCAGAAGCTAAGTTCAAAATTAATAATTAATAGCAGCTGACAGTATATGAAGAGAAAACACCCTATTTTCCTCTATATTGATCCTTTTCCTTTGCATATTGCTATCATATTTAACTGCATTCAACATAGTCTGTTGATCAGTGTCTTAGCTTGTGTGTACGACATTCTATAGAATATCACACAGATCTCTCAAATAAAGAGTTCACCACATGGTGGTAAATATTGAAACACTGTCCAACATTTTTACACAAAGGCCTGTTTTGTAGTTCTTGATTGAGGATAAATGTGAGAGTCAGAAGGGGAGAATTTATGAGAATTTTCCAGTGTCCCATGCACTCTCTCCTTCAGACCTGTTTATGTGCTGCAAATATTCTCTTGGGCCTCTGTTCACTTGACTAACTCCTACACACTTGTAAGTGACCTAGCACCATAAGTTCTATTTTGCAGAAAATAAGGAGACTTTATGATTTTTTTCTAATTAATTTGGGATTTATTTATCATTTCAACGGACTTACTGAATCCTAGGCTCAACAGACTTTATTTTGTTCCAGACATTCTTTCCTGACATCTGCCAGAACCTTTGTTTATGCTTCCCTTACAGATTACCTAGAATTCTATACTGATGACTGCTAAATCCTCTCTATTATAGTGAACTTTTCATGCCTGCATTTCCTGTTAGCCTATATGTCTCATAAGTAGGAACCATGTTTCATGGGTTTTGGACCTTCAGCATTTAGCTCAATGATTCATACATAAAATTTTGCAATAACTACTTTATGAAAATGAATAAATATCTGATGAAAATACTTATACTCAAACATCTTATAAACTCGAGAAAATTCTTCCACTTGGAGAGTCACTTAGGTTAAGCTTGAATTGCTATTTGAAGTGTTGATGTGATTTCAAAGGCTAGAGAAGGATAAAAATATTTCTAGGCTAATGTAACAGTATTAGGCAAAGATCCAAGAGCAAGGTGTGTTCTATAGATCATCTATTTTGACTGAATTTAAAGTCTAGTTCAATTGGAAACTACACTTTTTTTTTCAGGCATTGCTTTAGATATTTTGGAATAAAAATTGGGAGGTAGGTGTAAAGACTATGACTAATATGCTTAGAAATACAAACTCTATGTTGTAGGTCATAAGAATCCACCAAAATTTTTGAGCAGTAAATTGGCATTTTCAGATCTTTGATTTGGGGTCCATCCATTACTTCAGTGCCTGTTTTCTGAGTATTTCCTCTGTTCCAGTCACTGTCAGATTCTAGAGATAATACAAGATAACTATCTTGGAAATCACTCTGATACACATATAAATTGAGAGAGAGAGCAAAGAAAGTAATCCAACTGCAATAGTGTTGAAATAATCTGGTGGAGGTCATGACAGCTTCACTAAGACATTGACAGTGGAAATACCTTATATTATTTTTTTGGTCTAAATTATATCAATTGTCTATATCTGAAGATGGTCTGTATTCTGAAACCAAGTAATCCTTCTATAGAACCACTTTTGCACTAACTCAGTTTGTAGGGAGTTTCAAGTCTTCTCGACCTATTCATGTTCAACTAAGTTAAGCACACTTTAACAACATGTTCTTAAAGGGTAGAAGCTATTAATTGGACTCACCAGTAAAAGGGAAAGTAAATATGTGACATGAATTGTACAGCTCCTTCCCCTTTATCTGAAGTCAGTGGTTCTGGAGGAGTTTGGTCTCCCACTTTCTTGCGCCCTCTAGTGGAAGAGGTGCTAATGGGTCCTTTTGTCCTACACCTCTCTGTGCTGGCCTCCAAGGCTCTAAAACTAGGGAGATTGGGTCTTAGTTCATTTTATCAAAGAGATGTTTTCAACTCTAATTATTCTGGTTTGCTCCCAGACTCAGGTATTTTACAATATCTTCCCAGTACCTAGTAATTAGAATGGAAGCAACCATCACTATTTCTTTTTCCCAAAGGCAGTGTCATCAAAGCAAAACTAATACTTCAATGATCTGGAAAAAAAAAAAAAAAGCCAGTGAGGTGGGGTGGGGTTAATTAATATTGATTCACTACTTTAACTGTATCTACTTTAACTTACTTAGAACACCACACCTAATATATTAGGTTAGAACATTCTGTGACTTCTTGGTTTTGCTGTGCAGCACAAAGAAAACTTTTATTCATAATACATTTTGTGCTAAATATCTTCACAGTCTGATCCTAAATTTCACTTCAATTTTCAAGGAGAATAAAACAAAACAAAACAACTACACCTATATTCTGACCTTGAAAATGTCCCAGTGCTTTCCTTTTTGATTCCATCTTGTGAGAGCAGCTTATATAACATAAGGCTTTGAGAAGTAATATTCAAATTCTTAAACGGGAAAAACTGTACTGAAAACCAGTATATTTGTAAGGATAAAGACTAGGAAAAAAAGAGGTCTTGAGGTGACTACCTTGTCCTTTCTTTTATATTGAAATAATGATGACGATCCTAGAGAATGTCAAAGTTAATCATCTTTTTCATTCCATCACAAGCCCACGGGTCAGAAATTGCCTTAATGTCACCAAGGTCAGCAGAGCCACCTTGACATAGTCTCATGTCACTGGTGCTGCTTAAACCCAGTTTTTTCTTTAAATATTTATTTATTTTCATACAAGAAGCGGGGTACAGGACAGATG
Source organism: Talpa europaea (assembly GCF_964194135.1). Lineage (NCBI taxonomy): Eukaryota > Metazoa > Chordata > Mammalia > Eulipotyphla > Talpidae > Talpa > Talpa europaea. Next base: position 71,953,478 of record NC_140068.1, read on the forward strand.
CACGGGAGGGTGAGAGGATTCACCAGAGACAGAGCGGGAAACAGAACAGGCAGACTGACGAAATACACAGCTGAGGGGAGCAGCGGACGAGACAGGAGAGGTCTGCTGCACCATGTGGGATTCTTGCCCGTTAGCTGGGTATCGAACCCGCACTGCAGAGGCTGCGGACAGCTTCACAGTGCGGTGCTCAACCACCTGCACCACCAGGGAGGCCCTTTAAGCCCACTTTTTAGTGTTAAGTAGTAGCACAAGAGTGGCAGCTGATATTATTAAAGCTTATCACTGGAAATCACAGGTTTTTTTGGAAGGAGTCTAAGAAAAATACAGTATCATTATATTTTAAAGGCGATATACTGCAGGAGAGGTTTCAGTTTGGGTAAGTGTTTTCAGTCAAAATAATGCAAAATCCTAAGAATCATCGAAAATATGGAAGCGTTAGTTAAAAGAGTTACATATTAAATAATGAGAAATTACACAATACACATATTTGTTTAATGCTATTCTCATATTTTCTCAAAGTATGGTTGTGAGTTTTAAAAAGACTATTTCTAGAATAAATAAGACTTCAAAGGCAAACATGGGTTCCTAGAAAATATTTGTAACATCAATAAAATAGCTGAAGATAATAAGTCACAATGTACACTGGTGGTATACCTGGTAATACTACAAACTGATCTCAAACCTTTACATATATGAACATATTTAATTCTCATAGTAGCCATATGAGTTAGGTACTGCCATTATGTTGACTTAATAGAGAAGGAAACTGAGGTAGGAACATCTAAGTATATTGTCCAAAGTCATACACCTAGGAAGTGTCACAGTAAGGATTTGATCCCAGCAGTGAAACCTGTGCTTTTTTTTTTTTAAGATTTATTTATTTATGCATACAAGAACTGGGGTACAGGCCAGAGGTGTGGGGGATGAGAGGTTTCACCAGAGACAGAGTGGGGAACAGGATAGGTAGATTGACTGAAGTACACTGCTGAGGGGAGCAGCGGGCAAGACAGGAGAGGTCTGCTGCACCATGTAGGTTGCTCCCTGGCTAGCCCGGGATTGAACTTTTGGTATAGTAGCTGCGCATAGCTTCATAGGTTGCATCTTAACCCCTTGTGCCCCTTTCAGAGGCCCAAAACCTGTTTTCTTAACCACTGTGCTATATGCACTTATTTCTCTGAGTCTAAAAACAGTGTGTGGGCCTCCCTGGTGGTGCAAGGGGCTAAGTCTCAGCACTATGATGCTATCAGCAGCCACTACAGTATGAGTTTGATCCCTGGCCAGAGAGCTAACCCACATGGTACAGCAGACATCTCCTGTCTCACCTGCTGCTCCCCTCAGCAGTATATTTCAGTCAATCTGCCTGTCCTGCTCCCCATTCTGTCTCTGGTGAATCCTCTCACCACCCCCCAAGCCCCGCACCTCTGGCCTACACCCTAGCTCTTGTGTACATAAATAAAATCTTAAAAAAAAAAATCAGTGTGGACCATGCTTGCCAGTGTGAGTTTCCAGAAGCTGGTGGAGAGAAGGCAAGAGCATCTGTTATTGAGGGATTCAGAAGCACTCCAACTGCTACTACTTTGTGGTGCAAAGGAGTACCTTTGCATTCTAAGAGAGCTTTGCCTCATTAGAGTTACATATTCAGAAAAATAAATGCCTAGAATTTAAGAAGTTGCAGGGTAAATTCATTTCTAGTGAGATCAAAATAGGTTTTCTAATATTGAGTGATGAAAAAAAGTATTGCATTGTAGTGTCTCCACTGTTACCTGCTGGAAGATAGTCTCAAGTTAGCTGTCACCAAAAAAGTTAAATCACCAGTTTGGTGGATTGACATAGCAGAATGTTTAATGGGCTGTGCTAAGGTCTGAATGTTTTTACCCCCCCTCCCCCAAATTCAATTCTGATGGTCCATGTGGCATTAGTAGACAGTCGTGCTTAACCAATGTGGACAGAATCATCATGAATTGTATTAGAACCTTACAAAGGAGGCTCTAGAGAGTACCTTACCATTAGATGTTTCAAAAGCGCTTTGTACAAAACAGACTCCTTTGTCCCTTTCAACCATTTAGGGAACTGTTAGAAGTCTGTAACCCAGAAAGTGGTCTTCACCTTGATCTTGGACTTCCAGGCTCCAGAAATGTGAGAAATAGATTTTTATTATTTATTTTTAAGCTGCTCAGTCTCTGGTATTTCATTACAGAATCCTAAATGGGCTAAGAGATGCTGTTTTGTGAATAATAAAATATTTTCAAAGGACGAAAAAGTTAGAGAATTTGGTATTTCTCCTTGCCAGCTCTTATTGGGTTTAAGCATCTATTAGTTTCTCTTTAGGTTTTTTTTTTTTTTTAAAGATTTATTCATTTATGCATATGAGCTGGGGTACAGGTCAGAGGTGTGGGGGTGAGAGGATTCATCAGAGACAGAATGGGAAGCAGAACAGGCAGATCTAATGAGATACACTGCTGAGGGGAGCAGTGGGTGAGATAGGAATGGTCTGCTGCACCATGTGGGTCACTTCCCCAGCCGGGAATTGAATTTGTGCTGCAGTGGCTGCGGATTGCTTCATAGGTTGCATCTCAACACACTGCAACACCAGGGAGGCCCCTCTTTAGCTCTTTTTTCATCTAGTTTCTTTTACCTTTTTTTTTTAAGATTTATTCATTCATTCATTCATTCATTCATTCATTTATACAAGCACTGGGTACAGTCAGAAGCGGGGAGGGCGAGAGAATTCACCAGAGCTAGAGCAGGAAGCAGAGCAGGCAGAAGGACCGAAGTACACTGCTGAGGGGAGCAGCGGGCAGCAGGAGAGGTCTGCACACCTTGTGGGACCCTCCTCTGGTGGCCGGGGAGCAGCCGGGGATTGAACCGGTGCTACAGAGGCTGCGGGCAGCTTCGCAACCTGGAGCTCAACCGCTGCGCCACCGGGGAGGCCCTCTTTTACCTTTCTTAATCCTCTAAAATGTCCCTAAACTCAGGCTGGTATTCAACAGGAATGTATCTGTATACCTGATGGATAATCTCATTGTTAGTACCCATGTGATTTCTGTCAATTATATGATCATTCTTGTTTATGCCACTACCAGTGTCCATATTTTACTTACTAATTGTAACCCTTATTTCTTTTCAAGAATTCTCAACATTCAGAACTGTGGGCCATAAAGGGAAATTCTAGGTAATGAGGATAAAAATCAGCTACTGTGCCATCTCCTAATGAATGGAGCACTACATATCTCACTCTTTCCTGGATATAGCCATGAATATCAATATAAAAAGAATTATCATCCCAAGCTGTCATGCTCAACAGCCAAAGACACTTTAGCATGACAAAGTCTATCTCATTCCTGAACACTCAGATAAGTGTGACTTAGTGCTATTAGGAATTTTGATCATCAGATGCAGATCAGGATAATTATCTAGATCAAACTTTTCCTTTTATTGATAAGAAAACCAAGGCCAGAATCAATGCCACTGTTCAGAGAAGCAGCAGAAATGGAAATCTCATATAATGGAGGTGAAAATGTTGGGTTATACATTTGAAGGCTAACATGTTGGCATGTTTATAATGTCTGCTTTGTGCCAAGCTAAGTTCAACTTATGTACATTAATGTCTAATTTTCAAAACCATCCTATAAGATAACAACTATTATTTCTATTTTGCAGACGAGGATGATGACACACAGAAAGGTTATTTCACTTATGCACATTTTCAAGATACTGAGCAGCATAAATGGATATTACCTCCAGCTTCTGGGTTTACACTGTTGGCTTCTGAGCATCTCTCTTCCTTAGATTGGTAGCAATCATTGGTTCTTACTAGTATCTCAGTTTGCATCCTTTTTTGAGAAATGCTTCTGCTGTTGCTCTTGGTTTCTGGAATATGCCTCTGCTTTGGGTAGGAATAAAACATATTTTGAAAGAGTTAAGGTGTGTATAGAAAGGGAAAATACTAAATGCCTTCTTCTCCAGCAATATATGCTTGCAAGAGGCTCAAAATAATTTGTGTGTTATGTATGCTATTGTTAAGTATGATTCACTTTGATAGACTAGAATTATATAGAGTACACAAATAACATATTATATCTAGAAGTTGCAATCACAGAAATGATAACTAAAACAGAGGTATAGGCAACATAAATAATTCACATATTTAGCAAATAATTACGAAGCAACTACTCTGCACTTGATCAGATCTGGGCATTAGGCTGTTACAGTGAACAAAGGGACAAATGTTGTTTTTATTGATGGAGTTTCTGTTTCAGTAGGAGAAGATTCAGATGATAACAGAAGGCAATGCATAGGTAAATTTTAATTTTGTTAGAAAGTGATACATTTTTGTTGAAAGGAGAAGAAAATCTATTGGTGTTTGGGAGGATGTGAGGAGTTGGTAGTTGAAATTTACACGGAGTAGTTAGAGTATACAGACTTGCTTAAAAAACTGACAATTAAATAACTGAAGATAAACATGCAGATATTTACAGTAAAATAGGGACACAAGTATAAATCTTCCTAAGTGGTGAGAGTTGTCTGTTTTCTGTATGTTCCAGGTATAGCAAGATGTGTGGTTGAAGTATGTTTGAGACTATGCGAGAAAAGTAGCTGGAGATAATATTGGAGTGATAAAAGGGGCCAAATCTGGTACAATTTTGTTGGACTTTATTCCAAGAGAATAAAAGCAGACTTGAGGGTGTTTTCACATGAATCAATTTATATTTTTGAAAAGGTCTCAAAAAAAAAAAAAAGAAAAGGTCTCTCTGATTTATGCACAAAGAAAAGCGTATCAGGTAGGGTGGAGTCCAAGACAGCAGTCAGGAGGCTCGGGCAGTAATCTCAGGAAGAGATCATACTGACTTGTACTAGGGTGGGGATAGTACAGGTGGTCAGCTGTGGTCAAACTCTCAGCATGTCTTGGTATTGAGACAGTAAAATATCCTGCCATATTTGTTATGGGGCCTGAGAGAAAGGAAAAAAATCTTTGATTTTTGATGAATTGTTTTTTCTTTTATTTTACTTGAGGAACAGGAAGAATTGATTTCTTGTCAACTGAGAGATAAAATTTTAGTGGCACATGATTTGGGGGGAAGATTACTGGTTTAGTTTTACAGCTAATATTTGAGATAGCAGATATCCCCGTGGAGATATCAAGTAGGCAGTCTGGGATGTGACAGAAAGGTCTAAAAGTTGGAGCTACAAAATTGGGAAATTTTGGTTATATAGATGATATTTAGAACTCTGAGCTCACCGGGGTTGTGCACTGATACAGAACAAAAGAAAATCAAGACTCAGTCCTGGGCACAGCAAAGTGAAGGGTTGAAAGGAGAAGAAACCATCAGAAGAACCTAAGAAAGAATAATCAGTGAATTCAAAGCTATATCTAAATTATATGGAGTTCTGAAAAACAAGAGACTAAGGAGTATTGACAAGGAGGGTGGCCAGTTGTGTGGAATCCTGCTGATAGATTAAGTAAGATAAAGACAAAGCACTGACCTCTGGATTTAGAAACATGAAGGCAAAGGTGATACTTAATAGTTTATTAAAGAGATGGATATAAAATTTGGGTTGGAGTGGATTAAGCAGAGGACTGGACAAGAACTGAAGAGAACAAGACAGGATTGTCCACTCTTACTACTACTCACTATAGTATTGGAAGTCTAGAGCAATTAGGCAAGAGAAGGATGTAAATGGAATACAATTGGGAAAAAAGACATAAAGCTATCAATATTTGCTGGAGACACATAATATGCACAGGAACCCTAAAGACTCCACTCTGCATTTGCTCAGTTCTAGACACTAGGCTGTTGCAATGAACAAAATGACAAATTTGAGAAACTAACTGAAGCAATAAATCACTGCAGCAAAGTGTCAGGTTATAAAATAAATACACAAAAATCAGTTGCCTTCCTATATGCAAACAATTAATTAGGAAAGGAAGAAATTAAGAAAAAGATCCCATTTACAATCACACCAAAAAAGTTAAATACTTCAGAGTAAAGCTAACAAAGGAGGTGAAGAAACTATAAAAAGAAAGCAATAAGATATATATATATATATATATACATAATGGAATATTATTCAGCAATCAAAAAAGATAAACATATGCCATTCGCAGCAACATGGATGGAGCTAGTAGGAATTACGCTCAGTGAAATAAGCCAGCAGGAAAAAGAAAAAAATATCAGATGGTTTCACTTATGCCGAGAATATAGGGGAACCAAACAAGACACCAGTGTAAAAAAATAACAGTACAAAACACAATGAAGCAAAAATGGACAATTATAAATCAGAGACATCCTGAGGGGAGGAGGAGGGAGAGGAGAGGGATCAGAGGGAGGGAGGGAGGAGCACAGGGGACTGAGGTGATGGTGCACGGGTGCATTGGGGAAGGAAACTCTATGGGGACTACACCTGGAGAGGGGGAAGCAAATATTGTTTAAAAATGAACAATGATGTAAAAAAATTAAAAAAAAATAATAAAAAACCTCATGAAAAAGAAAAAAAATAAATTCAAGTTAAAAAAAAAAAAAAACAGAAAACTGTAAGATATTGTTACAAGAAAAAGACACAAAGAAATGAATTTACTCCCTGACCATGGATTGGAAGACTCAACTGTCAAATTGGCTCTTCTACCCAAAGCGATATACATATGCAATATATATCTGCACTGCAGTAGCATTTTTCATGGAAACAGAACAAACATTACTGATATTCACATGGAACCACAAAAGACCCACTAAAGCCAATGCGATCCTGACAAAAAAGAGGAAGAATGACAGTATCACACTTCCACACTTCAAACTAAACTGTGAGGCATCATTCACTAATGTAAAAAAGTGAGAAGAAAGATTGAACTTTAGGGAAATGGTAAATGGCTACACTTTGTAAGTGATACAGAAAAATGCAGTCAGATTAAAAGTAAAAAGGTAATCAGAGGAGAGATTTTATACAAGTCAAGTATATGAATGCGAAGTGCTATACTCTTTTCTATTTATCATATTCTTTTTTTTAAGATTTATTTGTTTATACAAGCACTGGGTACAGTCAGAAGCACGGGAGGGTGAGAGAATTCACCAGAGGCAGAGCGGAGAGCAAAACAGGTAGAGTGACGAAGTACACTGCTGAGGGGAGGGGCAGGCGGCAGGAGAGGTCTGCATGCTATGTGGGACCCTCGTCTGGCAGCCGGGATTGAACCAGCGTTGCAGAGGCTGCGGGAAGCTTTGCAACCCAGCACTCAATGCTGCGCCACTGGGGAGGCCCAATTTTTATCATATTGTTTATGAGGGTTTTTGGAATAACTAGGTAATAGCCTGCATATGACTCTTTCGCGGACAGTATTGGACAAAGGGATACTGTAGAGGTGGTGTGTTTGAGCAAACTGTATGCTAGTGACCCCAAGAGAACTCACTTGAGGAATGCCAGCTGGCCAATCAAATACATACCAACAGTATGGCACTATTTTAGTGAATTCATTACAGCCCGTCAGATTTGGATTCATGCTGATGTAGTTCACAGAGAATACACATTAATTTATTTATTTTAGGCATATTTCCCTTCTGATTAATGCAGGGGATATTAATATATTTTGTCTTTTAGTTCCTTCCTTCTTTGTCTATATTCTTCTAGCTCTTTGAGCACAGTTAAATATAATCATTTTAATATATGTTTCCTTAGTGACAGTTGTACCTTATCATGACTCCCTAAGTGCACTCTTAGGTCATTTTGATTAGATTGCAGGTGCACGAAGAATGTCTTGAGTCAAATGATTTAGACAAATGTGGTGATGATTAAACTTACTCTACATTTTGATGCTCCCCAATTAATTTATCACAGGCTAAATTTCACTATAATGCCAGAGGAATTGTGTATATCTTAAATCCTACTCATGGGTAGTAGCTGAGCTCTTTAAAAACCTGGCTATTTTGAATGTTAATCACTGAGGGGCCAAACAGAAAAGCCAGATTGGCCTTTTCGTCACTACAGGCTCAGCTTTCACATGCCCACAGCAGATATGTAGGCCTGCATTCCTGAGAAGATGTGCGGAATTGAAGCTGTCCTCTGACAGTCATCCAAGAGTAATATAGCTGATTAATTTGGGTTGTGTTTGGTTACTTGCTACAGACATGAGAAAAATGGGTCTAGAAATATAAAGTGAAAAAGAAAAGTATAATAGTATTTAGTATCGGGTAGAGGTGGTGATTCCTTTAAACCATAACACCACAGGCGAGTTATCTTCTGCTCCATCATCTACTCTTTGCAGGTGATGGTCATGCTGAGGCTGTCTTCTTGGCATTGAGGGGTCACTGGGCTTCCAGCCACCGTGTGCCCATGAAATGCAAGATGACTTTATTCAGCCAGCTGAATTCAGTTTCCAGAAAACTTACCCCAATCTGCACTGATCTCTGATTAGCCATGACTTGTCTCTGCTAAATTGTCAAAAGTATGAACCTGTGGGCCTCCCCGGTGGTGCAGCGGTTGAGCGCTGGGTTGCGAAGCTGCCCGCAGCCTCTGCAGCACCAGTTCGATCCCCGGCCGCCGCGCAAGAGTCCCACATGGCACGACAGACCTCTTCTGCCGCCCTCTCCTCCCCTCAGCAGTGTACTTCGTCCATCTGCCTGTTCTGCTCCCTGCTCTGGCTCTGGTGAATTCTCTCACCCTCCCACGCTTCTGACTGTGCCCAGTGCTTGTATAAATAAATAAATAAATAAATCTTAAAAAAAAAAATTAAAAAAAAGTATGAACCTGTGCTTCTGAAGTCATGTACAGTTTTGTAAACCAATGCTACCTCAGTAAAAACTACAATAATAGAAACAGTTGGAAACATAGGGTTTTATAAATGAACAAAATGCCACCCAACAAAATCAGCTTTTTGTTATTAAAGAAGAAAACAATGCATTATGAATGGGTAATACACCTTTTCCACTCCTGGGTAGAGTTATGGGCACTATTGGGGTTTAACTATAGGTTTTTGTTTTAGAAATATAATAAGCTGTGCATTAATACCTCAGTTTTATTTTATGTCAATTTTATGTCAATTTTTTTATGCCTGAGATTTTTCTTAAACTTTAATTTGGCTGACTAGTTTCTACTAACTCTATGCTTAACTAAATTTTTAAGAATTTGCCCCAATTTTTGATGAGTTATTTTAAAAAAAACATTGTTCATATGCAGAGTTGATTTTTTTCTTTATTATTTTGACAATTATTTTTTTCAGACCTATTATGTTAATAGTAATTTTGCTAAACTTATACTGTGCTTTTGGCAAAATAAGTCATTTATTTCTTAGGTTTTCTTCCATAGAGTGACTTTCATTTCATTATACTAAAAACTATTACAACAATAAAGTTGTTGAATTTTTATGTAATTTATCTTTCCAAGGCTTGAATGATTTATAATATTTTAATAATTATGATTATTAATTCAAGCCTCCCAGGTTTGTTTTCTTTACATAAGCTTTCCAAACACAAGAAATAAAAATTCTCAAAATGTTTCCTTTCTAGCTTTCTAGTTTTAGATAACCTTATGTTCATGACGATAACACTTCTATGAAGGTATACTTTTGTCTTTCTATTACTTTAGGGTCAAAAATTAACATCTGTAAAAATGTCCATCTCTACAGGAACTAAAAATACAATGTCAGGGCCTCTGTGGTGGCACAGGGGTTAAAGACAGGGCTATCAAGCTATAGCCAGCCACTGCAATAGATTTCGAGCCCCAGGCAGCAGGGAGCAACCCACATGGTGCATCAAACCTCTCCTGCCTCACCTGCTGCTCCCCTCAGCAGTGTATTTCAGTAGATCTGCCTGTTCTGCTCCCCCCTCTGTCTCTGGTGAATCCTCTCACCTCCCTCACACCTCTGGTTTACACCTCAGTTCTTGTATGCATAAATAAATAAATCTTTTTAAAAATCCAATGTTAGACCACCTATCAAAAAATAACTGTTAATACCTACTCATTGAATATCCACTCTGTGTCAGGGTGCTGATACTATTCAGACATATAAATATCAATAATAATCTTGATTTAATGGCAAAGCATGCAAGTAAGTATGAAAAGATACATTAGCTAAAACACTGTTCCAACGTCAGAATAATCTCTGAAAACTCAAGCAATGGTTATCAATGCTCACCTTCTCTCAGAATTAAATTCAGTCATGGAAAAAAACTCTAGATGGCAGGGTCTCACGCCTCAAAATCTGGTGCTTTCTCAAATGATTCTAAAGGACAAACAGATGAGGAAAATATTAAAGAAAGAGAGACTCATGCTGATTTTGAGAGTAGTGCAGGAGTTTTCCCCAATGAGGAGTTTTCCCCAATGAGAGACTATTAGGTAAAATTAATAGCAGGTACAATCACCAGTGAAGATGCCATAGGTGTTTCCATGTGGCAGGAATCACAGGGAAGAGTAGATATGAGCAGGATCTAGATATGGGAAGGATTAAAAGTACCTCTATATTGCCACACATGAGAATTTGAAATTGTCCTATATGGCAGCTTTTATCAAATTATGTTGACAAACATTTATGTCCCTACCCACTCAGCCTAGATTTTATGAATAAATAGGTTTGGGGAAAGTTATCTGCTAGTCCATCTTCTTGAATATTAAAAGTGCCTACTGCATCAAAATAATCTGAGAAGTCTACATTAGTGAAAACATACTTCCACAATTTATTAGGTTCATGTTTTTAAGGAGCTTTTGTTTCTTTTCTTGTAATCCCATTGTGTATTTCAATTATCTATGGAAGACATTGTTGTGGATCATATAGAAAGCTTTGAATATGTCATCAAGCTAATGTGCTTTTTTTTGTTTTCAGAAGCCATTTTAGTAGTTACATGAAGTTATTGTACATTAGTAGTTACATACTGAAGCCAGTTGTCACTAATCTACACAAGGGTGTGAATTCTTGAGCAGAGCAATGTTAGTGGAGGAAAAGAGAAAAAATAGATTTGAGAGATATCTTACAAAGGGAATGAGAGGATGCATGGAAATGAAATGGGAAAAAGTTCAGGTAATAAAGTTCAGTTTATGGCAGAAGAGACTAGGAGATGTTTGCTTGGGAATAGTTACATATTCAAAGAAGATAGTCAAACAGTCTTGTGAAAGACACCCTATTTTGAAATGGAGAAAGACAAGTGTCTATTAGCAGTCATCAAAGTCTCCAAATCTGAAAAAGTGAAAATGCAAAGCAAATATTTTAGCTTGAAATAAAATCATTTCTCTCATAAGAACATTTTATTGTAGTATAATTAGGTAAAGAAAGTACATTTTTTGACATAAAATGTTTTATAAATGTCTTGGAAGCATATGTATTTTGTCAGTGGGGTAGTTCACCAGGATGAAATTGAGAAAATCATGTAAACTGTCAGCCTGAACAAAGGAGATATGGCAGAAATGTAATCTGAAAAATAATATGTTGAAGATGTACTAGGAACCAGAAGGTAACAGTACAGTGTATCTCTCTGTGGTATGTGTGATAGAGAATAGAAGCAAGTCTCTACTAGTTGGTTAAATTTTTAGCATCTTAATGGACTAAGTCTAAATCTGCTACATTTGAAAGACAAAGGATTCAGAAATCTTAAAAATTTTTATTGGTCATACTCGCATTTCCTTTTATTATTTATTTATTTCATAACAACAAATTCTCACAGGTGTGATTATCAAAAGTTTTTCATTAATCTCGATGGTGGTCAGATATTTCTACCACACTAATGAGCTTAGAATTTTGGAAATTAATGATTACCATATTAAAAATAGTCTTTCATATTTTTTAGAAGCATTATAATAAAGTAAAACTAACTATTAAGCTCTGGTGAGTATGTCTTTGAGCTTTTCTTATACAATAGTTACTACAGGATAGACTATTTATAGGTCACAGTTTAAATAATGCAGAAAGAGTGAATCAATATTTTCAGCTTCTCCAAATACTATACAATACCATAATACCTTATATTAAAGTGAAAATTAGATTAACATTTACCTTAAACAATTTAAGTATAAAATAGCCAATTTCAATCAAATATAAAAAATTAAGCAATCGCACATGATGGTATGAACAAATTGAATAAGAATAAGTGTTCTAATATGAATATATTTGGCTATCTAATGAATACATGGAAATGTGTGGCAACGTATGTGAAATCTTGCGTGTTCTATTCCATTTCTACTTTCTTTTCTGTTGATCATAAGGAGAAACAGACAGTTGTTCTCTAAAGAAGTATAGACCCATCTGCTTCTCATTTTAACTTTATTTATGCTCGAAAGTTTTAAACTAATCTCCAGACCATTTGTAAATCTTATCTAAAATAATTTCAATTTTTAAACTTGGCACTGAACAACAAAGCTAAAAATCCTGATCACAACTCATTTATTTTTGTTAAAATATTTGATATTGCATTGTCAATTTGTTTCTCATCCAAATTAAATTGACCTTGGTTTAGAGATTTTTCACTATCAAAAGCACAATAGAAAATAGCAGATAAGGACATAATTTATATATTTGAGGTCAATATACAGGTAAATTGCATCTGTCCTCATGAATTCCTTAGTAATGGCATGAACAACATTGTCCTTCCCCCAAAAAAATCCCACCATCACCTCTAAATAGATTCTACTTATCCCCAATTATAAAGTAAGCTATTTATGTACTTGCATGCTTTTATTTTTCCTTGATTAACTGATCACCAAGGAATAAGAGTTTTATCTACTGGTGAAAGGGATTAAGTGGATTTACTTTGTGCTGAGGAATTAAATTGTTAAAAAAACTAAACTTGTTATTATTAATATAATAAATATGGTTAAGAATTTTAGTTAAATCAATTCAAATAGTTATAAATGTCTTTAGGGGAATAGAAACAGCATTTGGGTTCCTGCCATGCACTGTCCTTGTCAGCTTCCCAATTCAGTTGAGGGTGGGGAATAGTCTGTGAAGAACGGTTTTGGAGAACTATGGGTAAAAAGTGAGATTTTACTCATTCTGTTTAGTTGAACAAAAGAAAAAAACAAAATGTTCAAAGACCCTCACTTCTTGCCAACTCCACCAACTACATTAAGAGTCAGTTGGACAGCAGGTACAAATCTTCCATGACTCATAGCATGTCCATGGTAGGCACCTTTAGGAACTGAAGCATCCAGAGGGTGAAATTTGGGGGTAGCGGTGAGAACCAGGAAGGGAGGGAGCACAATGGTCTATGGTGGCGAATTACAGGTGATTTGGTGGTAGGTACACAACAATAATTGAATACTGAAGGGGGACCCTATACTTCCAAAACACTGATTATGATATAAGTCAACTCACTTCAATTAAAAAAAAATAATTGATCATTATCCTCTATAGTTCTTATGCAGGTCTTCGACCATCTCCATGACTTGATTCATAATGTATATTGGGCAGTGGAGTGAGAAATATGAAGTACAGAAGGTGCTTGCTTATAGGTTTCAAATAGCATGTAAATCTGAGTTCAGTAGACTTGCTTGTGAGGGATACTAAACCTGAACTGCTGGCAGGGTATTCTTCAATTTTCCTCAAAGGCAAGGTAGAGAGGTTTGCATTCCAAAATCCTTCAGAGTCTCATCATTCTATACTACATGTTTCTAATGATATATAAAAGATATGTGTTTCGGGCCTCCCCTGGGGTGCAGCGGTTGAGCTCTGGCCACTAAACTTTTAATATAATTAGGTATTCAGTTGATATATTCCTAGGTAGGGTTTTACTAAGTAGCATAATACTAATGTCTACATGTTCAGTCCTATGTTGAAACAACTGAACTCTTTCAGTTGAGATGGATCTGTGTTATTTATAGTTACAAATACCAGATGATTGGTTTGCTGATACCTATTTCTTTTAATATTCCATGATTCATAGATTATTTATAGACATGAAGTTTGTATAACATATAATCTATGTCTGAATTATCAGACTGATCTTTTTTCTGGCAAATTCCACAATGGTACCAGCTTGATCAGATGGACTAATCACTTTCACCATATCAAGCAACCAGAGAAATGATTGGGTGACACCCCCCCCAAACAACCTGCCAAGTTGGAGCTCCTTGAAGTGTCATGACAAAAGTAGAGTTAGGGGTTGCAAAGTAACTGGTGAGTCCCACAGTGCTAGCTGCCCACCAATTTTCCAGTGTGCCTTAGGCTGAACCATGCCAAATCTGTACCATGCCTAAGAGGCTACTGGTGAATTCTATTGCTTCTTGTGAGGTGAATACTGTAAAATTAATGACACTATGGCATGTGGAATAATGGACTCCCACAGATGTCTATGTTCCAATCCAAAGGACCTGGACATCCAAAGAACACTGCAAAATGGAATTCAGGTTGTAATTGGAAACAAAGTCACTACCATTTTACCTGAACAAAGGGTCATTGCCCTGGGTTATTTAAATTGACCAATATAATCAGCATCTTCAAAAGCAGAAAGGTGAATTGGAAGAGAGAGCTAGAAAGATAGTTGCATCAGCATGATTTGGCCTGATGTAGCTGCCTTTGAAGATGGAAGAGAGCAACCGGGTACCAGCAAAGGAAATAGGTAGCCTTTTGCAATAGGAAAAGGCAATAAAGATGTTCCTAACCAGAGGTTACAGAAAAGAACATAGTCATGATGTTAATATTTCACTTTAGTCCTGTGAGACTTTGGTAGAGTTCTAACTTTCAGAACAGTAAATAACAAATTTGTATTAAGTCACTAAATTTATAATAATTTGGTGTGGCTGTAATGAAAATTATACATTATTTTTGCTCCTGTAATTGGAGTGTAGCTGCAAAAAAAAAAAATACTGAGAAAACTGGAAGCGACTTCTTGAGCAGAGCCTAGAAAGTTTTGAGAAAGCAGGACAGGAAAAGCCTAGATTGCCTTGAACATACTGTTAGTAAAAATGGGGATGTTAAAGCTCTGACAGGGCAGACTCAGGAGGAGTGAAGAGTATGATGGAGAAAACATTTTTTGTCTTAGAGAATACCTAAATTGGCATTAGTAGGTTGTTGGTAAATGATGTTAAAGATGCTGCTGCTGAAGAGTCAGAAGGCAATGAAGAACTTACTGGAACCTGGAGGAATGGCCATCCTTGCTATATTGAGGCAAAATCTTACACAATTTCCCCCTTCAGTTATGTGGAAAGCAGAATTATAAACTATGAAAATGAATGTTAACTGAGCATATTCTTAAGGAAAGTGCTGAAGGTGCTCCTTCACTTCTTTTTGATGCCTGAGTAAAATGCAAGATGAAAAAGAAATTTGGGGGGAAATTGCTAAGTAAAAAGGAAGCATAACTGGATGATTTGGGAAAATCTCAGATTTCTAGATCTCAAAAGATGCTAAAATTGAGAAATTTAATATTTGGGAAAGTGGACTCTAGGAAAAAGCCAAGAGTGTGATTGAGCAATCTGCCGCTAATCCTCAGAAAGAGCAAAAATTTCAGAGTACACTTGGACGCACACGACTGAAAACCTCAAGCATGTGATGACTCAGCTCCCCTTAGCCAATCCCTTGGGATGGGATTGTCTATGAGAGACATGTGAAGCAGTCTCTTGTCATATGGAGCAAACTGCATGGCAGCTCTGTGAAAGTTCACTTCAGTCAGTGGAATAGCAGATATCAGTACCCAGTCTTTTCAGCAAGTGCCAGTTTGTATTATAGAGAATTGTGTTTAAAGCTTCCTACGTTACAGGCTTCATTTTGAGGCTACCACTCACTGCTGAGCCCGCCTATGGTCCTTGTTTAACTTTGAAGCTTCACATTTGAGAACAAGTTACAATACACGTGGTCAGCCGTATGCTTGTTTTATTAAAATATTGTAGAGATCATTAAGATAGGAGCTATTAAAGTTAGACTAGACACAAGAACTCCTTATCAAATGTTTTGAGAGCAGGATAACTACCCTTCCTACGCACGTTTCATCTTTCTGAGGGAGTTGGCAGGGAATGGTTTTTATATTTGGCAATGCCTGGTGACTTTCTCCTGGTAATGATGAATTTTTTTCTCTCATTTCTGCTCTCCTATATTTTATCAGTGGGAGAATGATGAAATCTTATATATTATATATGGAATCTTATATATTATAATCGTTAAATGCATTTGAAAGCTTTGTGATGCTAAATATACTCACAACACAATTTTAGTTTGGTGAGTTTGATTTTACATTCCTGAATATAAATGCTAGACCTTCTTCCAAGTGTTTCTACTCCTGAAATATGAAGGCTTGAACTATAGTATGACTATCTTTGTAAAGCAGACAGATCCCAAGATCATTGTTTATAGTTCCTCTAGTGTTCCTATATAATCTGACCTGGTAGTAAATAGAGAAGTATTTATATAATAAAGAAAATTAATTTATGGGCTAAAATGACATCAACAGTTGTCATGCTATTCTGAGTGCAATGTATTAATTTTTAGTAAATTGTTATTCCCCATGTATAATTCAATAAACCCCAATATCTCATAACAATGACAGATGGTACTTACTGTGAAAAGGGATTGAAAAGGGAGCATTTTTAAACTATATTGTTTTATCTCTTCCTGATATTTAGGATTAGTTCCCTCCATAAGGCTGCATACCTATTTTAAGCTTTATAAAAGAAAACTGAGATTGTGAATGTTTCCTACATGACTATTTTCTTGATATATTATTATTGAATATACAAAACTTGGAGGGGAAAGCAAATGTTATTGATTTATGAGAGCTAAAGTCTTCTATTTGATGTTTTGAGCTTGTGTTGTCATTTGTACTAGAATTGAAAATACAGCTTTCTTTTCCTTGAATGTGAAGGGCTGGTGCTAGGAAAGGTTTTTTTGGGGAAAAAAATCACATCTCTCAGGTTATCACAAAGCACTCAAACAATGTGGCTGTTTTATGGAGGAGGCAGTTTGGATGCACTAGACTTTTCAGCTACCTAAGAAGGCCTGCTGGGCAATCATTCCCTTCACCGGGAGATGACAGAAACTGTTTTTTTTTTCTGGTTTTAGGTAGTACCTTTTGGTATCTGTACACAAAGATGAATGGAAAGCCTGTCACACACATACAGAATCCTTTCTCCCTACACTCCAATCTCTTTGCTACACATTTATTTTCTTGAGTTTATTCTTAAACCCTCATGGGCTTGGGTACAGCAACTAGGATTGAGTTTCTTAAGGTCTAGGATACAAAAATAGAATAAAGTTGAAGCAAATTATATTTCATCATACCTGCTCATACCCCTTAATTTATTGATGTTTAGCACATTAGTTTTTGACCTTTAGGATCAAACTACAGCAAGGAACTTGAAACACCTTTGTAAATATTAGGGTATTAGCTATTTCTTGGCTCCTTTATAAATTGCAAATTGTGAGAAATTTATTTCATAATGAAAAAGGTTTAACTTAAAATGTCCCACATTATTCAGCAAATGACAAGATAGAACCCAATTATTATAATATAATTAATGTTATTATCATAAAATACATCTTTTTAAAAGTGAACTCTCATTTTTTTAACTCAATTTGTATTTCAGGGACACTGGAGAATGTTGAAAGAAAGTCATGTAATAGAGGAAGAGAACATTATACTAATCATCTGAGGGGAGAGCACAGTATGGCACGGAAATCAATACATTAAGTTTAAAAGGCTTAATGTCATCAGTTTTCTGTTTTCATAGAAATAAAGAAGTGAATGTAACAATAGTAAAACCCCTATTTTCATAATATTTAAATGGAGTAGTCATTGCTATTTTCTTTTTACAGTTGAGGGAAATAAAGTTCAGGGACATTAAATTCCACAAAATCACATGACTTGAACATACTCACTTTTGAATTCCAAAACTACTAGTAACCTCTCACGTTAATGGTTAAAAAAAAAGCAAAGCCAGATGCACAAATGGTGTCAGCAATAATTAACTTTCTGACTCATCTCCCAAGCAAAATGTGCTCTTTTTAAAATCCTTTAAATTCTCACTAGTGGAATTGTATCTTTGAAAATGGTGCTAAAATACTGTTCTACTTATCTCACTCTTAATCCTGTGATATTACTACTACACCTCGATGTTGGGATACATGTATAATCATTGCATGATTGGAAATTGACAATTTTCTTTTAGAGAACTTTTTAAAAATTGATTCTAAATTTTAATCTATTTAACTTTGATAGATTTTTTTTGGCTTTGCACATTATTAGGACTTTTGTTTTAATGTTCAGAACACTTTGGTAAAAATCCATTCATTTATATAATTTATACTGAAATAAAATATTCATATTTTCAGTGGAAAAAAACAATGTCAAAAAAAAAGAATGACTTGATTTAAATCATTTAATAGAGAAATAGACTAACCAGTGAATCTCTCTGTGGCTTACAATGTCTCTATTCTATTTTCTCAGTTTTGTGTTTCAAGAATGGCACTTTGAGGTACATTTTTAGTTGAGACTGGCATAGCTTACAGAGTGGTTTTCTGTTCCATAGCCTCTCCATGGAGACTTCTAGGGCTGACAGTTCCCTGGCCTGCAGGGCATCTTCACACATGATGGAGGTTTAAAGGGGTGATCTAGTGAGTACCTCTGTTTTAGCTGCAGGTGCTGGCTCAGTAGGGGACAGGATGGTCATAAGTATTAGAACCTCTGTGATAATCTTTGAGCCTACCTGACCACCTATCTGTGTTTACTTTCTGATAAAGTCTTGAGCAACCACAAGCAGGAAACATATGTGTTTAAATCAGATCTCAAAATCTGAAGTTTAATTAGTAGCAGATGATGTCTTACATTAAGATCATTCATTAGGGACTTGCTTGGGGACTATAACCAAGATGAAAAAGCATACATTGTGCAAAAATGAAAAATGATGTAAAAAGTATATAAAATAAAATATATTAAAAAAAAAAGATCATTCATTAAGCCTACAACATTCTTCATGGGACAAAGTTAGGGAATGGAAACCCCTGAGATACATATAGGAAATCTAATAAGTACATATTCTAGTTGATTTTAGGCAGAATGTCTATAAATAGTGTTTTTGTTTATTATGATGCTTTCCTCCAGTCTAAGTCTTATTAAAAAATTAAATGAAATACAACTATGAAGCAAAATCAGATGTTTGTGCAGACTCATCTTTGAAGCCAAAAGCATTTAGAATAATTTCCATCAGTTATTTTAATTTCATGCTTATAATTTTGTTTATGCACTTGGGTCTGCTAGATGTTTCCTCAATATTCAAATTTGTTCATTTCTATGATGAATATTACTAATATTTAAAGACCATAAAGGATTAAGAAATTGGCAGGAAAAGTGATACAAAAATACAACCTGAAATTTTGAAATGTTAATGACATTTTTATTTTGTTCCCAGCTTAAGGTCTGTGTGACTATGAAAGCAAATATGTTCCCCCCAAATTAAGAAGGTAAATTGAGACTGAAGAACAACATTTCATTAATCACATATAACACTTATTATGGGCAACTAATACACAGGGTCCTCAGCACCACAGACAGTGGCAGAATTTGGGTTTGAGACAAGACCCATACCCCTCTCCCTGATAGGGCTTTTATACCACAGTGAGGTTCAACCCTTAACCTAAAGAATAAGAGTTGTGTAAAACCACTGACTACAGGTATGCAGGGACTATCTTGTATGTTTCTATTCTACTAAGATTAATGTTTGTGTGTGGCTAACAGGTACAGGTTAATGTAGATGGAGAAAGCAATGGGGAATATGGCTATCTTCCTGAGAAGGGCAACCATCAGTCACCGGCCTATAAAGGGTTTGGCGTAAGATGGAGTCACTTTGGTTTTCCTATGAGATCCTATTCCTAAGTAATATTTCTAATATAATGAACACTGTTTTTATAAGTAATGAACTTTTACGATGACTGAAAACTTTGCAACATTTATAATTTGATTAGACAATCTTATAATTTCAGTACTCTCAGGTTAAGGAAAAAAATCAATTTTCAGATTCTGACTTTTATTTTATAGTGATAAATTATGATATTAAAAGATACTTTATATTAACAAATTTAAATTATCAACCATTTGACATTATATAATCATAAATTAAGTGCTTACATTTGCATTAATGTTAAATAACAATTAAATAGTTACATTTATTTTATATAATTATTCTACACTGGTATATCTATTCTTTAATTATCACTATTTTGAAAGTTGTTTGGAGAATAATGGGTAAATAATGAATCAATATTTTTTCTATACTCATCCTGATGTATATTCCATTCCTAGAACTTGTTTATTTCATAACTAGAAGTTTGTATAATTATATTTTTATCTTATTTGTAAATCATATTTTAAGTAACTTTGTAAGACCAATTCTACTTTCCTTTAATTCATAAATATAATACTGTTTTTCATTAATACATGATAAAAAGTTGGCACCCAAGACAGTCAACTGCACAAAGAATAATGTTCAATTTTAAGATCTGCATAATTAAGAAGCTTTCTTATTTTACAGTAAAGAAAGTTGAAAACCTTTATATTCCCAGTGATACATATGTCCTTTTCTTTTTCTTGTGCCAAAAATCTAAGGGTCTGTTTTGGTAATAAAGAAAATATTGAGTACATTTTTGTTTATCCGTGCAACTTAATAGTAGAGTTAAGGGAGGCTGTAAGTGTAGAGACTTCTTTTTGTATTTAGTTTCTTCTAGCTGGATAAATAACTGATTAAGTTTACTAGTTAAATAAACAAATGGTTAAATAATTTACAATGCATTGGCACAATATAAAAATATTTCATTACTGTTAATAAAATATTTTCAAAGGTTATTAAATACCTGGGAATGCTTATGTGAAAAGAGAAAAAAGCACATGTGATCTACCATCACTCAGTTCAACAGTAAGTTCTGGACTGCTGCTGCCTTCTGCTGATAGATTGTCTTTGGTTTAATGACTATCGTATCACATTATATCCAGCTACTCCTATTTTGGTGAATAGTGAGTTTATTTCCAAATGGCCTACTAGAAAGAGTGTTGAAAGATAATCTTTGTATAGATGGCTTCATATATTCACATAATCATTTCTTTCAGATATATATTTCTTGAAGAAGAGATTTGGGTAAAAATAATTAAGTACATTTTAATTTCCTGAATCGATTTGTAATTCAGATATTCAAAAGTTACTTTCACAGCACCTTGAATTCTACCATAACTAGCCAAAAAAATTCATATATAATAGAGAGAATATTGGGAATTTAATAAAATGACGGAACATAATATGATTGAATAGATTTCAGAAAATTTCAAAATGATATAATGTATTTAAATATATCTAAGTGTTTTTAACATAGATTTTTTTTCAGCTAAAAAATTATGGCT
Source organism: Talpa europaea (assembly GCF_964194135.1). NCBI lineage: Eukaryota > Metazoa > Chordata > Mammalia > Eulipotyphla > Talpidae > Talpa > Talpa europaea. The sequence continues at coordinate 71,974,762 of NC_140068.1, forward strand.
CCTGTAGTAAGAATTTGTTGCTTTTTTTAATAAAAAATGGAAAGAATAAAATCAGCCATAATTTTACTATCTAAAGAAGTGAATTCTTTACATTTTGGTGAATTTTCTCTCTGAATAAGCACATATAAATTCTACGCAGATTTATTTGCATAATTCTGTAGCTCTAAATTTGACTATAAATAGATGCACATTTTCATGCCATTATTAATTCATCAATATTCTATTGATATTAAGTAGGTGTGATGTTTTCTTACCTATTTCTTACCTATATTCTTACCAGTGTAATAAAAGACACTGAAGTAAATTATAACTTTTCATTTTTACAAATAATTTTATAATGATAACACTTGAATAGAGAATTCACCTCATTTCAGGTTATTATCTTAGGCTTACTGCAGGGGACCATAAAATAAGGTTAAACATTAATTGCACATACACAACTTTTCACAAAATTGTGAACACCTTTCCAAATCATTTGTACCAGGAAGACTTCCCAACTCAGTTCCAACAATGGAAGTTTCACCAAATCCTTTCCAAGTAATATTAAATAGATAATATCTATGTCCCATTGGCATGGCTTACCTGACACTCATAAGTGGTTAGTCCTCATGGTATCCCTCCTTTCTCAAGAGTAATTTTCACTTTTGTAATTATTTATTAAAGAAACTTCTTATGATGGTTGTCTTTCCTCAGTGACTGTTAATACTGTTTTCTTTGCTGGCCTGTTTTCTTTCACTTTACTGGTAACTATCAGAAGATTGCAAGGCTTAGTTATGTAGAGTCATAGACCAGAACACTAACTCAGATGTGAATCAGTACATTTTGAAATTTTCTGACCTTAACCTTCACTGAATTTTACTATTCCTTGCCCTGCCATTAAGGAGGAATGGAAAAATTCAATGAAATATTTCCTTATATATTCTTTTTAAATAATGGCATTTCATATTAATATTTACTAAATTTTAGGTTTAGCTCCCAATCAGCAAGTTTTACATGCCTCCTGCCATCTCATACTGTGAGTCCAACCTAAGCCTTCTTGCCAACATTCCCCAGGTCTTCCTGACAATGAAGTTGGAGAAGGGCCCCTTTAAATCAATACTGATCACCTCCTGAGCTTCCTGTACCTCTATCATGAGTCTATTGGCTCAAATAGTATGGCGAGTCTATTTCTGAACTTATTATTGTGACCCAGGGACAATTCTTTGCAGATTGTCTTAAATTATATGAATTTGTTGTTGGTACTGAGGGAAACCCACTAACCCTAGACCACCTTCTCTTCCAACATGCTAATCCCAGTTAACTTCAGTAGCTTTTAGGAACTATTGCACTTCCTTATCTCAGGCCATTTCACTCAACAGAATGAACAATATTTTTTTTTTAATTTAACAGTGTAAAAGTTTATTAATAGATTTAGTATTCCATATTTAACATTTTTTAATATTTTATTTTATATAATTCTTACATCATTTTTCATTTTTGCACAATGTATGCATTTTCATTTTGTTTATATTCCCCATATAATTGCACGCCCCCTTATTTTGACCCTAGTCCTTCCTCTCCCAGTCCCTTCCTTCCTTCCCTCCCCCCCACCATAGTGTGTCTCTGGTTTATAGTTGCTTGTTGATTTAGATTTTTACTTTGTATTAATTAGTCTTTTTCCTGGTCCCTTATTCAGAATGAACAAATTTTTAAAAAACAAATTCACCTTCATGGCTCCTTTAATCTTCGGCTGGTTTTGCTCCATCCAGGGATCTTTCAGGGGTCCAGACATTTTAAATGAAATAGCTCAGAATACCTGTGGCTTTTCAGTAACATTAACTGCATGAAGAAATCGCGGTGACACAATTAGAAAACACTAGAGAAAGAAGGACAGAAGGAGAGAATTTGAGCATTTTGTCCTCCTATAGAGATTTGCCTATGGTTTAATGTAACAAATAACAGGCATTTCATACACTGGACACTCTATCTTGAGAGTCTCTTTTATTTCATTAAAAGTAACCGATTCTAGAAATATCAGAGAATGTAATAACTTTGCAGATTTTAACTTACTTTCGGAACAAAGTCTGGATTTCCTAGACTCTTACTTTTGCCTACTTCTTCAGTCTCAGGGTTTTCCATTTTATCTCAGAGCTTACTATATCCTAGCCATGAGACAGACTTTCAATTTCTTAATGCTTTAATAAGAAAAACAAACTCCTTTATGCCTAGTGCTTTTCTTAGCCCGTTTTCTTTACTGTGCTTGCTCTTCGGGCATTATCCTCTACCTTCCTTCTTCACCTGAGCTACCCCTGCAGGTTAAAGATAGTTTCTTAAATACCTACTCTCTCCTCTCTTCCCTCCCTCGCTCCTTTCTTTTCTTTCTTTCCTTTTGTTTTCTCTCTCCTCTTTCATTTTTTTTTTTGCAAGAAGTATACAAAAGCTTTCTGTTCCACAACTAGTTAATTCATTTTAAGTTATGCTTCTAAACCACCCTATGCAAATACTCCCTATGGACCCTAAATGATATTTTTTTTAAGTTTTACTGTAAAACTGATATGCAGTAAAATGTATATCCTCTAATCATAGAATTTGATACATTTTGATAGGTATTTATACACATGGGATCTTCAAAGCTATCAAGATAGTGAATATGTATGTGTGTGTGTGTATTTCCTTCACTTGTAATTTCTCTCTCTCTCATCCCTTTCTGCTTCCCTCCTTCACTCCATTTTAGGCTAACACTAAATCTGGGTTCTGTCTCTTTAGATTTATTTATATTTTCTTTTTTAAAAACTCTTACTATTTTGAAATTATTATTGACAAATAAGGAGGTGAAAAAAATACAGAGATATTCCCTATACCAAACATCTTGCTTTCCCTAGTGACAACAACTTATATAGCAATGGTAAAATAGCAAAACCAGAAAATTGTTATTAATGAATACTCTTAAGATCTATACTCTTACTAACTTTAAATATATTATGTGGCATCATCAGCCTCCCTGGTGGTGCATGGGGTTAAGCATAGCACTATGAAGCTGTCCACAACCTCTGTAGCACGAGTTCGATCCCCAGCTGGCCAGGGAGCTACCCACATGGTGCAGCAGACCTCTCCTTTCTTGCCCACTGCTCCCCTCATAAGTGTATTTCAGTACATCTGCCTGTTCAGCTCCCCACTCTGTCTCTGGTGAATCCTCTTAAACTCCTCCCCCCCACACCTCTGGCCTGTCCCCCAGTTCTTGTATGCATAAATAAATAAATCTTTAAAAATATATGTATCATACAGCATCATTAACTATAGTTATCATGCAGTTCTTGGCATCTTCACACTAATCTTATAACAGGAGTCTATACACTGGGCCATCTTACTCTTTTGTCCAGCCCTGCCTCAAGCAACCATGAATCTGTGTCTGTGTCCCTGAGTTTGGTTTTTTGTTTGCTTGTTAGGTTTTAGTTTGTTTTTGTTTTTTGTTTCAGATTCCACATGTAAGGGAGATCACGCAATCAAGTATCACATCTTTTAATTACTCATTTTCCCCAACTTTATCTATTGGTCTCCATCTTATTCTTTTTTTTTTTTTTTTAAGATTTATTTGTTTATGCCTATAAGAGCTGGGGTATAGGCCAGAGGTGCGGAGTGGGGGCGGGGGGGGGGCGGTGAGAGGATTCACCAGAGACAGAGTGGAGAACAGAAGAGGTGGATTGACTGAAATACACCACTGAGGGGAGCAGTGGGCAGGACAGGAGAGGTCTGCTGCACCATGTGGGTCAGCTCCTTTGAGTGCCGGGGATCGAACTCATTCAGTGCTGCAGTGGCTGCTGATAGTTTCATAGTGCTGCGACTTAACCCCTTGTGCCACCAGGGAGACGCCTCCACCTTATTCTTTACATTGAAACCAGTATGACCTCACATACCTGTTCATGGTATTCTGTTCATAAAAATCAACACAAACAAAACAGAAACCACTGTCACTTCTAAAATAATCCATGTCCTTTCACCTTGGCCATTCTTAGCCTTGAATTATCATACCTCATGTTTTCACATCACAACTCTTCACTCTATGGTATGTCAAACATTCCCTCTCTTAACTTGACATGCTCATTCCAGCCTGTGAGACTGTGCTCTGTATAAGACATACTTTCACTTCTCTCCACCCTGTCCCTGCCATACCTGATCTTGCTGCTACTCCTCTCTCAGTACCCACTTAGGGTTCACATCTTTCAGGAAGTCATCCATTATCACTGTCTCTCAAGTCGATTGTTATGCCTCTTCTCTGTTTTCTGAGAGCGCCTCTCTTTCCCATGTGTTAGAACTTATTAGAACATGTCTTAATTCAATAGTTATCAGTCTTCTCAGGCTGAAAGTTCTGTATGAACACAGACCATATATTTCTTAGTTAGCATTGTAATAAATAAAGCAACAGGAACAACAAAACACTGAGTCCTGTAACATTCAATAAATATTTGTTGAAATAAAATTAAAGTTCACATAGTTTCTCTTTCCATGTAATCATAAATATACTGAGTGTTAAGTAAAATGCATCTATTACTTTCCTGCTACCATAAGATTTGTTGAAACTGTGATTATTTTATATTACCTTGTTGGTGTGTTTCAGAACATAAAACTGCTGGGCTCACTAATATGTACTAGACAAGTACATATCTAGTGCTGACACATTGTTAGCACTGAATAAAATCTCTGTTTTTAAAGGAGAAACCAAAAATACTTATTTTTGTTAACTCATTACTTAGGAACACAAAAATTACCAAGCCTCTACAAGCAAATAACATTAAGTGATTTATAGGAACACAGATTTTTTTTCCCCAGTAAAGTCACACTTGTCAAGTCTAAATTTTTGTTATTCTGAGACCACTTATAATTTGCTGTGAAAACAAATCGATTGTAATAATTATAATGTAATTTTTATAATTGTAAAACTAGCAAACACTTTTTAACTGACTGTTAAATGATATTGTCCAAATAGACTTTGTACTTTAAAATTGTGAAGTGGGCCTCCCTGGTGGCACAAGGTGTTAAGAGACAACCTATGAAGCAATCCACAGCCACTGCAGCGCAAGTTCAATCCCTGGCCAGGGAGCAACCCACATAGCATAGCAGACCTCTACTGACTCGCTGGCTGCTCCCCTCAGCAGTGTATTTCAGTCAATCTGCCTGTTCTGTTCCCCGCCCTGTCTCTGGTGAATCCTCTCACCCTCCACACCTCTGGCCTGTCCCCCAGTTCCTGTATGCATAAATAAATAAATCTTAAAAAAATGAAATTGTGAAGTAACCTCAGTATTCTCACCTATTATTCATGTTGTTACCATACTTGATGTCATGTACCACTGCATTTAATTTTCTTCATGCTTGAATGTGGCTGCCTGAAATGTGATATGCTAAATTATTTGGTTTACTTTATTTTAAATATTGGAAAATAATCTATGGTATTGAATTAAGTCAATCACTGCCTTTATCAATTTAAAAACTGAAAATAAAAATTGAACTTGAAATACCAGAATATAAGACATCTTTTCAAAATTGAGTTCAGTTTTTGAAACTTTTACTGAGGTATCATTCTCATAAATGTACCCAAATAAATGAGTTTAATTAAAATATACAGTCAATTTTCATAGACTTTATGTAACTGTGCAAAGACACCAAGATCATAAAAAAAACAGAGCATTGCCAGGACAACATTAGATCCATCTCTCCATGGCTCATCAGTAACTCTCCAGGTTAACTGAAATCCTGACTTTAAACACAACATATACATTTTGCTTGTTTTTAAACTACATAAAAGAAATCACACAGAATGCACTCTTTTTTTTCTCAAATCATTCCTCCGATTTACGGTAATGAGGCCTTCATAGTGTTGCATGTAGCTGTTGATTGCTGTGGTGCTGGGCAGTGTTGCATTATTTGTATGTAGTATAAATTAATTTTCCATTCCTCCATGATAGACATTTGATAAATTTTTGAGTAGGACTTTGCTACATCCATGCTAATACTTGTTAGTATATTATTACTGTTGCTATTATTATTCTTTATATTTTAGCTTCAGTCATCCTGCAGCTAGGGATATATTACTGTTCTAATTTATATTTATTTGATGACTTATTAATATATTTATTTGATGACTTATTAATTGACTTAATATTGATTTGATGACTTATTAATTGACTTATTAATAACATTCTTTTTTATGTGTTTATTGGCCATTTAGGTATCCTTATTTGTGAAGCATCAATTTAGATTTTATACACATTTTTATTATTTTTTTGTTAGTTCAAATCTCTCTCTATATATAGGTATACACATACATATACACACGTATACACACAGACCAAACTTTTTATCCTTTGTTGTATTTATGTATTACAAATGTCTTTTTCAAACCTTTGGCCTTTCTTTTTTTTTTTTTTTAAAGATTTATTTATTTATTTATTTATTTATACAAGCACTGGGCACAGTCAGAAGCGCGGGAGGGTGAGAGAATTCACCAGAGCCAGAGGCAGGAGCAGAACAGGCAGAAGGACCAAGGTACACTGCTGAGGGGAGCAGCGGGCGGCAGGAGAGGTCTACACGCCATGCGGGACCCTCCTCCGGTGGCCAGGGAGCAGCTGGGGATCGAACCAGCGCCTCAGAGGCCACGGGCAGCTTCGCAACCAAGCACTCAACCGCTGCGCCACCAGGGAGGCCCTGGCCTTTCTTTTTTCCTCTTTATATGGCTCATTTTCATAAGCAGTATCTCTTAAGTTTAAAATATACTAATTTGGAGAACCCTGCTCCCCTCCCCCGCCCACAGAGGCGGCACTCTCCGACCGACCGGCAGAGACGAGGGAAACAACAAACCAAAACGCCCAACAAGAAAAACGGATGCAGCAAGCGGGACTGTGAGTGGAAAGGAACTATTTCAGCCACCACACCCCGTGAACGGGAGCTGAGGCGAACCCTGCAGGATCCACCACGGAGGTGAGCTCCACGCGCCATTAAAAAGAGAGCCCCGCCCACCAGGAGGAGACCAGCACCAGCACACAGCCCCGGCCACCCGGTAAGCTTGCTAGAAAGCGGCGCTCGGATTGCAGCTGCCCAGGTCCCCGCGCCTGCGACCTAGGCTTGCGGGGAGACGGCGGAGGCCCTCCCTGAGTGAGCAGGAACAAGGTGCCCAGGCAGGGGAGCGGGATTCAAAAGGCGCCATTCCCGCGCCACTGATCTGGGCTACAGCCCGCATCCTGGAACTGAGGGCTTCGGAACTGAGACCCGGGCAGAGGCCCTCCCTGAGTGAGCAGGAACAAGGCGCCCAGGCAGGGGAGCGGGATTCAAAAGGCGCCATTCCCGCGCCACTGATCTGGGCTACAGCCCGCGTCCTGGAACTGAGGGCTTTGGAACTGAGACCCGGGGCGCGAAATTAGGGGCGTGGGTTCCCCACGACGGTGGGGCACAAGGCAGACACAGCACCCCAAAGCCGTTGAGGTGTACCCTACCATCCCTGCTCTGCTCCCTGTCCCACGGGGTGGAAAATCAGCTCCCCAAGGGCTCTAGGAGAGATCTCTGGTGCCACCTAGCGTCTTGACCCCAGCACAGGCTACTGAAGGAGCTAGTGGCCAGCTGGGGAGTTAGCCCACACCGGGCCCCTTCTGAACAAGTAGTCTGAGCCCACAGGGAGAGCGAGCACCCACAGCCGGGGCAGACCAGGCGCGCAGAAGAGTGTGCCTGAGACCAGAAGCGCAGGGAGTCCCACATCACCATTTTAGAACAATGACATTTCTTCAGTAAAGACTACCTGCAGAAGGCTTCCTCAGGAGCCAGAGGTGAGCGGGGGAAGTTCGCCCACGCCAGACCCCCTCTGGCCTGCAGTCCAAGCCCAGAGGGGAGCAGGAACCCACCGCCGGGGCAGACCAGGCGCACAGGGGAGTGTGTCCCCACATCGGCATTTTAGAACAGGGACCTTTCTCCAGTAAAGGCTGCTTGAAACTGACAGATGACTCCTGGAAGAACCAGAGGGGAACAGAGAAGCCCACCCAAGATGCCGGCAAGTCCCAACAACACAGTGTCCCAACGCATACGGCAAATTAGAAAACAGACAGTAGGGAGGAGAAGAACCACACGCAACCTAGCAACTCTCCAGAGAAAAAGCACACCACAAAAAGAAAGCCAGCCCCCAGATTGCAACGACAATAACTTGGAAGAATTTCTGAGCCTTCCAGAAAGAGAATTTAAAATTGCCGTGATTAAAAAACTGACAGAAGTCATAAAGGAAAACAATGATAAGGGAAAAATAATCAACGATCAGAAGAATGCAATTGAGTCCCTAGAGAGGGAAAACAATGGTCAGAAGAAAGAAATTGAGTCCCTAAAGAGGGAAGTAAAAGAAATGCAGGAGATCAAAGAATTAATGGAAGAACTAAAGAATTCTGGGAAAAGCAATGAAAGCAGAATAGATGAAATGGAAGAACGAATAAGTAATCTGGAAGACACAGAAATAAAAAGAACCAAAACAGAAAAGGAAAGAGAAGTACGAAGGAAAAAGAACGAAGAAAGACTTCGGGAACTATCTGACTCCATGAGGAAAGGAAATATAAGAGTTATAGGAATACCAGAAGGAGAGGAGAGAGATGTAGGAACAGAGAAAATATTCAAAGAGATAATTGAAGAGAACTTCCCAAATGTGAAGAAGGAGCTGAAAATTGATATACAAGAAGCAAGAAGAACACCAAACTTCCACGACGAAAGGAAAAATACAGCAAGACACATAATAGTAAAGCTCCCAAGAATCCAGGACAAGGAAAAAATAATGAAGCTGGCAAGAGGGAAGAAACAGATAACATTCAAAGGAAAACCAATCAGGCTGACATCAGACTTCTCCGAAGAAACACTACGGGCAAGGAGAGAGTGGAGGGACATAGTCAACAGACTCCAAGAAAACAGATGCCAACCAAGAATACTCTATCCCGCAAAGCTCTCCTTCCTCTTTGAAGAAAGAATATGGACCTTCCCAGACAAACAGAAACTCCGGAATTTCATTGCAACTAAACCCCCACTCCAAAAAATACTACAAGGAGTCCTAAAGCCAGAACCTCAGAGCGACGAATAACAATGAAAGAAGGCCAAAAAAAAAAAAAAGTTATTAAAAGAATAAATAAATAAAATCAAAGGAAAGACAAACACAATGGCAAATACAGATGTTAACATATCAATATTAACTCTAAATGTAAATGGACTAAACTCTTCAATAAAAAGACACAGAGTTGCAGCCTGGATTAAGAAACAAAACCCAACCTTTTGCTGTCTCCAGGAAACACATTTAGCTACAAAAGATAAAAATAGGCTCAAAGTTAAAGGATGGAAAACAATCCTACAAGCAAATGGACCAAAAAAGAAAGCAGGAACAGCTATACTTATATCAGATAAAACAGATTTCAAACTCAAAAAGATAAAAAGAGACCCCAATGGTCACTACATTATGATCAAGGGGACAATACTTCAAGAAGAAATAACACTCATTAACATATACTCACCAAACGAAGGAGCACCAAAATATATCAGACAACTGTTGTCCTCTCTGAAAACAGACATCAGAGAAAACACATACGTAGTGGGAGACTTCAACACACCACTATCAACAATGGATAGATCAACAAGACAAAAAATAAGTAAAGAAACCAAAGCTCTAAATAAAGACCTAGAGCAATTGGGCTTAACAGACATCTATAGAACACTAAACCCTAAAAAAACGGAGTACACATTTTTCTCAAGCGCACACGGATCATTCTCCAGGATCGATCACATACTGGGGCACAAGACAAACATCAACAGATACACCAAGATTGAAATCATATCAACCATCTTTTCTGACCATGAAGGCATCAAACTAGAAATAAACCATAAAAAGAAGGCAAGGAACTTTCCTACCTCATGGAGATTAAAAACCACACTACTGGAAGACCATTGGACTAATGAGGAGATCAAAGAAGAAATTAAAAAATTTTTTGAATTGAACGACAAGGAGGACACCAATATCCTAAATGTATGGGATGCAGCAAAAGCAGTAATAAGAGGAAAATATATAGCAATAGAAGCTCACATCAAGAAACAAGAAAGAATGCAAAGAAACAACCTCATCTCGAAGCTCAAAGATCTAGAAAAAGAACAACAAAAAAACCCCAAAACCAGTAGAAGAAAAGAAATAATAAAAACCAAAGCAGAAATAAATGAAATTGAAACTAAAAAAACAATCCAAAAGATCAATGAAATCAAGAGCTGGTTCTTTGAAAAAATCAATAAAATAGACAAACCCCTAGCCAGGCTCACAAAGGAAAAAAGGGAGAAAGCACAAATAAACAGGATCATCAATGAAAGAGGAGAAATCACAACGGACACAGCAGAAATCAAAAGAATAATCAGTAACTACTATGAACAGTTATATGGAAACAAGTTTAACAATCTAGAGGAGATGGACAAATTCCTACAACTCTACAATCACCCAAAGCTAGATAAAGAAGAAATAGAACACCTAAACAGACCAATTACAATTAGCGAAATTGAAATGGTAATCAAAAACCTCCCCAAAAACAAAAGCCCAGGACTTGATGGATTTACAAATGAATTCTACCAAACATTCAGAGACGAATTAGTGCCTATCCTTCACAAACTCTTCCAAAAAATTGAGAAGGAAGGGACAATACCAAACACGTTCTATGAAGCCAACATTACACTAATACCAAAACCGAACAAGGACAACACAAAAAAGGAAAACTACAGGCCAATCTCCCTAATGAACACTGATGCAAAAATCCTCAATAAAATTTTAGCTATCAGAATCCAACAATGTATCCATAAGATAATTCACCACGACCAAGTTGGATTCATTCCAGGGGCACAAGGATGGTTTAACATCTGAAAATCAATCAACGTTATCCAACACATCAACAAAAAGAAATATAAAAACCATATGATAATATCAATAGATGCTGAGAAAGCTTTCGACAAAGTGCAACACCCATTCATGATAAAAGCCCTTGAAATTCTTGGGATACAAGGAACATACCTCAACATCATAAAGGCCATCTATGACAAGCCAACAGCCAGTATCATTCTCAATGGTGAAAAGCTGAAAGCAATTCCATTAAGATCTGGAACAAGACAAGGATGTCCACTCTCACCATTGCTTTTCAATATAATACTGGAAGTCCTAGCCAGGGCAATAAGACAAGAGAAAGACATCCAAGGAATCCAAATAGGAAAAGAAGAAGTCAAACTATCACTATTTGCAGACGATATGATATTATACATAGAGAACCCCAAAAACTCCACAGAAAAGCTAATTCAACTCATCAATCAGTTCAGTAAAGTGGCAGGATACAAAATCAACACGCAAAAGTCAGTAGCCTTCCTATACACAAACAATAAATCTGAAGAAGAAGAAATCAAAAAGACCATCCCTTTTGTTATTGAAACAAAAAAAATCAAATATTTGGGAATAAATCTAACAAAAGAGGTAAAGGACCTATACAAAGAAAACTATAAAACACTGTTAAAAGAAATAGAAGAAGACACAAAGAAATGGAGAGACATCCCCTGCTCATGGATTGGAAGAATAAACATTATTAAAATGGCCATCCTTCCAAAAGCAATATACAGATTCAATGCTATTCCAATCAAAATTTCAATGTCATTCTTCAAAGAAATAGAACAATTATTGATGAAATTCATATGGAATCACAAAAAACCCCGAATAGCCAAAGCTCTCCTGAAAAAAAAAGAAGGGAATGGAGGCATCAGACTCCCAGACTTCGAACTATACTACAAAGCCATAATCATCAAAACTGCATGGTATTGGAACAAGAACAGACATACAGACCAATGGAATCGAATAGAAAATCCAGAAATAAACCCACAGGTTTATGGTCAACTAATCTTTGACAAAGGAGCAAAGACTATGCATTGGAGCAAAGAAAGTTTGTTCAATAAATGGTGCTGGGAAAACTGGGTCGCTACATGCAAAAGAATGAAGCTTGACCACCACCTCACACCATACACAAAAATCAACTCAAAATGGATTAAAGAACTAGACATAAGACCTGAAACCATAAAATATATAGAAGGAAATATAGGCGAAACACTACGTGATTTGCACATCAAAGACATCTTTACAGACACATCACCCAAAGCAGTGATAGTGAAGGCAAAGATAAACAGCTGGGACTATATCAAATTAAAGAGCTTTTGCACAGCAAAAGAGACAATAACAAAAACAAAGAGAAACCCCACCAACTGGGAGAACATTTTTGCACCCAACACTAATGATAAAGGACTGATCACAAAAATCTGCAAAGAGCTGATGAGTCTCAACAACAACAAAGAAAATAATCCAGTCAAAAAATGGGCAGAAGAGCTTAAAAGAAACTTCTCTGAAGAGGAAATGCAAATGGCCAACAGGCATATGAAAAAATGTTCAACATCACTTGTCATCAGGGAAATGCAAATCAAAACTACCATGAGATACCATCTTACACCAGTGAGAATGGCACATATTAAAAAAACTAGCAACAACAAATGTTGGCGAGGGTGTGGAGAAAAAGGAACTCTTCTACACTGTTGGTGGAAGTGCAAACTGGTCCAACCACTGTGGAAAGCTGTGTGGAGATTTCTGGACCTACTAAACATAGAGCTTCCATATGACCCAGCAATTCCACTCCTAGGTATTTAACCAAAGGACACAGAAACATCAATTCCAAAGAACACCTGCACCCCTATGTTTATAGCAGCACTGTTTACAATAGCTAAGCTTTGGAAACAACCCAAATGCCCAAAAATAGATGACTGGATCAAGAAGATGTGGTACATATATACCATGGAATATTACTCAGCATTCAAAAAAGATAAACACATGCAATTTGCTGCAACATGGATGGCGCTGGAAGGGATCATGCTCAGCGAAATAAGCCAAAAAGAAAAAGAAAAATACCGGATGGTCTCACTCATAGCAGGAATCTAGAAAACTTAAATAAGGGACCAGGAAAATGAATAACTATAAGAAAGTGAAAATCAAAATCAACAAAAAACTATGAACCAGAGACACTTTTAGGGGGGCGGGGGCGGGAGGGGAGGGATTGGGGTCAGAATGGGGGGCTGCAATTGTATGGGGAATATAACAATAAAATTTATAAAAAAAAAAAATAAAAATAAAAGTCTACAATTATTTCAAGTTCAGCACCATAAAAAAAAATAAAATATACTAATTTGTTGGATTGTTTCAGCATTTTGGTTAGTGCAAACATTTATTTTCATAATCCGTACCTTAAAATTAAATATTTTGAAAGGTATATTTATAAAGTAGTAAGTATTTGGACTCTAAGACCTATTTTGTTCTGTGGAGTTTATGTATGTCATGACCTTAGGCATGATAGATAATTTTTCCTTGCCTCTATTTTCTCATTGCAAAGCAGAAACAAAGCAAAAACAAACAAACAAACAAACAAAAAAAAAACAAGAAAAATACCTATTTCCTTGTCTGAGTGCAAAAATAAAGTAAGACGTATATTATCATGAAGATTTTTGTACACTGTAAAGCACAGAACAAGTATAAGGCACTGATGCAGAGAGCTATTTTTTCCATGATAGGCACAATAGATTTTTATGTAGCATATTTTATGCCATGACTTCGTCAATGATCAGCTTGCTGAAATAAATAATATATTGGTAAATCAAGGTAACTTTTATCAGTTCATGGAGATCTCTAATACTATTTTGAATGAAATCCCTTCAATCAGTAAATCAATTAGTTCTTTTCTGCATAATATCAATAATCTTAAATTTCATTGTATAATTAAATATTCCTTGTTTAGAACTCACCACTTAAAAACTTATATTCTAGGGCCTCCCCAGTGGCGCAGCGGTAGAGCGCTGGGTTGCGAAGCTGCCCGCAGCCTCTGCGGCGCTGGTTCGATCCCCGGCTTCTCCCCGGCCACCAGAGGAGGGTCCCACATGGCGCGCAGACCTCTCCTGCCGCCCGCTGCTCCCCTCAGCAGTGTACTTCGGTCCTTCTGCCTGCTCTGCTCCCTGCTCTGGCTCTGGTGAATTCTCTCACCCTCCCGCGCTTCTGACTGTACCTAGTGCATGTATAAAACAAGAAACAAACAAATAAATAAATTTAAAAAAAAAACTTATATTCTATAAACTGTACCCAATAAAATAATTCAATCTTAAAGTATTGTCATTTTATAGAATCATATTTTTCAAATATTTTAATATAACATTTGAATCTATTAAATAACGCCTGTCAACTTTTGCACATTCAATTAACATTTAATGAGAATCTGTTAATATTAGGATAGACTCGATGATGTTTCATGAAAAATAACTTCAATCATTTACTGGCTTTAAATATCAAACTTACTTTTCACTCTGTCTACATATTCATTTCAAGTGAGTTACCATCTTTGATCCATTGCTTTCTTTATTTTTTTAAGATTTATTTATTTATGCATACAAGAACTGGGGTATGGACCAGAGGTGTGTGTGGGGGGGTGAGAGGATTCACCAGAGAGAGTGGGGAACAGAACAGGCAGACTGACTGAAATACACTGCTGAGAGGAGCAGCAGGTAAGACAGGAGAGGTCTGCTGTGCCATGTGGGTAGCTCCCTGGCCGGCCAGGGATCAAATTCATGTTGCAGAGGCTGCAGCTAGCCTCACAATGTTGTGGTTAACCCCTTGCACCACCAGTGAGGCCCTGATTCATTTATTTCTTACTCTGAATCCAAATGGAAGGATCAACCGCATTGACTATAGTGAGTAACAAAGATCATGGAGAGATTTATATGTCTAAGGATTGATTATAGATTTAAATTTATAAACAGGACAGCCCTAAAATGTTTTGAAAAGGAGAGAAACATCAATTTTTGTTGTATAGGGATGCTATAGTCCAGATGGGGAACTGATAGCAGTGTGAAAATAAAGTTAAGGGAATCCAGGTAGAGAGGATAAAGATCAGAGCAAATTTTCTTTTTTTCCTCAACATGGAAAAAAACAAACCAAAAAGTTTATAAGGTTATTTATAAACTTAACTTTGTTCTGGTACCACTTAGCAAAGCTTAAAAACATTTAAAAACATATTTTTCTACGACTAACAATGATTTTCGAACAAAGTTAAAGAGTATTTATAGAATTACAAAATATGCTGCACCTAGCTAATTAAACACACAATGTCTGGCATCAAGTAAAAAATTACCCAACATACAAAGAGGCAGAAATACCACTTAACATGAAGAGAAAAATCAATGAAAACATCCAAATTTATATATTGATTTATTTGACAAGGATATTAAAACAACCACTGTAAATGTATTCTTTCTATTTTAATAAGCTAGAGGAGAGTTTGAATATGTTCCACAGAGATGTGGAACACATTAAAAATATATAATATAGTGAAAACTTGGAGACAGGTGGGGGGGATAGGCCTGTGAGGAGTAGCAGGAAAAGGTGATAGAGTGCCACAAGAAAACCTCTCACATGATACATAAATCCATTTCCTATGACTGTGGCGATGTTCAGAATTGTTCATATATGGAGAATTTACAAAGGATATCCTTTAGCCATATGCAATTTTGTGTATGTAAATTATATGTCAATAGCACTTTAAAAATAACAAGGAGGTAATATACAATGAAACTTGGATACTGATTACAATGAGAATATGAATATAGTTTCATTTCTAAAGTTGCTTTGCAATTGTGTAAGTTATGTTGCCATAATATAATGAATAATGGAGGAACATCATTTAATGTAAAAGATAATTCATTAAATATGCCAAACTAGAGATTATATGAAGCATTCAGAATGAAATGACTTGTAGAACGCTTGATAATATATAGCAATGTGGAAGAATATTGTAAGATGGAATGTTTATGGAAGTCAATACTATAGCTAGCAGAGGACTCTACAATATTGATGGAGTCATGGTATTTATGAGGAAGATGTGATTCAGTATAATCTGTCAGATAAAAGATATGATTTTGAGTAAGTTCCTATGAAAAGAAGGATAAATATGGGACCACGAAAGGAACAAAATTTTTTTAGAAGAATGATTTGTTTATTTATGCATAGAAGAACTGGGGTACAGCCCAGATGTGCAGAGGGATGGTGAGAGGATTCACCAGAGACAGAGTGGGGAGTAAAACAGGCAGATATACTGAAATACACTGTTGAGGGGAGCAGCAGGCGATGCAGGAGAAGTCTGCTGTGCCATGTGACTTGCTCCCTGGCTGGAGATCGAACTCATGCTGCAGTGACTGGTGATAGCTTAATAGTGCTGTTTTTAACCCCGGAGCCACCAGGAAGGCAGTAAAGGAACAACCTTAAAGTTAAGTCAAGCCAAGCAAAATAAGGGCTCTAACAAGAGAGCAGAGCCAGATTAAAGTACAAAATCTAAAGTTAAAAGATGAAGGAAACTCTCAGAACATTAAAACATTTCAGAGCGCATGTTAAATGATGACAAAAACAACAGAGACAAAAAACTCAACAAATTTCTCTAAGAATTGAGAAATTGATGAATACACACAGGTAATTTTAAG
The DNA here is from genome assembly GCF_964194135.1 of Talpa europaea. Classification (NCBI taxonomy): domain Eukaryota; kingdom Metazoa; phylum Chordata; class Mammalia; order Eulipotyphla; family Talpidae; genus Talpa; species Talpa europaea. The sequence goes on from NC_140068.1 coordinate 71,991,313, forward strand.
ATGTAAAGATAGAAAGCTGAGGGAATCACAACTGATAGGAATATTTACTCTTTGTAATTTTGGAAAGAAAGATCAAAAGCCAAGAAAACAGTGTGTGCTAGTTTACAAACAACTTGCATAAAAAATATAACAGACACATAACATAGGAACATATAACAAAATGCAACTCATTTAATTGATATGTGATGATTTGATGAGTTCTGTGGGGGCTGCCTTATCTTATAAATCCAAAATAAATAAATAATTCCCATGACTTTTCATAAGTTATAAAGTGTTTAATTTGCCAGATGATTATAAAGTTTACATTAATGAAGTTATAAATGAAATATTTAGCCAAGAGTAGTTATTTTATTTACCCTTTGATTTCAGTTTTTTTTTTTAAAGATTTATTTATTTTATTTATACAAGGTACAGTCAGAAGTGTAGGAGGGTGAGAAAATCCACCAGAGCCAGAGCAGGGAACAGAACAGGCAGACTGACGAAGAAATACACTGCTGAGGGGAGCAGCGGGCATGGCAGGAGAGGTTTGCACACCAGGTGGGACCCTCGCCAAGCGGCTTGGGGATTGAACTGGCGCTGCAGAGGCTGCGGGCAGCTTCACAACCCAGTGTTCAACCGCTGCGCCTCCAGGGGAGGCCCTGATTTCAGTTGTTGATTGATGAAAGAAATTAAAGAAGACACTAGTAAATGGACAGGTATTTGGTGCTCAGGGATTGAAGAATTAAAACTTTTAAATTGTCTGCACTATCTACATCTATCTACAGATTCAATGAAATTCTTATTAAAACTCCAATAGCTTTTGTCACAGAAATAGGAAAAAAAGATTCTGAAATTTGTGTAGTATCACAAAAGGTCACAAACAGCCACAATGATAATGAAAGAGCAAAACTGAAGGCATCACACTTCTGATTTCAAACTCTATTATAGTTACACACACACACACACTCTCACACACACGGAGAGAGAGGGAGGGGGGGAGAGAGAGAGGGGGGGTACATGATAGAGAGATGACAGAGATGAGAGAGAGAAGAGACAGAGAGAGATGAGACAGATATGTGAGAGAGAGACTATTATAATGAAAATAGCATGGTTTGGCATACAACAGATACTTTGATCAAGAACAGAATAGAAAGCCCTGAACTAAATACACACATATATGGTTAATTATTTTAAATCAAAGAAATCAAAATACAGTGGAGAAAAGACAATCTCTTCAATAAATGGTGTTAGAAAAATTGGACAGTCACATTCAAAAACAAAAAAAAACAAAACAAATTGGACCCGTACCTTATACTATGCACAAAAATTCATTCAAAATGGATTGGAGAGTATGTGTAAAAAAGGGAACCCAACAGCATTGTTTATGGGAATGTATACAGCCACTATGAATAATGGTATGGAGTTTCCTTAAAAAAAAAATCAAAATAGTACTACCATATGGTCTAGCAATGAATTCTGGGTTTATCCAAAGACAATGGAATCACCACCTGATAGAAATATCTGTAATCCCATATTCATTGCATGATTATTCACAATTTCAGATATGGTAAATAATCTAAATGGCTGAATGAATGAATGAACAAAGAAAATATTGTAGATATATACAGTGAGATATTATTCAGCTGTTAAAAATAGGAAATTCTGCATTTTGCAATGATGTGAATAAACCTGTAGGGCTAAGTGAAATAAATCAGACACAGAAAGGTGAATACTATGTTATATCCTTTCTACATATGATGTTTGTTGTTTTTTGTAAGTAAATATAAATAAAGAGCAGAATTATGTTTGCCAGGGGCTGTGGGTAGGGGAAATGGGAAGGTCTTTGTTAAAGGTATAATTTTCCAGTTATAAATGGGTACTTTCTAAATAACTGACTTTCAACATGGTGAACATAAGTAATATGCACATTTGAGGGAGGGTTTTTTTACTTTTTTTTTTTTATAGAGGCATGTTTTCTTTCTTTCTTTATTTATTTGTTTCGTTTTTGTTTATACATGCACTGGGTACAGTCAGAAGCGCGGGAGGGTAAGAGAATTCACCAGAGCCAGAGCGGGGAGCAGAACAGGCAGAAGGACCGAAATACACTGCTGAGGGGAGCAGCGGGCGGCAGGAGAGGTCTGCGTGCCATGTGGGACCCTCCTCCAGTGGCCTGGGAGTAGCCGGGGATCGAACCGGGGCCGCAGAGGCTGCGGGCAGCTTCGCAACCCAGCGCTCAACCGCTGCGCCACCGGGGAGGCCCGGGAGGGTTTTTTTAAATGTGTTTTGTCCACTAAAATAAGTGATGGGGCCTCTTGAGCAAAGCACTGTGAACCTGTCTGCAGCCTCTGCAGTGCGGGATTGATTCCCGGCTGGCCAGGGAGAAACCCACCTGACGCAGCAGACCTCTCCTGTCTTGCCCGCTGCTCCCCTGAGCAGTGTATTTCGTCAGTCTGCCTGTTCTGTTCCCCGCTCTGTCTCTGGTGAATCCTCTCACCCTCCCATGCATCGGGTCTATACCCTGGTTCTGGTATAAATAAATACATCTTCAAAAAAATAAAATAAATGATGGCTCTAATTTTTATTGAAAACTGTATTTTAGCAATTTAGATGCTGAAATAATAGATGACTCCTCAAAAGTATAAGTTGTTTTAACTTGGAATAAATTGTGTGATTAATCTCTCATTCTGTTTTCCCTATTTTACATTAATATTTGGAATGGGAATGCATGCTTACTTGCATGATCTAAGTAATAGGTGTAGTTGACAATGATTCACCATTTTCCTCAAATCATTAAATGTCAGTTAAGAATTCATGGAAGAGAAAACCCAACTGTTCAGATAGCAGTGTTCCTTTTATATCATTGTCCTCCTGTGTGTGTCAATGATGGCAGACAATTGGACCTTTTTTTTTGTCCTGTTTGATATAAAGTAATATTGATTTGTTTCTTTATTTCATTATTCTAATGCTAGCCTCTAGCTATTGATTGGTGTCAGCAGGTCTTAAGCTGTAGAAAGAAAGAAAAAAAAGGATGCTGGTTACAAATAAATGTCCACCCAACAATTACTGATGGAAAATTACTAGAAGCAAAACAAAACACAACAAACAGCAACAGCAATAATAATAACATTTGAACATTTAATATGTCTGATACTATGCTAAGTACTTTCCACTTAATAATTAAAACATTCTATAAATCAGATTTTATAATTTGCTATAATTTACAGATTGGGTTATTAAAAATGAGAATAGGTAATGGGTATAAGATATTGCAGTTAAAAATTAAAAAAAGAGACAGTAACATACTAACTTTTCCACCTTATGAGATCTGGATAGAACAACAAAAATAAAAAACAAAACACAATATCCTAATACACAAGTTTCCGCCTACGCACATGCAAATTGATTGTGGGTATTTCCATTACAAGAAGACTTGTCACAAAGAAACATTCTCTGATAATGATCATTTTCTCTTTTACAAAATGTTTTGTACAGCTAATGATGAAAAGCCGGTTTAAATTTAGAGTAATTTTAAATTTTAGAAATTAGACCTGAAATACTACACTCAGCAGGATTTTACCTCAGGGATCTATAGTAATTTAAATTCTTTGAAACTTATTTTTCATCTGTGAAATAAGAATAATATTTAATATCTCAATAATAATATCTTCATCATTGTTGTAAAGATTCTGTAAACTAATATACGGGAAATGATTCATAAAGTGACTAACATGTACTGAATCCTCAGGAAATGGAACTATTATTTTCATGACCATCACCTTCATCACTGAGAATTGTATAAAGCCATCTTTTTGAAGGATATATATTATGATTGATACCAATGCAGGTTAATATCAAAAAGGTTTCTCATTCCCAAACTAGTTTGACTGCACAGCATGACTCAGATTTTTCTTGTTCTAAATAAACAGCAAAATAGGAAATGAAAATTCACTATAGTTATTCAATTATAAAGTATAATTTCAATGTAAAATAGATAAAGAAAGTCACCAGCTGATAACAAACTATTCTGTAGAGTTTTCTGTATCGGGAGGGAAGAAAATGAATATGTTGTTCTTCAACTTATAGCATTTTGATAAAATTAGAGTGACTTTATTGTGATTTTCATACCTCTTTATCAAATTCCTTGGATTGGTTAAGATCATGTTGAAAAAGACTGAATTTTCACTGAAAATACACTTTCCATATCTGATCTGCACTGTGTTTGGCATATTAGCTATATAACTTCACAGAAACTGAAATCTATGGTAGGGTGACCTACTTCTATGCAGCTGGTGGTTGTCAATTATGAAAACTTGCAAATTTTTTATTTCAAATCCTACTTTAAATGTTAGGCCATGCTTTTAATTATCTGAGCCACTGAAAGTACTGTTATGAATATAATGTGTTTAATATATACATATTTATTTGGTGTCTATAAAACATAGCTATACACATTTTAACTTTATTATATAGATTTATTCTATATAGTAATGTAGATTATAAAATATTTTCCCTCATATCTACATATCTATGTTATAGCAAATGAAGCTGGATTGTGATTTTTTAATGTTTTTCATAAAATATGACCTTATGGCATATATTTGATTGGATGGCTTCAAGCCATGCATTTCATAAGCCAAGCACATGAGGGCACATGGCACTAAGCAATCACAATCTTTTGTAGCAAGTTCTTTGACTAGAAAGATTTCATGAGCTTAAAGGTTAAAAATGAAATAAAATAATGGAAATAGAATTATACCTTCAGATAAAAAGTTGCAGTCCAAAGGAAAAAAAACTATGCTGATTAAAACTTGTTATTTAGTGTCACTTGTGTTAGATGGAAGAAAAACATTTTCAGAGCTTTCATCTATAATTATATTTGTGCATATTCAGGGTGGTATAGCTTAGTACTAGACAGAAATCCTATGACTTCCTGACATGCTGCTTAATTGAGGACACAAGAAAACAACAGCATTCAGTTGTTGGGTTAACATAAAAGGTAGAAGAATTAATTAACATTTTAATGATTGATTAAATTCTATCATTCAAGCTGTAGTATCAGACATTTTGGATGCAGTAAAAGTTCAATAAATATGTGTTGAATTAAAAATAATTAATTTACATTAACGTGAATAAGATAATACTTTTAGTATTGATGTTTTTTATTTTAATATATAACATTCATTTTCTGAAATCAAAATTAAAGGTAGATATCCAAGTTAGGAGATGCTGATTTTTGTAAACATGTTGGACAAGTACTAGTAGCTCTTATATTAAAAATATTTAAATCATGAACAAAGTGAAAATATGTACATGTATAAAAGTGTGCATTATGTTTGATAATAGAAAAGCTTAGTATAGCTTATGACTTTGATATTCGAGATGTTGCTTTCCTCAATAGTAAATATATGATTATATTGCCCTACATTGTTTGAAATTCTTATTTAAAAGGGTTTAAGTCATTTTGCTTCTGAATTATAGATAAAAACATCAGATGTCCTTCTATCAGTTGTCTCTTCTGTATTCAATGATTTCCATGAAAGGCAATTAGAATGAGATGCTTGGAAACGACAACAGGCCCTCACCTTTCACTGAGATCTTTCATTCCTGTAGAGAAGTTCTATAATAATTCTGCCAATTTTAACTTTCTCTGATTTCAATGGCTCTGTGTTGATGGAGAGAAAGCATCATCAGATACAGTTTAGTTCAAGAGCAGTCAATTTCTACTCTTGCTTTTGTCAACATGGATCTAATGTAGTGATTTGAACTCTGATGTCTTCAATCCTCTATTTATCCAAAAGGCATTTAAGGCTCCAACCTGTGAACATGTTTTGGTTGGTCAGTGATGTCTGTTCTGGAAACGGAGAAAAGACAGTAGCAGTCTCCATAGTGGCCTGCCCCACTATTACGTGTAGCCTATCCAGAGCTCCTAAGAATATTTTTCTTAGATAGGACAGAGCACCATATAGAGGGAGATTATGGAAACAATCACTTGTTTATAACTGATGCATCCTGAATACTAGGAGGATGTTGCATTGATAGTACTTAAGAAACCCAACAATGATGTTTTAACTCAACCTCTTACTAAATATATATCGTAGACTGACTTAAAAAATTTTGTATTACTAGTAACTTTCTATTGTGGTGGTTATGAAGATTTAATAATATATGAACCATGGTCAAGTTAATATTTGTACATAATAGAACCTCAGTAACTATTTTTATTCTTATCATATACCACCAACTTTTGTGTGAGTGTAAGGATGAATACTATTCATTTTCTTGAAAAAAATATACAAGTTAATGAAAAACAAGTCCAAATATGAATACATCTCTCACAAGTTTAAAAAATATGATTATTTACTATCATGGCAGTACTTCCAAAGAGTTTCATAAATAGGTTCTAAATTTTCACGTTCATGTTTCTGTAATTTTCTATTAAACTTAATGCCAAGATATGTTTCCACATATAATTTCTTTTTTTAATAATGCAACGTAGTAAGTGATCTAGCAAGTATTTGAACATTGTTAAAATTATTAAAAGAATTTCAGTAAGTTAATATATTGGATAGCTTCAATTAGCAAGATTCTATGACTGTAATAGGCATAGTTTAAAGTGACCACACTTTTTAAAAGTCTAATACATTTGGAAGAGAGCCTATATACAATTATAGAGTTATGGCCTTAGGACTATCCAGTATTTCTCAACAACAAAAAATTATCTCTGTTTCAGCTTTGGGGGAGGTAGAATCATTGGAATGGGAAAGTGCAGATGGTTAATTGGTATTAAAACTTGATTCAATTATCTAAAAAGCAACAAATAACCAGTGTTACCAAGGATGTGGAGTAAAGGCAACCTTTGTACACTCCTGGAGGGAATGTATAGTGGTATAATAATATGAAAAACAGTATGTAGGTTCACCACTAAATAAAAATTGAACTACCATATGATCCAGAAATCCCTCTTCTGTATACATATTCAAAGGAAATAAAATCAGTCACAAGGAGATCTGTGAATTTTCATGTCCACTACATCATTATTCAGACTAGTCAAGATATGGAAACGATCTATTGATAAATGCTGAGTGAATGAATAAATAACCAAAATGTGACACAACCACCCACACCCATGCATACATATACAGACACAGATGTTACTTAGCTTTTAAAAAAAATGTTTCTTCCATTATAGAAGCAGAGTACACCAGTGGTAACTAGGGACAGGGGGTGGAGGAAATGGGAAGATATTGGTCAAAAGATAGAAATTTGCAATTATATAGGAAGAATAAGTCTTATCTATAGTCCTAGAACTATGTTTAATAATACTGTACTAAGTAATGTACATTTCTTAAGAAGATAGACTTAAAAGATGGCAAATATGTTAGGAAAAGAGATATTGACTATCTTCAGGGTAGTAATCTCACTCTGTATATGTATATCAAGTCATAGTGTTATACACCGTAACTATTACTGAATGCTAGCTATTAAATAAAATTTGATTGTCTAGAAATAGCATGACTCAAGAGGGGAAAGTATGAATATATTCAAATCTAGGCTTGGCTAGTCACTACTCATATGACACTAGGTCACAAACAATATTTTTTTCTGCTCCAATTCCCTTACACTTAATAGGATTATGGTAATATTTTGTTTACAGAGTTATTGTGGGGATGAAATAATAGAGTGCATGTAGAGGGACTGACTCATATTAAACATTCATTATTCATGACATTCCTTTATGCTTGCCCTCATACATGTACTCCAATATTGAAACAGGAATACTTGCTTTCATCATAGTATGTGGGGTGTGGTGGAGTTGGGTGAAGAGATACAATGAACATTGACATAATCAGTTTTATATATCCACAAGTTTTAACTTCTAAAAGGTAAATTTGATCATGCTAACATCTTGTCAAAATTTACAAAGTCTTAAATTACAAATAAAATATCTTGCCATTGCTAACAAATCACAATATGAATTCTCTAATCATTTCTCCAAAAATATTTTTTGCAACCCTTCTATGGCAGACAGACCTTAGTGATTCTCATGATTTGCACTCCCCCATCCTGTATATTCCCATGATTAGGTATTGGCAAGATTGGTGACTTCCTTCTAACCAGGTGATTATGACAAAAAAAATGATTGATGGGTATCACTCCTTTGAGTATGCAATACTACAGATGGCTCATACTTGCTCACAGTCTCACTCTTTGCATACTGTAGCTTTAACAAAGCAAGCTGCGATAAATTCTACCACTGCAAGAAAATGAATTCTGCCAACAAACTTTTTTTTTTTTTGTCCTTGGTAAAGAATACATGGTTTTATTAAAACTACATGTTTTTCTGTTCATCTATATAATAGCCTTAAAATCATTCAACTAATAAACTTTCCCTTTTTAAAACTATTTTAGGCTGTCTGGCCCTAACATGGGGCCAAAGTTTGAATCTATTTTAGCGGATCAAATGATCTTATCTTGGCTCCCACCAAAAGATGATGGTGGAACTAAAATGACACACTTTAAAATTGAGAGAAGAGAATCTAGCAGGAAGACGTGGGTGGCGGTCTCCAGGAAACTTCTTACACTGTTGCTGGGAATGTAGACTGGCCCAGTCCCTATGGAAAGACTAAAAGAGGTCCCGTCATGCAAACCAGCAATCCCATTCCTAGGTATCTACCCCAAAATACAAGAACACTAGTTTGAAAGGAAGTCTGCACTGCAATTCTATTTATAGCTGTTCTATTTATAATAGCCATGATATGGGGACAACTTTGGTGGGGCTGTTAATAGATGGTTACCAACTATGCCAACTATGAACTCAGCCCTAGTCAAGTCATTGTTTTAATCTTACTAAGGACCCAGAGAAGTATTTCCAGGGCTTCCTACAGACACTATGAGATAAAAAGTATATATGTATTTTCCATTTATTAAATTCATGGAAACTTGTTATGTGACATAGAAAATTCATAACTACTTATTTATCAGCAAAACTGGCCATTATTGTTCATATACCAAGTTCAAGTGTTTATCATATTTTTAACTCAACTACATTTTAAGACCTGCTAAGTGATTTCTCTATTCACATTGCCCTATATTTTATTCATTTTAATGATATATTTGAAACTAATTTATTTTAAAACTTGTTATTTGACTCAACAGGAGATTTTAATCCCTATGTTTGTAGTGGTCCTTCTACATATCTGGACACTTGGAAGGAAAACAGGAGCTCAACATTGCCCATATCAGAGTCTGGTTCATATCTATTCAATTCCAACCAGTTGGCTTGACTATCTCACAAAATTAGTGTTTGGTTAAACATTTTCAAAAAAAGCTTTGTTTTGTGTCTTCCTGGTGGCGCAAGGGGTTAAGACACAGAACTATGAAGCTATCCACAGCCACTGCAGCACGAGTTTGATCCCAGGCCTGGGAAGTGACCCATATGGTACATCAGACCTGTACTGACTCGCCCTCTGCTCCCCTCAGCAGTGTATTTCAGTAAATCATCCTGTTTTGTTCCCCATTCTGTCTCAGGTGAATCCTCTCAGCACCCACACCTCTGGCCTGTACCCCAGTTCTTGTATGCATAAATAAATAAATCTTCGAAAAAAATTGCTTTTGTTTTATAATACCCATAAGTAACAAATGCTTCATATAAAGGAAAGTTAAAATTGGAATTAATTAGCAGGGTACCTATTTGTAGAATGTGCAATATTCTAAAAATAAAATGATGCTTTAAATTTAAAAGGACATCAAATGGAAAGTTATACAGACACTTCATCATTCTTTCTCCCTAAAAAAGTTTCCTGATCAAAATTTTGAGGCATAAAAATATAAACAGATATTCTCAATGATCATGAATATGTATACATAATATATGATAGACAAAGTAGGCTATCTCCAAAAATATCATTGTGCATTCAAATCTTGAAAAACTCGCTTCATTCATTTTGGGGGAATTTTAAAGCTCTTTTAACTGTGGAAAAGATAGAGGCATACACAAAGACAGGAAGTACATGGAATCATTACAAAATGGTTCTACAGAAATTAACCAAATTTTGGACTAACATGAGAGGAAGGGCATTCTTTTAATAATCATTTAGCATATAAAAATTAAAACTTAAATAATTTGAAACCTGTAACAGATGAAATAAAATGTACAGTAAAACAAAATTACTACCTTAAATTACAACTTGTAAGTATGAGGCTAATGTTAATGAGGTTGAGGTATTTCCCAGATATAATTTAGACTTTTTAAAGCACTCTATAACTGGGAATGCATGATGATAATGTAAAGTGAAAGAAAACCAAAGAATTTAAAGTGAGATATAAAATATGAGAAATGTCAGGATTTTTCAAAATTTATTTATATATACAGGAACTGGGGTGTAGGCCAGAGATGCAGGGGGTAAGAGGATTCACCAGAGACAAAGTGGGAGCAGAACAGGCAGATCTATTGAAATACACTGCTAAGGGGAGCAGCGGGCAAGACAGGAGAAGTCTGTTTTGCCAAGTGGGTTAGCTCCCTGGCGAAGGATCAAACTCAGGCCACAGCAGTGATAGCATGATAGCACTGAGACTTAACTCTTACACCACAAAGGAGGGCCCAAAATATCAGTTCTTACTACATATTGGGTATTCAAGAAATATTTGTTAAGCAAATCAATGATTCTCAGAAGAAGAAGACCTACAGATTACCAACAGTTACATGAAAAAATGTCTATCATCACTTCTCATTAAAGAAATGCAAACCAAAACAAGAATGAAGTATTACCTCACACATGTGAGAATGGCTAATGTCTTAGAGACAAATATTGGGGATTGTACAGGTAAAATCTGTACACTGTTGGTGGGAATGTAAATTGGGCAGAAATATGGAAATTCATCAAAAATTTAATAATTGAAATTCCATACAATCCCACTCTGGGTATTTACCAAAACCCAAACCAAAACAAACAAACTAATTTGAAAAGATAAATGAATCCCCATTTGATTGTAGCATTATTTGTAGCAGCTGAGAACTGGAAATTATTGGATATCAATAGATGACTGGAAAAAAAGATGTGGTATATATGTATGATGGAATTCTACTCAGCTATAAAATATATGAAATTTTGCCCTTTGAGACAGCATGAATGGACCTAGAATGTAATTGGCTTAGTAAAATAAGTCAGATGGAGAAAGAAAGACTTGGTATGATTTTGCCCAAATGTGCCACATACAGAAACCAACAGATGGATGAAATGAATAAGACAAAAACATAAACAAAAACAAAACCAACAATTAAACTAAATTTAGCTAATAGTTATTAGGAGGGAAAAGGGTAAGTATGATAGCTAAATAGAGTAAAAGGGATCAATTGTGTTCTGTAGGAGAGAATTGGTCTTTTAAGGTTGAACTAAATGTAGTACATGCACAGGTTTAGTTTTAAAGATGCTCACCTGAAAGTTACATAATGTTATAATCCAATGTTACTTCACTATAAATAAATAAACAAATAAATAAGTAATAATGAAGTGATATCATTAATTTGTTTACATTTTAAACTTAAGTCTCATATAAATATTAGGTGTTGATAAAATATTTAATGAATGTTTAATGATATTATCAGTAATTTAATCTTCCCATATTTTTTAGGAGAAAGTACAGTCACTGTGAAATTAGTATAATCTACCCAATTCTTCTATTACATCACCATAAAATAATAATATACTTGATAGTGGTTTAAATTCCCATACTTTTGGTGAAGACATTTATGTGTTTTCAAGTTTAGTCACTTTTTTTAAAAGATTTATTTATTTATGCATATAAGAACTAGGGTATAAGCCAGAGGTGTGGGGGGGGGGGGTTGAGAGGGTTCACCAGAGACAGAGTGGGGAATCAAAACAGGCAGATTGACTGAAATACACTGCTGAGGGGAGCAGAGGGCAATTCAGGAGAGGTCTGCTGTGCCACATGGGTAGCTCCCTGGCTGGGTATCAAATTCATGCTGTGGTGGCTGTGGATAGCCTCATAAGTTGCATCTTAACCCTTTGTGCCACCAGGGAGGCCTAAGTTTAGTCATCTTTGAATTATCAGCATCAATGGTTTATTCATCAACAATTATAAGGAATATATGCTACATTTCATTATGCAAGGTACTTCACCATCCAGGCCTGCCTGTGATTCTCAGTGGGTTCATACTTGGAGACTTCTGTGTATGTACTTGGACATACATGAACGTGAACAGAATATGTATGTGCATAAATATATGCTTGTGTGTAAGTATCTATGCATGTGGAAAGTACATATAAATTATGGAAAAAAATAATACAGATTATTTGCTTATACGAGCATTTCATTATCTAGGGGATCTAACTACCAGGCTATTGAAAGCAGTACTATGATGCAGAGATATCAACTTCTTCAGAGTGAGACAAGCATGGAGTTAAACTGAATTCCTTAAAAATAGTTGTTTTTGATCAAAACAGGTTTACCTTTTTACCTTCCTTCAAATTGAGTGGAACATATCCAAAGCATTGAAACTGCACATACCAAATTCTTTTAATTCTGAACTTTAAAATAGCTCCCATACTTACCTTGCCAAAAATGCAAGATGTTGCTTTTGAAATTATGTCTGTTTTATCCCTGCTAATCTAAAACATATTATAATGGTAGAGAAAATGAAATCAGGGATTAGCCAATGGACTATATGTCATATAATATTGTAAACAAATGGTATATATTTGTTTCAATGTATTCAATATAAATTTGATACAGATATTAATAGTATTACGAATATATATTCTCTCTACTGTATAAGTTGAAAGCATGAACTTGAATTCTACTCTAGTTTCCACCGATTTGTCTCACTAGCCCTAAATCTCTTCATCTTGAAGATACAGAAACTAATCATATTCACCCCAGAGATATGTTAGGTGCACTAAAAAAAGAAAAACTTTAGCACAAGGACAACTAGATATTACTCTTATTAGTCCAACATCAACCTGTTAGCAGCATATAGCTAAATATTGCTTTTGTTTTAAATTTAAGAGTAGTTAAATAAAACATACTACATAAAATAAAAAAAAATCATGCCTAATTTCTAAGCAGTATGCTGTATTACTTATCTTTAAAAAAATATAAGCCCCTAGGGCAAGAAATACATGCTACAAATTTAATTCTGTGTCAATTTTCCGCAGCTGTAAATACAACAACAGCTTTTTCCTCTGAAGAGAAGCAACATTTTCCCAGTGGCAGAAAACCTTTCACTTACCTGCCAAACACTACTTTTCTGCCCCTATTATTCCTCTAACTTCTAAAGATAAGTTTGTAGACTATGTGAGTTATTATGTGCTTCTCTCTCCAAGTTACAACATATGCTTGCCCGAGGAGGTTTGCAAACCTTGGTTAATATTAATGAAACAATTTGGGGCAGAAGCAGCCCTGCAAACAATCTTTGTCTTCACGGGCTATGCTCCAGCTCCTCATTATACACCAGAAATTTTTCTTTTACATTCAATTACAGATTCTTAAGTAATATTTTTCCCTGGCAACGTAAGTTTTTTAAGCATTAGAGAAGAAAAATAAGTCAACTTTTCTTTTCGAAGAGCATTCACTTCTCATGTTTACATACCAAGTGCTGTTGACAACCTAAGTAAGTGACTCGCTGGTCAGGGAGATGCCATGTGCTCCTTTGAGAAAATGAGTGACTTACAACTCATGATCTGAAATAAAACTTGGATCCCTAAGGGTTAGTGGAGGGTCTGTCTGTAACAGCTCGTAGAAAGCAATATACTCTTGGTTGTGCACTCTTTGAACAGGCTTTTTCCAATATCTAGAAAACTCCTAGGTTTTAAACATTTTTAAATCTTCAGGGCACCACATATCTATTTAAAGTAGTAAAGACACCAATTAATAAAACAGTATCCATGGTTCTGTTTAGTGAAGTAATTGTCTCAGTGAATTCATAATTATTTTAATCTCATCAAAACTTCTACAAAATCTGGTGAATTATTATTTTTCATCTTTTTTGCCTCCCCATCACATTTTCCACAAAAGTTGTCTAGAACCCTCACCTCTTTTCTTTGACACTAAAATTAGCTTCTGCTAACAGATGAAGGCCACTCATCACTTTTCTTAACAACTAATATTCTACTTTTCTGAAACATATGGAAGGAAAAGAAGAAATTAACTTTTTTTTTTTGAGGCCTGCTCTCTTAGTTCTTGAAACTGCCATGGATATTAGTATCTTCCTACCATCCTGTAAATGAAAACATCTGGCCAGTGAAACAGAGAGACTTACTGAAGATCACACACACTGAGTTAATGACAGAGTATGTAAACTAAGTCAGGTGTCTCTGATGCTAATGTTCAAGCTGCTTTCTAAGGAACACAGCTCATTTTTGTCAAACACTGCCTGTGTTTTATCCTATTTCTGTCTTATCTAGCACCCAGTTTCTGCAGTTGCTACTTCTCTTAATTATATCTTAAAACATTTTCTCAATTATTTAAAGGTAACCTTGTTCTTGCCTTGCATAACACAAAATACAATGACCAGAAACTTCCTTCCTTTAAATTGGCTAGATTTTTACAAGCCAAATCTTTATTTCATTGACTAGTTATTGAAAGGATAACTAATAAGTATGGTCTTCATGATGTCAGAAATAACTTTCTTTTTAAACCCTTGCTATCTGGCTTTCATTGCCACCTATTTTATAAGATGTTCTTCAAGGTCATCAATTTTCCCACATTTACATAAATGCTCCCCTGGAATTTAGTGAAGCTTTCTTGTTTATTGGCTTCTATGAAACATAATTTGTTTCTTATGAAAATAATAACTATGCTACATTGTGTGTCAATAACTTTGCTAGAATCTATACATCTTTATCACATTTAATCCTAAAGTAATTCTTCAGCTTAGAAATCATTTTTTATTACAGATCAAGAAAAAGAGATTCATGGAGCTTATGTAAGTTTCCCAAGTTAGCAGAGTTACCTAAATATGATCCCTCTTTACTTTGTTCCAACGTGTCTTCCTTACTGATATTATTTCTTTCCTATATTCTCTATTTTATGGCATTCCCTATGATTGCTTGAAAGTATCTTCTCTGTCTCTTGATTAAGTTTTTTCCCCCCCTTTGGAAACACCATTTTCTATAATTCTGCTATCTTCACTAGGTAGACTTAAATGTGAATGTCACTGCTTTATCTCTCCTATGCCCTTCCTTTATTCTGCCTACACATCACCACCCTGAGAGTTTTACTTTCTTAATACTGCCAGTTGTGTCAATACTCTCAGCTAATTGGTTTTAAAAAATAATGCATTCACGCTCCTCCACACCTCCACTGTCTTGTTCTTAATTTCACTTTAGGACTGCTTCTGACCAGTGTTTCCTCTGCATTGATAATGCTATAAAGTATACCTGGCCTGGGTTGTTTTTGCCTAAGTTATCTCAATATCTTAGTACAAAGTCTTTTACAAAAAGTCAAATAAATTTCAAAATGTCAAATAAATCTTCCTAACATGTCTTCTTTCATAACATCAGGTTTTTTTTCCTCATAAACTCTATGGGATTTCTGCAATGTCAGGCAAATCACCCCTTCTTTTAGTGAGCCCCAACTTCTCTAATACAGTCAAACTCCCATAAGTTATCTGTGCTCAAGTCAATTGTGATTATTGTTATTTTTTAAAAGATTTATTTATTTATTTACTTATATAAGAACCGGGGTACAGGCCAGATATGTGGGAGGGTGAGAGGATTCACCGGAGACAGAGTGGGGAACAGAACAGGCAGACTGATGAAATACACTGCTGAGGGGAGCAGCGGGTGAGATAGGAGAGGTCTGTCATGCCATGTGGGATTCTCGCCTGCTGGATGGGATCAAACCTGCACTGCAGAGGCTGTGGACAGCTTCACAGCTCTGCGCTCAATGGCCTGCACCATCAGGGGAGGCCCAAGTCAACTGTAATTAAAGAAGTTAGATTTATTTATTATTTACTTTTGTTTGACTAATTTTGGTGACAAAGTCATCTCCCATGCAAACATTTTCTTGTAACTCTTATTTTTTTTTTTTAGATTATAAATAACTTGAAAGCAAGAACTGATATACATGAGTGTGTGTGTGCGGGTGTGTATGTATTTGTATGTATGACATCACAATGCATGGTATCTAAGAACACTGGTCACCCTGTGGTTTTTTGATCTATACTTTATGTAATTATGTATTTTCTAAAGAATTTTAAAGTTTGGGAGATTTTTGAGAAAAAAAAAAACTCTTTACATGAACATATCCACATGTGTATACATGAATATATATGCAAACATACATATGTATATATAATCTCTATATATGTATGTTAATATATAGTACCATTAGTTAATCTTGCATTTTAATTTGGGAATATTTTTAAATAAAGTTAATTTATTTGCATCTAATTGACTTTATTATTTGAGTGTTTTTTCCTACCTCTTGGTCATTTTCAATAAGCATTTTATGTCTCTATGATAAATCGTATTTTTTATGTATATCCAAGTTTTGATATCTATATTATACATAATTAGAATAGCACAGACAGTGTGAAAATGAGGGGGAAGAAAAAAACAGAACCATTAAGTAAAGGTCTCATATTTTAAATGGTACTTTTTTATTTTATTTTTTATGTATATGGATTCTGAATTTAGGTTATTATGCTTCTTTTTTTCATTGTCCATCTTTTCCTGATATATGCACCCACAGACAGATGAATGTAAGTATATATGCTGAGAAACTAAACCAAATTATTATAAGAATATGATTTTTTAGTACCATCCATAAAATAAAACATTTGATTTATGGAATTACCTGAAAATACATGACAATATTCCTTTTTTGTGCGTTCTATAGATTTTTTTATAGCTTGCACACAATTTGTTCATCTTCTACTAGCAGCTTGAAAAAGAATATTTATCTAGATATAAGAAGAAATAATAATTGGATGGCTAAAATCCATGCTGCCAACTGTTCCTTTCTAAAGGTATCAAATATAGTACTTAAATGTATTCAGTTGAGGAAAAATCAAATTTCTTGGCTTTAAAAATCAAGAAAATAATATTATATGATAAAGGCAACATAACATTGTGACAGACACAAAATGATCCCTTTACTCCCCTACAGTACCTACCCTCATAGCAGAGTCACATGAGCATGGTGACAAATGAAATTCATTCAGGCTGAAGTGGTAACAAAAGTCTATGCACAATTCTCCATTCTACCTTTTTCCTAAAGAGTTTACATAGTCCAAGAAATGCAGCTATATATGATAGCACTTCTATCAGTCTAGCCATTGAAAAATGATGGGACTTTGGACTCCTTTAAATCCACAAAATCACCACATTAACATACATTGTAAGCAAAAATAAATGTTGCCTTTGCTAAGCCACATGAATTTTATGAGTTAATTTGTTAGTGCAATACAACATTGCCTATACTATCAAATACAATGCCAATGTCAATTTAAGACAATGCCTTTATTAAAAGCATATTGTTTTAATATCAGTAATTCTTACTCAGAAAATAGATCTTCTGTAGAAAGAACAACATTCTGAAGGTAACCTTTACAGTAAATTAAACTCAAAAGAAAAGTTTACTAATCCAAATACTAAATTTTAGATAATGCCTGGTAGGTTTCAAAGTTGAAATACTTTAATCATTTAATGCTGACCAAAATACAAAATCCATGATGTAGAATACATTCAAAAGCAAATTGTTGTATATTGTTCCATTTTAGCTATCATATAACTATTAAAATAAAACACAGAAATGATCCCAAAAGACCATTAAAATGTATGCAGTAAGTAATCTAGGAGCTAAAAGCATCTATTTAATCTACTGCCACTGAAAAATGAAGTGTGAAAAGAAACAGGTACACATATATTTGAATGCACTTTATTATGAAATATAAATTATATAAAAAATCTTTATAAAGGCAACCTTGGGGCCTCCCTGGTGGCGCAGCGGTTGAGCGCTGGGTTGCGAAGCTGCCTGCAGACTCTGCAGCACCAGTTTGATCCCCGGCTGCCAGGTGAGGGTCCCACATGGTGCGCAGACCTCTCCTGCCGCCCGCAGCTTCCCTCAGCAGTGTATTTCATCAGTCTGCCTGTTCTGTTCCCCACTATAGCTCTGGTGAATTCTCTCACCCTCCCACGCTTCTGACTGTACCCAGTGCTTGTATAAATAAAAATAAATAAATAAATGAATGAATGAATAAATAAATAAATAAATTAAATAAAGGCAACCTTAACAGGAGATAATGTTAAAGAATAGTGTTCATTTCTTCATAAATATTTAGTATATATATCCTTATAATTCACATTCCTTAACAGCTTTGATTTCAAATACATCAGTAGTCATCTTTGTTTTGGGGAGCTGAGTGACATCTAAGGCCTCTTCCTATTTTGGAGCAGTAAGACATTTGCAAATCTGGTTATAGGCAAGATTCTAGCTTCTACTATATACTACAAAGTTAGGTACTGAATTTCTTCACTTTCGTCACTGGAGTTCTGGCTAGCTAGCCAAACTGAGTCAATTCAATGCTACCACCTGGAAATTTAACTCTGATTCCATGTCATGAAAAATTTGAGGTTAGTAGCCCCATCTACACTATATACAAAGTCTTTGTGGAAGCAGAGTTTTTCAGTATTCTGTGTGACTCTGTTTTCCTTCTGGTAGCCTTCCAATCACTTCCTTTCTTGCTTCTAGTAACCTACATCAGTTTCTGTTGTTTGAAACCAAGACCAGTAACAAATTCATCTTTGTTGAGGCTTATAATGTACCTTCTACATACTTGCATATTGATACTTACTGCCAAAAAACTTCCACAAAAATAAAATATATTGCATTTTTTGGCTATAAGTCTTAGGAAAGATCTGAAAAGCTTCATAATCACTCAACAGATGCTATTGAGTTTTAAAGAAATACTTTGTAAACATTGTAACAGGATGAAGTGCAGTCTGTTCTTCAGTTCTTAAATCAAGTCAGTCCACTGAATTTTAATGAATGTTTCACTCCAGATATTTTTCATCTCAGGTATGTGCATCCATTTAAATGAATAAATTGTACATTTTAGCCTTTACATTAAAAAAATAATCCATTTGTCCCATGGGGGCTGGGAGGAGGATTATGGTCAGAGGATCCATGAGCTTTATCCAAAAATAGGGCCGCCACAGGAGATGTAAGGAAATCCCTTTTTTAAGTTTATAGAGAGGGAAATTTATGTTTTGTGTTTTACACACCAAAGACTGCATTATTAATACCATAATGAATTATATACTATATTAGGAGACAAATAAAAAGGTTGAAAAGTTTGATATAATTGGTTTCCTTTACAACTTTAAAGGACATATCTGCTTTAAAGTCTGTTAGAAAGAGTCTATAATTATGTTTTAAATACAGGGTAAAATGATCACCACTTTTTTGGACACTCTCCAGGCAGTGTTTAATATGGTTTCTTTTTAACTATGCTTTGTGTTTCTCCTCTTAAAAAGGATATACCAAACAAGAGGAAACAAAAAAAGACATGTTTCCTCAAGGTTAAGTCACCAAGACTCTGAGTATTAACTCCCAATAGATTAGCGTGTAGAAAGAGATATGAGGAATTAGTCTGATGTTGCTCAGTAGAAACAATTATTCAGAGAATTGATGAGGATATTTAAGATGAATTTCCTGATGTGAATCTATGCCAGACTGTGCCTCCCCTTACAAATGCTAGAGAGCTAGTGCCTTTATGCGCAGTCCTGACACATCCACAAATCACTGGAAACACAGATTAGACAAATTTAGGAGCCCTTTGTTATTGCATAGGACATGTGACATTCTTTTTTGCCAGGCCACCTATGTAATGATGGACCTTCACTCCACTTGAATAGCAGCTGTCTCTCCCACCTTTATCTTAATCAGGTTCTTAATGCATCTGACCATTCTTAAGACTGTCTTCATCCTTCAAACCCACTTAATCATTCAGATGCCTGGACAGCAACTGAATAACCCTTTCTCATTCTCCTTTGTCTCAATCTGTACTAATTATAGAGACTGGGTTCTTGTATAAACATGGGCAGAGTTGACACGCATCACTTTCTCAGATATTGGAACTTGTTAGATTACTTTATTTTTGAACTTTCTATCCTTGCTTCCTTAGAATTGGCAGTGTATTGCTTCATACCCAAGTGTAAAATGCCAACTTTCTAAAGTGATCTGGTCTCATTTTCACGACAGATTAAACTCATCTTTTCCTTAGAATCCTCTTCCTCACAAATGATTTTCTTGTTCAAATTTAACTGCTTTATGCTATACTGTAAACATTTTCTTCTAGTTGTCCTCTTGGGATGTATGTGAGTGTATGTTTTCTTTATTGCATTCTTTAAGTGTGGGATATAGTAAGGTAGTTGGAAAAATAAGTTGGAGAGGGAAATAGTCTTTTATTTGTCTCAAGTTGTTTAAAATTCTCAATTTTTTAAATTTTTCCCCTATTGGGCATTCTTTCCAAAAGCCATTCATTTTGGTAGTTCTCTGTTAAACCTTTCAAGTTTTACATAATTTTATTTGATATCTGAAATATGTATTTATACTTCTATTATATTAACTCATATATATTAAACCATATAACTGACAAAAGAAGACTGACAAGAGAAGGAAACCATGGTATGCTAAACTCACAGTAAGAAAACACATATCATTTTACCACATATGAATTCACATAGTTCTATGGACCATGAAGGATACTTATTTTCAAGGTGCTTCCCTTTATTTGAGATTTTTTTTTTATTTTGTTACAGGAAGAAGCTAGAATAAATGGCATAGTCAGACATTAGTCTTCCTTTGTATTATGCATTTTATTTATACTTCTTTATTTTTGTGTATAAATTCTGCCATTTCTGTTTTTTTCCAAACCTCACAGTTTGAAAATGTGTTTGCTTCTCTATCATCACTATTAATAGTGAACTTCCATTTCAGAATACAAAAATCATAACATTTTGAGACAAAGTTAATAAATTATTAACTTTGTTAACAAGTGAGCTTTCAGGTCAATGATCATACCAACGATGGATGGAAAAAATATTATTTATTCATTTGTGAACAGAAACCTGCTTCTTTAGAATATTATTACTCACTTATTGATACTAGCTAAATGTTTTTTGTCTGAGTAGTCTTCCAACAATTTTCTAGTATTTGGATTACCTTAACATGCTATCTTTTCTTCTACTTGATATCATATTAATTTCCTGAAAATTTTTTTTCTATTTTTTTCTGTTATTTTTGTGTCTCAGAGCAGTAAAACTGAATGGTTTCAGTGGGAAAGGAAATATATAAATTAAAGATGACAATAGCACTGATAAGTACTCAAACAAATCCAGCGACTTGTGTGGCTTATCAACATTTGCTGTACTTTGAAGAATTCATTTCAGGGGAATATCATACTGGCTACTTAGGCAGGTCTCCACAGGATGGCAGTATGTTGGTATTATCAATATATAACATGAACTACTTCTGTAATGAATGTTAATCTTAGAAATTTCATTCTCAGAGGCAACAGACTCAATGGTAGCTAAAAGACATGCAAAATTCAGATTATTAATTTATATTTTTAAATATTGGTAGTTTCTTTCATTGATGTTTACCAACTACACTTCATGACAGGCAGGGAGTAATTCAGATTACAGTGACAAGGTTTCTTAGTATGTGTGGAATTTATCAAGGAAAAACATGAAATACTATTCATATTCAGTAAATTTTACCTACTGAAAAAACACTGAAATGCCCATTTCCACTTAACAAATGTTAACAACCCACAACCCCATCAAATAGATACTTAGTAATATTACTACTACTGAATCTACTATTATTAATACTACTAAAGCTACTGTATCTCTACCCTAATAGTTCTATTAGCTTTTATTGCTATTCCTTAGCATAACCCTAAAGACACTTCCTTGTCTCCAGTTCTCTCATGTACGCCATTGCTACAAAATTATACCTAGGTCTAGAATTCAATTTTTTAAGTCTACTTGCTTATAAATATAAGCCACCATGGTCCATGGTCAGCTTTATCCATGTTAAGACAATTTTTTTTCTACATCTACATTTATTCTGCCTTATTTATACATGGTCAGAAATTCTATCCAAAAAGATGTACATTACATATACTGGGACCTGTTATACTTCCTGACACCTGCCACCATTCACAGGTTATTTGCTAACTGCTAAAATTCTTCCCATAGATAGGATGGCTACTATTATTGCCACCATTTCACAGATGTGAACACTGAAGACTTGAGAAATTAAAGATTTTGTTAGTAGTCAACTTGCTATAAAACAATGTGACTTAACACATCAAGCTATTGTATGATTTTTGTGGATCAGGAATCTAGTCATATCTTAGAATAGACTTTTGCTTCAGGATAGCTCAAGAGGCTGCAATAAAGTTGTTATTTCAGGGACTATAATCTCATTCGATTGCTCAAGTAGAGTAGTACCTGCTTCTAAGTTCATGCTGTTGTCATTAGCAACATACACTTTCTTGCAGGCTGCTGTTGGCTGGAAGTCAACTTTGAGTTCCTTGCCACATGGGTCACACCCACATGCCAGCTTGCTTCATAGACACATATAAGTTGATAAGGCAATGAGAGGGTCTGTTAGCAAAATAGAAAATATCTTTTTAACCTAATCACAGAAGTGACATCTCAGTATCTTTATTGGTTAGATTCAAGTCACCAGGTCCAGCCCACACTTCAGGGAAGGGCATGACTACCAGGAAATGGAGATCTGCAGAGACCATCTTACAGCTAGCCTACCATCCTGCAATTATAAGCAAGAATAAGGACTTGCTCATAATATTTTGACACCAGGGCCCATTCTTTCAGCTACGCCAACAATTAAAAACAGCTGCTGCCCTCAGTGCTGAAACACATTGCAATTGTTTGCCTATATGATTCTCTGTTTCTACCCTATTTCTAGCAAATCTGCATCTAGGACACAGGATCCTTTCTAGCAGATTTAGAGAATAATCAGTTTATGAGCAAATTTCCACGGAAGCATCAGTTTAAGTTGATTTTGCTTATATTTGTTACAAGGAATGATACATGATATATACTTTTTAATATTTTAACTTATGGATGAGAATCTTTTTGTTGTGTAATTTAGTCTCCTCAAATTAAATATTTGGAACAAAATTATTTCTAAAGTTAGGCATATTTTTATGTAACACACTAATTTCTAATACTAAGGAAGCTATTCTAGATTAAATATATTGATCATCCAAAAATAATTTTTTACTACTGCAAGGCAGTATTGTATTTCCATATTATAAAGCCAAATGTAATTCTCAATTACTATTACTCTCCAAATTATAATGATGTACTTGAGTATTTGCACAGGTATGCAGGTCTAATAGTGTATATCATTCAAGACAAGAGGGAATTATTAAGTCTTGTAGCAGTGATGTTTTAAGTTCTCCTTCCCTCTTGTACATTTTTCTTAATATACAATATCATTATTAGGACGTTTCATAAAATAATCAGTCACATCCAGTGGTATCACAATTTTGCCAGTGGATATAAATTAAATATTTCCCACTGAATTATATTACAATATTTTAAATGATTTCTCTATTTTCAAATTATTTTCAGTAAGTGGGGATTTCAAATATTTCAGGTTTAGGCTTTTTGCCCCTCAGGCCCAGACTCTCACTCAAGTGGATATTGATTGATACATAAACACTTTACTAGACTAGTGGAGTATCTATTTATAAAAATTTGCAGTAGTTCTACTAAGACACAAAGTATCCCCACTTAATCTGTTTGTCTATAAATGTAAATTTTTGTCTTTCATGTCCCTGAAAGCAGTAAGAACCTTTTGTTAAGAACTGGTTCTAAAACACAGAAAGCTCTGTTTCTTCAGCAAATGTTAACAGGTTAATCCAAATTGCTATTACTGCTTTTACAAGGAAATCCTCAAAGTGCCCCAGATTTCTGAATAATCTCTTTAGATCTTGTGGCATTTCATAATCAACGCTCAGACTATTTGTACATCTCCCCTTTTATTTGCTATTCCATCCCTTGAGCTTTCTCAATTCTCCTAATTTTCCTTGTGATAGTCACTGAAAAAGTGTAACATTTCATATGAAGAAATACCATGCTTTCCTTACCTGAAAAAAAAATCAATATAAATTGTGGTTTCTTCTTCATTTTACTTAGCCATTGCCAAATATAACGATGACCCAAGGAAGGTCTTCTTCAAACTCATCAATGGTATTCTTTTCTACAATGCTTTTACTTGAAAAATTAGAAATCTACAATGCTTTTACTTGAAAAATTAAAAAAGAAAACCTAAGAACTTTATTATAGGTTAATTAACATGAATGTGTGAAGGATATAATCACTGTTGCTGCTTTTTCTTCTTGTATCATGTTATCAATTATGATTATTGGGTTAAAAAAATTGTGGTATATATGCTCAATCAAATACTACCAAGCTTTTGAAAAAGATGAAATAGTATCTTCAAGGACAAAATGGATAAATCTTGAAGTGATTATACTAAGTGAAATAAATCAGAAAGTGAAAGACAGATAATGGATGGTAGCGAATTTGTGGAATATCAATTAGTAAAGAAAACAAACTGGCAAAACATAACAAAAACAACTATCATAACAAAAATAATTCTGTGAAAAATATTGCAGTTATTGGAAGGGAATGGAGGAGGGGAAGAAAATGGGGGGCAATGGGATAGTATTTGGCACTGGAGCTTTGTTTGAAGTCCAGTGAAACATATGCACATGCTCAGGAGTGAAATGCATGCCCCAAATTATATAATTATATAAATATAATGTAAATAATAAAAATTTATAGAAATATTAAATTTATTGTTGAGTATAAATGTGAGACAACACATTTGGAAATATGTAGAAACCACATAATAAGAAAAATGAAAAAAAATAGAAACATGCAAACCTTTAATAAAATACTAAGCAAGTTGAGGAAGAGAATCTCACTGAGAATACAGTTGCATAAAATAATACCACTTTCATACACTTTGCTTTATATTAGAATTACATTTTGAGTACCTTAAAGATCATTTAAATCCCAGCTCCAAATACTCTGACTCACTAAATTTAGAAGGGGCCAGAACACTTTTAGTTTATAATATTGCTCATTAATGTTGATATGCAGCTAATCTTGAAATTCATTTAACTCCTTTGATATTAGGAATTAACATTATGCAACATGAATTTTTGTGTTGTAAAAATGTAAAATAGAAATAGTTATTTTTCATGAAAGATTGATTCTTATGGTTATTGTTACAGCATCAGATATTCATGGACTATGTAGACTGTATGGGTTCTACAGCAGAAAAAAAAAACAGAAATATACACACACTTGACTAAATCACATAATTTGAGAAAAAAATATCTTTTAAACCAATAGGAAGAACTAACTCCTAGGGTGAAGTCTGATGAACAGTAATCACAAAATGGAACATATCATTAAAAGTAAGTGTGGAAAGCAGAAAAATAGCCCTTTCCCTGTCAAATGTCAAGGTACTAATCTTTGGCTTTATGAATATATTACATGACACGATAAAAGAACATTAATATTGCTGATTGAACTACGGTTGCTAATCAACTGATTTTATGATGTAAAGATTATTCTCTACTAGCCAGGTAGACTCAATGAAAGCACAAGAGTCAATAAAAATGAAAGAGGGGGGCAGAAAAGTTGGTCAGAGTGGTGCAATATGAAAAAGACTTGCTGTTGCTGATACTGGATATAGAGAAATGAAGTCATGAGCCACAGAATGTAACTTCCTCTAGAAGCTTTTAAAAACAGAGAAATGTGCTCTCTCCTAGAGTCTCCACAAACGCAGCCTTGCAGATACCTTGATTTTAGCCCAGTGAAATACATTTGATGTTTCTAAATTACAGAGTTGTAAAATAATAAATTCATATCATTTTATAACACTAAATTTCCAATAATTTGTTATAACAACAATAGAAAATGAAAACATTAAGTAATCAGAATCCTAATGTGAGAATAAGGGAGATGAAACTTGTCAAAGCATAGAAAGCATTGTGAGGAAAAGTGAGATAAGTCTAGAAATGTGTGCAATCCAGGCACTAAAGATGTACTCTTTCTTCCAAGGTAGAGATAATGCAAGTGTTTTTCAAAATTGTACAAATGTTACTTGAAACTTTTTCCTTCTCATTTTCTGTTCTGTCAATACATTTCCTTTCCCTTTGTTCCCCCCCCCCCATCTTATTGACCTTTCTCCTTCCTTTTTCTCTTATTCTGTTCACAATGGAAACTTTAATTGGCTAAATTAATGTTACATGTAACTTATCTCAAAAAGAGTATCCTAGAGTACCCAGATAATTCTGGTCAGTAGAAAGAATGTTCCTATTGAAAAATGGCCAAATTAGCATTCAACTGTATACATTAATCTATGTGAGTTTAGTCAGTGAAATTCACTTTTTTTTCATTTTAATAAATGTTCCTTACTCCTTTTCAAGTGGAATTTTACTGAATTCCACAAAGCAGAGGTACAATCATTTTTATTTCTTAACACATGAAATTCTGTACAAAATATTAAACAATTTTAAATTCATTTACTTCTCACTAATCACTAGGATAGTGATCATCAATTTACAAAATAACTTAAATGATGCATTAAGTGATGCATTAAATCTTACTACATATACTCCCCAAATATTCTTTTTTTACCTCTTTCAGTCTATTCAGTACATGTACTTAGTCTGCTTAATTTTTCATTACTTTCTCACAGTTTTTTCTATTATCATATGGGTATCTGTTAGCTTTATAATAGTATAGTAGTATCTATAGAGGCAAGGCACAATTAAACTTTTTGGTAGCTCCCAACATGTAGTGACAAGGGCCCAGTTTTCTTTTAAGTAAATGTTATTTTTATGAAAAAAAATTCCATTAGCTTACATGGTGCATCAAGTATCCCACTGACCCTAGTTGGCAGCAGGTCAACAGAATTATATTATATAGAAAAAGTTTTAGCTAAACTATGATTTTATCATTATTTGCTAGAAATAAATTGAAAATGCTTTTTCTGCTTCAAGCTCTTCTTTGATTTGACTTTAGTATTTTACTCCTTATTTTTGTTATTATAATTAATAACAAATGTTACCATTGCATGATGATGAGAAACAGAAATTGCTTTTTATTTGTATAAAATAGAATCAGTTTGACATTTTACATTTTGATATTTAGTCAGTCCAAAATCCTCTCTAGTTACATGTTAGAATATGTGCTTACTATTAGCCATAATAATTTATTTTATGTTTCCTCATCCTTATTTTTCCACCTAGTAGAGTGACCGCTGAAATGCAAAATGATCAAAAATATCAAAATCCAAGGAGAAAATCAATGAAGACACTTGTCTACTTCTCTGATTCTCTACTTTTCATTATTGTTTCCCAAGAATAACACTTTGCTTTTTTTTTTTAGCTTTGCAGCCTGCTTCAGCAAAATTGAGTTCCTTCGCTCATAAATTTTCGCAAACATTCTATCACTCCTTTCTTATTTTTCATTCCAAGAGGTGATAAATGCTTTTTTTGAGAATCTATACTACTTCAACTCTTTAAATACTGTTTTCTATCAATGATAAATAAGTTTAGATGTGGTCAACTCCACTTCCTGCTCCTATAGTTTGAGAGATATGATGTTCATTGGATCAAATAAAAACAACTGTCACATTATTTGCTACTAGGGTATAAAGATTTAACTATGTTTATAACAAATCAACTTCTGTACTTGAAGGGTATTATTACTCATTATATTTTTTACTTGTTCATTCATTCAACCTACATATATTGAAAGTCAACTAATTTCCAAGTCCCTAATTTGAAGTATTATTTTCTATCCTTCAGTATGAAAGGAGACTTTTCCCCTCTCCTTTTGACTGCTTAAATTAACTTATTTTTAGTCACATATGCAGAAAAATTTAAATTTGTTACATACTTCTTTTACTAAAAACAAACATTTATTTGTCTTTGTTTGCTGTTTTGTAGATATGCCCAGAGGCAGTGAGTACATTTTTGTAAAGGAAAAGTAAATCTGTGGGATGTTGATAACAGACAATACTATTGCCAACTCTTCCATGAGCATTTGGTAGGAGGGATGGTTTATCTTTAACTCTAAGCATTTCCTAAAGTTCATTTGGTTAGAAATGAAACTACAACTATAAGTATTTCTATCTGAGAACTTGTATTTTTGGATATTAGATGGACTGTCATGACATTAAATTGTTTTAACAAAGTATTTTTTATTCCAAAACACATTATGTCAATCAAAGATATAAAAGATGGGTCTTAGAGAATGATGTGCAAAATTACTATTTACTATTTTAAAATATGTCTGAAATACTGAGTTCATCCAATCCTGGATAAACATTGGATAAAATATGCAGTGGTTTTTTTAGTTTTATAAAAATCTCAAACATTTCTAACAAGATATCTTGAATTTTTAATTAAATACAGCTTATTTGATTTATAATGAACAAATCCTAATATATTTGACTTTCAGATTTATCAACAATAATAAGGCTATATTATTAATCAATAATATAAGGGAAATATAAAGTTATGAAATGTTACATGTGATGTGACTGAATCTTAATGCCATCTATTTACTTATTCTTTTATGTTTTTATTTATTTATGCTAAAGTATCTTAAACTATTGTTTAATTAATTTTTGTTTTAATAACTTCATTACATTGGAAGAGGCTCTTTATAAATAATTATAGAATTATCTACTACTTAAAGCAGTACAAAACTTAACAAGGCAGACTTTAAACAGAGCACATGTACCATGTCCTAGTCACTTACAATACAATCTCTGGGAATATGTGCGATCTGTGAAAAATGAATACTCTCTTCCCCAAATTGTGCTTTAAGAACCATTCCCAAGAGGATCCCATTGATCTCAGTTAACCACAGCTCAGCTTCTGACAAGATTCAGAGTATCTGAGGCCAAGTAAGAAGACTTAGAGAGTTCTCTACAACCTAGATTATAAAGAAGAAAATGTGATATCAAGAACACTGGAAATTCTCAATTTAATTATATATATTTTCATCTAGTTGTTGAGAAATAGAAATTTTGATTTTTAATTTACAGAATAAAAATGGAACAGTAATCTGCCAAGATTCTGTGGGTACTTTTAAGGGACTGGAACAATATGTTTATCAAAATGAGAGCATAAGAGCAGATATTAACAAAAGATTAATTTTGAAATTTGGAAACCAATTTTCAATACAGTTCCAAGGGACTTAATTTTTATGGAAAATGACTCTCCTGATTCCCACTGTAAACATATTATATGATAGCTTGAGTGAAGAGATAATAATTAGGAAGATTTAGTAGTAAAAACAGTAGACCAGTGAATGATAAACAATAGCAAAAAATGACTTTTACTCAATATATACTTAATTAATTTACTTTTTCAGTATGTCCTTAAGATCAAGAATTGCAATGATACCTATTCCATTCTATAGTAATATTCAAATACCCCTGCTCTCAGTTATAAGGAACTAGGCAAATTATTTGTGCATATTATATATTATCAATTTGTCTGCCTGTTAAAAGCAGTTTGTGAGAATCTTTAAAATATTTTTATATTTTCCCAGCAATATAGTTTTTATGTAGAATCCCAGAAGTGGCAGCTTGGTACCAATACCATGGACAGCCATTCTTATTGTTTCAAATTGCAGAAAATACTGTAAGGGCTAGCAATAATATCACCCTTCATGTGTGGTCAACTTTAGTTTTCTTATCCGCCTTCAACAAATTCCTCATTTAAGCTCATCTGCAATTTTTGAATTATTAAAATCTGGTGGACTGGAAAATATCCCAGTTAATGTGAATCCACTATACTCAGGAAAGCTTATGTTCGGATTTATTTGTGACTTTGTCATGAACATACCATAACTGTCATCCTCCCATCTTTTATTTGTAAAATTTCAATAATTGTCATAAAATTAGAAAGTAGTAACATCCTTTTATATCACAATTTTATTATAACATTTTCAAACAAACGTAAAGGTTGAAAGAAAAATCGGTAAATTTCCAAGAACAGACTAACCAGATTTTATAATTTCAATATTTTACTGTATTTCCTTTACTATATTTCTCTTTGTTCTTTTACCCATCTAATTCACCTTGTTTTTTCACCTCGTTCACCTTGTTTTTTTTCTCAAGGAGCACAAATAAATGCAGATATCAGTATACTTTACCCCTAAACATTTCAGCATATACATCATCGGTAGTTTATGAAAATGTGTTCCTTTATATAGACCCTATATAAAGGGTTCCTCGATTCAATTCTATTCCTTGATTCAATGCTATTCAAAAAATATTGTTTTTTTACTTGTCTTTTACAGACATTTTTTCCTCCCTTCAGAATGTTCTAAAATCTTTACAGTATTTAAAGGTAATTCTTAATGATTTTCTATATAACATTTATATATAATTGATTCCCAGTTCACATTTGGATTCATGCTTTTTTCAGACTGTCTTAGAAACTTCAAATAAAGGATAGGCCATTACACTTTAAAGTCTGTCTAGTGTCATTCTCTGTGAAAATTCCCTTCTCAATTGTTGTTTACTTTGAACTCCACACTGGGAATAAGAACAGTGTGCAAAAAGGACCAAAGTAAACAGAACTTTCCATCCTCTCTCCATAACGTAGCTACTTACACCTTCAAAGGGGAAGGGAGGTTTATTTTTTGATTTGTATATATCTCTTGTTAAAATTGGAGTAACTCTTTTATGTAAAACAAGAAGAGAAATTGAAACTCATATGTGTCCAATAAATGCTTGATTTATTGTCATATTGAAATAGCTATTTATATTTTCCAAGTGTCACAAATGTATTACATTTAATGAATGGATTTAGCTTATTTGGAAATATACTTTTTATGTTTGTAATGTGATAGTTTTGCTTCTGACTTTTGCAGAGACAAGTTTATTATGAGCGACATAAATTAGACCTTACTAGTGTATAATTGCATTGAATACTAGAATGATGCATGACCAATAAATAAGTTATTTATGATAATAAAATATAAATATTATAATATTACTATGATATTCATTTATAAAATTCATTTATAAAATTACAGATTTTATAATTTAATAGAACATGCTTAATTTCATCCTTAGTGCATTATATAAAATAGGATCAAAAGGTTATTCTGTTTCTGGGCCTCCCTGGTGATGCAAGGGTTAAGCATCAGCACTGTGAAGCTATCCACAGCCACTGCAGCACAAGTTGGATCCTCAACTAGGGAGCTAACCCACATGGCACAGCAGACCTCACCTGTCTCGCCCAATGCTCCCCTCAGCATGTATTTCAGTAGGTCTGCCTGTTCTGCTTCCTATTCTGTCTCTGGTGAATCCTCTCACCACCACGCCCCCAACCCCCAACTCCTCTGGCCTACACTTGAGCTCTTGTATGCATAAATAAATAAATCTTAAAAAAAAAAAGTCCATTCTGTTTTCTTAAGGCAAAAGGCATGTTATACTGTTCAAGTAATCTGTCATTCGCTGCAAATATAAAAATTGATGCAATTTTAAGTTGTTTCAAGCTAAAGTTTTATTTAGTGTGAAATATTAACCAAAAATTGCAAATGGATGAGAATATTTATTTCACACCTCAAAAATGTCATTTAATAAGCTCTAAAAACTGACAGGAATATAGTTAAATACATGTAGACACATAGAGAAAATGCTTTTATTATTTTTCATTATATTGAATTGCTTTTATTTACAATGTACAGAAATCTGATTAGAGTTAAGAATGTAAGTCTAGTAAAAATCCTACAAAAATGATTATATATAATTCCAGCATTATATATTAATTGCTTAAAAGCAATTGTTGTTTACTTTGTTTAATTGCTTAAAAGCAATATCACTAGCAATTAATATCAATTTCTTGTTTTGCATAAAACATGCAATAGTATTAACTGCCTCCTGTTGGCCAAAATCAAATTCTATAAGAAAAGATGATTAATACAGTAAAAAAAAAAATGCCTAGCCATGAACAACAGGTTTAAAAAAAAGGTTTTCTGGTTAATGTGAAAGGAGCAGTATCTTTAATAAAACAACCCCCTACACAGTGGGCTGCACAGGAACCAGGTGAGACCTGGGTCTCACCTGCCATAGAAGAAGGAACTTTCTATTACTTAAGTTGAATTTGAAAAGATATAAATGCTCAGGGCACAGCAGTATGCAAGCAGTACAGAAGGGGTTCAGATAATTGTAAGCAATTTTAAAGAGGATGTGGACAGAAGCCTGTCCACTAGCTCAGAGCAACAAGCATCTCCTTTGGCTATGAAAACTTTCCATTCTCATCATTCTTCATGAGGAAATGTAATTAGATTTGATGCAGAAAAACATGGGTTATACCATTTATTTGATGCCTTGGTATTTTGCAAACCTGGTTCATCTCATGGAGGGATTGGTGGGCACTTGTTTACATGAAGGTTGGCTTCATTGAAGAACATTAATAAATTCTTGGGTCCCCTAAACCTCAAATGCTTATGGCAACATATCTCAAAATGAAAGACCTTCATTCTCCAGAGGGAGAGAAATTGAGGGCTCTGTGTTTACCAAACGACTAAGAGGCTAAAAAAAAGAGGCTTTTTTTTACAGTAGTTTCATACCAACTGAAAGGACTTCCTCTTAAACATGGGCTTTATACAATGAAGTTTTTCTACAGAATATCTCATGGCCAGTTATAGAACCAGTTATGGACATTACCCAAAATATATAAATACATAGAGCTCATCATACAGAAACTTCATACAGGATAATGAAAACACCACTTGCTGTTCTGGAAACAAAAGAGACATATTTCACATTTGTATTTCTCCCCAACCTCTCTTTGGAGAGGTGTGCTCTTTCTATGGCCTTTAGCTACCTTTATTCTCCTTAACTCTAGTGACCCCTAAGTCTGATTCCACAGACTTCAGAAACTCCCTTCATCTCAATCTACCCAGGGATATTTACTGACAAGTTTTAAGAAATTTGATCTGACTTTGAGACAGTAAGTTAGGTTCTTTTCTAAGACTTTGTTCTTTAAAGTATCTGCTTGGCCACAGAGCTATTATCTTCCCCACAAAGCTATTATCTTCCAAGCTTTGTTTTGTGTGGCCTCACAGAGTTTGCCTCCTATCAGCTAGAACCTCTAGAATGTTTCCTGATCCTTATGATTGTGGTGCTCTTGGTCAAAGC
This sequence comes from Talpa europaea, assembly GCF_964194135.1. NCBI lineage: Eukaryota > Metazoa > Chordata > Mammalia > Eulipotyphla > Talpidae > Talpa > Talpa europaea. Next base: position 72,024,553 of record NC_140068.1, read on the forward strand.
TTTCTCAAATCTGGTCTGTTCCTTCTTCCACATTCCTGCTTTCTGTGGTTTAGATATGGCTTTGAAAGGTTTACAGAACTTGTTTCTACTGAGCCCAGCTTCAGGTAACAGCCAGGAATGATGATTTTCTGGGATAAATGTCTATCACAGGTAAGGAGATTGCTAATACAGGGTTGAGGAAGCCAACCTTTGTTATAAATTTTATTAATACATTTAAAGTGGAATTTTCATCCACAATTCTATTGACACTAGAATATCAGAATTGCAGTAATGTAGTGATCATAGCACTTCCTGGAGAAAATTTTCCAATATACTGCCCCTCTTCTGCTGCCTAGAAAATAGACTAGGTACTATCTTGTGAAATTTTTGTGGTTTATAAAGTCTTCTGGATTTCCTAACATTATTGTTAATCATAGAAAAATCGACCTATGTTGATATCGCTCTGTTATGAAAATGTTGTTAGAACTCAATAAATATCTACCCCCTCCCCCTTAACTTTATACTACAGAGAAAAGAGTTCCAACTTAGCCACTTTTAGTGAGCTGGGCACAGAGTGCCCACTTTTGGAAAAGACTGACTGTGTGAAAGAGATTCCATAAAGTGCTTTTAAGAGGGGAGAACACGGTGCATTTTATTTTGCATAGCATTTAATTTCTTAAGGAAATTAAAAATATTTTTCATACCCTATTTTTTTCAAAATTCCATTTTGTTTTATTATCTATATATTTTCTAGTTCTGTGTTATAAGATTATGTAATGGATCAAATAAGTACTGGAGACAAATAAATGAATATAATAAATATATTCCAGAATTAGCCTACATTGGACAATTACTTGTTACTCTCTTCCATTAAACATTGCAAAGACTGTACAGTTGTCATCCAGGAACTTGCAAAGTGAAGAAAATACTTATATACAATTTTTTTATTTCAGGCAAGACTTAATCCTATGTTTTCTGCATTATATCAATGCCACTCTGAGAATTATTAAGACTCCACATTTTATATATTATCTAAAAATAATACTTAGAAAATTTTGATTAATGACTGCTATTTCCATATAATGGTAAAAAAGTAAAATAATATCAATCTCACTTGCCCACCTGCCTAACATATGGGAACATATGGAAATCTAAATCAAATTATAAGTGGTAATCCTCATTATGCATATTTTTTAATCTCCAAAAGAGCATTCCTCAGGGGAAATCCATAGTAAATAAGCCAATTTCAACCATTAGTTTCACAGACTTTCTTAAAAATGCCGATATACTCTATCCTCTCTTTAGCTCAAAAACATTCTGATTTCAATTCAAGGTTGAGCTGTAAAATCCATATTAGTTTCAGTCTGTAAAGAAATTTCTATTTCTGTTCATTTCAAAGTTGACACTAGGAATATTTGTTCCAGATTCTCTTATTTTCAACCTGTAGTTGACACAAAGATGATAGGGTGCAGGCAGGTTAACAAAGAGGGAAGCAGCTGATTATAAAAACAACCCAAAATGGTAATTTTCACGAACATAACTGACCCTTCGTTGGTGAATTTGTGTTGTGAATATGAGTAGCAGTTTGGGGAACAAGACAAACTGAAGAAACATGTTCTTCTGGATGGGAATAGCATGAATTAATTATACAGTCTGGTAATGTTGATTCAGTGTTGTTACATGAAAGTCAGAAACCTAACTTTTTAAAGAGATATTATGAGAAATTTTCCAATTTTTAATTATAAGTGACAGATTCCATTTAAAAAATAGAAGGGAAAAAGCCCACAACACATGCCAGTGGTCAATTAAAACTCATCAACCTGATCCATAAAATTTGAGGCCCAGCAGTATTCAACTTGTTCAAATTAACTCAAAAATTATTTTTCTTATTTTTCCCCAAAGTCCTACTTCTGGCTACAGCTATTATTCTGAGGAATGAGGTTTTGTTAGTTACTGTATTTCTTGCGATGCTTATTACAAAGACACTTGAGTAGTCCCAATGAACAATTCTCTAGAGCAATCATCAAATTAATCAAATTGTAGTCAGAGATTCTTAACCCACTTACTGAAGTATGGGGAAACTCCTGGGGTCTCCACCCAAGCTGCTGCCCTCTCCTTTTCCTGAAATCTTGGGGTCTGCGTTTCTTCTTTCACAATGATCTTAGTAGCAGCAATTTTTTTGCCTTGATATATTAGCCAAGTGCAAGGAAGAAGCCAGGCACTTGACAGGTAGGTGATTTTGCCTTAAAAATTTATATAACTTTATTGGAAATACTGTCCCACAGAGTAAATAGCAAAATCATTTAAGCCCTTCAATAAGTTTCTTTGACCTTATATCGCTTGATAGTATTTTGTTTGCTGTGGATTTTGTTCTGAAAGTTATATTCTCTTCATTCATATAGGTTCCTCCTATCTAGAAATACAACTCATGAAGGTCATTTGGGTGGGCTTTACAAATTATTTACTGGTTTATTTGAAGTCTTTCTTGATAGGACTAGAAAATATTATACAAAATATAAAAATCTCCTCTGCACTATTTAGAAACATGAATATTTTATACTTTGGAAGAACATTTCTAAATTCAGACTGCATTTCTGACTTGGTCAAGTGACTCTCATTCAATAACATTTGTACAAGTTTATTTACATCAAGTAATTTAGTACATAGCATGAAATTTCTTATGTTTGCAGATATTGCAGATGTAAGAGTAACTTTAATTTTCCAGTTGCCAAGCAGTCTCAAACACACTGCCCAAACCATCAATTATATTGTTAGCTAAAATGTGTCTTAAAAATCTAAAAATTGATGATAGAACTTTTACTGGGCCTTGTTGCTTTTTTTCTTTTTGATTTGCAGAATATACTGTGGAATATATATCTATGTTGCTGGAATACTGCCCTCATGGCTAAAAAATCACATACCCACATGGAATAAAATTTTATACCACTAGTCTTTATATGGCATAGTCTCACAAAATGAATCCACTACTCATTTGATTCCAAAGCATGGTGTGATTTTAAGGCCTTCCATCCTATGATGAGACTAGGTGATCAGATTGTTAGTCAGAGAATCAACAGGCGAACCATGCTCTCCAGCTATCTTCCTGAACATATGTCTCTCAGAGGGAACATTTTTTCTGAGGTCTAAAATGCTCTGTTAGTTTCTGAATGGCTGTATTAAAAGCTCTATTATCTCCTGTTCCTTTAAGCATGGAAAACATATCCTGGAGGTCAGGCCCCCTGAAGGGTGACTTTTTGTAAGACAACGGCAGAATTAAATGCAGTTACAACAGTTTTCAACATCTCCATTCACTTATATCATATTTGAACAACCCTTAATAATATCTTGAACCAAAAGTAGTTGAATCCACAGAAAGATTAAAAAGTTGTTTAAAATTACATGTAGTAACTGATATAGACAAATTCACATGATTCTCCTCAAAGTAATATGAAGTATCTGCTTCAGATAAGTTTGTGCAATACCATTCTTCATGACACTATACTTAAATCACTTTTATTAACATGCTTCTAAATGGAATATAATATTACTCCTCATCTCAAAATTTTTGTGAATACTGTATTATATACATTTTCTTGTACCCCAATAAGATGCAGTGAATGTAGCAGCACAGTTTTTTCTATTGTACAATTGCAAAAAAAAAAAAAAAAAAGGGCATTCAGGTTATAGTTGAATTCACATTTTTCAGTGCTAATTTGTGAAGATATTACTCATCTTTACCAGAGAATGGAAACATAAAAGAGGGATGATTCAAACCAAAACAGAGCTAAGATTTATCTTGCAGAAATTTTACCAATCTCCTGATTACAAAGAATAAGAAGTTAAAACCAGAACTACAAGTAAGGTTGTGTGTTATACACACTACATATTTATGCTCATATTCTTTGAGGGAGGGGATCAAATGGACTCTGTGTTGATTGGTTCTCTCCTCCAGGACTGAAAGATGTACTCACCCATTTTCCAGAGAGCTACCAATTGCCTTGCTCAAGGTCATGCTTTCTTCCCAAGGGCTGCTGCAGCTATTGACTGGCAGACACATAAGAATGCTAAGGCTTTGTCCTATCAGGAATATAACCTTCTTCTCTGAGTCTTTCCAAAGATGCTCATATGGAATGCCACCTGACAAAGAAGCAAGCAAAAGCGCTCAGTAACACTTGCTGAATGAGGTAATTAAACATAAACTGCCTAATGGGCTCTGAATTATTTTCATTTTGACTTCCTCTAAAATGTCATCAAAGGTTTCAGATGCATAATATGTTACGATATGACAGGATTAATTTTAAGCAATACATTTATGCACTCCTTTCTTTTGAATATTTAGTTAAAAAATCATGTATCCCTTGTCATAGTTAAGTGGGTAAGTGTGAGACTTCAATCACACCCAAGAATAAAACAACTAGGCATAAAAACGTGGTCAATTCTCTGTCTCTAATTACAATTAGAACTTAAGACCAGGTATACTTAATTTAAAAAGAGAGATTCTGCATGCAGGTGATTCCAGATTTGAAGTCAGTATATCTCAATGCCTATTTATTTTCTGTAGTACTATTTTGAAGGTTTTGAAATGGTCGTCAACTTTGATTAATTGCTTTAACTTTGTGAAATTAAAGTATGTCTTTTTTAATGAAATAGTATACATTTGAGGTTCATCATTTATTTTGTAAAATTTTTGATGTTTCATAAAACTTCCTGTTCTGGAGTGAAATTTTCCTGAAAATAAAAGATGAACCTTCAGGTATAACATCTGTTACCATGAATATAATAACATTCTCATTCAGCAGGAACAGCTGTAGCAACTGCAAGATCTCTCTGGAGAAAACTACCCTGGGAAATGAAAAAGCCCTGTAGAATTAGCATGGGCTAACATTGAGCAGAAATGTTAAGCTGTTCAATAAGTTTGTGTATACATGCAAAAGCAGAGTTTTATTTAACTTCTTGACATTTATGGATGTCTTGAAGTAAAAACCTTTCTGATTAGACATTAAAATAATATACGGGGAATTTTATATTAATGATATGTGTACACATCTGCATGGCTTTTTAATAGTGTCCTTACATTGTACAACATCATTCCAAAAACTTCTTCATATCATATTTTTAATACTGAGAGAAAAACATTTATCACTACAAGTTTCCATTTATAATAACACAAAACACAAAGTGTAAACTTTGTATCTGTGGGAACATAGAAAAATGACTGCATTGTGTATTGTAGAGTCTGTTGGAACTTTAATGTCTTATAGGCTGGGGTAGAGACTGCTAATATTTCTGGATATCAAATTCTTCTTTCCTTCTAGATACATAAGGAGATTGCATTTCCATGCTCTCTAGTAGCTAGATAGTGTCATGTGACTATTTCTAGTTAATGTGCTTTGAGCAGAAATAACATCATTTCCAGGACAAAGCATTTAATTGACAGTTTGAGACAATGTAGTGCCCCTTTCCTGCTGCACTGACCAAGGATGCCACCTATTGTAGACAGTAGAGCAGAAAGTTGGTGGAACATCTATCAAGCTTGAAGTCTGAGTAGTTACATGGAGGGTAAAGATCCTAAGATGACATTCAGACCCACAAAATTTTTGACAATTGAGAAATAAACCTTTGTAGTGTTAACTTAGTGACATTTTGTGATTGCGTATAACTATGTTATGATCCATCCTATCCTGATTTTTGAATGTAGCTGAAACATATTAGTCGGGAGCTTAATTAAATCTCACAAGAATATATTTTAACTGTATTATTTTTTAAATATTCATGATTTAAAAGACAACCCAAAAACATACTTCCTAAGAATGGGATAGTTTCATTTGAAAACATCAAATTATTATAACTAGATCAAGTTATATCTTTTTTTTTAAGATTTATTTATTCATGCATATAAGAACCGGGGTACAGGCCAGAGGCACAGGAGGGTGAGAGGATTCACCAGAGATAGAATGGGGAACAGAACAGGTGGACTGACTGAAAAACACTGCTGAGGGGAGCAGTGGGCGAGACAAGAGAGGTCTGCCGTGCCGTGTGGGTATCTCCCTGGCCTGCCTGGAATCGAACTGGCGCTGCAGAGGCTGCAGACAGCTTCACAGCACTGTGCTCAATGCGCTGCACTACTGGGGAGGCCCAAGTTATATCTTAATCATTGTTACCTCTATCAAACTGTATACTTACATCTTATGACAAAAATTAAATTTATATCATGAAAATTTTTTTTTTTCATTTTAGGTCTTCTCTTTGAAATTATAAATATCTATACTTTCCTACAATTATCTACAACTTATCCTACATTTCCTACAATGATATTCTTGGTTTATTTGCTACTATTTATCAAGTTTATTCTGTTAATACTGCCAATTAACATATTCCAATCCTGTCATTATTCCAGTGTTCTTAATTTTGTATTTTGTAAGTTCTTTAGGGAAATAGCTAAATAAAACATTATCAAATTCTATATATAATCATGTCAAGCAGGTATCATGACCTTTTTTACCCTCTTTCCTATGTTCTGTTTTTAATATTTTCTCAGTCAGATTCAAGTACATTTTCTTGCTAATTTTATTCCCAGAAGATAGATTCTTTTAGCTGATTCTCTGTTTTTTTTTTCTTTTCAAACTTTTAAATTACTGTATCATTCATATTTTATATGTTGGAAATTCTAGTTATATTTTTGCTTACAAAAGAAAACAAATAACAGAAACTCAGTTTAGCTGAAAGAGTTGCTTTGATTCCCCTACCCCCCTTAAAGATGAGATAATTAATGAGACAGAAATGAAAGCCATGTATTTAAAAATAAAAGTTAAAAAAAAGACTGATCTAGTCACATGACATAGACATAATGATGTATTTTTTAAAGTACAAATTGGGAGTCATGATTTGAAGACTGATTTTATGACTAGTAATGTTTATATAAAATACATTAAAATAACATAAAACCATAATAAACAATATAAATTTAGCAAGATACCTTAAATATAAAAAGTAAAGTAACATGTAACTAGGATTATCACAGAATGCACAGTGTTTATTCTAACAATATATAAGACATAATTCAGACATATAACATAGCAAACGATCATTAAATATAGGTAATACATGCCATAATTACCTATGTATAATATGCTTAAAGTGCAGAAATGATAAACCACAGTCATGGTAGAATGAGATAATACAAATGAATATGTTTTGAGACCTGAGGTAGCAATCATAGTTAAATAGAACCTTTATTGTTGGATTAGAGTCATATGATTAACACTGAATTACCTAAGCTATTTTCAAACACATAAGCCTACTAAGATTCAAGACATGATTTTGGTAATGTTAGATGATATTTGGCATGAGTTTCAAAGAATATCTGAAATTTATCTGCCAATGCTGTTTTTTCCTATGTGATTTCCTATTCAAGAAGGATCCATCACATAATGGAGGAAAATACCATCTCTTATTAAATAGACCAGTACCTGATACTCAAATGCAAGGTTCTAGTAAGGCTGGATTTCAGCAAATTTGAAGGGTTAGCCAAAAAAAAAGGGAAACCTCATTTTTTGTTCTTAAGTCTTTTGGCTGATTGGACATGACCTACCCACATTGATGAGGGCAATCTCCTTTACCTAGTTCCCTAGTTTAGCATTAATCACATCTACAAAATATCTTAATGGTAAGACAGATTAGTGTTATAGTAAATAACTGTATACTATAACCTAGCCACATTGACACATAGAACTAACCATCATCTCTCTCTAACATAAAATAAAAATCTTTGTAACTTATCACAGATTGGTTAGAAACAAGCTATAAGGACACGAAACAATCTTCCTTTAGTCTAACAAAGTGTGTTAAGAAAGTAGGGGTCAATATGGTTAAATTTTTCCTGGGGTTGGACCTAAAGCAGGGAACAGAGAGTTTCAAAGGCAACTATAAAAACAAATACTTTTTTCCCCATGAATAGTATCTTATCCTACCTATTCACAAACATGACACTACTTAAGTTTTGCAAATTGACCAAGGAGATATCAGCTATCCTGTCTCACAGGGGAAAATAAACCAGGATGGAGTGGGCAGAGGATGACTGGGAGAAAGCTTTACTTTCTTTCCAAAAGCCCTTGACTAAATCCATTTAAAAAATGGTAGCTTTTGGGTCTCGCCGGTGGTGCAGTGGTTGAGCACTGGGCTGCGAAGATGACCACAGCCTCTGCAACGCCGGTTCAATCCCCGGCCACAGGCGAGGGTCCCACATGGCGTGCAGACCTCTCCTGCCACACCCACTGCTCCCCTCAGCAGTGTGCTTCGTCAGTCTGCCTGTTCTGCTCCCCGCTCTGGCTCTGATGAATTCTCTCACCCTCCCGCGCTTCTGACGGTAACATGTGCTTGTATAAATAAATAAATAAATAAAATATATCAAATAAATAAATAAATAAATAAATAAATAATGGTAGCTCTGGTAGATCCTTCTAAGCATGATAGAAATTTCCTAGTGAGGAAGTGCTAGATAACTAACAACACTGGGGGGCGGTTCTCAAATAATGATGGGGGCAGAGGTTGATGGATAACACCTCAGGTGCCTTACCTCTGTGTGGGACAATTGTGTGGTATATTCTACCCAGTCTGCAGTGGGACTGAGCCCAGCAGCCTAGAGAAAGAATTCACTCATTATACACTCTGTAGTGGTTTCCTTTCTGTTTGTGTCACATCCCCACTGGTATTTCCCAGGATTATCTCTCAAATAAACCACTAGCAGAGGAATTCTTGACTCACTGCTTTGGGGATAGGGCATGGATGGGATCACAAATTAATACAAACACATATGAAATTCTTCACATCAGCTATATGAAAAAAATTTGAGAAAAGTTGCAGTAAAGTTGCAATAAAAAGTTGTTACCCTCTATAATTCATCATAATCCAATTTTATATCATGAAATATACTATTTTTCTTGTTACTATACTGAAAAACTACAGTTCTAGCTATTGAACTTTGAAAATAGCTGACCTAGAAAAAATTGTGTTTTATTCATAATCCTTAACTGTTACAAATATAAATTTCTTTACTAAAGATACATGTACTTTTTCTATTTATTTACACATTTTTTGAAAATTTACATTGCTTCTGTATTGAAAGACTTATTTATATTTAATGTTCCCCCAGAAGTCTTGCTAGGCAAGACACAACATGCAGAAGTCTTACAATTAAAATACCAATATATCTTTATAAATATATTTCCTGCCTTGTCTCCCTATGGCACTATAGTTTACCCTCCTCTCCCATAAGTCATCCCATTTCTCACCCATGATTTGAACTCCAGCAATTCTAAAGTCATTTTCTTGACTTTATGTACCCTCTAATACCCAAGCCTGCTCTTGCTATCCCTTTTCTTAAAACATCCTGTCAACCTGTCTGGTGGTTTTTACTTCACATTTTAAGCACAATTTTCAACATAATTTCCTTAAGCAATGATTTCTTTATAGTTATCGGACTATATTAGGTGTCTCTCTTATGTGTAGCTTGTTACTTGGTTTTTATTTTGTTGGTTATAAATCCTTGGTGAAAAACTTTTCTTGTAATCTCTGTATTTTACTTAGCATGCCATTATGTACTATTGTTATGGAAAATACACCTGCATTTCTAGGCTATATTCTTAAGGATTAGTCTTGTTGTTTGATTGACCTACTATTGTGTCTAGCAATCACAGTGTCTAGCACTGTTGCAAGATTTAGTAGGCATTTATGAAGTATTTGTTGAAAAAGTAAATGAACAAATGAATAAATGAAATAATACCAAAGAAAGTGACTTAATGTCTATCATGAACCATATATAATGTTAACATCTTTCTTAATAATGGAAAGACTGATAGTTATTGCATCTTTAAAGCACTGACATATTGGTTCCCAAATAAACAAAGCCAAAAAACAGCTCATGAATTTTCAACTTGGGTATTTTACTTGCGAAAATAACAATGCAACCTCTATATGCCAACTCAGTATCATTTTGACTCCAAAATGATTGTTCTTCATATACACACAAGGGAAACCCTTATTCCTTCTGTAAAGATATTTTTAATAAGTTTTTGAAATTTTATTAAATAATAAGCTCAGAAATACAATTTTCTGTCAAAGGAAATCACTACTACTTAGAATATACAATCTATAAGAGAATATTCCATTTAATAAGCATTTAACTTCAAATGCTATAGATGGCACACATATTTATGTGCACTATTCAAGACAAAATAGGTTTTCTCTGTATTTGTGGCCTTGGATATTCAATAACAGATAATTATATCTTGTCACAAATATGCTCCTAGGTTCTACATGAAGATGTGAAAACACAATTCAATGGGCTATAAGTACTCTAATGATCACCGCAGTACTGTTTATGATTGCAAAGCTATGGGAGAAACATAAGTGTTCGACAACAGATGAGTGGATTAAGAAGATGTGGTATATATACACAACGGAATATTACTCAGCTATAGAAAGAGATGAAATCTTGCTGTTTGTGACAACACGAAAGGATTGGAGGGGGTGATACTAAGTGAAATATTTCAGAAGGAAAAAGATTAATGCCAGATGATTTCATTCATATGGGGAATATAAAGAAACAAAACAAAGGAACAGATGAAAACTAAACCAAAACAAACCCTAGAAACCAGAATGAAGAATCAAGATAACCAGATTGGAAGAAAAGGGGAGGATGGGGAGCAAGGTGGGGAGAGAGCCCCATGGTCTGGCTCGAAGTCTGTGGGTGCCTTGTTGGTACATGTGTTGTGGTAACATACTTCTGAGGAGGTATGAGCCTATACCCCTAAATCACAGATGTTTCTATAGGCCAATGTCATCTCAATAAAAATGCAATTAAAAATGAAAATAATAATAAAATGTGCTCCTCACAAACTTCCTGAGGAAAAAAATTTTGTTCTGTGCACCTTCATATGCCCTCCTTTTTGGGCCTTATAAACACATTTTGAATTCAATCTTGTAGAGGCATTTTTACATTTAATCTAAATTATTAGAACATTTTCTATGATATAAACACTTAAAAAAAAGTGGCTTTTCATTTACCTGAACATGCCCAAGCAGTTTTTCTTTGTAAATTATACTTGAAAGACAATGCTAGCTAGCTACTTTACCCAAAGTCTGAGCCACAGAAGCAGACCAGTCTAATTGTATATTGTTACATGCTCCGGCTCATAGAAGGTCAGGAAATTTTAACTACAAAGAAGAAAAATTGAGTATGACATGCCTGAATTTCCACATTGTAAAAATAAAGTATTTCTAGCAGACATTGCCTTAAAGTGCTTCACTGGATTTTTTGTTGTTTACCATTAAATTATCATGAGAAGGTTTTGAAAGTCTTTATTCAACCCTTCCACTTAATATCTTTATATTAGCATGCTGTGTCAGAAGTCAGTCCTGGGACTGTGGCAATTACATGAGTGCTCACGGCGATTTTATGTGACCCAGGTACAATTATGCTATTTTCCTCTATGTCACAGACTATAGCTTCTTTCCTTTCTTCGAGAAATCCTTCCTTCTTTTTTCTTAGTAACTTTTCTTAATTATAGCCAAACATATTACATTGTATTGGCATCAATGTGTTTAGTATGTTTATTAATGGAATGAAATTTTATATCACTCCCTATTTAATGATTTTTAAATGTTACCATGCAATTAGGGAATCTGGAGATAGCTGTTGAAGTCAGGTATGTAGAAGGGACCCACATTCTGCAGAAAGATTGGAGTCGGGATTTTTCCTCTATACTATTTATTAGATGTGTGACCTTCATCATGTAAAATGCCATTTCTGAGACTCATTTTTCTCATATGTGAAGCTATGAAAATATCTCAGAGAGTTGTGATGGTTAGATAATAAACCATCCAGAAAGTATAAAATGGCACTTAAGAGCTTCTTGTCATCTTTTTTTTTTTCTTTTTGTACTTTCATCTTTATATGAAATAAAAGCAGTACTACTTTTCTTTAAATAAAATATCTGTAAGCCGATGAAAATCAAGACTCGGCCTGGGAAAATATTTAGGACACACGCTCAGACTTTAGAATGCTCCTATTTTAGCCTTATGTGTATCTTCCTTTCTTCTTACTCAAACCAGTTCTTAGGAAGTGATCTGCTAATTTTGTTTACTCAGAGTTGAGAATGACTCATGTGATTGAGTGCTCCCAGGGAAATTTGCATTTTAACAGCTCAAAATTTTACAGTGAACACATATTCCTTAGTAGTAAAACTTGGGGAAACTAGTAATGCTCAGCAGCTGAGGATCTATTTTCTTTTTAATCTGAACTCTCCATGATTAGACTCATATTAAACCACATAAACCTCTGTTCCGCTCCCTCATGCTGATTAAGAATATGAACACCTAGCTCTGAAAAGAGATAGATGTGCATGCCCTCATGAAGCAAGAGTTTCACATATTAAGGTACTTGACTGATTTGGGAATTAAGGATTACAGAGACACACTTGTCATGGAAGAGCCCTTTCAGTTACTGTCCTGAATCATTCATCTATCTTCAATGAAGCTGAATTGTTTAAAATTCTCTGTATCTTTAACCTCTGATTCATCACATTTCAATATATTCTATACTGTATTCTAATTTATCACAAGATTTTTCATACATTTTTTCCCTCTATCTTTAACATTTAAGTCTGCCATCTGCTTAATTTGTTTTACTGTGTAGGGTTTAGCTGGAAGCACAGTGAAAATACAGCACTTATGGTGAGTAGTTTTATTTTGCCAATAACCAAAAAAAAAAAAATGAATGTCTATGCATCACATAGGCAAATAAACTTAAACAGCAAATGGCCAAAGATAAGGGTCAGGGGCAACATTTTATTAAATGTTCTCAAGGAAGTATTTAAGTTGCATATTTGGGAAAGAGGATGAAAAGAAAGAAGGGCAAATGAAATAAAGAATAGAGGTACCAATAGAGCTAGAACTTGTATAAACTACAGTGTAGAAGAATAAACTGAAAGGGCTCTTCACACATGGTGTCAGGTATTTCCAGGTGCCAAAACAAAACCCTCCTTCTGTGTAGCATGACTTAGAAAATGACATGAAGTTCTTCCACTAAGAGTATCTTGCTTCATATGTCCTGGTTCATTATTAATCTGTCTGGAAATGGACATGAGTCAATTCACTCATCAATTCTATAATGTTGTATTCAAATCTATGATGAGTTAGTCATACTTATAAAGGAATTTGATGTCTGGGATCTGTATCTAGGCTACTGGATTTGAATTCCAGCTCTGCCATTTAATTGTTATTTATCATTGGAAAAATAGCATAAACATGACACATTATTGTCATCTACAAGATTATGATTATAATACCTCCTATATAATAGTCCTGAGTATTCAGTAGTTATGTGTTAATTGTACATTATGTATGAAAATTACTATTTTCCTGTAATTTCTTTGTATGATTATTCTATATTTTCATGAAGTGAAGGCGACAGATAAAATAATATAGATGTGTTAGTTGGGACTATAACATGGCTTAAGCTGGAGTGTTGGGGACTGGAGGAAATGTAACAGGGGATAGAATATTTTTATTGTGCAGATCTTGGTGCTAATCTCAGTTTTGGGAGAAGGAAAAGATTAGAAAAAGGATAAGGAAAGGTAAGATTGCTCTCACAAGATCACCTGAACTGAATAGGATTATCATGCAATGTAGGATAATCCACTTTTGATAGAAGGGGGAACTAAATAGAAAATAAGTGAAGTGTATATTAGTTTCACCCCATAGTAGTCCATAAAATATTTGTCTCCACATCCACATAGATTAAAAAAAAAAAAAAGCTGCAACATAACACAGCTATTTCCACTGAGGATGCATTTATGTTCTGTCCAAAGGTCAATAACCCCATTTTATTTGATGTTTGCACCCAATTCCAAGATAGGGATTCTTAGGTGATCTAACTTGCTTTTGTTCAGTATTGATGATCCCCTAGATCCATCAGTAACAAACAGTTATAAACTAAATCTAGACAGTCCCAAAAAGAAATAGAATGGAATAAAACCCATAGAATAAACACTCTTATATAGGCAAGGATAGAGGGAATTAATATTCATCAACCTTTGAGCACATATAACGCCTGCTGGACACAAGCCCCAGTCATCATTGTTCAATGGCAGGTGAGTCAATTTCTTGGTCACCCTCCACTCTGTTCTCTTATAGGATGCTTTCTGCTCATTTTCCTCCATGGCCACACATGAGATTATTGGAGTGGCTCCTGTTGGGGGGCAGAAATGTTTTTGTAAATAACTTTCCTTTCTTGTAAAATCTCAGAGTTGTTTGAATTGTTGTAGGCATTGCAAAGTTGCCAGGGTTAAAATTTCTCTAACAAAATAATGTCTTTAAAACTTCAACTGACTTTTGTTTGAATGCTCCCTGCTTCCTCCCTGAACTGTTCACCAGTGTCCAAGCTTGAGGAGTCTCATTTTGAATCTGAATTTTATTCTAGTCACTTCAGTCTCTTAGCAACCCATCTCAGTGATTCTGCCCAGGACAGTGGGGCCACAACTCTCTCCCTTAACTCCTAGTCCTTAACAATGGGGTTTCTCTTTTCTGTTTTTCAGACTAAAATATATATAATGTGTGTTTGAGTCTGGCTATGTCTTTATAACTTTGATATTTGGCTGGGCATGAATTTTTTAATGCATGTAAATATCATTTGTCTTGACTACCTAGGTTTTTAATGGTATCAATCTATCCATCTATCCATTTATATTCAGATTCCATTGAACAAAAATGTTTTTCCAAGAGTGGCAAAATTGTGGGAGAGACTGGCTAGCCTGACTTGAATCATGTGCCCATCTCTAAAATGATCACTGTGATCTCAGACAGTATTGTCAGGTTGATGGTGTACTCTGATTGGCCAGGTTTGGTGACATACTTGCTGATGGGCAGGGAGTATGAAAAGAGGGAGTCTTATAATGAACATAAGGACTGACTGGGTTTATTATGTAAAGATGGAATGCAAAAAAGACAAAGAATGGTCCATTTTATTTTTTTAATAAATTTTATTTTTTTATTCCCCATACAATTGCAATCCCCTTATTTTGACCCTAATCCCTCCCCTCCCCGCCCCCCACCACCCATGGAGTGTCTTTGGTTCATAGTTGTTTGTTGATTTTGATTTTCACTTTCTTATAGTTATTCATTTTCCTGGTCCCTTATTTAAATTTTTGAGATTCCTGCTATGAGTGAGACCATCCGGTATTTTTCTTTTTCTTACTGGCTTATTTTGCTGAGCATGATCCCTTCCAGTGCCATCTATGTTGCTGCAAATCGCATGTGTTTATCTTTTTTGAATGCTGAGTAATATTCCATGGTATATATGTACCACATCTTCTTGATACAGTCATCTATTTGTGGGCATTTGGGTTGTTTCCAAAGCTTAGCTATTGTAAACAGTGCTGCTATAAACATAGGGGTGCAGGTGTTCTTTGGAATTGATGTTTCTGTGTCCTTTGGGTAAACACCTAGGAGTGGAATTGCTGGATCATATGGAAGCTCTATGTTTAGTAGGTCCAGAAATCTCCACACAGCTCTCCATAGTGGTTGGACCAGTTTGCACTCCCACCAGCAGTGCAGGAGAGTTCCTTTTTCTCCACATCCTCGCCAGCATTTGTTGTTGCTAGTTTTTTTAATATGTGCCATAAAGAATGGTCCATTTTAATGAGACACTTAGGCTTGGCTGTGGAAGAAGCGATAAGGTTACATCTCAAAACTCTACAGGAGAGAGCTAGAAGGTGAGGTAACCAAATGTGGGAATAGGTTTAACATTTATACTTTATGCTGGATTGCTCCTCAGAACTGCTTTGGTCTTCTGGGGGGAAGCAAAGACACAATATCTGACAACATCCTTTTCTTCACCTTAGTTGGCTCAGATCAGAGATATACCCAGGCTTCCTTTTAAGGATGGCAATTTTCTCCCTGCAGCTAAGCAATCCCATATGAGTGTGTGAAATGTGTGCTATTTGTGTTGAGGAGGGTGAGGGAGAAGGGAACATGAAAGATACTTCTCTTTCCTCCTGTAAAGGAATAAAGGGACATAGCATACAGTGAAATGTACTGCACAGATGTGTTTTTTTAT
Source organism: Talpa europaea (assembly GCF_964194135.1). Taxonomy (NCBI): domain Eukaryota; kingdom Metazoa; phylum Chordata; class Mammalia; order Eulipotyphla; family Talpidae; genus Talpa; species Talpa europaea. The sequence continues at coordinate 72,040,646 of NC_140068.1, forward strand.
AGCGAAATTGTCCTTTACAAGTTTTCATTGAGTAAATACAATAACCTTTGATATATTATTACTACCTTAAAATTCTTAAAAGTCTTCTTGCTTTTTTAAATATTCTCCTACATGTAATATAAATCAATAATTTTGAATCATGAGCTGGAGACAATTCTGGGCGAGTACTGAATAAAACTGTTTTAAATAAATATTCTTCAGCAGATTTCATTTGAGTACTTTAAATTCCTTCAACACGTATGAGTACATTTAGTGCGGAAATGGAGCAAATGTTTAAGAGTTGGTTATATAATCTGGCTTCTTCTCTTGCTTGTAGGGGAACAAACTGTCTCAAGGGCACATAAGGCATCTGACTCCCCCAGATAACTCCAATGAGGTCTGTTTCTTCTCTGGAAGCCAGAAACACACCCCAGGAATGCTCTACTTTGAACTAGAGAAGAGAAGCTTATTTGAGATAAATAATCTCAGGGGATTTTTAGCGTATAACTTCTGCAATAAGTGATAGAGTGTTTAATTCCTTGTTGATGCCAACACCTTTTTTCCTTTGGGTGATTTTAAATACCAAGCTCATGGACACATCAAAAAACTTCTATTATTTCTTCAACCCTTTGAAATGGAAGCAATATTATTGATATATGTTTATGTACATTTGCCTCATGAGAGGGCTTATGAAATATTATATAATATTTTGGATTGAATCCAAGAAGGAATAAGCACTACTGATTTAGAGGAAACCTGTTCTAAAAAAGATATTTATGTAACACATTAAGAAAAAATGCTTGAGTCTCTATTCTTTAATGCATCAAATGAAAATGTGAGGAACACATATCTAATTTATTTTTATAAGATAACATGCCTCAGTCTGTTTTAATACTTCTACACCCACTTTCAGAGTTTTGTGATTGAGAAATAGATTCCCATAATTCCACTGTTGCAAAAAATGGTCCAACTATCCGCAAAGGAATACAGAATTATGGCAATTTTCCTGTCTCCAAAACTGTATTTTGCACAACATTATGGAAGGTTGTGGCTATTGAAGATTCTGGTTCTCAGTATCACAGTAACTGCCCTCTGTTACTCCCACTCATTCAGAAATAGTAACTGTTTAGGCTCACAGTCACATACTCCCTACTGCCCAGTGTAGAGTGGGCAGCTGAGGTTAGTTGCTGCTCATAATGTTTCCCAGAACAGAGTATGAGGTTTTAGAGTACTATGCAATTTCTTCACTGGATATCTAGCATATGGTATATGCAACTAGGTGTGAAATGATTGAAATTTTAATGAATAGTTTGTAGTTGTGTTTCCAAGGACCCCGGGCATTTAGTGATGGCTGTTCTGTGAAATACACATGAATGAAAATGACCCCAGGTAACTGAACATTACTCACTCTACAGATGTGCATATTATAGAGTCAAATAATGAAATGAAAGCCTCACAGAATGCTGACTGTATTTGACATGCAGTTCCCTGTAACTGCTACAGAAATAAAGAAGTAACATACAGATTTTGTCCACAGCTTCATTATAGATGTTGCTAGGTATGGTATTTGGGAAGAAAATAATGTGATATTATTAAAAGTGAATGTGGCTCCTGTAGATGTACCCTGATGCTGTTGCCTAAAATCTTCTGAATACAAACAGCCATAGCTAATGGACACAATAGCAACAGACTTATATCATGGGTAAGAAATCAGTGATCACTGCAGTTTAATAAACACAGAAGTCTTAAAATGTTCACATTCTTAGCAATGCATCAGATATAAGCTATGCTCTCAATCTTATCTATTCTACAATTTGTTAATGTTACATGCTTAATTTACACAGAATCAAGAAATTTTGATGAATATATTAAAGAGGAATGAGATGAAATGGTAAGCCTAGGACTCCAGGTTTAATAAACAACCCACATTTTTATAACCATCTGTTAATTCTCCTTGGCCATATACCGCCTCAACTAACTAGAATATATAATTAACCAAGCCATCCTAATTCCTAGCCATACTGTATAAACAGATGTTTATTGTATTTCCTATACAAAGAGATAATTCTCTGGGAGTTCGTCTAACGTTTCCACACCTGTCAATCATTTATAACTACTTCTAACAAAGAAGTCAACTCCAGAGACTTGGTGAGAGTAAATGCAAACCCATTTTCAAGAGTTTTATTCTAAAACCATAATTGAAATTTTGTAGAACCAATGAATTTAGTCAAAGAAAAAAAATATTTGGGATAGTTTAAGTTCCACAGGAGAAAGGCAGTCATTTTTTTAAATGAGAAGTTGCTCACGTTTTCTAATTTTAAGGTATATTTGAAAATATGATGAGGCCAACCCTTTTCCCAATTCACTGTGTCTGAGATTGTTTGTCCTTTCACTATGATGATGATGATGACCATCATCATTATTGCAGCTGACACTGAAAGCACTTACCGTTTGCACATAATCAATAATTTATTATTTATTTCATTTTTTTCCTTAGAAGTTTTTATTTTTCCTCCTTCTTTTTCTTCTCTCTTTCCTCTCCTCCTCTTCCTTCTCCCTTCTCTTTCTCTAGTCTCCCTTATTTCCTCTCTTCTCTATTTGTCTTTCCTTTTTTCTCATTAATAATTAGGCTAATTTTCACAAACCTAATATAGACATATGTTTTGCCCCAGAGAAAGCTTGTCATCACTACCTCTATATTTGCCTTTGTTGCTTATTTGATTTATTCATTCTTCTGTATTTCAGTCTATAACAAGGAGATGATAATCTTTGACACATGGATTGGTTGAGAGTAACAGATGTATAATGACTCTAGCATAACTCATGGTGGGCAGTCTTCTTCTTTCCCCCTACAAAGGTGTCCTTGTGGAATGTTTCATGCTCACACTTTCATATCAAGGATGTCCAGTGCAGAGCTTGACTCCGGCCAATGTCCCATATCTCTCCCTAAGACAAATATCAACCTATACCTGTCACTTATCCTGTTTCATGAGGGCTATGAGAACATGTGAAAATTAGAAACTTTGGGGATAAAACTATTCTAAATCAGCAACTGTTTGAAATTGACACAGAAATTTCCTTGGTCAGAAATTTTACTTTGATATTCAACTGTAACAAGCAATGTCTTATCCTGAAAAAATTCATTTGATGGGTGATGTTTCAGGATTATGAAAAATAATTTTGTTTCAATGGTTCTTTCTGTACTCATTAAATGCTGTCACGTACATGTGCATTGGAAATTCTGGTCCAGCTTGGTATATGCAAAACAATCAAATAGATTTTCCCTATAAATTTTCTTTGATGATAAAATAATTTGAATATCTCCTGGATTCATGTAAATTACTTAATAACATAAGACAAGGGCTTTATATGTGTGATGTTTACTATTTAGTGTAATATGCTTATCAATTGGGAACTCCCCCAGCTTTTTCCAATATATTTGCAATTATCTTTTTTCTCTGTTTATAATATGCTATGTCAAATCCAAGAGGATGGGAGTGAGATAATACTCAGTAAAACAGCCAGGTTAGGAAAACAGCGCAAAGCACAAATGCACAATTCTGAAGATACTTACAGAGATGTAATAGTTATGGTCATTTTCCTTATGAACAACATAATTTGTTGGATATTCTCTATAGAGTCATGGTAGTTAAGTCAGATAGTCTGACCAAATATCCTGCAAGAGAGGAGAAATAACAAAAATGATTTCTTAAATCTCTGCTTGAAGACAAAGCCAAAGAAACATAAAATTCCTTTGCAACTTCTCCCTCCCCTCTGACCACCTACACTATCACTATTACATCTCTAATGTGTGATAATGAGACACGGATATTTACCTTTTCAAATGTTATCTATTTGAGGGTCTTTAAACTTTGAAACTTTTATTTATTCCCTATGTGAGCAGATTATTGGAAAATACCCCTTTCATTAATGTCCCAGTGGAAAATATCCAACATAATGATGTTGTTATTTCCTAGAAATAGTAATGGGTAGGATAAATGAGGTGAATATAAATTTGGGAAATATTGGTCCATTGAAAATACATGAAACAAAACCATTCCATATTCTTTACTCATATTTAAAAATAAGACTTTGTCTCAAAATAGTAAATAAAATATGAAAAGAATTGCAAATATCTTATAGTGTTTTATCTATATTTTCTTCTATATATTTTATGGTTTCAAAAAAGATAAGCTCATGCCATTCACAGCAACATGGATGGAGCTAGAAGGAATTATGCTCAGTGAAATAAGTCAGAAAGAAAAAGAAAAATATCGGATGGTTTCACTTATAACAGGAATGTAGGGAAACCAAATAAGACATCAGTGTAAAAAAAATAACAGTACAAAACACAGCAAAGCAAAAACAGATAATTATAAACTAGAGACATCCTGCAGGGGAGGAGGAGGAAGAGGGGTGAGAGGGAGGGAGGGAGGAGCACAGGGGACTGTGGTGATGGTGCACAGGTGCCTTGGGAAAGGAGATTCTATGGGAACTCAATCTGAGGGGGTGGGGGGAAGCAAATATTGTCTAAAAAATGTAAAAAGTGATAAATGTAAGAAAAAAGAATTGCAAATGAATGAAGGGACTAAGCAAAGTCACATATGAGTGATACATGTGCCTCATCAGTTTTTCATTACCTTTTGTTTTGAAATTCTAGATGTCTTAAATTCCAACCAGTACCTTCTGTTTTACCCAATTCAGTTTTAAGGCCTAGTTAATATGACTTTGCCTTAAGTACATAGGCAAATCACATTAATTCTTTTGAATACGACTATTTTTATTCCCAGACTTGTGGAAGTTTTTTTAATAATTGATCTTTGAAGTTTTCCCAAGATATGGATTATATTAATTTTATTATTTTGCTTAACATTTGTGTAATAGTTGTTAGTAAGACAATTTGATCCAGTATATCTGATACTTGACCAGTGCCTACAAGTTCACCAATACTGTTTATTTACAGTTGCTAGCAATTCTTATTCAGCATCCATGCTGGTTCAATTGAATTTTTGACTATTATACTTGTTTTCAGATACTGGGAAATATACAAGTGATCTCATTCTCTTTAATTTAAATAAATACACTTCAAGTTCTCTGAAATTAACCTCTGACTACATGAATAATATCAGATTCAGATTAAGTAATCATTTTAACCTAATCTACAAGTCTGGACATGCTCCTATATTTTTGTTTTAAGCTAACCAAGGGATTATAAATAGCAAAAGTTTAAACCGCGTAGTACAGTTAGTTAACTTATATAATACTATATAAATATAATATGTAATATTTGCCAGTGCCTATGAAGCTTTGTAAATGGTACACAGTATATCTTTATTAATTTTTAATTTATTTGTTTGTCTTTATTTTCATTTTTTAACTAATTGTAATTTGGGAGTTACATTTTTATTCCTGTATATTTGTACATGTTCCTCTCACCCTCCACCAACCCCCCTTGTTGTACAGTATATTTAACTAATGGGTTTGTGCTTTCTTCATATCTGTATCTTTCTATATGTATCACATTTAAAGAAGTACTTTTAATTTTTCTCCATTTGTTTATAGTAGTATTTGCTAAATTACATGTGATAATCTATATGGACATTACCTATATTATGTAAAATAACAATTTTTGGCCTTTTATTCTCCATGTGAATATTTTCCTTTTACAGAAGAAATATTTGTTAAAAAAACAAGCACATAATGGTAATATATTAATAATATAATACTTAATGCCTATTTCTAGTACATGGATATTTAAAATACTTACTACATATTAGCACATGTGTCCATCTCCTTCACTATATTCCCTGAAAGGCCTGCTGTAAAGGTCAGGACAGGACACAGTGCAGGTTTTCTGATCCCATGCAGACTGGGTAAAGGAGGAGTCAGAGTCCTCAGTGGTTTTGCAGGTTTTTATTGGGGTTCAGCGGGTATGTGGCAGGGGTGCTGGGGGGCTCAGAGGCTGGCAGTCCTCCCAGCCCCCAGCAAATCTTCACTCTATCTGGGCTCTCTAGCATTCTCTGCTTCTGCTTTGGGCTGCTTCTTTCGGCTTCTACTCAGCTTCTCCTGGCGTCCCCGTGACGCCGCCCTTAAAAGCACAGTCTTAGCAGGGCCTCCCCGGTGGCACAGCTGTTGAGTGCTGGGTTGCAAAGCTGCCCGCAGCCTCTGCAGCGCTAGTTTGATTCCCGGCTGCTCCCCGGCCACCGGAGGAGGGTCCCACATGGCGCGCAGACCTCTCCTGCCGCCCGCTGCTCCCCTCAGCAGTGTACTTCGGTCCTTCTGCCTGCTCTGCTCCCCGCGCTGGCTCTGGTGAATTCTCTCACCCTCCTGCGCTTCTGACTGTACCCAGTGCTTATGCAAATAAATAAATAAATCTTTAAAAAAAAAAAAAAAAAAGCACAGTCTTAGCCCAGGTGTACCCACTCCAGATGCCCGCCATCAGGCATGCATTCAGGATCACAGGGTTCCCTCATCTATCCTGATGGAGGGAGGGCAGAAAAGCCTGATATTTTTCCTTACCCTACACCTGCTAATTATCACATCTTCAGTACTCAGTCCTCTCACACACTTACAGCAGATATGCGGTACGTGTTTACTCACTGGATGAATGAGTGAGTGAATGAATGAATGAATGTCTTTAATTACTGACACCTCACAAGGTGCAAAGTTTGATCAGAGACTTCTCTCTATAGGTCTTTTCAGAACTGCCGATGTGAACACTATTGCTGAATTAGTTGATTTCAATAGTTCATGTTTACTCAACTTATCAACTACAATATGTAATAAGTAATAAAAAAGGTGTTATATTTAAGAATGTATACTTTTCCAACATTCATACAAGACAGAACAATTATGTACTAAGGAGGAGGTAAAATAGCTTACAAAATAGTGTCTTTGGAGTACGAAAATTTTACATTCATTTTGTCCAGTGTTATCAATTAACCAATCCAAAGTCTTTAGAGCATCTTTTGAGCCCTTAAATGCCACACGGACTCACTTGATTATGTCACACAACTGGATGCTGCAAGAGTTTTGAGGACTCCAAAAATAAACTTTAAAAAAAGCACAAAGGAAGGATTGGCAGGAAATTGCAAAATTGCAGTACTAAAACTAAAGTAAACAACAAAGAAAGCAATTAGCAATGATTAAACTCAGGGGAAAATAATAATAGATTGCAACCCTTTTTATTGGATGGAACTTTTTTTTTTTTTTTTTTTGCCTAGCTCATATTTAAATGCCTCAATCACATGTTACTGATTTGTTGAGACTTTATATTTCTGTTTCATCTATTTTATTTCTCCAAATTATGCATAATCATCGCCCCTGAAATCTTCCATTTGTCAGACCACTGAAAACTATTAGCAATGTGTCCTGCAACAAAACTTGAATACTTGATCACTAGATCTACTTCTCAAGTAGTTTCTCAGGAGACAGTTCCATACTGCTGCTGTCAGGGTAAGAGTGGGATAGTCTGTTATGGACATAACTGGGTTGAATCCCATTCTCTGTCACACCTTGAGAATTTATCCAAATCACCTAAATCATAGAGACCTTGATCTACTTATCTGTGAAATGAAATTAAAATATCTACAGGTTAGAGCATTTTTAATATTAAAAAAAAGTAAAGGTTGGGCCTCCCCGGTGGCGCAGCGGTTGAGCACTAGGCTGCGAAGCTGCCTGCAGCCTCTGCAGCGCAGGTTCGATCCCCGCCGCCGGGTGAGGGTCCCACATGGAGCGCGAACCTCTCCTGCCACCCGCTGCTCCCCTCAGTGGAGTGCTTCGGTCCTTCTGCCTGCTCTGCTCCCTGCTCTGGCTCTGGTGAGTTCTCTCGCCCTCCCTTGTTTCTGACTATATCCAGTGCTTGTATAAATAAATAAATAAATCTTGAAAAAAAAAAAAAGAAAGAAAAAAAATGGCTTTAAAAAAAAAAAAAGTAAAGGTTAACTGACTACTATTCAAGGTGCCATATTCTAGGTTTATCCCAGCCATCCTAAGAGGTATGTTGATTATTGATGTGACACAGACTCTTCTAGTCCTTTGGAAAATTTCACTGAGGCTAACTTCTGGATTCTGTCAACAGGTATTAATCATTCCCTAGATTCCAAAGAGAAGTTTGAAAATTGCTCATACTGCTGCATTGGAACTTGAGCCTGAAATTATCTATAAATTTCAAATTAAACCTCTTCCTATCATATCAGAATCTAATTTTCTAAAACTAAACTTATTAACAATTCTTTAGAATTTGGCCTTTACTCTTTTCATTGATCTTGTCAGTCATTTCCCTTAAAGGATTTGACTTACTTTCAAACACAAATGGTTTCTGAAAAATACAGCAGAGGGTCAAGCATGTTTTCACAAAAATTCTGAAACAATTATGGAACAGTAGTACCTCAGTTGGGTACTTGTTTATGTCTTTTCCATCATCCCATTACTTATTTACCCCCCACAATTCTGACTTTTAGTTCTTATCAATTTATACATAGACCAATCAAGTACCTCTTAATGCCACTGCATCCATAGGAGATATGCTTTCCAAAATTCTGCTTTCCTCCCTGAGAGGTAGGGTAACACATGTTCAAAGGCCCAGCCTTTTGTTGTCAGGGATAACCTTCTTAGATATGTCTCCTATAATATCTTCTTGTCTTGAATCATCAGTTCTTGGATAATGTATTATCCATTCGTATGAAAAGGGGCCTTAATGTTTTCAACCTTAAACCAATTAAAAAATATTCTCTCCCTTGATCTTACATCTCTTCCCCAGTTTCTCACATTTCTTTGTTCTTCTTAATAGATACTCCTTAAAAAATTCATTTGTATTTGTTGTCTCCATTCTTCACCTCCCATGTCACAAACTAACACTCCAAATAGAATCTATTTTTAAAGATTTATTTATTTATGCATACAAGAACTGGGGTACAGGCCAAAGGTAGGGGGGTAAGAGGATTCACCAGAGACAGAGAGGGGAACAGAACAGGCAGACTCACTGAAATACACTGCTGAGGCGAGCAGCGGGTGAGTCAGAAGAAGTTTGCTGCGCCATGTGGGTAGCTCCAGGCTGGGGATATCGAACTAGTGTTGCAGTGTCTGTGGACAGCTTCATAGGTTGTGTCTTAACCTTTTGCACCAACAGGGAGGGCCTCAAACTAGACTTTTTGCCACCATTAATGTATGGAAACTGCTTATATCCTTCTAATGAATTTCTAACATTTTGCCATTGTTAATTTCTCTAACCACTCCACACCTCTCTTCCTCTCACCCTATCCAAGTTTTTTCATTTGTCTCTTGTATATGATATCTATATACTAATGCCTCTAAAATCAGAATCCTCACTAACTAAACAATGTGTTCATCATTTTCAATTATATTTGCCATCTCAAATTTCATAGTTAATAAATTATTTACTTCTATCCTCAGACACCTAAAATTTTTCCAGTTTCAATGTGTATTACCACCATTCACTTACTTGCCCTAGGGAAAAACAAAACAACAAAATGAATAAAAGTGAATATTTTTCTTAATTCCACTTTTTACTTACCCCACATCTCATCTCTTTGGTAGAATTCAGCCTAGTAGAGGTTGTCTATAATACATATCCAAATATCCCTACTTAGGTGTATTGCTACAATCCTTCCATGTCACCATATATATTGCAAGATTGTTAACAGTCTTTTAATTAGTTTTCCTGCAACTGCTCTTGCTCATTCAACAGCCCATTTTCTACACAGCACGTGGATTCTTCTTAAAAAGTGCCATTGGGTGAATGTTTGTGTCCCTCCAAAATTCCTGTGCTAAAATCCTAACCCCAAATGTGATCACATTATTTGATGGAGTCTCAGGAAAATAATTAGGACATGAGGATGCAGACCTCGAGAATAGGATTAGAGTTCTTTTAAGAGATCCCATATAGTTCCTTCTCCATGCGAAGCCACAACTAGAAGGCTGTAACCTCAAATAGGCCCCTACCATAATGTTATAATTATCTTAGACTTCCAGGCTCCAGGATTGTGAGAAATAAATTCCTTTGTTTATAAGCTATTCAGTCTATGGTTTTTGATGTAGTAGGCTGAATGGAATAAAACTATCAGGGATATATCACTTCAATATCCTGCTTAAAACCCTCTAAAGACTTCCCACAATAATTGGAATGTGATCCAAATTTTTTTACTACTGCCAAATTCACCTTAATCCATTCTTTTCCTTATCTAATCCATTCTTTTCTTATCTTCCAGAAGAGTGGTCTCCCTTCAGTCTTAGAAACTACATTGTCCAAAGTGGTGACAAATGACTATTGATCACTTAAAATATGGTCATCATATTTACATATTTTAATTTATATTATTCCCTACTTTTCAAAGACAGCATGAAAATCAATGTAAAAGATTGCATTAATTTTTTTCATTGATGACAAACACAAATACTACTACTTTGGATTATTAGGTAAAATAAAGAAAAAGTTAAATATTAATACATTTTCATCACTTTAATATTTACTTTTTGAATGTGGCTGCTAGAAAATTTAAATTTACATATATATTTTGCATTGTATTTCTAGTATTTAGCATATTTCAAGACAGACTAAACCTACTTCCATTTAAGAAGTTTTCTTTTTCTTCTAGTTGTCTGCACTTTTGAATATTATCCCACTGGATTTTTACTTTATTGTTTAATCACCTTTCAGATATCAGTTCAAATCATACCATCCCAAAGTGTCTTTGCCTGACTAGCTTAGATAAAATTTACCAGCTCCCCAAATCCATCTTACTTGCTCTGTATTATTTAATTTATAAAAGAATCAATCATTTGATGATGAATTTAACCTTTATAATTTTGAAATTGTTATTTCAGTCACATATAATTTCACTGAAGAGAGGGGCATTGTCAATATGGTTAATATGTAAGTTCTGGATTCCTATTAGTGATGGGTAAACCATAGTTACTCAATTTTTATTCATTGGCTGATTAAGACAATGAATGACTTATTAATTCTTTTAATATATATTTTTACCCATTCCATGCCTAGAAACTTCCTGGGTAGTGGTAGACAATGTGTGAAAAGAGGTATGAAAGGATAAATTAGATTCTCAGGTCTGTCATTTGAAAGAGTATGTGCCTGGCTTCATTTATTATTGCTATGAGGAGATACTGGCATGAGTTTCCATGACTTTTGAATTTCTCATAGAGATTGGATACCTATTAATCATTTAATAAACTCATGTTGACATTTTTCATGAGCTGCAAGGAGCAGATGCAAGTCTTTAATTGAAACTGATTCTGTTAGAGCACATATAGATTCAGCTGTAGTTAGTTGCTCTACAAGGATTCCCATGGAAACCCATAAAAAGGAAGCAAAAGGAGAAACAGAGACATTAAATCATTTTAGGCTCACTAAGTGATATCCATTAGAATGCCTTACTTTCTTGTTCTTTGTAAGAATAGATGCCTGTTTTCTTTAAACATTGAATTGATATTGTTTCCAAACCAAAGTAACTCTAAATACATTTGGTGTGGATGACACTAATAAAGATAAAGAATAATTTAGTGTAGAACCTGATGAAAAAAATAGTAGTTGCCTCTGCTGGATTCTTCCTTTCCACTGAAATCATTATTTTCCCCTTCTTATATGAAGCTGGGAATTTGATAGGGAGAAGTTGATTTTTCTTAGGTTGCTCTCTAGAGTAAAAGGAAATGGTTTCACCTTGTGTCAAAGACAGACATGTGCCTCCAGATACCCTTCAAGAAAGGACTTGCTAGCTTTTAGAAGTGTCACTATCTAGGGCCACCCTGGTGGCACAGGCGGTTGAGCGCAGCGCTGTGAAGCTGTCCACAGCCTCTGCAGTGCCAGTTTGATTCCCGCCGGCCACGGAGATGCCCACATGGTGTGGCAGACCACTCCTGTCTCGCCCGCTGCTCCCCTCAGCAGTGTATTTAGGTTGGTATGCCTGTTCTGGTTCCTGCTCTGTCTCGGATGAATCCTCTCACCCTCCCACACATCTGGCCGGTACCCCGGCTCTTGACTAAAAATAAATAAATCTTTTAAAAAAAGGAAGTGTCACTATCTAATTTGCCACCTCCTGTTATTTTTTTTAAGATTTAGTTATTTATGCATACAAGAGCTGGGGTACAGGCTAGAGGTGTGGGGGGTGAGAGGATTCACCAGAGACAGAGTGGGGAACAAAATAGGCAGGTTGACTGAAGTACACTGCTGAGGGGAGCAGGGGGCAGGTCAGGAGAGGTCTGCTGCGCCATGTGGGTTGCTCCCTGGCTGGCCAGGCATCAAACTCTGCTGCAGTGGCTGCAGATTGCTTCATAGGTTACGTCTTAACCCTTGCGCTACCAGGGAGGCCCCCTCCCGTTAATTTTTTACGGACAGTGTCCAATTCCAAGGTGAAGCCACCTTCTTCGTGTAATGACTGCCAGTAAGTGATGAAACAGGTAGCATTCCTAAGGCCATTTGAATCTGAGATAGATCCTTAATAGACAAGCTTTATTCTGGAGATCTCTGTGAGTCTGACAGTGACTTTGTCATATATAACCACTCCTCCTTTTTTTTTTTTTTTACTAGTGTTACTTCCCAATAAAGGGGTGTACAACCAACTCTGATAGTATCTGCTCACCTTATGCTGTTTGTAATGGACACTAGCGCCACTCCAGGATGTCTATGATAAATCATCTAGGAAAAGAACAGCATTAAGAGCTGAGCCATCTCTTCCTCCCCTTGCTTCCTCTCCTCCTTTTCATTCACCACTAACTTTTTCATTTCTCTCTTTCTTCGTTTTTTCCCTCTTTTTATCCTTCAATAAATATTTACAAGGCACTAAGGCCTGGGGTATACAATAGTAAACAACAGTGATTATATATAATCTGTGGTCTAATTAGTGCCAATTCAGTAAAAAGGAAGGATATTAAGTACTTGGGGTCATATAAACTTTGAATAGTTGAAAAAGATTATGGCCATGGTTTCATTCAAATGAACATATACACAAATTACATTATTATGCATATAGAATTAGACAGTATCTTCCCCAAGACTACAAAAAAGATGTGTTCTGGTATAAATTCACTGAGCTAAGGCCATTGATTGCAAGACTCTTAGGTGCAGAGGAAACCATAATTGTACTTGATAGGGAGTGGAGGAGATTATAGACAGTTTGTCCAGTCATATATCTGTGACAGTGACTATGCAGGATTCATTTGTATACAAATTGCAGGAATTTCAGGAAATGTGACTGATGTCACTGGCAAAGAAAATAATGGAAAGGTTTTGTGGATTCCTGTAGCTTTTCAAAGTGAGGTTTGCCTCAAAGCCATTACTGTACAGGTTGTTGGGGGGGGTGAAGAAAATGGGTCCTGCTATCCAGAAATGTAGCTCTCGTGATCTAGGTAGCATTTCTGTTGAATCAGATGGAAAAATCCTTCATTGCTTCACAATATTTTCTGCACTGAGACAAGACCGGCCACGGAAAGTATGAGGAAAGAAGTGGTGGAGTTGATATACGGTTGCCAAGCCTATTTCTAAAAAAGAGTGGTATATGGAGATTTTTTAAATCTTGAGTCATTTTTAAAAGCGCTATTAAGGTATAATTTACAAGTACTAAACTGCATGTGTTTGAAATGTACAATCTGAAAAGTTTTAATATAGTTATGGACCTCTAAAATCATCATTATGGTCATTACTATGACCATTTCTGTCATGGTATATTTACCACATGTCCTTTTATAATCTCTCCTAGCATTTCTTACCTCTCCAGGTAGCCATTAATTTACTTTTTCCTTACAAGGGGTGCCTGTGTATTTGCTTCAATTTCTATGACTAGAATTACAAACTTTCCATCAATTCATTTTCCTTTAAATTTCATAATTACTTTGAGATTCATCAATGAGATCATATGAATAGGTCATCTTCATCTCTGAGTAATATTATCATCTTTGGATCTACCACTGTTAGTTTATCCATTCATCTGCTTATGGGTGTTTAAGTTATTTCTAGATTTTGCCTGTTGAAAAAAAAAATTGGTACAAACATTTGAACTCTTTATATGAAAAAAAAAAAAAAGAACCTCTAAATAGTCACTCAACTTTGTATTTCAGGTTGTTATGAATTTGCCAAAGAAAGCAACCCCTTAAGTACCCTTAGAACTATATGAATGTAATTCTGTTGTTTTTGAATGATAATCATGACAATTTCTCTGTCATTGGATTTTTAATAATTAAATTAAAATATTGGTAAAACTGGAAAAAGAAATAAGCATTTATTTATTTTTTCAAAATTAAGAATTGTGGGGCCTCCCTGGTGGTGCAAGGGTTTAAGACATAGCACTATGAAGCTATCTGCAGCCACTGCAGCATGAGTTATATCCCTGGCCTGGAAGGTGACCCACATGGCGCAGCAGACCTCTCCTGTCTTGCCTGCTGCTCCCCTCACCAGTGTATTTCAGTACATTTGCCTGTTCTGCTCCCCACTCTGTCTCTGATGGATCCTCTCACACCCCCATCTCTGACATGCACCCCAGCTTTTGTATGCATAAATAATCTTTAAAATAAATAAATAAATAAGGATTGTAAAGTTTACTGAATTTTAGGTATTATAAAGGAAGCTGGGAAATAGGTTGCTCCTTATTTGGATTTATTGATGATTTTTTTTTCACCTTTTACTTTAACATGGTAGCTTGGGTTTGTTTGTTGCTTCAAAATGTCTGCCTGAGGATCAGAATAAATTTCAAAGTCTTTCTCTCTCTCTCTCTCTTCTCTCTTTCTCTCTTGCTCATCTATCTCATCTTGGTTTGCCTAGAGGAATCTGGAAATATGGGGAAATATTTTAGGTAATGTTTACAGATTTGGAAATCACTAGTATTAAGACATAAAAACGGAACACTCCTAGGCATAGCTGGAATTGTGGGTCCAGTTCCTCTAAATATCTTATTAAAATTTTCTTTATTATGAAAACATGAACATATAAACAAGTATTTTCACTTTTTAGATATGCACACATACAGCAAGATATAATATTTCTGTGGAATATGTTACATGATAATTTCAGAAAACAAATTAACTCTTTCTAACTCTTTCTCAACTATAAACATTAAGTATAATAGAACTCTATACAAGTAAAACAGCTGCAGCTGAATTTTGTTTCTTAGAGAGGGAAGTTAGAGAGAAAAAACTGGCTGACTATTTTAAGTGTTGATTTCCTTACGAGTAAAGTAGGCCATAGAAACATGGACACATAAGATACACAAACACACACACACGTACACACACACCACTCAAATACATGAAGAATCATACTGCCACTTTCATAAGAAATTTCAAGTATAGGTATAGTAATTATGTACTGAGAAGGTAAACTGGACTTGTTTCTAGTGAAAATAAAAAAGCAACTATATGAGCACTCCTGTTCTTGAGAAGCAGCTGAAGCATTCTTTTGAGAATGAGCGGACATGTCACCTTGCAAAGCAAACAACATAAGTATGTGTTAAACTAAACAAAAACAATTTAAAAGGGTTGTGTGGGAGTTAGAGAGAGGAGAAGGAATTTTCATGAACCAGGAAGTCAGTAAGATTCACAGAATCATCCACTTTAATCGCAATGTTATCACTAATCATTGAGAACTGAGGAATAAAGATGCTGCCCAGTCAAGAGTGTGAGGAACTTCGGAAAATCTGAACAAAAGAAAGTGATGATTCCTTATTTGTATGTTTTTTGTTACTTTTGGTTGCAGGTCTCCTTCCTTCCAAAGACAAACGGTTCAGATTTCAGTCAATTCACAGTTTCAATACCATTAAACAATTTTGTCCTACAAAAACAACATTGCCTTATTTGTACCAATATATATTTAAAGCCTAGGATGTTGAGAACTATATAGTAAACAAATATTTCTTTCTTTCTGTGAGAAGTGTATTTCCTCTTAATTCTGCCTCTCTCTCTTGACTAATGAGTTGAAGGCAACATACAGGTCAACCTCATCACCAAGAATGTCTCTATGCAAAGAGGAACAGGTAAAGTACTTACAACACAAAGCTACATAGTAAGCAATATAAAGAATAAGATTGGAATCCATTAATATAGAAAGCAAACATTATCAATATTAAAAAATTAAATATATAAATTTACAAATACTGTAAACATACAAATTTAAATATTGTCACTGCACCCATTAGAGTAATGTTGGAATTAATCTATTTGATATTAGTCTCAGAAAATCAGAGCTCTTATTCCCTTTTCTCTATGAAAATCTCTTCACAAATGTTTCTTTCACATGAAAGTAATATTTAAGTAGTGTTTATTATTTGCAGACATTTGTGCCTGGGATATATAAAAGGTAAAGTTATTAGTTTAGAAGTACACTTTTGTAGTTTTGCATATTTCAAAGCTGTAAATTGAAGCAATAAGCCCAGATGGAAAAATTAGCATGAAGGTTGGAAAGGAATCTTTGGGTAGCAATGAAAGTTTTCCCTGAGAGCCGATCTCCAGGCATTTGGTGACTCTATATATGTTCACTCGGGAGGAAGAAAAGCACACCATACATTCATGAGGCCAGTCTTTATGAAGTCACTCTGCTCACTCCAAGAAAAAGTGACAAAAATATTTATGAAAAGCCTAGCATCAATTATCATTCCCAAGACCTTAGTACTTTAGTGTTTACACACTCTTTGAAATCACAGTGATTAATTTGTATATTTGATCTGATATGAACTAGCCATGTGAGCTTGGCCCATCAAATTCTTTGTCTTTAGTTGCTTGTGTTTTTGTGAAATGGAAATAATACTTTTTGCTTTTGTAGTTATGTTGAACATTAAATGAGTTAATGCATGAGAAGACCAGTGCCTGGCACAGAAATCATGCAATGAATGTCAATATAGAAAGGGTTTGAGAAAAGTCTGATTTCTGATTTATTCCATCCTTTGCCTAAAGAGGGCAGCTAATATGTATATAAATAGTTCATTGCTCAAATTTTACACTGGATAGTTAACTTGAATAAGACTTGGAAGCGTATATTGAGAAATGATTTTTATTTAAAAAATTGGAAATTAATATAGAGCTACAAAGAGTTGCAAGAAATACAAAGAAATGGTGTTCAGTAAAGAAAATGGGTCACCGATTCTGAAGACTCAACTGGGCATGGCAAAGGTCAAGGAAGCAAAAGAATGCTGGTGGCACAGTATGTTAGAGGGATTTATAAAAAGTTATCAACTCTTAGAAAGGGCTGAGGCCTTGACAGACTATGCTATGGGGGATCGAAAAATACATAGAGATTTTCTTTTAAAAAGAAAGACTTAAAAAGAGCAGTATTAAGAATAATACATTTTATAGGTCATGTTTAATTTTTTTGAATTGCCTTCTTTATTTCAGATATAAGTTCCTTGGAATTGGTTAGTCTTATTAGGAAACCTTAGGCTAGAAAAAAGGAAGAACTATGTTGACTGCTCTTTTGGAGAAGTAGGTGAGAAAATTCATTACTTGAAAATAATTTTAACCTCAGTTGAATTACCACATTGTCTATTTTTCCTGTAGTCTCATCCCTTTCTTAATTTTTTTTTTTAAAGATTTATTCATTTATTTATTTATACAAGCACTGGGTACAGTCAGAAGCGCGGGAGGGTGAGAGAATTCACCAGAGTCAGAGCAGGGAGCAGAGCAGGCAGAAGAACCGAAGTACACTGCTGAGGGGAGCAGCGGGCGGCAGGAGAGGTCTGCGCGCCATGTGGGACCCTCCTGGGGCGGCCGGGGAGCAGCCGGGGAACGAACCGGCGCCGCAGAGGCTGCGGGCAGCTTCGCAACCCAGCGCTCAACCGCTGTGCCACGGGGGAGGCCCCCTTTCTTAATTTTTGGAAGAAGGTAAGAAATAACTCCATGGTTCAGCAGGAAGATCTTCCCATCAAGTCATCATGCTTTTCCAGGAGGAAATTACAAGGTTATAGAAAGCTGGATTTTTAATATATAGTAACATTTAGTATAAATGAAGTTGCCTGCACATTTATTATCTTTTAAAAAATATCCCTGGCTGTGGCACAGAAAAAACAGATGGTAAGTACAGGTTAATTACATTTTACAGCTTTCTTAGGTGTTATGATTCAAGGGACAGAGCAAGACCCTTGTACTTAATGATATATGAACCCTCTTCCCAGGGTATGGTCAATCTAACTTTACTCCCAATATGAGCTGATATATCTACCCCTTGAGTTACTATTTGATATTTACAGAATGTGGCATAATGGAAACAACATGGATTTTGTATCTCTAAAATATGAATAATGCTTATTTGTGGAGATGTTGAAAGGATCAAATAAGATTATATTTTAAAGTGCCTGAGAGATAATAGTTATTCAAAAATTGATAGCTGTTATTTGGAACATGACTATATTTTTCATCTTGTAAATACTAGCACAAATTACCTGTACTGAGAAAGAGCAAATGGGACAGATATGATTCTTGAAGAAGGAACAATGAGAAAGGTCATACTCATGACTGGTTCAACAAGGAAGACTCAGCAGAATTCTAAAGGGGTTTCAAACTTTGGAGGTGAGGTGAACATACTTGTTCAATTTATTTTATGAAAATTATTTACTAAGGATATACCTTGTAATAGACAAGAGAAGCACAGTGAATGGTGGTTCTGGTAAAATGAAAGGATTTGGGAACTGAAGATTTTAGAGTAAACTAAAAGTACTGGGAATGGGAACCAAAGCATAACTGTATTGTGACTGAAACTCTGGAGGAACTATAGGGCTTGGTGACAATAATATCTGAAGTAGGCCAGCACCTGTTGTTGTTTAAGGCAGAGTCAAGCCATGGTTGTTTGAGGCAGAGAAAAATCATTCTTTCAAGGTGGGGGTTCTGAGGAACACCAATGAGATCCTGTCAGAAACATTTTATTGCTAAGAATGCAGGTTACATACACTAAACTGTTGAGGGTAAAGAAAGATGGGGGATGGGAATCTCAGTCAAACAAAAGAACTGGAACTGTTCCTTACATAAGGAAGGTTCTGGTATAAGGAATGACAGAACAGTGGTGGAGGATGCGAGAGATTTTATGTAAATATCTAAGACAGATGCTTCCGTCATGGCAGACTACAATATGTCCTCTGAGATGTGGCATAAAGGTTCTAATGGAATAAATGAAGAGGGGGTAATATAAATCAGAAGTGCTTCTATCACTGTGTTAAATCCTCGGAAATTTGTGATTTTTTTTCTACACATCAGGGGCTAGAAAGTTTTGCTTGTTTTCCTTGACTGGAAGTGGCTCTTTTCTGGACATTGCTTCTCTCCAATGAACATGTACCTGTCATCACACCCACTCTCCACTCCCTTTGTTCCTCTCAGAAAGATCTTTTATGAGTGATAAACATACACCAGTATTTGGGCCTCCCGACATGAACGAGGTCAAGAGTGATGCTTGGATGAGAGTGGATTTCTCACTATCTAATGGTTTGAGGAAGAGATGGACTATCAATGCTTCTGCATGAAAGTCAATGAAGGAATGTAATAGGAAATAATAGGAAGCAAGATAGAAAATCACTTCAAATTAAAACTTTTTGTCACGCTAAAACACATTTGTGTATATGTATATGTATTCTTAAAATATAGTAGCTACTTTATTAAATGGAAGAATATAAATGAAAAATCAAGACAAAAATTTTAGCCACTAACAATATTGTAATATTGAAAAAAATCACACAATCGAAGCAGCTTTCTGCTTCCTCATCCTTAAATTGAATCTTGCGCCATATAGTGAGTGAATATAGTAGGTGAATTGCACATATTCAATATGTGGTTAATCATTATTGACATTTGGGAAAAAAACAGGACAAAACATATCTAACTCTCTTTATTGTGAGTTTTTTGAGGAAAAATTACAAATTTATAAATTAAAGTTATGTTCAGGAAGTGTCTGAGATAGAATGGTCTGAATATAGTCTCTCTAATCTCATCAAAGCAACAATTTTACAGTAACCTCATTCTCTTAGACTTAATTCTAGAGAATTCTTGTTTTAAGGAAAATATGTGTGAACATTCAATTCTGTGCATAGATAAGATTTGGAGAAGAATAATCTTTTGATATGCCCTTTTATATTATAGTCTTATTAAGTACTGATTTAAAGAAAAGAAGAGATGAAAAAAAATTGAAATTATGAGGTTGATTCATTGCTAAGTAAGAACACAAACTGCAGAGTCTAAAATAGAGTACTGCCATTTAATAGGGAAAAATTATTGTACCAGAATTGAGTTACTGAAAAGAGGATTTTGCGCCACACACTTTTGCTCCACACACTTTTCCCACACATAAATTCAAGGGGGAAAATGACATAAGTAGCTGTAAAAGAATTCCACTGCCTTATTTTTTTCCCTCTATATAATGTTATTTGGAGGACTCACTCAGTAGGTCCTCACTGATGCTCATTGAAAGCATGCATTTTTCCAGAGAGCACAGTGCTCATACATAACATTCTTTGTTAATTTGTTCAAAATGGGAAAAAATGCACTGTAGGGTTTTTTTACTTGTTCAGAGTCAAGGAAAAAAATACTAGTATTTAAACCACAAGAAGAATCAGGGCTCAGAATTCAGTATTGTTTTATAATACTAAAATTCAACTTTAGAATGGGATTATGACTGCCTTATATTTGAAGACTTAACTGAGCCAGACTCTGTCTAACATCCAGGTTCCTCATCCAGGCATAGTAGAGTGCATTTGGTCTCTCAGGTCTCAGGGGAACTGTAATGTGATTGTCTGTTGATGGCTATACTCACAAAGCTGAAAGCAGAGATTTGGCACTTATAGGCAGATCCCAACTAACAAACACACTCTGTTCCAAAAAATATTTATTTTTTTAAAGTCAGTTATTTGGGCTCCAAATACAGCATTTGATATTAAGTGCAACAAAATAGCAGTTAGGCTTGATGGATGCCCATAAAATCCAATTAACATATGATGCTGTACAGGTATCTATCTGCTACAGCAGGTTCCTGGACTCTTGCAGGATCAGGCGTTGATGGTTGTTTTATCTTAACTGGACAGTGATCTTTCTGACCTGAAGTCACTGTGATGACCCATTTTCTCTTCTAGTATAATTTCATATTCATATGTGTAAGTTATACAGCACATGGGTATTCCTAATTTGGAGAATATTTGCAACTGATTAACTTGATCCATGTAACAAACATATTTGTATAATTCTGGGCACAAACTAAGTTTATTTGGCTTTCCTTTCAAGATTGAATTTAGCTTATTGCATAGCCAAGTTCCTAACTGTTTCCTATGTTTATTCTTGGTAGATTTAGCAATTGGGATAAACAGTTCTTCCTAAAATATTGTTGAGCAATTTACTTTTCTTTAAATCAATCATAATAGTAGTCACCAAATCTTATAAAGGAAGTAACTAAGTAAATTTTACTCTTATCTATCATGAGGCACTGTAGAAAGGTGAGCTCATTTATTTTTCACTCTAATCATCTCATTGAAAAATAAATCAAGTTAATTTTGACACTATATGAATTTGCATTTATTCAGTTTCATGAGATTGTCCAAAAATCCTTCTTATTTCTTATTTATAGTCTCTCTTCTGCAAGCTGTTTCCCTTTCCTGTGTTTCTTACTAGTCATTAAATGCTCTGTTTCTGAGTATTCAATCCAAAATACCTCTCTCCCACTAAATTATTAAACAATCCCCACTGAAATATCTCTCCTTAACTTAGGAGAGCCAAAAGGGAGCAATGTTGGACAGAGTAAAGCACAAAATTCTTTGTTCCCTTTTGCCAAATGGTTTATTAATATGTTCCACTTAGTGTAATATTGAAATTTACCCAAAATTGTGATTTTGGAAGGATCTTTTCCTGGACTAAGAATGTAGAATGGGCCATTTTCTGTTGTTAAAAAGCTATATTTATTGACAAACAAAAATCTTAAAAATCCATTAATTAAGCTACTGTGTCGGTTTAATCTGACAAAAGGTTACATTTGAATTTATTATTCATTGTTTATTATTTAATTATCTATTATTGAAAAAATTATGATCTGGAGATAACAGATTGTTAATATTAATATATTTAATAATTTTCTATATTAAATGAGAATATATTTAGATATGAATTGTCTATAAAATAGTTCAAAATTATTACTCAATCTATAACTGCTTCAATAACACCTCAAATTTTAATTCCTTTGAGTTTCTATTTTCTTTTTCCATAATTAACACATCTAAATTAATTTTTATAAATTCTTTTAGAATTTTCTAACATTCTTTTAAAAAGATGAAAAGTATAGGTTCTGTGCCAAAAAATGGGTACTGGGATGGTACATCAGCAAAAATTAGTCAGCATCTGAAAGATACTTGTTTTTAATGAAGTAACTAAAGGTACTCATTAAAATTAAATGCCCTGCCTCCCTCAAGTTAATATGGGAAGGAACTAATTCCCATATTAACTAATTCCCATATTAACTAATCTAAATACTTCATGATAAACTCTGGAAAACTTTTTTTTTTCCCACTGAAGAATTTCTTACAAGGCACACAAATATAATAAAAATTTTAAAAGCAAGAATTGAAAGGATTTTTTATTCATAATATTCATAAAGCTCTTGAACTTGAAGGGGTTATATTAGTTATCTGTTATAGTGTAATCAATAATCCTAAACTTTAGTGTTTTAAAACAACAATTTTATCATTTCACCATTTCCATAGGCCTGCAATCTTAGCTAATCTTAGATCAGGGACTTTCACAAGGTTATGGTCAAAGTATCAGCTAGGGCTGTAGGCATCTCATACTTTACTGGAATAGATCAGCTTCCAAGGTCACTAATGTGATTCTTGGGAGAATTTATTTCCTCACAGGTTATTTGCCATAGAACCTCAATTCCTCAGAAGACTTCCTCAATTTCTTCCCATAAGGACCTCTTCCTAGACGGTTACCAATATGGTATCTGGCTTCAATAGAGCGAGAGAGTTAGAGGACACGGAAGTATTAGATGGAAGTCACAGATTTGTGTAATGTAACCTAAAAAGCAACACCTTTACTTTTGCCATTTTTCACCAATTACAAGCAAGTTACTGGATTCATTCCATGGTCAAGAGCATGGAACTAAACAGACACCTGAATCCCAGGCAGCAGGAATTACCATTACCAGGAGCCATTTCAGAAGCTGCCTATTAATAGGAGTTTTAGACTGGTGGCTCTGCGCTCAACTGCCTGCGCCACCAGGGGAGGTCCACAGGAATAAATTTTAAAAAGAAGTGAAAGAGGGCCTCCCTAGTGGTGCAAGGGGTTAAGCATCACACTATGAAGCAATCCACAGTCTCTGCAGCACGAGTTCGATCCCCGGCAGAAACCTGAAAATAACTAAATTTATCTGGTATCTACATTTACCAAAGGCTGTCAATAATAATGATAGCTTGTCTTTTTTGATTTCTTCACATGATTACATTTGTTGCTAAGTACTTATACACATTATTTAATTTATTTCTCTCAAATACTTTTTTATTTTTATTTTTATTATTTTTTTAAATAATAAATTTTATTTTTATATTCCCCATACCATTGCAGCCCCCCCCATTCTGACCCCAATCCCTCCCCTCCTGCCCCCGCCCCCCAAAAGTGTCTCTGGTTCATAGTTTTTTGTTGATTTTGATTTTCACTTTCTTATAGTTATTCACTTTCCTGGTCCCTTATTTAAGTTTTCTAGATTCCTGCTATGAGTGAGACCATCCGGTATTTTTCTTTTTCTTTTTGGCTTATTTCGCTGAGTATGATCCCTTCCAGCGCCATCCATGTTGCTGCAAATTGCATGTGTTTATCTTTTTTGAATGCTGAGTAATATTCCATGGTATATATGTACCACATCTTCTTGATTCAGTCATCTATTTTTGGGCATTTGGGTTGTTTCCAAAGCTTAGCTATTGTAAACAGTGCTGCTATAAACATAGGGGTGCAGGTGCTCTTTGGAATTGATGTTTCTGTGTCCTTTGGGTAAATACCTAGGAGTGGAATTGCTGGATCATATGGAAGCTCTATGTTTAGTAGGTCCAGAAATCTCCACACAGCTCTCCACAGTGTTTGGACCAGTTTGCACTCCCACCAACAGTGCAGAAGAGTTCCTTTTTCTCCACATCCTCGCCAACATTTGTTGTTGCTAGTTTTTTTAATATGTGCCATTCTCACTGGTGTAAGATGGTATCTCATGGTAGTTTTGATTTGCATTTCCCTGATGACAAGTGATGTTGAACATTTTTTATATGCCTGTTGGCCATTTGCATTTCCTCTTCAGAGAAGTTTCTTTTTAGCTCTTCTGCCCATTTTTTGACTGGATTATTTTCTTTGTTGTTGTTGAGTCTCATCAGCTCTTTGCAGATTTTTGTGATCAGTCCTTTATCATTATCTCAAATACTTTTTTAAACAATTGTATTTAGTACTATCTCACAAATTAGTAAACTGAGACTCAGAGAGATTCAGTAATTTGCTTATATAATTCGAACTATGGGTGACCAAACTAGGAATCATCTCATGTCATCCTGAGTCCAGATTCTGCACTTTTAGGAACAGTATTACACTGAAAAGCCTGCAAGAACAAATCTTATGTTGCTATATAAAGCAGTTGTCAAGACAGTGTCCTTGTTGGGTCTCCCCTGGTGGTGCAGTGGTTGAGCGCTGGGCTGTGAAACTGCCCGCAGCCTCTACAGCGCCGGTTCAATCCCCCGCTGCCTGTTAGGGTCCCACATGGTGAGACAGACCTCTCCTGCCTCACCCGCTGCTCCCCTCAGCAGTGTATTTTGTTGGTCTGCCTGTTCTGTTCCCCGCTCTGGCTCTGGTGAATTCTCTCACCCTCCCGCACTTCTGACTGTACCCAGTGCTTGTATAAATAAAGAAATAAATCTTAAAAAAACAAAAAGACAGTGTCCTTGTTTTTTACACATATTTTCTTTATTATATCTTCATATGAAAATTTATTAGTGTTAAAGTCAAGAAAACATTTTTCCTACTTTCAAAAATGAGTGTACTTGTTTTATTTCATAATTGCAAGATATATTACCATTTTTTCCTTATTAGGCACGACTTCTAGAAAACAAATGATTTGTAAAGCAACACAATTGTATGCATAAATAATCTTAAAAATATTCACATTTTCCAATTGTACAAATCCATGTTGTAGAGTAAATGAATTAATCAGGCTTTTTGTGTCACTAGCCTCTGTGGCTATCACCTGAGGCCTTGATTGTGTTAATGAAGAAGGAGCTTGGGAGCATAGGCATGGGACATGTATGCCTGATTGTGGAGACCTGGAGCATGGGTGTGTGCTCATGAGCAAGTGTGCACATCTGCGCCTGGAGGCCAGGGGTAAAAGGATGGTGTCACTCAGAGAAGACAACGGCTGCAAGATGACAAGTGGTATGAATACAGCAGAGGCGAGACCATGGGACAAAGTGCAAGAGAGAACACCAGAGAGAGCCTGGAGAGAGAGATTAAAGTGGGGCCTGGGAGGCTAGGTAGCCTGCTCGCCTCCCAGCACTCCCTGGTCAGCCTGTGTCTGCCTCTGCATGCCAGCCTATCTGCCTAGAATGCCTGTGTACCTGGTTCCCTGAAAGAGCATTAAAGCCTGACAAATCCACCAAGGACTCTGGGATTCTCCAGTATCACTCGGTCCAATTCATAGTGAACCTGCCCTGTGCATACTGCACTAGACATGTCTATAGAATAAATATATATAAGGGTGCCCATTCTCACCACTATTATTCAAAATCATATTGGAAGTCATAATTAGGCAAGGCAAACAAGTAGAACGTATCCAATTGGAAAGGAAGAAGTAAAACATTCATTACTTGCAGAGTAATGATATTATACAAAGCCATAAATATGTCACTAAAAAACTCTTAGCGGGGCCTCCCTGGTGGCACAAGGGATTACGCACCACACTATGAAGCAATCCACAGCCTCTGCAGCACAAGTTCGATCTCTGGTCAGCCAGAGAACATCCCACATGGTACAGCACACATCTATCTTGCCCGCTGCTCCCCTCAGCAGTGTATTTCAGCCAGTCTGCCTCTTCTCTTGGCCACGTTGTCTCTGATGAATCCTCTCACCACCCCCACATCTCTGGCCTGTACCCCAGCTCTTGTATGCATAAATATTTTTTTAAATAAAAACTCTTAGCAATATAAAATATACAGTACTGCTGCAGTCTTCAAAATAACTATACAAAAGTAGGTTGCATTTCTATATGCAAACTATGAAATAGCAGGAAGAGAAATTGAGAATTCAATTTTATTGAATATGCAACAGCATCAAAAAGAATAAATTACTTAGGAATAAATTTTAATTTTTTTAAAGATTTATTTATTCATGCATACAAGAACCAGAGTACAGGCCAGATGCATGGGAGGGTGAGAGGATTCTCCAGAGACAGAGCAGGGAACAGAACAGGCAGACTGACTGAAATACACTGCTGAGGGGAGCAGTGGGGCCAGACAGGAGAGGTCTGCTGCGCCATGTGGAATTCTCGCTGGCCAGCCAGGATTGAACTTGCACTGCAGAGGTTGCGGAAAGCTTCACAGCGCTGCGCTCAACCGCCTGCACCACCAGGGGAGGCCCACAGGAATAAATTTTAAAAAGAAGTGAAAGAGGGCCTCCCTGGTGGCTCAAGGGGTTAAGCACCACACTATGAAGCAATCCACAGCCTCTGCAGCACTTCGATCCCCGGCAGGCCAGGGAGCAACCCACATGGTGAAGCAGACCTCTCCTGTCTTTCCTGCTGCTCCCCTCAGCAGTTCATTTCAGTCAGTCTGCCTGTTCTGCTCCCCACTCTGTCTCTGGTGAATCCTCTCACCCCCCCATATCGCTGGCCTGTACCCCAGCTTTTGTATGCATAAATAAGTAAATCTTTAAAAATAAAAAATAAAAAAAAAGAAGTGAAAGAGCTATACACTGAAAACTATAAAACAATGTTGATAAACTGAAAAGAAACAGAGAAATAGAAACTCATTATTTTCTCATGGATTTACAGAATTAGCATCATTAAAATGACCATTTTACCTAAGGCAACATACAGATTCAATAAATCTCTATCAATATTCCAGTGATATTCACAGATATACAGTATGATTGATAACAAACTGTTGACAATTTCTTGTGAGTTCAAATTTTTAAAAATCCATGAATTAAAATAGCAAGAACTAGTCACATTCCCTTACAGGTATTTTAGCATGTAATGGAAACACTTGGAAAACTGGATAAAACATAGTCTGCTGGGCCCATTGTCCAGAGTTTCTGATTCAGAATATCTGAGCTGCTACCCAGAATTTGTTTTTCCCACATGATGCTCATGATCCTGGCCTAGGAATCACACTTTGAGAACCACTAATTAACACAATTTACCAAAGAGGTAATAACATGCATATGCTTTACCTTTTGCTTATTCACTCAGAGAATAACTTTTAAATCCAACAGAGAGACATCCACATTTAGAAGGGAAAGTGTACTTAAAGAAAATAGAAAATTAAGACGTAAAGACTCCTTAGGTCTAATACTAGGGGAGAAGGTTGAGTCACAAACAGGCATATGTAAATTATTTTGTAAAACGTATGTCAAAGTTCTCACTTTAATAGGACTGGTTCCTTTTGGTGGTGAGCATTTTTGTAAATTTCTTATTTCTCATCTCTCTTTTAGGTTTCTATGTTGTCAAAAATTGAGCATGCTTGCTTTTACAAGGAAGGTTATGCTCTCTTTTAAAATAAACACAGTAATTTAAAGGATCAGCAAGCAGACAGCTGCAACTTCTCATTAACATAAAAGAACAGACTGGTTTGATCCTATGATTCCTGAAGTGTGTTTTCAGTTCTCATTTTACCATGATTAAGAAAGTTCTGAACTTGTTCATATAAAAGTCTTATATTTGTCTCTACCCTCCCCACAAACACAGCTTACCTTGATATTTTGTAGCTCCCTGTAAAGTCTTTGTTTGCATGAATAATTTTTAACAGCCTTATGCCATGAGACTGAAAGAAATACAATTTAAATTTAGCTCACATTTTAAGATTATACATTATTATCTTTAAAAAATTTTGATCAGGGCCTCTCTGGTGGCACAAGGGGTTAAGTCTCAGCACTATGAAACTATCTCCAGTCGCTGCAGTACCGGTTAGATGCCAGGCCAGAGCAGTGACCCACATGGCGCAGCAGACCTCTCCTGTCTCGCCCGCTGCTCCCCTCAGCAGTGTATTTCAGTCAGTCTGTCTGTTCTGTTCCCCACTCTGTCTCTGGTGAATCCTCTCACCCCCCACGACTCCGGCCTATACCAGAGGTATGCATAAACAAATTAAATGAATCTTTCAAAAAATTGTTGATCATGTGGTTGAGTACATATGAAGTTTATAGATTGCCAGAATTTTTAAGAATCTATGTAGAGGGACTATAAATGTGATGAAGTTTTGAAGCTTGGTCATATTCCCAAAAGAGGAATTGAAAAAAAATTAATTTTTAACTGGGCAGAGAGGCCTCAGAGTGAAAAGAGGAGAACAAGAAAGCCAAAATTCTCAAGAATAAATCTAGCTCAGAGAAAAGTGTCAAGGGGAGATTAACTCAGCTAAACGATTAAGTCAATATATTCTATACATTGTTGCCTCTCTGTTGTTAATAAAAACTGTATTAATTTAATAATCACTATAATGTTTAAACATCTAATAGTAAATGCTCACTGGATGTTAATGGTAATAGTTTGTTCCTTTTAGTTTGCTGTAACTTGCCATAATTTCAGTAATTTTATATAATGAATTTAATTTAAAATCTGGGTTATGCTAATGAATTATAATTATTCACTTACAGGTCATTGAGTGATGATGTTTTGATGCTAACAAAATTCTTAAAGGTTTCCAAAAACCAACTGTCATATGTAAACAATTATATGAGTGTTATAAAAATATATCATCAATGGAAAAAAGCAAGTAATATTTTAATGTCTATATTTCTATAGACATTTTGATGTCTATATTTCTATAGACATTTCTATAGACATTTTAATGTCTATATTTCTCATGTTGAAGTTTTGTTTTCTTCTGCAACATTTTTATTGTGATAACGTTAGTTTACAACACTGTATATGATTTAGGGGAATAGGTTCACATGTCTCCAGATGTATGTACCATATATAAAAGTCTTATTAGGGATATACTGAAACATTTTATAATCTCTAGTAGCTTTATTTCTTTCAGGGATGGTAGAAAGAAGTAAAATATAAATCTTGGGAACAGGTGCAATAGAATATTTGTATAATAAAATCAGAATCAAAGAACGAAGGTACCACATATTTACTATGTCAGTAAACAAGATGTGAATACATTTCTCCCTCAGTTTTTACCTTCTACTGGTTTTTAAAATTAGTGTATAGATAATTAGTGTATAGATAATTTTTAAAATTAGTGTATAGCATCTCATGATAAAAATAAAACCTCATGGAAGTCTAAAGTTTTGGCCATTAACTCACTATATTCTCTCTAGTTTAAAGTCTGACTCTTTCAGACAACAACTCTTATTATTACTACCCAAGGAAGCATAGATGTTTCTTTCTGGATGACTTCTTGTTAATCAAAATCAAGCATGAACAAGAAGTCCAAGTTACTAATTTAAATGACGATTATGACTGGACAGTGTTGTTAGAACAAACAGCAAATTCTCTTGCTGTTGGTATTAGAAGTAAAATTATGATCAATGTTTTGGGATAACCATGGATTAAAGGTGATTCAGCAACTTAATGAATGAAATAATGAAAAATGTATTCATTTTTCTTAGTAATTATCAAACTTCTTGCACCTCTTTAAAACCATCTTCATTGAAATTGATGACACCCAAACCTCATCCTTGTTACTGGCTGACCTACCCCAGACTCACTCCTTAAAATTCCTTGACAACTTTTACCTCTGGCCTATATACTTTATTTCTCCACCATTAATTATACTATCTTCCTGGACAGTTTTAGAGTGAATGGGAAAATAGATATCCACAACTTAACTTTAGAGCACTGTGACTTTCTGGAACCCCAATGAACTCACCTTTTTTTTTTTTTTTTTTTAAAGACTTATATATTTATTTATACAAGCACTGGGCACAGTCAGAAGCATGGGAGGATGAGAGAATTCACCAGAGCCAGAGCGGGGAACAGAACAGGCAGACTGACAAAATACACTGCTGAGGAAATACACAGAGGGCGTGGCAGGAGAGGTCTGTCGCTCCATGTGGGACCCTCGCAGGTGGCCAGGGATCTAACCAGCACTGAAGAAGCTGTGGGCAGCTTCACAGCCCAGCGCTCAACTGCTGCGCCACCAGGGGAGGCCTTGAACTCACCTTCTTACTTCAGCATCACTAAGTTAAATTGCTTCATTAAGCAACATCCCTAAACTTCTGTGACTTAAACTTTTGCAGCCCATTTTTCCAGCCATTATACTCTATTCTTCTAAGGCTTTTCATTCTTTTACTCATAATCTAACTTTTCTCCACTATCAGTTAGACTTAGACCATTAATTAGAAGGTTTTATTTCTCCCCTAATCTATATTGTATTTTAAAAAGTTAGTTTTAATCACTATGAACATGATGGTTATTTATCCTGATGTGCATGATGACTGAGTCAGTTCGCTCCTTTTTTCCTGGAATCCTGTTTGATTATTATCTTCTTTCAGTCTTTAATATGTCCCAGTTTAGATGACCAATATTGCTTTTCCACAAGAATGAAACACACAATAACTTCTTCCTATTGCCCTAAACACACCTATCTTATTTTTGTTCCATTTTAACTGCTTTGAATTCACATGACCACTCGGATTAGCCACTCTTTCACCCGATTCATTGAGTGGACATGAGAAAATGATCCAGCATTTTATATTGAAGCAAATATAAATTCTTTGTTCTCTAATCACATAACATTCCCAATACTAGTGGATCCTTCTGGGAAAAAAAAAAAATCTCTTAACCAGATTATTCCTCCCTCTTTACCTTATGCAACTATTTAGTCTATGAATTTTCTATCGTACTCTTTACTCACAAGCTCTTTTCTCATCCTCAGGACAAGTTTGTTTCCTACTTCATTAAGATGATGAATCCAATAGTTTTATTGTTCACTGAACCACACAAATGAGTAGCTATTAATTCTTCCACTTCCCAAATCTCCTCCCTTATCAAAGGAAATGTATGCCTTTTATCTATATAGTAAATCCCTGTACAGGGACTTTGGTTTCCATCCTTTCCCTTTTCAAATACCTTGCTCAGTCAATTGAGCTCTGTCATTCATGTATCATCAGCCTTTGTCTTCTTACTGGACTTTTATCTCAAACACATGCATACAGCAACGTTTATTCAATATTAAAAACAAAACAAAGACAATTTTTTCATAACTTATAATCCCTTCATTTAGTGTATATCATCCCAAAACAAGTCTTGAAAATGATCAGTCAACACTGTATCCACTTTCATTTATACTGTGATCCACTATTTCTGACCTCTGTCCTTAACACGCTATAGAAACTATTCTCTTAAGTAAGGCCTTTGTAATCGCCTTCTCTGAAATCCCCTCTTTCACTTCCTTAAAACATGGACTTCTGTTTTTCTCTTACACTTCTGGCTGCCATTCAGGTAATATGAGTAACTTCTTTTTTCCTGCTCACCTCTTCTATATCCATGCTCACCAGGACCCAGCCATGACCTGTCCTTTTCCTCTTCTATTCATTACCCCTGCATACCTCATCAAAACTTGCACTGATTGCCTGAATGCTTATTTTAATCACCTTTATACAGGTTATGAACCAACATTAGCAGTCATATCTATTACTGAGAGTAATAAGGTGCATCAGCAGCTCATATTTGACCTCAGTCCTTTCCAGAACACTTCTATACCACTCAGTGCTATGCAATACTTATTTTGTCAAAAGACTTTAGCTATTAATAGTTCAGCCAATAGAGTTAGTTATTCTCTTTAACCTGTTGTAAGAATACTTTACTTTTCAATTCTTTTAACTTTGATTTTATACCAGATATAATTCATATACACTTAAGAAGTAAATATGAATGTGACCTTGCATAAATAATAATCTTCATGAGCATAATCAACATCAGGGACTTTGGGATTATTTAAACTTGCTATATAATTCATGTTATAGCTAAAAAACTAATCAGATTGGAAATATTAGTAACACTTGATCATCTTATAATGTATGCATTATAAGTCTTAGGAAAAAATAGGTCTTATCGACTTTGGAATAATATATTGCATTTGTGAATACCTTTTCTCCCATCACAGGCAGGATGATGAACCTCTGGAGCATTAATATATTAGATTCCCTTACAACATTAAAACACAGGGGAACACAAACACATGGAGATTTATTTTTTACATAATGATAACAAACATACTAAAGTAGGCTAATATATCAATGGATTTATGGAAGTCTGATCTTTCAGCATTAAGAAGAATGTAGTAAGGAAGTCGGTGTGCATTAGTCACTGTGATGCATTGATTGGCATTTATCTCAAGCAGAGAGTCTTAGATCCCAGAATTCATTTACCCCAATTTGAGGGTTGTGAATTTTAGGATTACTCTCTTCTACAGTAGCTAGATATCTTACAGTAAATGCTACAATATTTTTATGAGACACTGATGCACTATAGATGGAGAGGAAAAACAAACAAAACATCAGAAACCTTCTCTTCACATGTTTTACTTTGTCCCTTGCAAAAATAGCACAGCAGAGAAAGCATTCATTTCAATTTTGAGCACCTAATAAGCTTTGCTTTTTCAAGCCTTGAACTATTTTTCAAATTTTACTATAAAAATACCTCTATTTATCTTAGCCTCTAGGCACTTGTACATTGAAAATACATAAATCATCTGAGAACTAATAAAACAACAGCCCAGCTGAAACTCAAGGAAATAAAAGCATTGTTTTTAAAGACTGATGCACAAAATCTCTATTTACTGAAAGTAGAAAGAAACAAAGACTGCATGCTTTCAGCAAAGCTGAGTGATGTGTAAAAAAACTATATTGTAATGATTACAGAAACTTTATCTGCTGGGGAAAAGAACAATCAATACGTTCTACAAGGCTTTGGACATCACATCCTGACTAGGATTTACAAAGTAGCAGGGAACAGGAAAGTGTCCTGAAGAAAGATAACACTAGAACTTGAAAAGAAGCCAAGGAAATCCTTCACCTTAATATCCTTATCAGATATAGTGTGTGTGTTCATTTGTAAATCAGAATTAGGCAAGAGGCCTTATTTGTAATGTTCTAGCATTTGTAGTCTAACAAGTATTTAATAAGAGGAGTCATCAAGACAAAAAATGTAAAGGTACAAATACAGACAAAAGGCTTAAATTTATAAATTTATTTACCTTGAATGATTGTATTCTTAGATGGAATCAACAAGGTCTTTATAGCATTATACATCCCCTCTCCAAGATGTTAGCAAGTTCCTAGGTAAGATTTCATTTTCATTGTCTTCATTGTGTTTGATTTTGTACTTTCTTTTGATTCTTTACACTGATTTATTGTTCTTTTATCTTTACTTTGCACTTGGCCCAAATAGGGACAACATTTTCCTGTCCTTTTCAGACCCATAGATAATTCCCTAACACTGACAAATTTATTCTCTAATGCAATTGCCATCAGAAAATTAATTATACTTAAAAAAATTAAGATCAGACAGAAAGTTTACTAATTTTCAAAACAAAGAGCAAAAAAAAAATTATATATTCCTCAGATAAAGTTTCTGTAATCATTAAAGACATTTAAACTATCCTACCACTGGGGCAGTTATTGAATAATAACAGTTTTAACTTTTGTAGAATCAGTCTAGGCCTTTAAAACATTTTTATTTTCTATCTCTTTCCTTCTCTTACCACTTCTCTCCCATTTAATGGCCATGGGGATCTCTAATTTTTTCTCCTCTTCCTCTACTCCCTTTGCAGAACAACTCAGTCTAGTCTTACTTCTGAAATTCAGCATAAAGTATACACTTACATATCCTAAGTCTTTTGAAATACTCAGTTGATTCAAAATGGTCTTTTTTTCCTATTATTTTTATAAAGAATCCATACACCTTAAACAGTAGTAGTCTTTTAAAATAGAAATAATTTCTTCTGCTATATATAAATGCTTACACATTAAAACAATTGAATATTGCATATCAGTACCTTGAAATAAATTAATTTACAGCACCTTAAAACATAGGTACTATATTCTCATCTGACAAATGAACAAATATTAGAGTTATTAGAAACATGCTCACAGGTCTCACAGGTATTAAATACCTAGATTTGAACTTCTATAGACATGCATTTAAACATTGGATTTCTCTCTTCATTAGTACAGAATTTTCCTCAAGACTCTTTTTTTATTCATGTAAAATAATTACATGTTTACTTATCATATGGTCTGCTGGATTATGTACAGAAAAAGGCACAAGCCTATAGTTAAAATACAGTATTTACAGAGATAGTTTGAGCTGAAAAATGAAGTTTTATTAGTGAGATCGACAGGGTATAACATAATTCTTTCCTGAATGTTTTAATATGATGAGGGCATAATTTATGATATAAGGTTTATTATCATGGAAGAAGCAAATGTGGGATTGGAGTAGGACACTTATCACAGGACAGATATGAAAAATCTCAGGGGCTTTGATTCTATTTAGATCAATCTACTCCAAGTTGTAGTTGGACAACCAACTCCTAACCTCTTAACCACTATTAATACTAACTCATATAATTTTAGATGTAGCACATAGCTCAAATCAATACTGAAGAACACTTAAGGCCCACTAGGGAACAATTACTAATGAGCCAATGAATTAAAAAAAAATAAGAGTGAAGCTTATTGATTTTTTTTTTGTGTTAATGAGTGCAAACCATACTTGTTAATTTCAAAACAGCTCCCTGCAAAAGATGAGAGGATTGTTGAAAGATTCTGTGGCCTCTACTATGTTACATAATGTAGTAAGAGGAGTCACCTTTAAAAGTCAGACTGACCTAGGTTTGAATCCTAGCTCTTCCCCTGCTGGCTGGGATATTATTAACAAATTACTGCTTCAGACTTCTGTTGTTTTATATTTACACTGCAGAGAATCTTAAATTTTTTTAGCTGTAAATTTTCATTATCTTTATGGGGCTACATAGGTGATGACAACTTTTCAAAAATTTTTTGAGTTATAACTGACATCAAATTTATACATACTAAACTGTACAATTAAATAAATGTTTACATATATGTGTGTAGAGACACAGACATAGATATATTTCCATGGATATATGGGGATAACACAGAAACAAGATAATACGTTTCCTCAGTGCTCTTCATTCTTTCCTCCACTCCACACCACAGTCTGATTCCTACCCATTGTTCAGGAACCCCCTGATCTACATCACATTCTATCACTATAGATTAGTTGCCCTTTTCTAAATCCTTTAGAAATGGAAAAAAATACAGTAAGTCTTTTTTCAAGTAGCTTAATTGACATTCATCCATACTACTGCATGAATCAATAAAAGTTTGTCCTTTTATTGAAAAGTATTCCACTGTTCTACATACCACGATTTATTTATCCTTCTGTTGGTAAACACTTTGGGTATTTCCAGTTTCACAGTATTAAAAATAAACTGAAAATTTGCTTACAATTCTTTGTATTAACACATTCTTTCATTTCTATTGGCATAGAGAAATTAAAGAATACTTGGGAATAAACCAGCTGTTCATGTATTGGTGTGTGTTTCACTTTTTATAAAATTGGAAAACTGTTTCTAAAGCGATTGTATCCTTTTATATCCCCATCAGCAGTGCACAGAAGGTCCTGTTATTTCATATTACTTCCCAGAATTTGAAACAGACTGTCTTTTTACCCTAGACAATCTAATTGGTGTGTAGTGGTATCTCATTTTGGTTTTGATTTGTTTTGCCTGATTATCAATGATTTTGAATATTTTGTTCATGTGCTGATTCCCCATACCCTATATCTTCTTTGTTTAAAGTTTTGTATACTTTTAAAAAAGGGATATTTTCTTATTATTGAATTGAGAATTACTTACGTATCCTAGATACAGTTCATTATCAGATATATGATTTGCAAATGTTTTCTCACAGTTAGTATCCTGACTGTTCATTTTCTTAGCATTGATGTTAGATATTTTAAATTTTCATGAACTCCAATTTCCCAACTTGTTCTTTTATGACTTGTGCAACTTCTTGCTTAGGCGTTCCTATTAAGTAACTATCAGTCTTCCATTGAACCCCAGCGGCGGGACCATCACTGCACACTGGGAGGTAGGCGACAACTCTAAAATCCAACTTGTTGCCATACAACATGTCATGTAGTTTCTAGAATTTTCCATTGTAAATGCACGAGAGAATGAAAGTGAGAAAACAAAAATTTTGGGCTTTGTAGATACCTAGAGGTAAATAAAAAGTTATATGCCTTATAATATAGTGGAAAGTCTTCATTTTTAAGAGCAAAAAATTATTAATTTCATTCCAGGCTAAGGATAAACTTTTGTATTTTTATTAACATTTTAACTTTCTTTTGTAGAAAGCTAACAGAAAAAAAATGTTTTAAATGTACATTAATATTTTTAACCTCTAACTCCATAAATATTTGTGACAGCTAATTTTAAAATTTTATTTTTTAAATTACATTTTTTGAGATAAAGTTGGTTTATAGCACTACATATGATTTAGGGGTATGATGTCACAACTCCTTAGATGTATGTTATGACACCATACCCACTACAAAATTTTTATAAATCAGTGGTATTTTGTGGTAAAATTATATTTATATTCATTTTTTGAGAAACTTTCAAAGTTTAAAAAATTCATGTTTGTCCTAGTTATCTTAAGAAAATTTCAGTTTAAATTTTTCTGTTTTCCACTCTAGGGTAGCAGACTTTTATGCTCTTACTCCATGTTTTAGATTTTGACCTTTTTATCACCTGGGTTCTTTTTAGGATATTCTATAATTGGTATCGTTCAGATGGTAGGAATAAGGGAGAAAATGAATAGCAAATTGTAAGAGAAAGCAATGAATGGAAAACAGCCCTTAATATGGGAAACTATCTTTTTCTACATCATTTGATGCAGCATTCTAAAAATCAGGCAATAATCCAGAATAAAGCAATTCCTAAGCGGTACATAGAACCAAGGAACATTTTCTTCTCTCCAAATAGTGCACTTAACAAAAATGCCTACAAAAATTCTATGTTCTATCCCATTTGGTTCTCTGTGGACAGTTTGAATTAGCAGAGGGAATTAGTAAGGACACAAAAGAAGTCATACTGTTTTTTACCTTCTTTGGCACTAATAAATCCTGTTGTGTGCAAATGAGCTTAAAATCTCCATGCAATCAGTTTTCCATTTTACCTTGAATGTTTTAGTGCAGATTGTTAGCTAATCAAGCTGGGAAATTGAAATAGAGTACGCACAAAATTGTTTATGAGTAATATTATAAACAAGCTGGGCAGAATGCACTGTACCTGTTTTACCGCTATAATAAAATAAGCAGTGATATCAGCAATGCATCCATTTAGGTCTAATTGTACAAATTGCTAACTAATCAGATGAGAAACACAGTACTTGAAAGAACAATGTTCTTTCTATATGCTATTATCTTTGTGTATTTAGCTATATGTGTAAAGAATTTTACGACTTCTACGCAAAGAATATGGATAATTTAAAAAAAAAATATGTTTATAGGGGCCTCCCCGGTGGCACAGTGGTTGAGTGCTGGGTTGCGAAGCTGCCCGCAGCCTCTGCAGCGCCAGTTCGATCCCCGGCTGTTCCCCGGCCACCGGAGGAGGGTCTCACATGGTGCGCAGACCTCTCCTGCCGCCCGCTGCTCCCCTCAGCAGTGTACTTCGTCTGTCTGCCTGTTCTGCTCCCAGCTCTGGCTCTGGTGAATTCTCTCACCCCCACGTGCTTCTGACTGTACCCAGTGCTTGTATAAATAAATAAATCTTTTAAAAAATATATTTTTATATAGGAAAGAGAAAGAATTTGTCTTTTTTTTTTTTTTGCAATAATAGACCTTAGGCACATCTTTAAAAATACAAACTTGGGCAAATACATAATATTCAGGAAAAAATTACAACTCTCTTTATCAAGCCAGATGCAGATATTAGCTCAAAGGATTTTGACATGCTTTACACAGCAGGGTCTCAGCAGAATTGCACAAATCTGTCAGAAAGACGTGAAACTTTCAAAAATAAGATTGGGAATTTATGAGGAATAAATTAGAGGAAATGATATGTTTTAACCTTTGTATAAGTTTTATTTTATCACTAGTTTATAAATTCTAGTGTGGGTTCAACAATGTACATTTTTTTTTTCATTCAATAAAAGTTTCTAGAAAAGGAAAACTTTGAGAGAATAGGAATGCAATTAGGATTGCCTGTCCTTAAAATAATTTGTATTTATTGTTTCAACCTAACTATTTGTGATATAGACCTAAAATATCTTCCAAGTAATTAAAGGTATCCTCTTTGAACATAATGTGTGTGCATGTTTGTACATGTGCAAAGGTGTATTTTTATAGGTGCATATATATCTTTAAGCTGAAATTGATTTCATATCATAAAGAGTGGCATAAAATTCAGCTGATGATTTTTTCCAAGTCAGTTTTTTTTTCTTACTTTCATTTATTCCACATATACGTTTAGCACCAGTTTGTTCGAGCATTATTCCTACTGCTTCCTTTATACAGCCTTCCTTTATACAGACTCCTTTATGAGTCTCTAAAATGCCTGCTTTAGTTTCTCTACATTTGCTCAGATTCTTTTATTCTTAGAGGATGTAGTTGGTAAAAATAATTGTTTTCTTCTCAATGCTGCTTCCTTGTTCTCATTATATTTTCTAAAAAATTGTACTCATTTATACTATTTTTTTCCTTTTTTAAATGGGGAATAATTGTGTGGCAACAAGCACAACTGAAATACTATCAATAAGAAGAATGTCAGTGTCTACAAGTTCCTCTACTTATTATAATACTCAGACTATTACTGTAACTTTTCAAAATAAAGGGAAAGGTTAGAACTACTAACCAGCTAACTGGATTTCAATTCTATGACCTTTCTATTAAGCAAAAAATTTTAAAGGAATTTTGAGTTACAACTACATCAAATGTGACATTAATTAAATAAATTTGATGTTAGGCAAATCATCTTACTTTTCTGATTCCCAAATAACTATCTGTGGATTGGGATAATAAGAAAATCAATTTATAACTTTAAATACCAACATTATATAAAGATTATTGTCTTAATTAAATAAGAGACATGGATTGTGATTCTTGACACTATTAATAATTAAATGCTGTGGTTTTCACTGACAATATTGCCTTCCAAACTAAGGTCACAGACAACACAGTGATAAAATTTTCTTACCATATTTGAACTAAATTTTTTTTTGCTTTTTAATTTTTTTTAGTACAGTTTTAGGTTCACAGTAATATTGAAAGGGAGGTACAGAGATTACCCATATGCCTCTACCCCCCCATATATATATATGTATATATATATATATATATATATCAACCATAGTGCTAAAGATAAGCTATGAATCTACACTGACACATCATTATTACACAAAGTTTATAGTTTATATTAGGGATCAACATTGGTGTTGTACATTATATAGGTTGGACAAATGTGTCATAATATATATTCATAGTGATAGAATCATATAGAGTATTTTTACTGCTTTAAAATCTTCTATGCTCCACATATTTATCCCTACCTCTCCTGAAATCCTATTTATTTATTTATTTATTTATGGCTTTAGAACTATAATCTTTTTTTAATATTTTTAACATTATTGTTCATTTTTAAACAATATTTGCTTCCCATCCCCCCAGGTTTAGTCTCCATAGAATTTCCTTCACCCGTGCACCATGACGTCAATCCCTTGTGCTCCTCCCTACCTCCCTATGATCACTCTTCCTCCTCCTCCCCCTGCAGGATGTCTCTGATTTATAATTGTCTGTTTTTGTTTTGTTGTGTTGTGTTTTGTATTGTTATTATTTATTTACACCAATGGCTTATTTGGTTCCCCTAAATTCCTCCTATAAGTGAAACACAAAAACATTGATTCAAAAGAACACCTGTACCCCTATGTTTTTTGCAGCACTATTTATAATAGGTAAAACCTGGAAACAGGGGCCTCCCCCAGTGGTGCAGGTGGTTGAGCGCAGTGCTGTGACATTGTCCACAGCCTCTGCAGTGCTGGTTCGATCCTGGCCGGCCAGCAAGAATCACATGGCTCTGCAGGCCTCTCCTGTCTCACCCGCTGCATATTTCAGTCAGTCTGCCTGTTCTGCTCCCCATTCTGTCTCTGGTGAATCCTCTCACCCTCCCATCCATCTGGCCTGTACCCTGTTTCTTATCTGCATGAATAAATAAATCTCTAAAAAAAAATAAAACCTGGAAACAACTCAAATGCCCAAAAATAGATGACTGGATCAAGAAGATGTGGTATATATACACAATGGAATGTTACTCAGTAATCAAAAAAAGATAAACTCATGCCATTCTCAGCAATGTGGGTGGAGCGACATGGAATTATGCTCAGTGAAATAAGTCAGAAGGAAAAATAAAAATATTGGATGAAACCTTTTTAAAACAACATTTTGCTATCTCCTTAGTTTTTCCTTTTACAGAATGTTAGTTGGAATAGTAGTCTTTGAGATCACCTTCTTTTACTTAGTAATTGCATTGAAAATTTTCCTCCCTGTCTTCTAATCGCTTGATAGCACATTTTGTTGTAGTACAAAATAATATTCCATGTTTGGATATGCCAGAATTTATCTATTCATCTACTGAATGACAACTTGCTTCCAAGATTTGGCAACTATGAATAAAGCTGCGACAGACAGCGGAGTGTACATTTTTAGAAGTTTTCAACTCCTTTGGGTAGGTAGCAAGGAATGTATATTTCTTTTGTCAAAAACTGTTCAATTGTCTTCTAAAGTACCTGCATCCTTTCATATTCCACGAGTAGTAAATAAGAGTTCCGGTTGCTTCAAATTCTCACTAGCATTTGAAGTTAGCAATGTTGCTGAGTTTAGCTTTTTTTACATAGGGTGAGTGATAACTCATTTTAATTTGGTTTGTTGTTGACTTGGTGATAATCCACCTAAGACACATCTAAGACATAGAAAAAGATGGGCTCAAAAAACGTTAATAAATAAAAGGATTTAGAGATGCAGGTATAATATTTTATTTAACTTTCCTGACTTTATTTTCAGGGTGATTCAAGTTGTCATACTCTAAGTATACATTATATCAGAACCACAGAAAATACTTTAATATTTTTCTTTTATTTCAGTTATTGAATTAGAAGAGTTCACCATATAGACAAAGATAGCAACTAAGATTGAATTTGCTTTGCTCTTAAGTTATTGGGTATAACTTTAGTGAAAAAAATACTAAATAAAAGTGTAGCACTTAAGTAACCTTGCTCTGTATAAATGGTGAAAAGGTCTAGTTCAATCAAGAATGCTCTCAACTGTAGTTCTAGCAGTTATAATATCCAGTGTTAACCTCCATAATTTTAAAATGTCTTGGATATTATATGTAATGTTTATGAAACTTTTGCTGATCTCATTTGACAAAAATGATGAAAACCAGTTGGAAATATAAGCTATATTAGTTAATATGTGAATCAACATTATATAATTTCATTAGGTCAATCAACATTAAGACATTAAAATTCAAATTGGAGTTTGACTGGAGTTAAGTGTTTGATTCAAGGGATACTCTTTCTTTTAATTAAATCATTTTACTAGTGCATGTTTTAGGGGTATAGGTTCACACCTCTTCAAATGCATGTTTTCACACCACACCCACCACGAAGGCGACAATAATCTTCGACCATAGTCTATTGTACAATCTCTACACCTTTGCTTCTCGAATTCCATTCCAGTCCTCTGGTAGCCTTAGGTTTGCATTCACATTTCAAAGGTTTGTGTTGTTTGATTTTCTCTGTTCCTTTGCTTTGTTTATTTATATTCCATATTTAAAGTGGAATCAAGAAGCATTTGTCTTTCTCCCTCTAACTTATTTTGTGTATTCCCTTCAGTTCCATTCGTGTTATTACAAATAGGATGGTTTAATTTCCTTTTTATAGTGAAGCATTCCATTGTGTATATTTAACCCATTTTCTTTAGTCTCTAATCTGACATTGGACATTTCAGTTGTTTCCATACCTTGGCTATTATAAATAGTGATGCAGTGAACATGAGTACATACTATCCCTTTGAATTAGGGTTTGCACATTTTTTGGGGTAGTTAAAATGGAGTGGATGCTGGATAATATGGCACATCTATTTTCATATTTTGAGAAACTTACACACTGTTTCCTTAAGGGCCTCACCAGTCTACATTCCCACCAATAGTGTTTAATGGTTCCTTTTTCTCCACACACTGGCCAACCCATATTTTTTTTTTTGATACGAGTCATTCTGAAGGGTGTTAGGTGGCATTTCTTTGTGATTTTGACTTGCATTTCCTTGATAATAAGTGAAGAAGAGCATTTTTTATGTGCCTGTTGACCATCTATCTTTGAAAAAAATGTCTATTCCCCCTCTGTTGCCCCTATTTTTGACTGGGTTATTTGTTTTCTTATTGAATTGTATGAGTTCTTTGTAGATATTGGCTTCTAGTCCTCAGGGGTCCTCTTTAGTGTTTAAATAACTTTCATTTTGTATTCATAGATTATATCTTGTTGGATAAATAAAATTGTCGTATTTGAAAGCTCACATTTTAAGTTTCAATATCTTTTGAGACATTTTTCTACCACAAAAAGTTATTTTAAAATTGATATGCACATTAAAGAACATCATTTTATACTTACTTAGTACTATTGCTGTATCTACTAAGCACTTTTAAGAATATAAATTGCTATTCTTATATTTTCAGTGAAGATCTCATTCCTTAACAGCAAAACTGTGATAAAAAGGCTGGGGTAA
Source organism: Talpa europaea (assembly GCF_964194135.1). Taxonomy (NCBI): domain Eukaryota; kingdom Metazoa; phylum Chordata; class Mammalia; order Eulipotyphla; family Talpidae; genus Talpa; species Talpa europaea. Next base: position 72,083,592 of record NC_140068.1, read on the forward strand.
ATATTCCCTGATAAAACCACATCTATTTTGGAATTTTCCACATCTTATACGTAATCTACTCATATAAATTCTATTAATCAATTAATTCTTCCCTTATTCAGTATGCAACTTTATGATAATTACAGATAGTCTTTTATGTTCTTTCTCACAAGACTGTTTTTGTTAACCCCACCAAATGCTAATGGTAGGAAAAAAAAAGAGAACCTTCTTGACAAGAACAATTTTTTTTTTTTGATTACAGATTTGGTTACAAACCAAATCTCTTTTGTAGTAAGAAAGAATCTCATTATGACTTTTCAATTTCACCTGTGTTAAAAACTCCTTTAAGATTCTTTTCCCATAATTTCAGTTTTTCAGGGTGAACAGTAACAGGATGTGACCATGACCCTCTTAATTAGCAAGCATCCTAAGTACTGCTGGATGTTAAATAGGCTGTAAGAAACACCAAATTGGAATTCATCTTCTCTCATCTTCTACTTATACCAAAATCTTAGTGGAATGACAACTTAAAATAGGATTATCAAGTTGGATTGAGAAAGATTTTCTCAGGATTTGTCTTCTGTCTTCAAGATCTGTACTTTAAGTTGCCCTGGACTCAATATCTGAAAGATCTTAACTACCTCCCAGGTGAACAGTGAATTATAAATAACATGTGAACCAATATGTTGGAAAATAAAACATTAATTTATATCTTGATTGATGTGGGTAAAAGCAACTTTTTAATATTGTTTTAATATCTATACATTTTCTATAAAATAAGAGAATGAGAACAACACATAAGTGTTCCTGAGGGAGGTGATGCTTCTATAAACAATCTACTTAAAGTTGGTGGGCACAGTGACAGAACCACTTACCTTTCTCAAGAGAATTAAGAGATCATAAACTAACTAAAATTAACAAAAGTAAAATGGTTTGAGAATGAAAGAAAAAGACATAAGAAAAGATTTAGGAAAACAGTAGATAAGATCTGAGCCAATACTGGAGGTAGAAAGAACCAGACTTGATACTAAAAATCAAGTCAGTATTTAAGACCATCTCCAAAAATGTAATTATGAGTAATGCAATAGTGAGAAAAATTTGAGAAAGGGTAAATAATGTATAATACATTATGAATAAAATATATTTTAAGATGTTATATATACTTAAGGAAGAAATAAATAAAACAAAAATTGTAATCAACTATATTATTAAAATTCAAAAGAAGAAAAGACTAAGGAAAACAATGATAGGCTAACCAGAACAAAAATTTAAACTGTGAGAATGTCAAAAATACTATCAACAAAGTTAAAAGTCACACATTAGTTACATATGTTTCAAAGAGGAAATATTTTGAATATATCTAACAATGAGTTCTTGATGCCCAATTGATTGAATTTTGAAAACACCAGCACAGAGACCAGTTATCACATGTGTATACTTTTATACATACATACATATAGGCAGACAACTACTCATTGTATAAATGTAATATAATGATCTTATAAATGTGTTATCCAGGATCATGGAGTTATTAACATTTTGGTTATATTTCCCCCAGTCATTGTACAATAAAAATTGAATAATTTCACAGTAAAAAAAAAAGAACCAAAAACAAATAGATGTTATTCCTTTTAGATGAGTCATTATCTGACTTATAGTTAAATGTAAAGAATCTAAGTTAGCAACGTTTTAATGAGGTAAAGCAATTTTCTTTAAAGGTCTGTCTACTTACACATATGTTTCTCTTTTTTTAAGATTTATTTACTTATGCATACAAGAACGGGGGTACAGGCCAGAGGTGCAGGCAGTGAGAAGATCCATCAGAGACAGAGTGAGGAACAGAACAGGCAGATTGACTGAAATACACTTGCTGAGGGGAGCAGCGGGCGAGACAGGAGAGGTCTGCTGCACCATGTGGGTATAGCTCCCTGGCTGGGGATCGAACTGATGCTGCGGTGGCTGTGGTTAGCTTCATAGGTTGTGTCTTAACCCCTTGCGCCACCAGGGAGGCACTGCTTACATGTATTTCTATTCAATTAGAGCTTTTTGGTATTTAGGTTTGCTTGTCTGTGTATTTAGGTTTGTCTGTCTGGCATTTAGGTCTTGAGGATTATGTTGTCTTTGTAAAAGTTTTCACATAAAGATTTCTCAGTATGCCACACCTGAGACAACCTCTAATTTATATATATATACACACACACACACAAACACACACGGCCCTTCCTAATTGAGTTATTTTTCTCTTTCTTCAATTTTACAATTGTCTTCCCTTCTCATTTCACATTCTTACTCCAAAACTATATTTTCAATCAACTAATTTAGAAGAAGATGATGAAAAAAGAAATGCTCAGTTCAGACATCTGAAACTGAAAGTATCTATTGAGAAGCTCTGGGCAGGTGTCATTCAAGAAAATTTCATGGGAAATCATGCATTGTGCAAAAATGAAGGATGATGTTATATATATATATATATATATATATATATATATATATATATACACATACAAATAAATTAGAAAATAAAATATGTAGTAAAAAAAAGATGTTTTCATGCTTGATTGTTATGAGTATCTCACAGGGTATTAGACTGAGACTCCACTGAAAATAAAGGCTTTGCTGAAATAACATATACATAACCTTGTAATGCTACTGGTGGCCTGTGAATACAATCTCTACATTTTTCCCACTTCTATTTCAAAACACCACAGCCACATTGTTACCCTTGGGAGGGAAAGACAAAGGCATTTTACAGAATTACTGATTAACTAGGGGCCCAAGGAGACCCAGGATAGGTGCCAGAGATACCACAGACAGCTAAATAAAGAGCAGTTACACCACTAGCATTTCTGCAGGACTGTTTTCAGTTTTGAAATACTCTTGAAGTTGATTATCAAAGTCACTCTTTCTCAGAAATCTTGTCAAGGCACCTTGGCTACACCTGGATTGCCTGTGAATTTTGATGAATGCCAAAGCAAAACACGTGACACAAGTAGATAGCTATTGATTTTTGCCCACTTCACATTTTGACTTTTTTTTTCCCTACTTGTGTTTCCTAAAACCAACCTAAAAGCATTGTAAGAAACATTTGTCTTAAGTTTCTGGTTTGTTACACTCTTCTTCCAATTTCCCTGTCATTTATTCATGTGTTTAAAGCTCTATTCTCTCTCTCACTTCTATTATGTGTTATCTGGTAATGATATTGCTTTTTCCAACTTTAAATAGCTTATCTCCTCAGCTCAGGAAGTAGAGACTGGATCTTAAATTCTTTAAAACCCAAGAAAGTCCAGTGCCATCTTTGGCATACAGAGAATAAGCAGTTGTTGATAGTTTGATTATCTGATTAAGATGAGATACACTGAATGCTACAGAAGAATTTGTTATCCCTGGTATATAATAACATAAGAGGAAAATAATTTAGATTATTCAAAATGAATATACACCCCTTCCTTTTTGGATAAACCAAATAGTCTATCATTTCCTCTGTTATTTATCTTTTCTATGTCAACCACACCAATAACACAGCACTATGAAAACATTTTGAGTAACATCAATATTAAAGAACTAATGTTCACACTTGGGGCAAACACATAATCCTTTTACAGGAGTGTCTTTACTTAAATTTTGTCTAAATTCAGTTTGTCACAGTACACTACATGCTTCTGTTCTAAAAGAAGGTTTTTTTTTTTTACTTATTTCAAATGTATGTGCAGATACTATCCACAAGAATTAAAAGTCAGGAAAAGATGCAAAGACTAGAGGTGATACTTTGATACTTGGGCCATAAAAGTATCATGTTTAGATCCAAGTATTATGTCAGATCCACAGGGAAGTGGTAAGCAGAACTATTAAATTTTGCTAACATTTTGGAAAAGACTATGTGATGTACAGCTACAAGCAGTGATCTTGCTGGCCTCCTTCTCCATGGATTGCTAGACTTCCTTATTCTTCATCACCAATAAATATTTATGGGAAAGTCACAAGGCACCTTGTATGTAGATATGGATTCTGACACCATGATTAGGACTTACTGTCTCCTTAATAAATTTTGAAAAACTTTATTTAATGTGAATTATAGAGTCACAGCATTATTAGCCAATTTGAGCATTTTTAAGTACATACTTGGCTTAACTGATCTACTGTAGTGATGTTTAGATTAAATGACAAGGAGAATATGCATCTACTTCCTCTATATTGGCAGATAAATGACTTAAAATGAGCCCCACCAGGAGTAGTACCTCTTTATAAGCTTAATATAATAATAATTTTGGTTTAAAATAAGTCATATACAAGGGGCATAATTTTGTACTCCCAGAGAGCAAGAATATACAAGAAGATCTTGTCCCAGCCATTGTACAAGATAATTGAATTGTTTAATTTTCAGCTGTATTGTTTTAGTTGTTCCTTCCACTGCTCATTACTGAATGATACTCAACTCCCATAAGTGTAATTTCAACAAAAATTCTATCTTTGCTTTACTTTGAGCTGAGTTTGGTTGCTTTTAAATGAGTAAATAAACAATCCAGTATTTTAATCACCTGAAAACTTTTATACACCTGAAAACTGCAATACGAACACCTCTGTGCTCCGCTACGTCTGTCATTTTTGGCTTTTACAGTAATTTAAATTATATTGGCATGTGGGAAAGAAACTGTACACCATTTTCTTCAAGATGGCATGAACTAAACACCAGTATTAGACAGTCTACGATTGCCAAAGAACCCTTATGATTAGGATGAGCATAAAGCACACTGGAAAAAGCACAATTGAGAGGTTTTAGTGATTGTACCAAAGAAAAATATGGGAAGAATCAGAATTTTCATTTAGACAACTCATTAACTGGGGAAAACTTTTTTCTCTCTTTAGGAAATTCTATTTATAGAACACCATATCATAAATGAACCTAATAAAGACAACATTATTTTCAGTATATTATGCCAAACCAGAATTATGATATTTAAATTTGTATTAATAATTCAAGCAGTATTAGTGGAAATGGTAAAATATGAGTGTAAACCTACTTAGTATTCATTAGGAATGAAGAATATAATGATGAAGCAACAATTACCAAGTTTTAACAATAGCTAGAAGTATCAATGGCAAAGGTAAAATTCTGTATGTTTACAATTTCTTTTCACTGTGAAAACTGATACTTTGCAAGTTAAGTTTTAATACTTTTTTTCTTGATATAAATGTTTATTAATAAATTTTGTAATAAAAAAAGACAATGATAGCCCCAGAAGCTTCTGAGGCCAGATGAAATGCAAATATGTGTCAGTCAATTAAATAAGACATAAAGCTCAATCAATTAATAGATCATTCAATGTTTCATTTGGAAGGTGTATTAGAATCTCTTAATTTTGGGCCTCCCCTGGTGGCACAGGTGGTTGAGCGCAGCACTGTGAAGCTGTCCTCAGCCTGCAGCGCTGGTTCGATTCCGGCCGGCCAGTGAGGGTCTCACATGGCACGACAGACCTCTCCTGTCTCGCCACTGCTCCCCTCAGCAGTGTATTTCATCAGTCTGCCTGTTCTGTTTCCTGCTCTGTCTCTGGTGAATCTTCTCACCCTCCCACACATCTGGCCTGTACCCCGGTTCTTGAATAAATAGATAAAATTAAAAAAAAAATCTCTTAATTTTGACGATGGTAAAAATTTATTCAGAATGCCTTTCTGAAAATTTGTATGGCTCTATGTCACATATTCACATCATTCCTACTAGTGTTTCTTAAATGGGGGTCTCCCTGGTGGTGCAGGCGGTTAAGTACAGTGCTGCAAAGCTGTCTGCAGCCTCTGCAGTGAGGGTTCGATCCCTGCCCTCTCCTGTCTCATTCGCTGCTCCCCTTAGCAGTGTATTTCCCATCGCTGCTCCCCTTAGCAGTGTATTTCTGTCAGTCTGCCTTTTCTGTACCCCGCTCTGTCCCAGGTGAATCCTCTCACCCTCCCACACATCTGGCCTGTACACCGGTTCTCGTATGCATCAATAAATAAAAAAAAATAAAAATAAATTTGGTATAATTAATTCTTTATATTCCTGAATTTTATGGTTTCAGAGACAAAGTACGATTTCCTTAGAAATACAGGTTTAACTGAAGTGCAGCTAAGATCACCTTCCTTGCTCCCCAAAACAAGCAAACAAAAACAATCACATAGCACAAATTCTATTGAGTTGACTAAGTCACATTAACAATAGCCATTTGAATAAATTAGAAAAATTTCCTCTCCAAGGGTATGACATTTATTCTGCACTGCCAGCTACTACACCACAGAAAATTGTAGAATGGTGAAACGCATATGCAAACTGGTCTTCAAGGCTTTATATTTGGTTAATTGAAGACCCTCTTATCTTTAATCACAAAGAAATCATCCCTTACAAGGAATTATTGAATATGTTATATTTGGTTCAATTTCAGATATCTTTAAAATGAGTGAACAGTTTGGCTTCCCTCTCTTATTTCCTATATAATCTAAATTTCTTCATGTATTTATATTCATGTATAAAGTAGAATTAAAAAGAGGGCAAATCCTAACACTGCTGACTGAATCTCTAAATATTATTTTCTTGTTTAATTTTATTTTTCTTTCACTTGCATTAAGGAAAAATTTCAGGCTTTAGATTGAAGAGATCTGAGTATGACTCCAATCTCTTTAACTTTGTAATTTTAGTAGTAAACCTAGAGATTCTCATATTCCAAAGACTCAGGTTCTTCACTTTGAAATTGGAATAATAATGTTAATCTTGTGACTTGTGCCTCAATAAATTATTTTAAATGTCAGTAGAATCCTCATAAAATAATAAAAAATAAAGCTTTACATCCATATATTACTAAAATATAATAGAAATCTTCATCTTGAGTAAAATGTCAATACAATTCTTTTACGTGTACCATTTCTAAAAACATCCAAAATATTAGAATTAAACCTCCTTTACCATTGACTCATAGAGCTACCAAAATATGGGACTGACATATTTTATGACTAATGCTGAGATTTGTCAGTGTACATATCCTGACAAAAACTTGGATATGAAATGGCACATACGACATGTTGATATTTTTATATGAAGCAAGCGGGACAAAAGGCTTGAAAAATTGGATGCATTTGGACACATGGCCTTCCATCCACATAACCTTATAGAGTAGGAGAAAAATCACTTCCACTATTAGTGCTATGTCTGAACCACTAGCAATACTTTTCTGGCTTTTATTTGTAGATCTAGGTACCCAATGGAGTAATTCTGTTATACTCTGTAGCTCTCTGCTACAGTGAATTAGTTATATTGGATTAGGGTACATTGATGTCTACAGTTTTGTGTTCACAGTTAATTGTGATTCAGAAACAGCAGTATTAGCAGGAGGTATTCCTTTGTTTCCCATGAAAGTGCAGAAATGGAAGTTTGTCTAATTCTTTTCAATGCGAACCCAGGGAGATTCTTTGAATAGGAAACGAATCATATCAGAGTAGTCCCTTCCTAATTTCAGAATGGATATTGTTGGAGTCTGAGCTGCTAATAAAATAAAATCAGCATGAGGTAACCTCTCTACTTGAAAGGTTTGGCAAAGCAGTGGAAATGGTGCTAAATGATCTGTCAGGCAACTCATTTAAACTAAGTCTCAAGGAGAGGAGAAGTATTTAGTATAAAATAGATTTTGAAAGGTCAGGGAATGAAAGGGCTTGACAAAATTTGTAGTAAAGTGAAAATTGGGAAAAACAGTACCAGTCCAAAATGAAATCTGGACATTATTATAATAATCAGGGGAAAATTATTCAATTTCATGTTAGCTTATTTGTTTGTCTCCAAGTTACTCTAGGACTGTCTAATTCACTGCTTATTAACATTTGAATACTAGAATGAAAAACAGGAAAGTAACTAACAGACAATTGACTTGATGCCCTGTGCAAACCACTACAGCTTTCTAAGCAGTACTCAGCGTAAATAGGTATAACTCCTGAAAGAAAAAAAAAATCATTGTTCCATTGATCATGGAAATAAATAACAACCATATGTGTATGATATTACCCATATTCAATGTGGCCACTTATAACCTTAGGTGCAATGACTAAAGTTGTAGGAGTGTTATGAGCTTCTTACCAATAACCTCGTTACCAAGATTTAAGCTTTAATTATGGTCATTGAAATTTGTCCCAAATATCTATTCACAAACAGAATGATAGTTACACAAACTCTTCTGATGAGCCCAATGTATGTGGAGTATATTTCAGTCAGATAGAATAACAGTCTAATATTAGATAGAATCAGCTAAACATCTAGGTATGTCATGTGATAAAACTCCTAAGTAAGAGACAGAATAGGAATTGACTGAGTCACAGGCTACAGAATCACCTGGAAGGACTTCAACTCCTGAGTTGATATGATTATAATGTAACATTCAGGTAAAGTTTGAGATGTCTATATTTATGGCTAGATAGCTCAGTGAATTGCCACATATTTTACCAAATTTCTCCACATATTTTAACTAACAGTTGCCGCACAATTTTAGACAGTGATATAAAAGTTGTATCCTATTTCAATTGGTGGATTTTTGACTAGAGTCATTAAAGTACTAGCTAACATTCATGATTTATGAGTTTTAATTGTGGTAATTAAAATGTTAACTGTCTGCTTCTAGAATATAGATTGTAGCGAATTTATACAAATTAATACATCTCTGGTTATTGAAGTTGCTTAAAGTGAATTACAAAATATATCAGTCTTTGCTGTTGACAGAAATTCCCGTCAAATTCTTTTTTTTTTAATATTTATTTATTTATTTATTTATACAAGCACTGGGTACAGTCAGAAGCGCGGGAGGGTGAGAGAATTCACCAAAGCCAGAGCAGGGAACAGAACAGGCAGACTTGACAAAATACACTGCTGAGGGGAGCAGCGGGGTGCGGCAGCAGAGGTCTGCGCGCCATGTGGGACCCTCGCCCAGAGGCCGGGGATCGAACTGGCGCTGCAGAGGCTGTGGGCAGCTTCGCAGCCTAGTGCTCAACTGCTCAGCCACCAGGGGAAGCCCCCGTCAAATTCATTTTATTGTGAAACTGCATGCTTGCACCAGGTGGAAATTGATATGATGAGAATATAAGAAGAAGCCTATCAACAAAAAAATGGAGATATAAAGATTTAAAAGGTTTCATTAAAGGGTATTTTTTTATCCAGACAAAATTCTGGTGATGACGAGTTCTAATATGTTTATGCTAATGCCTATATCTTCTTAAGTTACTTTCAAAAAAATGGAGATGTCAAGTGTGGACGATGGTTTTATAATTTATTCTAATATATGTAATTTTGAAAAATATATTATCAAAATTAGTATTGATAAGGTGACTATATAATTTGTTGTCCAAGTTATAACATTTGATAGAGAAAGGGAAGAGTTAGTATTCATGATAACAGGACAACAGATGTAAACTGAGCACATTTCAAGAAAAATTTGGATGCATTGTTATCTTAATTATAGGTAAAGAAAGATCATATTAAATGAAGATTAGGATATAATATACTTTAAAATCTAATATACATTTGTTAATATTCATATTTATCCAATTAAAAGCTGTACTACACAGTGACTAGAAAATAAAAAAATAATACTCTAAAGGAATTCAATAAATTGATTCAAATAATTACAAATCCTATGGAGACAATCAAAATTATTCATGTTACATACTGATAAATAAAATATGGCATGTATATTAGTTAATGAATGTAATGAAAAGGACCATGAGATTAACTTAACTGAAAACAAATAAACAACAGCAACAAAGAAATACAAATAAATAGGCAACAGACATTTAATTTAAATAATAAATTAAGCAAGTCAAAGTGAAGGTGAAGCTGCTATTTTGCCAAAACTGAAAGTTATTTCAGTATTTATGTATTTCAACTACTTAGCTATTTGTGTGGCAATCTTTATGCCTGTTTAAAGAGAAAGAAAAACTAATAGAAAAGCTGTAAAAAAATATTCATACAGAAGTTGAGGAGCTCTCACCTAAAAAGATCTCTCTGTAAATAGTTTATTTTTAAAGTGGTAAAAATGTATCCACAAAATTTCTAGATCTAGGCAATACATACAGCCATCATATATATTTTAAATTGATAACATCCCAATAGATAAAACAAATAATATAAAAGAAAAATATAAGACAAAAGAAGTTGATGTAGTTCAAAACAGATTCAACTGTAAAATTTGAGAATAGATGATTTTGTTCTGTGTTATAATGGTTCATAAGCATTATACTGTATAATCTCTTCAACGGACTTGGACTTTCAAACAAGATGTTGCATATAAAGATGATTTAAATGTCTATTAATTCTTTTACTTTCAGCTTTGCAGTGTTTTATTCAAAGATACTTGCAATACATCCTATGCAAATTCTTTCCAAGCTGAACAGACATTTCCTGGAAAGATACCTACCATAAAGTAAAAAAAAAAAAAAAAAAAAAAAGAACTCTATTAAAAATATATTATAATGCTAAAGATTACAGACCTTATATAGACTACACTATTTTAAATTCTATTATAGCAAGTTATTTAAATTTAAAATATTTGGAAAACATTTACCAATCTTGAATTTTCATACACTATGAAAAGCAGTGTATTGGTCACGACAGTTAAGATTTGACTTGGCAAAATGCCACATATCTTTGTGGTTTAATACAAAGTAAAATTTATTTCAAATTCATGTGTGTGCCCCAAACATCCAACTAGAGTTCCACTACATGGAGATATTCAGTGGTCCAGGACATTGAAAACTCCTACTGTATTACCCAGACGTGTGCCTTCCTTGGTTTTCATAATAGGAGAACAGACAGCTGGGAGGTCTCTCTCTACTTGAATGTTGTATTGCATTTATTTGTCAAATGTTGGTGTTATGTAGATCTTTATGTGTGCTTTGGAACCTTAAAAAGTTGTCATTTCACTGCATAAATCTCTGTTGTGGGGATGGTGCTCTTCTGTGCAATCTAAGATGGCTACCTACATTCTTGGCTTTATCCACAGATGCCAGTCATTGTCACTCTCATTGTTGTGATGACTAAATATTCCTGCAGATTGCCAAATATTCTGAGGGGAGGAAATGTTCCCAGTTAGTAATTACTGCTTAGAGGAAATAATCTAATAAAGGAAATTTTCAGCAACTCTGACTCAATATACTCAGATGTTTTATAAAAATTTTAATATTATGTATTGCTATATTCTTTAAATATTATATTGTTTCTTGTAGACCAGAGTAAAATGAGAAGTGTGATGATTTATTTAAAAAATATGTAAAAATAAGGTCAAAGCTATACCATATTCTTCTACTTTGATCATGCAGTTATTATTGTCTGAAAAAAATAAGTACTATATAGCAATAAATTCTACACACTACAGTAGAAAGTTTAAAGATTATAGAAATATGCACCTAAAAATGATTTCTATACACCAAGGAAAGCACATGAACTTAAAAATATGTTTTAAAATCAATACTCGTCTAACTGAAAATCTATTGGAATCTTGCAGTACTTTATTACTTCATTCATTAATCCCTCCTAAAATATTGTAGTGCTCAGTCAGAAGTTTCAAGGACACAATGAAGGACAACCAAAATTGTAAGTAACATTAGTTTGTTCTTATATTCACATTTATCCTGAAAGAACAGCTTATTTTAATAGAGCAAAGAGAACAATGTATCACACTAATGGATAGTCAGTTTAAAACACATCACTTATTATCAGGGAAATACAAATCAAAACCATAATAAGCTACCATCTTAAACCACTGGGAAAAACCCATTTCTAAAAAACCAGGTACAACCTGTGTTGGTGAAGATGTGGAAATAAGGGGACCCTCATACACAGTTATTTGGAATGTGGACAGGCAGGCCCATTCACTAAGAAGAGAATATAAAGTTTTCTCAAAACATAAAAATATATCTACCATATGATCCAGAAATTCCATGCTTATGTATCTATCTAAAGAATGCAAAAACACTAATTGGAAAGAGTGTTAGCACTCCATGTTCATTGCAGCATTATTTACAATAGCCAAACTATGGTAACAAACTTAGTGCCCAAGGACAGATGATTAGATTAGGATGGTATGATTGACATATATAGACTAGTACAGAGCTATAAAAAAAGATGAACTCTTGCTATTCTCTACAGAGTGGATAGAACTGAGAGGGATTATGTGAAGCAAAATAAGTGAGAAAAGTAAGAAAAATACCGCATTGTTTCACTCCTATGTGATATGTAGAGACAAAATGAATAGTCAGACTAAACCAAATAGAAAACAAACCCAAGGAATCTGACTATGAAACTGAGGCTATCAGTGGGGCAGCAGGAAGATAAAGAGCAAAGCAGGGTATGGACTGTGGTAGAGGACCATGGGTTCTTCTGTGGTCCTTATGGTGTGATAATATACATCTGAAGATATACACTATCATATGCAGTGTTGTTACTGCAAATAAAACAAACAAACAAACAAACAAATAAAAGCAAACACATAAATAAAATACTGTGTGTGTGACTGGACATTGTTAAGTTAGGTTTGCATTGGTTTTATATACTGAAGAGGAAAATTGAAATTTACATGCTCCATATTTGTCTGTGCTTAGAACATATTTTCTGTTTTACATTTATGTGGGAGCAGCAAAACAAAATATCATCTGCTGAAAAGAATAACCTCCATAATAATCAGCTCCAAACTCTGCTGAACTGATCCTCATATGTCTACCCAGATGGTGAAGTGGTAAAACGAAACCAAGAACACCTTGAGGCAGTTGTTATTGTTAATCCCTGGAGGATTTCAATGTGGAAGCTTACCGGCCCTAAGTATGCATCAACCTTGCAAATCAAAAAGAGATTTTCAATATAGTTTTGAAAAGTAGGGTATTAAGTTTTTGTATGTCTACTCTTCTGTTCAAACAAAATTAGATTTTTGCTGTGCTTAGAGATACACATGTGCAATATGGCCTCCATGAGAGCTAAATTGTCAGCGACATTTATTGCAATATAGTGCTGAGCTTCTTCCAATTTTCCAGATTTCTATAAATTTTGTTCTAATTCATTTAAATACAAAAACTTTGGCCGAAGAGGCATCCCAGAAAGAGAATGGATCTTTAAAAGAAAATCAAGAAGACAAACTTCACTTTCATTTGTTAAGAAGTGAGTAGTAATTAAACAAAGCAAGACCCCAAGAAATTTTTGATGTTTAAAAGCAAAGTGATAATTGTATTTTTAATACAATGATGGCATTTGGAAGTTATTTTCTGGACAACATTTTGGCCAAGGTTCTTTTATAGCTCCAAGCACAACCAATTAAAATGTGGGAAAGGAACCAAAAGGCTATAATCTATTTTGTAAAAGTAGTCACTGGGAATTTACATTTTAAAGGGGGACTTGTATTTTTATTATTAAATGGGCTCCTATTTAAAACCCTTTTATATTTGCTATATTATATTGTATATATAATATCCATATGTCTATTATATTGTGCATTGCTGTATTATAATGTGAAATACCTCACTCAAGTTAGAAGGAGAACATCTTTACAAAAAAAACACATAAATAGATACATGTAGTATAGGTATGCAAATATGGAGGATGTAAAGAGCGAGCAGGGAGAAGGAGAAAGAATCAAAAATTCTTAATAAGAGAGTTCTAATGCTGCTGTATTGTTAAGCAACTCCAAATGTTTAATTTTAATATCCATATCTATATACTGCTATAAAATATAAATCACATATATTTTTTATTTCACAAATATTAATCACCAAAAATATCTGGAGTTTTCCAAAAAGAAAAAAAAATGACTCTGAGATATTAAGTCCATAAAACACATGTATTTCTTTTAAAAAATGAAATAGAAAATGAATACTCCTAATTATAAAAGTATGATTAATAATGATAGATACCTTAAACTTATGTAATGTTATAAAGCAATGTGTCTTAAAAAATAAGATAAATAAAATATTAAAATGAAGGAAATAAAGTATTTCACATATTGCTTCTCTACTTTTTCAGTTAAGCGTGGATAGTATTTTTTTAAAACTTTTCATTGTCAACATATATTTCCATATATGACATTAAAGTACCATTTTCCAAAAGAACCATTGTCAAGCACAACACAGGATCTAAAACTAGGTTCATTATAATCCAATATGTCACCACACACTTCCTAAAGGACTATGTGAAGATAAACATAAGCTACGATGAATCTTTAAAGTTCAAGTTTTATTCATCTTCATATTCCCTTAAACACTGCAGCTCTCCTGCTGTTCTTGTACACATTTTACTGTGAACTTCAAATAAACACCTCTGATAGTTGCTTTTCATTATCATCTTTCCCATTACATGCCCACAATCTTTTTTTCTGGGGAAAAAACATATAATCCAAACACAAATAGTGTTAAAAATGGAATGCAGAATTAGATCCATTATTCAAAATCTGACTTCTTCATTTACAACACATATGAAGATGGACTTGTAACTAAGCCCCAATCTCTTCCTCCTGCAAATTGGAGTTGATTATACCTTAGAATGGCATTTTTCAGTTGAACTTTCTATAACAATGGGGATGTTTTATATTATCCCAACTAATATCATAGCCATTAGGCATATGTGGTTATTATGTGACTAGTGCTACTAACAAGCTGATTTTTTAACTTTGTTTGAATGCATCTAGTCATGGGTGGCTAGTGACTACCATCCTGTCTAGCTAAGGCTTAGAAAATTTACTTATTCTATTATGAAATTATATAAATTTATAAAATGATATCTCATTGTTTCCTCATAGAAATAAGCAAAGATTAAAAAGAATAACACTCCAACTGACCAGAATGTAAGAATATCTTTCTTAAAAAAACAGTGTGCAAGAGAACATTAGTTTGTCATTAGAAAGAAAATTAGTAGTCTTAATATATTAATATATTTTCACTTAGTAATTTACAAAAATAATCTATTTTTCAGTCTAAGCAAGGCTTTCGAACAACTTTCATTTGGGGGAAGAGATTAATCAATTCTTCTAAGAACTCATTAATCCATTGTGTGTGCAAGTTTGTGTCAATATGAGCAATTAATGATAATTAAATTAAGTGTCTATAACTTGGCACAGATTGATGTGAGTTGTAGTGCACCAAAAAACAACAACAAAACAACAGCATACTGAAAGCCTAGGCAAAGACATTCCAGTTTGGGCAACAGTTAATTGTGTGTTTGGGGGGAAAATTATCTGACTACTCTGGATCTAGCTTTCTCTTTTGCAAAAATGAATGTAACATAATCTATAAAAGGCATTCCAATTCTATAATGACTTTTGGTGTATTTCATTCAAAGATCCAAAAATGGTCCTATCTGCCACAGTTATTTCAAATGGGACTTATATTTTGGGGAAGGATTAATATCTATACTGAGGCAGAAATATCTTCAAGTAATTTTAAAGATTTAGTTACTTATGCATGCAAGAATTGGGGTATAGGCGAGAGGTGTGTATGTGGGAGGGGGTGAGAGGATTCACCAGAGACAGAGCGGGGAACAGAACAGGCAGATTTACTGAAATACACTGCTGAGGGGAGCAGCGGGTGAGACAGGAGAGGTCTGCTGTGCCAGTGGGTAGCTCCCCAGCTGGGGATCGAACTTGTGCTGCAGTGGCTGCTGATAGCTTCATAGTGCTGAGATTTAACCCCTTATGCCACCAGGGAGGCCCAATTTTTAAGTAATTTTAAAGTTTAATTTGTCAAATCCTCTTGGGGAGTACACTGTTGAGTGTAATCAAAGAGAAGGAAAGAACACTTGGACTCATCTTACAGTAACATACAAGAGTCTCCTTGGAGTGAAGCATGTAAAATGACAGCTCCACATATACACTGTTCAAAGGAAAAGTGAGCTCAGCAACAGGCCTGATGAAATGTTAACCATGATGAGAATGTGATCATTTTCAATAGGATTCAATAGTCAAAAGAAAGTCTAAGAGCAAGGTTATATATTTGAAATTTATCTGTCTGAATTAGTGAAAAACTGCATATAATGTTGGTGAAATACATCCTTTTATCTATATCTAAAACTATATATATATTAAAATTACTGATCGATCATATACACATAATTACTAGTCAATTATAATAGCTAACATATGCATGCATGTGGGTGCACAAATATATGTATATTTTAATCATCCATTAAATTTGAACTTAAGTGACAGAGTGTGAAACTATTAATGAACTATGAATTATGAATGTGGTAAAGAAGAGGAAAAATTTTGTAGGAAAGACCAATATTTTATTTGTGACCTAATAAAATTAGCCATGTCATGAGATTGGTAAAGGAAAGAAAATCTAAAATCTGATCAAAAAGTCAGATTGAGAGATTTTATTTTCATTTTGATTGAGAGTATTTGATTGAGAATATTTTGATTGAGAATATTTTGATTGAATATTCATAAGCATATTCCATGTGGTCAGAATTCCAGAGATCACTGGAGCTAACACCTTTCTGACTCTCACAATCCAAGTTTTAAGAAATCTTTGACTGTAAACATATTTAACAAGATCCATCCACATGCTAATGCAATTATATCAATAGAGCAAACCTAAGATACTTTCATTGGAGCTATGGCAGTTATCTCATGTCTTCTAACCCTATTTCTTGTCTTATAGCCCTTCCATTTGAGTTCTAATCAGTTCCTGAATTGCTGATTTGTGGCAGCACTGATCTCATTTCTATCCCTTGCTGTAGTCCAAACAATTTTGGTTTTAGTTCTCCCTATTCAGTTGCATCGTTCTGTTCTCTAAATATTTAGGACTTAACCTCATTATTGGTTCACTATTCATTGACGACCTAAGGTGACATATCGTCTATCTAACATTTCCTTCGAGATTCAAAATCCTGTTCACAACATTAGCATTGGAAGTCGTCACTCAAAATGACTCCCTTTTGCTAGAAAAGATTTTAATACACATTAAGTTGCTTCAGGGGTCATATGTACCTGTTTCCCTGGCCATGCTTTTCAATTTAGAGAATATGATCCAATCCATATTTAAGGAAATCATATCTTCTTTTTGAGAATTTGAAACTTTAACAAAGAAGCAGAGATTGGGACCCATAGGACCAAACATCTTAGTGATAAACTGGCACCTTAGAGATAATCCATGGGAACGTTTGTGACTAAGGTCTCAGCATTGCTCTTGATCCTGTCCTGGCCAAGACCAACATGTTCTCCTTTGGTTGTGTTCTCTATGTTGCCTAAAGAAACCACTGATAAGTTTGTTTAGATATACCGTCCAGGGCCTCACTGGTGGCGCAAGGAGTTAAGCACCGCACTATGAAGTAATCCACAGCCTCTGCAGCAGGAGTTTGATCCCCGGCCGGCCAGGAGCAACCCACATGGTGCAGCAGACCTCTCCTGTCTCTCCCGCTGCTCCCCTCAGCAGTGTATTTCAGTCAATCTGCCTGTTCCGTTCCCCACTCTGTCTCTGGTGGATCCTCTCACCCCCCGCATCTCTGGCCTGTACCCCAGCTCTTGTATGCATAAATAAATAAATAAATCTTTATATATACTGTCCAGAGAAAGTGTCAATCAGATCAACATTACCAAATGCAATCACAAAACCCCGGAGACAGAAGTATCTAGGCATCTACCTATCGATTGATTGATCTATCGACCTACCTACCTACCTACCTACCTACCTACCTACCTATCTGCTTTTAGGTATATCACCTAAGTCTTAATTTGCTGATTTGAAAATTAGAGTCAACTTGGTTTTCCTTAATTCTCTTACATTCTTTATAAGGGCTCATTAAGAAGGTAGATACTATATTAATACCTATATTAATATACGAACTCCTCAGAAGTGATGATTGACTAAAGAACTGTTTAGCAAATATGGCCTAGAAAATTATATTCATTTATTCATATTTATAATTTATATATGTATGTATATGTATAAGCTATATGGTATATGTTCATTAATGTAACATTTGTTGAGGTAGCAATGACCACAACAATGTGTTATGTTCTCCCATTTCAATCAAACTGTAGTGAAGATTTGTGAACAGAAGTTGAAAGAAAAAATATATAAAATAGAAAAAGAATAAAGTAAAACATAACTAAAACAAACCCTTTTTCCATGTCATTCCATACCCCGTAATAATAAAAAATACTAGTTTGGAAGAAAACAAATTTGAATTATATATTTATCTCAGATAAAGAGCAATATCTTATTTATAAAGATATTTCAGCTGTATAGAATGCATACATGCACTGATTTCCAAAAAGAAGTTAAACATCATCATTCCTATCTAAGGATTATATTTTATAGCCCAAGGACCATGTAAAACATATTTACCAGCATTGTACTTTTTCTTTAACATAATCATTTGAACTATACATGAAAGAGATTCTAAAATATTTTCATTTTTTAAAGAACAAAATAATTTCTAATTATGTCAAGTATTATTAGAATTAATTCACATATCAGGCATTAAAACCCATGAGGCAGGAAGAAAACTGAAGGCAGGCCATTCTGGAATGTGCCTCATCAGTCTTCCCTCAATCAGCAATGTTCCCAACCATGCTTTCCTTGAGTGTCATGGGAATTTACTGGTTAACATGAATTGTCAAACTGGGAGAAATTCCCTTTCCTCATTTTCTTACATGCTTCTTTGGAGAACTCATATGGAAAAAGATTTAGTCACTGTAGCCTTGTGCTGGATTTAAACTACTGACATAAAAGTAAAAGGTACTCTCCTGAGTTATCCTGTCCCTCTGGATGATCTCAACTTCTAGTCTCTGTTGCCTGTGGCAAAAGGCCAGGTGCTGATTCAGTAGTTTTGATGGAGTTACTGAATTTTCCTCACTGTCTTTAATTAAATTGGAAAGAATTTGAAGTTCAAACATGGTGATGAGTCAGACATTGGTAAACTTGAAGCTCAAGAGATAAATATATTTTTAGAGCTTAACATTAAAAATGTAACAATGAGTAATACAAATCAACTTCATTTTGTACCTGTCCAAGGAATAGAGAAGCAGTCATAACTAGGATGTGAGCACATTTGTGTAAAATCAAAGTGTTTCCATTTTTGGAGATTTCAACATAAGGAAAACAAAACAGCTGCAAACTATATCTTACCTTCAGTTTTATTTTTTTTAATTTTTATTTATTTATTTATTTATTTATTTATTTTTTTATAGAGGCAGAGGCATGTTTTTATTCATTTGTTTGTTTGTTTGTTTGTTTTTGTTTATACATGCACTGGGTACAGTCAGAAGTGCGGGAGGGTGAGAGAATTCACCAGAGCCAGAGCGGGGAGCAGAGCAGGCAGAAGGACCGAAGTACACTGCTGAGGGGAGCAGTGGGCGGCAGGAGAGGTCTGCGCGCCATGTGGGACCCTCCTCTGGTGGCCGGGGAGCAGCCGGGGATCCAACCGGCGCCGCAGAGGCCACAGGCAGCTTCGCAAACCAACGCTCAACCGCTGCACCACCGGGGAGGACCCTTACCTTCAGTTTTAAATGGCAATTTTTTTTTAAAGATTTATTTACTTATATAAGCACTGGGTATAGTCCGAAGCGTGGGGGTGTGAGAGAATTCACCAGAGCCAGAGTGGGGAACAGAACAGGCAGACCGATGAAATACACTGCTGAGGAGAGCAGCAGACACGGCAGGAGAGGTCTGTCTTGCCATGTGGGACCCATGCCGGTGGCCGGGGATGGAACTGGAGCTGCAGAGGCTGCGGGCAGCTTCGCAACCCAGCGCTCAAGGAGGGATTGGTGTCAAAATAAGGGGGTTGCAATTGTATGGAGAATATAAAAATTAAATTAAAAAATTAAATTAAAAAATAAACCTATGTGTTTCATATCTAACTTTTATGGTAGCTTTTTTTTTTTTTTTTTTTTTTTTTTCTTTGGTGGGACCCTCGTCGCTCAACCGCTGCGCCACTAGGGGAGGTCCGTAGATTTTAAATAGGAATCATGCCTGGCTTATATTAGGCATTTAATAAATATTTATTGATCGACTGAATAAATGATATCTTACAACCTTCTTCTACAGTTGATGCCTCTTTTCCCCTGTGATCTTAATTGTATACTTAGGACGACCTTTCATTTCTTAAAACAGAGTTACATTTAACTAAGCTTT
The DNA here is from genome assembly GCF_964194135.1 of Talpa europaea. Taxonomy (NCBI): domain Eukaryota; kingdom Metazoa; phylum Chordata; class Mammalia; order Eulipotyphla; family Talpidae; genus Talpa; species Talpa europaea. The sequence goes on from NC_140068.1 coordinate 72,103,680, forward strand.
ATAGGAGGTATTTGGTCAGCCTTAGGAAATAGCAATTAAAAAGGGGGAAATGAACATGAATTTCGTAATATACATGGCTACAACAGAAGTACAGTGTATAACATGATCCACAATTACACTCTTTAATTAAGCCTGGAGACATGTTGCTAAGGATAATTTTCCCACCTCACTCTCATCTTCATTCCAGTAGCATAGTCTAAAAATTTCTCCAGCAAAATTGACTGTAATGCTCCAGTTCTCTCTCCACCTTCACAGATTTGAATCTTATTCTTAGAAATGTGGTACCCCATACTATAAACACTCTAAAACCAGAGGCAAAACTATTTACCTCTTCCTTTTTTACACTTTGCATTCTAGTATAGGGCATCTGGTTTATATTTATATAACCAGTGAAATTCAAGCAGAGGGAAACATTGCCCTTGAATATTAATTAGAACCTTTACCTCAACGAAGGGAAAATATCTCTTGGAAATCTGACAAAAGACTTCCTACTCATTCTACTCCTCTGGATTTCAGTTTGAGTTAACTCATACCTAATAATTTAGGGAGGATGAGTATGATGGATACCAGTCTCTGGAATTCCAATTAAATCCCCCCAAAATTCAGACTAAACCTCTACCATATGCCAGATGGTATTCTATAATGCATAAGAAGCTATAAAGTAAAACACCATTTAAGATAAGGAAAACGGGCCTCCCCGGTGGCGCAGAGGTTGAGCGCTGGGTTGCGAAACTGCCCGCAGTCTCTGCAGCGCAGGTTGGATCCCTGGCTGCTCCCCTGCCACAGGAGGCAGGTCCCGCATGGCGCGCAGACCTCTCCTGCCGCCCGCTGCTCCCCTCAGCAGTGTATTTTGGTCCTTCTGCCTGCTCTGTTCCCTGCTCTGGCTCTGGTGAATTCTCTCACCATCCTGCGCTTCTGACTGTACCCAGCGCTTGTATAAATAAATAAAAATAAATCTTAAAAAAAAAGAAAAGAAAAAGAAAAGGAAAACATGCCCAAATGTAGTTAAAATAGTTAAAATATAATGATTGCTATATTGTCATGATGAACAAAGTACTAGGAAAGCACAGAAGGAGTGATTGTTCTACTTTGAAATTAAGCTGGGCCTTGAAAGGAAAGAATAAAAATTAATGGAAGTATTAGTAAATATGGCAAGTTGAATCCTGTATCTACCTTCTTAATTCTACTTACATATAAGATAAAATTACAAAAAAAATAAAATAGTATATACCTCCCCCCCACTAATAAAATCAAAGAATTGGAAAAGGATCAGTTGCAGATAGGATATATAGTATATTTTTGTACCAAGAGAAGCAGCTAAAGGAAAAAATAGAGAGAGAAAGTTAAATGCCAAGGACCTGCAGAGGATGGTGCCTATAAGTGATCTAGGTCTGCACCATAAGATTGAAAAAAGGTCACACTTTTATGAGTGTACTACACTAAAACCTAGAAAGCGGCTTTCTAGAAAGATTTTTAAAATTTTTTAACTCTTAAACTTTGAATTATCAAAAGTTTAAGTTAAGAAATTTAGTGAATACAATGATAACTTTCAAGGAGTTTTTGTTTAAATTTCAACTAATACTTAAATCAGGATGTGTTAACTCTTTTGGAATTCAGAAAAGTATGGAAAGTCAGACAGTAAATTATAAACATCGATAATGATAAAAATAAAATAATAGATGGAGACACAATTTCTAAAGAAAAGGGGGTCTAAATAAAACAGAAAAGTAGCAAATTATAGTCAAGAATGTTGTCTCACTAAAATATTTTATTGTGCCAAATTATCACTTATCCACGAAATGTGATTATGGTTTGATTTAGGAAATGATGTAATATTTTCCTGATTACTGCTCAGATAAGACACACATTGGTGATTATTTTTATTGATGATGTGAAGCTTATCATCATATTCAAGGCTATGTTGTGGTGATGACTAAGCCGTACAAAATGTTAGAGGCTTACTGCAACAAATGGTTATGTCCTCTGCATGTTTCATGTCAGCAGTCACAGGTTGCTTCAATCTATTCCATGGCTCCCTCTTTTTATTTTTTTCCAGAATAAAAATTAAGGGATCCATCCCATTAGGGCCACACCATTCTCTTAGCAGAAAGAAAATAAAAAACAAACACAAGAGCACTAGTGGAAATGTGTGATGCATCTTAAAGTGTCTGCTTATATATAACAATTTACCATGTTTCTCAGACACCACAGGACAAGTGCATTACAAACCCATGGTTGCTATTAGTGGGCAGTATACACTCTTCCACAAGACGGCTGAAATCACATGGCATTGGACTGTGGAAAATGCCCTAAAATAAGAGTAAAGGACATTCTTGGGAACTGAATAAAATCTTCCACACACTTTCTAAAATAAAACCAAACCAACAAGAACACCATGCAATATTTCTTTTAGAGTATGTCCCTTAACATTACTAAAAGGAATTTTATGCCAAAAATTTCTATTACACATAAAATGCAAAATATTAGATGAAATCTTACTCAATGAAAATTAATCATGGTTGATTTCTATCACCATTATTTAAAATGTTTCTATTTATGAGCTGGAATAAAATATGGACGCTCTGTTCAGCAAGTGATTTCTTTATGTGTTTCAGTACACGGGTTACTTTTTTTTTTTTTTGTCTTTTCATGAAGGTCCTATACATTTACATCCTCATGGCTACATTAATTATGGGTTTCTCTCTATTGTGAATTGCACATTAACTATTCTGTCTCTTACTAGTTATCAGTGGGAATACTATTTTATTGTTACATAAATAGTTTATATAACAATAATATATTTTATTGTTATATATAATACTGTTATAAGTATTTCTTTTTTCACTTGACTCATTTAAAGTTTGCAGGTTTTTCAGTGATAGGTTATAAGTGATTTCAGTTTGATTTTCAACATTTTTTTAGCAAGGCTATTTCTTTATATTCAAAAAAATAATGAAATCCCATCAGAAAACCTAGGATATTTTTCTACTTCAAGCATTATGTAATTTCTCAATTGGCAACAGCTCAGGCAGCTCAGAGTTTAGGTTATGAAAAACTGAGGCACAAATTTACTGTTTCAGCCATCGGGGTCATTTTCAACAGAAAAACTAATATCATGCTTGCCACTTAACATTGATTTAATTCCTTCCATTTGATACGGTAACTGGTGATAGATTTACATCTTGATTATATCTCCAGAGTAGTATAGGCAAGGAATTAACTCATAAGTTATGCTCAAGAACAAACAAATCAACCAAATTGTAGTGTGGGGAAAGTTTTCAATTATAGCTTAAGTATTTTTGTCAATTGGAAATCAATCACCATTGGCAAAGCTATTCTTGTTATGTTGCAGTTGTCATGGGAAGATAGTGTGTAGCAGAGAGTTTTGAGCGCATTTAGGTTAAAACAAATGGGATGTACTTACATAATTCAATGCTATATATTAATACACTGCACATTATTTTTGAAATTTAGAAATAAGTCAGAAATAAAAAATTAGGTAAAGCATAACAAAGTAGAAGAATAGTAGAAAATACTGAACTGAGATGAACCTTAATGTGGATGACTGATTTCAGATTTAGAAAAGATGGATGGGGAATAAAGAACAATATGATTAGTGATATGAACTATTTATAACCTAAATGCACAAGTAGAGGAAGGAAGGCTTCAAGGAACAGGCAAAGTATTCATTTCAAAATGTATTGCATCCCACAGAATTTTGCAAAAGGATGATGAAGGTAACGGGTAATAACACTCATACTTAAAATTTATTGAAAGCTTAGTAAGTGCCAGGCAGAATGCTAAATTCCCTTATATGCCTCATTTGATCTAATCCTATCAACCTCTCTATGAAGTAAGTACTCAAGAGCAATCTACTTTTGAGTTATGAAATTTGGCTTAAATAAGTGAAATTATATGTACAAATGCATAATTTCAGTAAATTTTGATGCTATTTGATTAGACAGAAAAATTGTTTTCTGTTTATCATGAACTCTGATGATATTAAGCAAAATTACACAGTTCATCAAATCCTGAAGACTTTTTATTTTTTCTTGAAAATTGTGGACAGATCGCATATATATTTCCAGACATTCTCCACTGGGGTGATGGCAATAAATCACAAGAGATGAACATATGTTGGAAATTTTCTAGAAGTGAGAAAGGAGGACACAAAGATACACATACATAGAACAGAAAAAAATCATCACCTGTTTTATAAATAGAAATAAAAGTTGTCTGCAGGAAAAGTTGAAATTAATCTTCTGATAAAAATTAGGGAAAGGAAAGCACTGAAAACTGAGTAGGGAGTATGAAGTAATTGAAAATTGATCTCCAAAGTTTTTCCTCTTGACCTGCATTCCTCTACCAAGAAAATGAAACATTTTGGTATTTACAGCAAAAATAGTTAGTTAATGTTAGTTAATGGGGTTAATTAATGGAGTTGTGGCATGTTAGTTAATGGAGTTGTGGCAACTCTTGTTTGCCATTGTGTTATCTTTGCAGATGGAAAATTCTCTGCATAGTGTGTTAAAGAAAAGTTTACAATGAAGGAAACCTGTGGACAGACTAATTGCATTTAGATTTCTGGTCACCATTTATTTTCAGGTAGAAAACTACTAGTGAATTAAGGCAATGACAGAGGATTAGCAAAAGCAATATATGAAAAGAGCCTCAAGATCAACAGATATAAAAGTAAGATGAAACTATCAACTAAAAAAAAAATGGTAAAAGAGCAAGGAACAACCAGAAAGTTAAAGATTTTGGTTAATGAGTGTTTATAGAGAAACTCAAGAAGATATTTCAACCATGAACCAGGAATAACTTACTATGACAGAAATATAAAAATATGGGCCTCCCTGGTGGCGCAGCGGTTGAGCGCTGGGTTGCGAAGCTGCCCGCAGCCTCTGCAGCGCCAGTTCTTTCCCCGGCTGCTCCCTGGCCACTGGAGGAGGGTCCCACATGGCACGACAGACCTCTCCTGCTGCCCCGCTGCTCCCCTCAGCAGTGTACTTCGGTCCTTCTGCCTGCTCTGCTCCCCGCTCTGGCTCTGGTGAATGCTCTCACCCTCCCGCACTTCTGACTGTACCCACTGCTTGTGTAAATAAATAAATAAATAAATAAATAAATAAATAAATCTTTAAAAAATAAAAAGAAATATAACAATATGAAAGATGCTATGGATGGAAATTATAATTGTCAAATAGTACTTTAAACTCAAGGTGAAATAAAGTGAAAAGAAGTCCAATAATATAGGGTAAATGCTGGACAATATGAAAAAAATATGTAGAGAAAGGATAAACTTAGAAGTGATATTTGACTACGCAAGTTTTATGAAGAGATAATTAAGATGAAAATAACATTAGGAAAAAATGGAGAATGAAAGAATGAAAGACGGTTGGGGGGAGAGAGAGAGAGAGAGAGAGAGAGAGAGAGAGAGAGAGAGAGAGAGAGAGAGAGAGAGAGATTGATATTATTTATTCCTAAAGGGGCATGGCTAGATTAAAAACCTGCTGAGTGTCATAAGAACACATTTTTAAAATTCAGACACTGCCCAAATTGTGCAACATTTTTGTGCAATTAAAAAAATAAGACAACATTTTCAAACGGGAGGGAGGGGGCAGATGAAACATAACTTATTATAAGGGAATGTTATTATAAGGGAATAGCTTCAGATTTTCTATTAACACTGGACCCAACTCAATAAATTTACCTCTGATTTACTAAAGAAATGTGTTGAGGGAATGTACTGGTTCAGTGAAAGCATGCAGTTCAATGAAGAGTGGACATATTCTAGATTAACCATTGTGTAGTCAATCTAATAGATGATCCACCCAATTTTGTATAAGAAGTTTTGAAAAGAATGTTTTTAAGAATAGAAACATTTCATTTTTTAGTAAAAATTAAAGAATAAGAAAAGCATCATGGTTTTTAAATTATTTATGCATTTTTGATTAAAACATTAAACAAAATCTATTTATCAACTAATGAGTTCAAAAAGAATGTGTGTGTGTGTATCTTCATTTGACTAAAATCATTCAGTAAAGGTAGTTATAAGGTAGTTATAAAAGTGATGTTTATACATATCTGTTTTAGTAATAAAATTTACAGTGTGTATGTACAAAGAATAAATATATGAATTTTCAGAAAAATGTATACATACATGTAATTCACATTTCCATCATGGTGTAGGACATTTTCATTGCCCTAGACATTTCTCTGGTGCCCCTTCCCAGTCAGTTAATTCTTGAGTTGTACCTCAATTCCAGGCAAGTCATTACTGATTTGATTTCTAGAAGACTTTTTATTGTTGCTTGATATAGAACTTTATATTAAAAATTGTCAATATTGTTAAACTTTGTGCACACTTTTGTGACAGTCAGCAAAATATTTTTGAGATTCTTACATGTTGTGGTATTACTAGTTGATTCCTTTTTATTGCCAAATAGTATTCCAGTCTGTAAATAGGTTACCTAGCCATGGTTCTTCACCTCCAAGCATACTATTTCTCCTCTTGTGGTAATGGGTTGTATAGGTTGTAAAATATCGGACTTACAATATAGATACTTCTTGTTTTCTAAAGGCAGTATTAGGTGAAAGGAGTCTGTAAGTTGGACTATGAGGAACTAGACATTACCTTACATAATATGAATTGCAGAAGTTATTTTAGGACATAATGTTAGCACATTGTAATAGATTTTATGGTCATTGTTATAATTACAGTATCTCTTAGCCTCAGGAAATGTTCTAATCTTCTTCATGTTTAGTTTTGTTTCAAAACCATATAAATCAATAGGACCTATCCAGGAATCTTAGAATAAATAATTCTGTACTTGTTGAAGATAATTTCAATATTTCATATAAAAAAGATATCATATCATGAGTTCTTTTATTGCTATTACTTATACAACACTGGGCTTTGCCTATTCTTACACAGTAAATGTTATAGAATTAGTTCTACTGAATAAAGGAGTCAGTCTATTGCCAAGCTGACTGTCTGTTATTGCTGAAGAATCATTTTTTTCCTTATTAACTGATAAAATGTCTGGTATGATGTCATTCCTTTTAGGCTTAGGCATTGAAGCCTCCAGAAACTCAAATTCTCAGCTGCCTGAGATAACAAGATTATTGAGATAATCAAAAACAATTTCAACAACTACTTGAAGTAAATTCTTTTTACATCACCAGCTGAAAATTTGGAAAGACATTTAAGTTTATTTGTGGCATAAAAGAAACAAGTAGAATATGTGAATGCAACAATTTTCTTTTTTTCACTATATTTCTAGCAAGAACATAAAACAGTGACTGTTAACTGCCTGTTTGACTCATTTTTGTGAACAATTGCTGTTATTTGCTCAAACCAACCATAAACTCTTTAATTTATACAATAGAGTTTAATATCTTTGCTGATTCCAGAGTAAGTTATATACTGTTTTCTTTTTCTCTCTCTTCCCACCCCACCCCCTTTTAACATTAAATGTAGAATAAGATAATCTGCAGTGGTACAAAGGGGGAAAAGCCAGTCTCCTAATTTCCTTTACTCCAATCCTATGCCATTTTCAGTTTTTACAGTTGCCTAACAAAAGAGTAGCCTCATGTTATAAAATTCCTTGTACTTGGAGAATGTAAAGCACACAAACTGTAAAGGATAGAGATTTAACATTTTCTGTCCCATCACCAAAGCCTCTTGGCTTTAGGATTTCAACTGTCCTTTTGTCCTAGTTACACAAATCTGTTTTATGATAGGAAATTGTTTTGCATTGCTTTGGACTTGAACTCCTTGCTTCTGAAAATAATAACCCCTTGGGCATGATTTTAGTAATTGTTGAACAAGTGACTCTAAAGTCAAAGGTTTGCAAACTGAATTTTTTTAGGATACAAAAATACTGTTTACTCTAAACTTTCCAGTTCTGATTTCTTATTCTATTATCCCCTTTTCTTTAAAAATTCTTATGTCCCCTTCTCACTTTCCTCTACAAAGTCAGTAAATCAAAAACAACATGGTTTCTTAGTGTTCTTAATTGCCAATAAAACGGAAACTTGATTTTATGTCTTAATAATTTGGAGTTTCTTCACTGTAACTAGAAAAACCATTTTATGAGGAGAATATTTTTCAAACTAACAGGAATATTTACTCTTTTAATTTGAAGACCCCAGGGTTCTCAAAAACAATTTTCCCTGTAAATAATGAAACAGACACTTAGTCTTAAAATTTTATTATAGCTAGTAAAGATGTGTACTTTTCTTTAACACATGGAAAATATACCATTTATGTATATATTTAGTAACATTATCATTTATATTAAACTTATTAACTAGGAAATTTGGTTTTTTCATGGTGTAATGTTCCTGACAACAAATGTAAGTTTATGAATTTACAACATTTCTAAAATTATAATAATATGACTACATGAGAGATTTAATACACACCTGAATTGTTTTCCTAGAATATTTATGTTTTTTCAAATATATCATCCTACTGAAGCCACTAGTCAAAATAAGCTTGAGAATATAATTTAGATAATCAGAGAGACCAGGGAAAAGAGCCACTGACATCATAGAGTTCCAAGGTCCAGCATGGGGGGAATATTCCAAGAAAGGAGAATAGGAGGGTGCAATGGGATTAGAGGGATATTGGAATAGAAATCTTTAATAAAGCAAAATTTGTTTCTGACTGAATAGTATTATTACCAATAGATACACAGATTATGGAATCCTCTTTAAATTGGCTGTATTGCCTAAGGTGCAAATAATAAATTATGCCACTTTAAAAGCAAAACAGATTTACCAAGATATATTTTGATAGTTTTAATTCAGTTGAGTTCAATAAATATCGACTGTGTCAACTATCCGCAATCATTTTGTTACTATATAGCTGTTAAGAAAAGAAAAAAAATCCTCTGGGATCTTCTTGGGCTGATCAAATAATACAATTAACATAAGATTGGTTAATAGGAGAAAAAGTCACATTTAATGGAGAATCTAAATAGGTATGTATTACTAAGACAATGAGGTAAAGTGGGGTGGGGGTGGTATATATCCTGAGCTGAGCAATAAAACAGAGGACTAGAGCTTCAAGGAGTGAAAATGTTCATTTATATGACAAAGACCAGCTTCTCTGTAATTAGATTTTTGCCCTGTTATATGATCAAGTTTCTCAAATAAAAAAATTCTAGTAATAATCCTAATTCTATGTAAGATTCCAATTTCCATTCTTCTAGATAGTTAAGACAGTGATAGTTAAGATGCCTTCAGGACCTCAATTGACCTCATCTTGAAATAAAAGGGCATGTCTTGGGAAGGATTGTTTTGAACATCATATGGAGTCCTAATTTTCAAAACAAAGAAATAGGGACAAATTTACATGCAAGTAAAAATGTGTGTGGGATAGTTAGGAACATGACTATAGCTCAAGACCTATTCAAAGGATGGAAAGATTGAAAGTGTGGGTAGACAGATGTAGCTGTAGTTTCAGGATTAAATAAACTCATTCAGGTATAGTCTGTATGACAAAAATCAAACCAAATCCAAAGATGATACAACTTCATTTAACAATAACTTCAACCTTTTCCTCTGGCCCAATAAACCTGGAAAATAAAACTACATACTTCAAACCACTATACAAGTTTACTAGAACAGTGGTTTATCAAGATGAGTGAAATTCTGTATATGCATATGTGTGTCAGATTCTATTGGCCCTCTCTGCCCACTCATCTATGTGGTAGGATGTCTTTGTGTTAGAGAGAATGAGGGGAGAAAGAAACAGTCATTCAATGCTTTTGATGTGCTCTCTAATCATAAGGATATGGAATTTCATATATAAGAATTGCTAACTAGGGTCTCTCCGGTGGCGCAGCGGTTGAGCGCTGGGTTGCAAAGCTGCCCGCAGCCTCTGCGGCGCAGGTTCGATCCCCAGCTGCTCCCCAGCCACCGGAGGAGGGTCCCACATGGCGCACAGACCTCTCCTGCCACCCGCTGCTCCCCTCAGCAGTGTACTTCGGTCCTTCTGCCTGCTCTGCTCCCCGCTCTGGCTCTGATGAATTCTCTCACCCTCCCACGCTTCTGACTGTACCCAGTGCTTGTATAAGCAAACAAACAAACAAACAAACAAACAAACAAACAAATAAATAAAACATGCCTCTATTAAAAAAAAACACAAAGAATTGCTAACTAAAAAGTAGAGGCAAAAGGAGGAGGAAGAGAGGAGAAGGAAAAGGAGAGAGAGAGGCAGGCAGGGAGGGAGGGAGGGAAGGAGGGAGGGAGGAAGGAAAATATTAATAAGAAATCCAGGAACAGTCTGGATGTGTTTCCTTGAAAGGGAAAACTTGAGTTTTTCCATATGTTGTTGCTCAGAGGACCCCATATCTAAGGATTTTACAATGATTGTGGAGTCTCGTAGGTTCCTCTTTGCATGCGAGGCAAAAAGTGACTGGCTGTTTTCGGTTGTTGCTATCACAAAGAAACTAGTAAGAGGAGAGTATTTAGGACAAAGCATTGTTAGGTATTTTTGTCTGACTGATTATTATAAGTTGAAATTCCTTCCCACTATGCTAAAAAATTTCAGTAGACATTGAAAAAATTTTAAAGTGCAACTCAAGAATTCTGTTAACATTTGCCATTCCAAGTCCCATGGGAAATTCCAACCCAATAACCACAAAACAGCTATGAACAGATTAAATAAACTCAGGATTAAATAAACTCATTCAGGTATAGTCTGTATGATAAAAATCAAACCAAATCCAAAGATGATATAACTTCATTTAACAATAACTTCAAACTTTTCCTCTGGCCCAATAAACCTGGAAAATAAAACTACATACTTCAAAACACTATACAAGTTTACTAGAACAGTGGTTTTTCAAGATGAGTGAACACATAATAAGATGAGAAAAGCCAAAATGAAGTAACACAAGGGGTTGATCCAGTTAAAGAACATAGGACAAGGCGGAGATAAACTTGATGACATTTGTATAACTATTCACATATATTTAAATTCGAGTTATGTATGATAATGGAGGAATTATTTTCTTAATAATGAAAACCCATAGGCATAATACATATAGGAACTGTAATGGGAGGGGGCCTTGTATTTAATCACCATGGTACCATGTAACCCTTGTAAACTACTCTCTGGAACCCTTTTATATCTTCAGTCACCTTTACTGGAGGACAAAAATGGACATGACAGTTTTATATGATACTATGGTGTGTCCTCAGCAGGACTTAATCATTGGCCCTTTGCCCTTCACTATCATTTTTCTAGTTTTCTGGCTTCTCTAACACTTGAAACTGAAGAACTCCTTCCTCTTGCAATCCATCTCCAACTATTATAGACCTTCAAAATCAGTATATATGCTGTCAAGTTACCATCTCCTAGGCAGTAGATTCTTAAATTTTTTACATAAGTGAATCACTACTGTCCTTTCAAACATCTGTGAAATTGTTGTTAATGTTTTTTGTTAATTTTGATTTATATTCATATATATACTAGAACTCTGGAAGCATCACCCCTATCTGGGTTAGGATTCCCTTCTTTACTCAAACTGCCCTTGATATCCTTCCAAACATCCTTGACAATCTGAATAACTGAATGAATGAGGAAAATCACACTTGATTAAATATTGAATGTAGTGTTCCACTTAAAATAGCCCCAGCCTGAGCCTGATCCAAGAGACAACTTGAGCATATTTTTCAGATTCTAATGACCTTCTCTGCCCATGCTTGCCCTGGCAAAGTCTCAAACTTAAATACATCAGCGTGTTCTTCCTCTCAAGGCTTCGTGGTGCTTAAGAATGGACAGAGTCACTTTCAAGCTTAATTACCACTCTAGAAATTGCTACTGTAGTAGTAGTAGTCATACATCTTGGCTTCTACACAATATTGGGTAGCATTCTATAGAACCTCTATGCCAATGACTGTATTCATCAAAAATATAGGAAGTAACCTTCTCCAGAGACCCATCCTTGTGATGAAGTGCACTTATCAAGTTGACAGAAAAGACTACCCCCAGGAACTGGGCCGCCCCACCATACTTGCCTGATGAGCCATAGTATCCCTCTGTCAAGTAGTAGTTTTTCTCTTTAATAGGTTTGCAAATCAATTTTAAATATCTCTTTTCAATATAGTTATTGGGAAGTAATTTTGGCTAATAAATCATAACTTTTCCCATAAAAACACATAGGATCAAATTCTTTTTGGCTAACCTCAGATCTGAACTGCAGATGCTTGATATACTTTATTTTAGGTTTTTGGTCTTCCCCAATTTATACTTAATAAAAATAAAGTTCATCAACTTTCTTGATTTGCCTATAGTCTTATATATGTAGCATATCTGGACCTAAACTTGCTTTTGTGATAGTTGTATGATTCAATAAGATGATCACCATTAGTACTCAAACATACCTAATAACATTTCACTAAAGTCTATGCAGAATAAAATAAATTGCTAAAAGCCTGGCAATAAGGTATTAATAATGCTTGTGACTGAAATGGCATTGTCTAGATGGAATAATGTTCTTTGAGCAAACCTTACATTTAAAAAGTATTAGTCACCTTGTTAGTATTCTAAAGATTTATAAGAACATTCTCAAGTGGTACAGTAGTCTTTGTCTTTCAAGCCCCCAAACATTACTTCATAAATATTTATTACTTTGTGAATGTTTCCTTGTAATATGTAATTGATGGAAGTTGTTTATTTATTTTATCTCTAGTTAAGGAAAATGAATTGAGATTCCCACAGTGCTGAGAAAATCTTCAAGAGGTTTTTGTTCAAGAGTCAGTTTTCTTGTTTCTATGTAAATAATCTAAACTTTTGTATAGATATTGCCCTGTTCTGTTTTTGATATGGGTTATCAGTGTGTATTGGCTCAGACTTTCTACCCAAAGGCAGGTAAACGTCTAGGCATCACTCAGAAAGCTTTATTATTCACCTTGGCTTACAGTTCCCACAAAAAAAATCATTTTACATAAATGACAGTATAGAGTGTCTTAAAGGAAAATTTGGTGGAATTTACAAAGTACATGAGATGCTCCTGGAAACTGATAGCTACCCTGCAGTAGATGTCTTAGAAACAGTTCAGAAAATTTCAGTTTGTCTCATTATGCTAAACAAAATGCAGGGAACTGTTTAAATTGTGTCCATGGTTAGACCAAAGTTATAAAGCATGCTTTCTATCTTTTTCAATAGAGACAATATCAACCCTTGGAGAAGGTGAGCAAATCTTACTCAGTCTGGTGTGAAGCACAGCTAAGCAGAAAAATATTAAAAAAAAAAGATATATAATAACTGCAGCATTAAAATTTAATGGGAGGAATCATGATTAAATGTCTAACAAGTCTCCTTAGGAGGGTGAAAATTAAACAATTAAAAAAAGTTTGAGAAACACTGGTCTATAGGTTACTGGTTTCAGTTGACCATCCTGTATGTTTTGATTTCTGTTATTCCATTCTGGCAAATTTTAAGTTTCTAGTTTGCCCTTGTTTGTGCAAAAAATATTTAAACTTATGAGAAAGTATATCAGTGGTATCCTAGTAAATTTTATATGTGTGTATATGCATACATCCTGACAATCTATATTATAGCTATTAAGCTATATTAAGCTATGTGTGTATGTGTGTGTGTGTGTGTGTGTATGTGTCTGTAACTGTGCAGATAACCTGGACATACCATACAAAAACACATTTAATGTATGAAGTTACTCTTTGAGATTTCTTATCTAAAAATATTCCCATTATCTTTGTCAAGCAGTTTTGCTTTTCTTGCTAATATATTTGTTTGTCCTTTTCAACTTAGATATTTTTTATGTATCTGACCATCTCCCATTTAGATCGATGACATGAGATTCAAGAGTAGAATTAGATTGCCACTTTGAATCTATTTTACCAATATAAAATATTATTATATATTCAATAATTTGCTTTATACTGATTTAAAATGTTTTCTCATCAGAACAGCTGCATCAAGATTCTATGAAATGAAGGAATACAGATCTACTTTAGTTAATGTTCTCAGTGAGCCCATCTAGATGAAAGTGGGCAAGTTTAGTCAGGTATATAAATAAAGACAATGCCATCTGGCAGGTGTTATAAAAGAGTTATGTACAGGGCCTCCCCGGTGGTGCAGCAGTTGAGCGCCGGGTTATGAAGCTGCCCGCAGCCTCAGCAGCGCCAGTTCGATCCCGGGCTGCTCCCCGGCCACCAGAGGAGGGTGGCACATGGCGCGCATACCTCTCCTGCTGCCCTCTGCTCCCCTCAGCAGTGTACTTCGTCTGTCTGCCTGTTCTGCTCCCAGCTCTGGCTCTGGTGAATTCTCTCACCCTCCCGCGCTTCTGACTGTACCCAGTTTGTATAAATAAATAAATATTTTTTTTTAAAGAGTTATGTACAAAGGACAGCTACAGTACAAAGAAGGGATAAACAAAAACCTTTTCATAGGTGACAACTGCACTGAGTTTCAAGAGCTGGATAGAAAATATCTTGGTGAACAAGGCATAAACGGGCATTCTTACTAAAGGTTAAAAAAAAAAAAAAACTAAGGAGGGAAGAAAACCATCAGGCAAACAAATAGAAACACATCAGGAAACAAAAACCAAAAAGCTGAATAATGCTCTAAGAACTCTAAGAACTTTAGAATGGTGGAACAGAAAGACTAAGGGTGTAGTATTGTGGCTGAGAATTGATAAGGTAGAAAAAGCACATTATTACAGAGCCTTGGAAATGTTGAATGATTTTACCTTTTCTGTAGACTGTGGGAAACCTACAAATGTTTTTAGTAGTGAATCAGCCTCAACACATTTTCCTTAAGAAATATACTATCCTGATAGTGTTATAAGTAATACACTGAAAATCATGACCAACTGGAGGTGGAACAAAAATGACACAAAGGAAAGTTAAGAAATCCAGGTTTGGTGACTGGCGTGATGTAGTAAATTTGCCAATTGGACAGTAATATTTTATGTGTTGATTTAAGGAAAAAAGATTTATGATTTTCATCCTATAGATGCCAATTCCCATAAAGGAAATGGATAAAACTACCCAGAGAACACATAAAGAATAAGATGAGAAAAGCCAAAATGAAGTAACACAAGGGGTTGATCCAGTTTAAGAACATAGGACAAGGCGGAGATAAACTTGATGACATTTGTATAACTATTCACATATATTTAAATTCGAGTTATGTATGATAATGGAGGAATTATTTTCTTAACAATGAAATGAAAGACATTAATAAATATTAATTATCAATTATTTTAAACAACTTAAATGAGTGAAGTAATGTTTTGATCCTTTGCTCCCTTATTGATCAGAAATTTCTGTTTTTGTGAAGATACAGAGAAGTCCTAGGTTGATGCACCTAAACATTTCATAATGTTTCATAACATTATAAGATTTTCATAACAAATCTTTTTACTTAGTAATTTATGTGATCCTGCCTTTTGTAAACCATCTCCTGAGTGTTCAGCCAGCCAGGCATTGGATTCACTTACCACATGCACTAGAAATTATATAAGCTTTCCTTTTACATTTCTTTACACAAAATGTATTTCAACCTGTGGGTCTGCTAGACTTAAACAGTCTGCTCAGCCGCCATTTTTGTTATGTGCAGTTCTACATTCCAATAGAAGGTGAGAACAGCCCAGTCAGTTAGTTATATGACCTAAAAGTTATATGACCTAAAAGTTATATGACCCTACAAGGCTCCGTTTAAGTTAAACTAGAGTAGGATATTTGCTCACGCTGGGCAATGGTTATACATCATAAGGTATGTCCCAGAATGTCTGGGGGGGGGGGGGCATTGACTGATGTACGACTTTGGTCACAAACTGATCAGCAGGATGCCTTATTGATAATATTGGAGCCATGGTGGGGTCTGGGGTATCATTTCCATTACAATACTGAGTCATCGAGCAGATAAAAAATACTTGGTCAATGGACTCACTACCCCTGAAGCCCTAGATGACATAAGCACATTTTCCATTTTCCACCCTTCTTTGTCCTCCAACCTCATGTAACTGATGCTATATAATTATTCTATCAATAATTCTATCAATAATCAAGGATCTTGCTCTTTCAGTAGCACCCTGCATTGCACAGCCTGCTCCACAACCCCTGTTGCTTTGACAGTGTGGTTTTGCCGACGCAACAAGTGGCACAACCCATTTTTTCAGATCATGAAATACTTCTTAGGATAACGCTCCTCAGTATCTCATGGATGTATACATTCCTTCACAAAGGAGCTACTTTAAGGACTCAAAAGTGGTTGGCCCTTTTTCTTGATGATTACAAAGACTTCCTAGAGGAGAGTGAAACAAAAATGAAATCAAAGTGATAACCACACATTTATTTTCTGGCAGATTCTAAGAAACTCATATACATAAATTGTTCTGTGTTTAGTCTCTAGACATAGAACTCATGATAATATTGAACTGGAACAACTTTCCTAAACTCTAGGAGTCACAGTTTACTCATCTATCAATAGATGTATTAGTACTTGTTGTAATTATCTTGCACAATGAAAGAAAACCATGACATAATTTATGAAAATACATGGTGAAAAAACATATTTCATTATCAAAATATTAGGAACTACTACTATTAAACAAGATAAATATTTTATATCATCCCCTACGGCTCTATGAATACTTAACATACTCTTTATTTTCTCATTAAAAAAAAAAAACTTATGTAAAAATGCTGTCTTTCATGAAACTAGAATCCTATAGTTATTCACTTTTTAATTTATTCTACAGAACTTGAATCTTTGTAATAGAATCCTATTTTTAATTTCATGATGTTATGACAGTATCTGTAACTTCAGATGCTATTCATATTCATCAGTCAATTTGCATATCCATTTAATATTCTCCGGCTTTGCTACACTTGTTGTGATATGCTATCTAAATTACCAGCTCAATTTTCAAAGAGTGTTGTAAGTGTGTAGTTAGAGGCAATGATATGCAGTAGCACTTACACAAAGAAATCAAAATATTTTCAGAGACACAATTGAAGCATCTCATGCTAAAGGGATTTGTAGTGCTTTCATATCTAAGTCAGTTTCCCTCCACCATAGGTGTTATGCAAAATAAGATTGCCTAATAATTTAGAAAAAGGCTTAATATTTGATTTTTCACAACTTCTGACTCTTAATCCAGTCCCCTTTAAGTTTTGCTCTCATTAGCATGGCCTAAGCAGAGATTAAAGTCTTCTCACTGTATTCTAAAACAGATTATGGAATACAGAAGATTAGTAGTGTAGATTTATTTTAAACATACAAAGTCCCACAAATCTTTGACAAGAAACCATATTTAGGGCCTCCCCGGTGGCGCAGTGGTTGAGCGCTGGGTTGCGAAGCTGCCCGAGGCCTCTGCGGCGCAGGTTCGATCCCCGGCAGCTCCCCAACCACCGGAGGAGGGTCCCACATGGCGCGCAGACCTCTCCTGCCGCCCGCTGCTCCCCTCAGTAGTGTACTTCGGTCCTTCTGCCTGCTCTGCTCCCCGCTCTGGCTCTGGTGAATTCTCTTACCCTCCTGCGTTTCTGACTGTACCCAGTGCATGTATAAACAAACAAACAAACAAATAAATAAATAAATAAAATGCGTGCCTCTTTAAAAAAAAAAAAAAGAAACCATATTTAATTTTTGAATTTGAAGCTGTTATTTTTATAGAAAATCTTCTTCACCATTTACTACAATTATAAAAACTCAAAAAATTCCGAGATGAGGGCCTCCTCTGGTGGAGCAGGCAGTTGAGCACCGCACTGTGAAGCTGTCCACAGCCTCTGCAGTGCTGGTTTGATCCCAGCCAACCAGTGAGGGTCCCACATGGCGGGCTGACCTCTCCTGCCGTGCCCACTGCTCCCCTCAGCAGTCTATTTCATCAGTCTGCCTGTTCTGTTCCCCTCTCTGTCTTCAGTGAATTCTCTCACCCTCCTGCGCATCTGGCCTGTACCACAGTTCTTACATGCATGAATAAATAAAGCTTAAAAAAATTCAGAGATGAAATTATTTGTCTTTCAGCCTAATTGGCCCTCGCACACCATTATTGATAATGCCTAAGCGCCCAAGTCCATATTGAGAACATTAGCCTAGATTCTTTTCTTTATGTCATTTCCCCCTAACCTCATGATCCAATCTAACATTGTGACATTGTTGCCATAAGTCAACTGACTCCCAAGTCATTCCCCTTTCTATTTCTGTTACCTTTATCCAAGTTTGCTGTCATGAACTTCAGTCTTGCTACCTTTTTTGTTACTCAATTAATAAACTTATTTTTTGGGATTTTCAATTTATAAAATATTTCAGCATTAAGTATGGAGTTCCCTTCACCATCAGTTTCCCCTACTAATAATGTCTTGTTTCAGTGTGGTACATTTGTTATAACTGGTAAATATTATTATATTCTTATAAATTAAACTTCATAACTTACATTAATACTTATTCTTTGTGTTGAATTAACTTTGATTCTGACAAATGCACAGTATCATGTATCTAAAATTACAAAATTATAATGAGTAGTTTCATTGCTTTAAAATCACCTATGGTCTACCAATATATTATACACTTCTATCCCTCCTAGTACCTGATCTTATGTACTGTCTCCTTATTTTTACCTTTTTCTAGGATGCTGTAAAGTTAATATCACACAATTTTTAACATTTTCAGATAGACTTCTTTCACTGATCCACATACATTTTAAGGTTCCTCCATGTATTTTATCTTTTTTAAAAGATTTATTTATTTATACAAGAACCAGGGTACAGGCCAGATACACGGGAGGGTGAGAGGATTCACCAGAGACAGAGGAAGGAACAGAACAGGCAGACTGATGAAATGTACTGCTGAGGGGAGCAGCGGGCAAGACAGGAGAGGTCTGCCGCCATGTGGGACCCTCACCGGCTGGCTGGGATTGAACTGGCGCTGCAGAGGCTGTGGACAGCTTCACAGCGTGGTCCTCAACCACCTCCACCACCAGGGGAGGCACCCTCCATGTATTTTAAAAAAAGTTTTTGATAGCTCATCTCATTTTAACACTGAAAAATTTTCTATTATAAGAATGTACCAAAGTCTGTTCATCGCCAATAAGAATGTCTTGATTGCTTTCAAGTTATAACAATTATAAATGAAACTGCTATATATGTTTCAGCGTAGGTTTTTTATGTATATAAATTTTCAACTTGTTTGGATAAATAGCTAGGAATGTGATTGTCAGAACCTATGTCAATAATTCCAACTTCCACACAATAATCCCGTACTTCATTTCTCATTTACAATATACTATATGGGTTTTCATTCACACTAGTTAGTGAAGTAGATGATGCTCTCCAGATTACTCCTGATACTACAAATATACTACAATATAGAAATATACTACAAAATCAGCCATCTCATGAAACTAAGCATTTTTATGTTCCACCAATAAATCTGTGAAAAAACCAAAAAAAATAATTAAAATCTTGGTCTCAAGTTAAATAATAAAATTATCTGTCACTTGGAACTTCAATGACTGCTAGCTAATTCATAGGCAAAAAACTCACAGCCATTACATTATAAAAATATCTCCAATAGAGGTAAAATGGATTGTCCTCCACAACCCCCTGAAACCCATGCTGTTAATAAAACAGCTATACTGTTTCTAAAATAAGGGAGAAATAAATTACTAAATATACAAATTCATATTTCATAAAAAATTTAAAATACTGAGGGACTGATTTATTTTGAAGAACTCCCAAGTGTAATATATAGCAAAGTCCTCTCTGCAGCACTACCCCCAATCCCTACTGCATTAATTAGGTAGGGAGAGTCTCAAATGTAACTTTTATACCAGCAAAATATCAGATATTCATTATTATATGCAGTTTGACTTCATATTGACAGATGGAGAACTTATGATCATTTGAACCATTTACTTGAAAACTTTAAAGTAGTGATTAGCCTGTGGTTGCTCCAACCAGGAATTTAATGTTTCTACATTTTTTTCACATCAGAATCTTTTTTTGTAAAACTCAGTGTTAAGAAAGATTATCTTTAATCTCTTTCTGTTTTTTTTTAAGATTTATTTATTTTATGCTTACAAGAACTGGGGTACAGTCCAGAGGTGTGGGGCGTGAGAAGATTCACCAGAGATAGAGTGGGGAACAGAACAGGGAGAGTGACTGAAATACACTGCTGAGGGGAGCAGCAGTGGGCGAGTCAGGAGAGGTCTGCTGTGCCATGTGGGTTGCTTCCTGGCCAGGGATCGAAGTCATGCTGCAGTGGCTGCAGAGAGCTTCATATGTTGTGTCTTAATCCTTTGCGCCACCAGGGAGTCCCTCTTTCTCGTTTTACAACAAGATGGTATACCTGATTTCTTACTCAAAATTTTTAATTTTCTTTAAGTAAAACCACCTTTCCTGAAGTTCTCAGCTCTTATTTACCTTTTTAGTTTTTCAATGATATTGTGGAAAAAGGTATTTATTTTTTTTTAAATTGAAATAACATCGGTTTAGAAAGCTGTGTATGATTTAGAACTATAGGATCTCACACTTTGGATGTGTTCATATGAAATCTCAAGAACACTTAATGGTTAATACCTTGTGTTACTACTTTTTTTTTTTAAAGATTTATTTATTTATTTATACAAGTACTGGGTACAGTCAGAAGCACGGGAGGGTGAAAGAATTCACCAGAGCCAGAGCAGGGAGCAGAGCACACAGAATGAAGTACACTGCTGAGGGGAGCAGCTGAAGCTGCAGGAGAGGTCTGTGTGCCATGTGGGCCCCTCGCTGGCAGCCGGGGATCGAACCAACGCTGTGGAGGCTGCGGGCAGCTTCACAACCCAGCGCTCAACTGCTGCGCCACCAGGGAGGCCCTGTGTTACTACTTTTTTAATATCGCTAATGATTATATCGTGTTGCATAGGGCTTTGAGTGTAAAGGATAATTTAATAAATTTATAGAGTAAAATAAAATGTTTACTTATAAATCCTTTTCTTTCTCAGGATATATGTAATTGCGTTCATTTAGCATTTCCTCTGTTGATCCCAACAAAAAGACCTTGTGAGCTTGCCACTATAGAGTCACACATTTGAAAATCTCTGCATTTTCTCTGCTATTATTTTGACTTAATCTGTGATTTAAATGATTAAAACATGCAACACTTTCTGCTTTTCCTCTCTCCAATGTTTGTCTCCAGCTGCTCCCTGTTGAAGTTTTTGTTCTCTTTTCAACAGGAAGGAATATCCACCCACACCAGCTTGAAGTGCTTTATTAATGTCAACCAAAGATGTAAAACAGAAAGTTTCAGTACTGGATGCAGATGTAGAATTCTCAATATCAAGTACTTATTTGTAAATACAAAATAAAATGGATCAGAGATGTTAAATAATATGCATTAGGTAACTTGAAGGAGTCTCACACTTTTAGATAATTTCTCTCATTTAATTCTCACAACAGGTTTTCACATGATGTGTGATGGTGTTACATGAGGACCCACATGTGGGAAAAGTGATAGTCACATGATTTTAGTACACTGTGAACTACCACAGAGGTAATGATTTTTCACTTTGGAATGCAAACCCAGCCTATCTTCAGAATATATGCTTTTTCATCTACCTCATGATAAACAAGTAGTGGATATTTACTGCTTTTGATCATCCAGCCTTTAAACCTAAGTTTCTGGAATACAACATTGTCCTCTGCTTTCTGTATTAACACTAAGGAGTTCAGATATTCGTTTCATCTAATCCCTGACAGCTAGATCATAGATTTGGGCCATCAAATATGCCTCCTAGAAGATCAGACTCGACATTAATTGTGACACATAATTAAGAAGAATTCAGACTTTTCTTTTATGGTGGAAGCACAGCCATTCAATGTTGAAAAGCCTATCATGGCCACAGAGTAGCAGTGGCAGTGAGTGTCTAGGCTTTTGGCTGCTCCACCGCCCTCTGTTTCACTGATTTTTCTTTTTCTTTTTTCTTTATTTTTTTAAGATTTATTTATTTATTTATTTATTTATTTATTTATTTATTTATTTATTTATTTATACATACGAGCACTGGGTACAGTCAGAAGCGCGGGAGGGTGAGAGAATTCACCAGAGCCAGAGCAGGGGCAGAACAGGCAGAAGGACCAAAGTACACTGCTGAGGGGAGCAGAGGGCGGCAGGAGAGGTCTGCACGCCATGTGGAACCCTCGCGCCTGAGGCAGGGGCTGGAACCCGCACTGCAAAGGCTGCAGGCAGCTTTGCAGCTCAGCGCTCAACTGCTGT
Source organism: Talpa europaea (assembly GCF_964194135.1). NCBI lineage: Eukaryota > Metazoa > Chordata > Mammalia > Eulipotyphla > Talpidae > Talpa > Talpa europaea. The sequence continues at coordinate 72,125,920 of NC_140068.1, forward strand.
GCCATGGGGAGGCCCTGTTTCACTGACTTTTCAGTGTTCAGTTCCCTTAGCTGGTTTTGTAGTCATTTCTCCATTAATTTGGTGGTAATATAGTTGAATTCCTGCTCTGCTTATGTAAACCAGAGTTGATTTGTATATTTTGCAACCAAGAACCTGGGTTGATATAAGAGACAATAAATCAGGTTTCCAGTTCGTGGTGCCAATAGTAGATAAAAAGGTACTATAAACATAACTGACACTATTACTTCAATCCCTAATAGTCATAACATTTAATATAGTGTCATAGTTAATAGGAAAAAAATACAAAATGCTATAAGTTAGGCATTTATATTAAGGGATTATTTTCCTGAATATGTTAATGCTTAGAAATGCAATTATCTATAGCTCAGGAGCATCAATACTTGCATATATTTACTCATGGTAATTCATACAGCTTTCTTCCTAGTTCTAGTTCTCATTTGGCGATTTAAAAATAAAATTCTGATTTATTTTCATTTTAATAATTGTTCATTTGTGGGGGCAACCCCTGGTGGCGCAGGTGATTGAGGGCAGCGCTGTGAAGCTGTCCGCAGCCTCTGCAGTGCAAGTTCAATCCTGGCCAGCGGGCGAGATTCCCACATGGCACTGCAGACTTCTCCTGTCTCACCCGCTGCTCCACTTAGTGGTGTATTTCAGTCAGTCTGCCTGTTCTGGTCCCCACTCTGTCTCTGGTGAATCCTCTCACCCTCCCACACATTTGGCCTCTGCCCTGGTTCTTGTATGCATGAATAAAAAATAAATCTTTCAAAAAAAATAAAAGAAGAATTGTTCATTTGTATTTATTCAGTAGTAAGAGATGGCTTTATTCTCTTTCTGAAGGATTAACATATAAATCCTGATTTCTTGCTTGTTAGCTACATTTTAATGTCATTTTAAGAATCTTGAAGTGGTTAACCAGAAAAGAAGTCAACAAATATAATCCCCTCATTTAAAAGACATGCAAATTTCTAAAGAAATTATATATCTGGCTCTGAGCAGCAGCTACTGGGCATGAGTTCAAGTCTCTTAATGTTTATTTGCTAAGTACTTACTATAAGAATTGCTCATATGCTAGAAAATGCTCTTACATCAGTGTATTAAATGATTCATAACTAATTTTACTAACAACAAAATATGTGCTATCATTATATCCATTGTACAGATAAGGAAACTGAAGCACAGGAAGGTTGGGGAACTTGTCCAAGGTCATAAAGATAGCACAAGTGAGAGAAAGCATTTACACAGAGGTAACGTGGTCTCAAACTCTACCCTCCCACCACTAGACTCTGTTGTTTTCTAGATCTTTAGATGTTTTCCAAAGGAGCAGCCTAACTTACCAAGTATTCAATAGATTTTTCATTGCCCAAAGATGTATCTTAATTCCTTTTTATTTTATTCATAGTTCAAAATGTAATTTCTAAGATTGATTTTTAAGGTGATTTTTAAACGTTAGAATTTATACATCTGAAAAGGTAGTAAGCCTTCATATTAGCCAGTTAAACCACTGATAGTGCTTTTGTTAAGGACATATCTAAACTGTTATATTGAAAGATATATTCTTTTTTTTTAAATAATAAATTTTATTTTTATATTCCCCCATACAACTGCACATATTCTTATAGGATTAGATTAGTATTTTCAAATAGCAAATGTTTTTCAAAAGTAATTCTTATGTTGAGGTGATCTCAAAACACAGATTCCTATTGTATTCAAATAATATTTAAAGTAGTAAGTTTTAGATTCTTTTATTTTTTTATTTTTTTTAAAGATTTATTGATTTATTTTATACAAGAAGTGGGGTAATGGTCAGAAGCGCGGGAGGGTGAGAGAATTCACCAGAGCCAGAGCAGGGAGCAGAAGACACTGCTAAGGGGAGCAACGGGCAAAGCAGGAGAGGTCTGCTGCGCCATGTGGGCTTCTTCCTGGCCGGCTGGGAATCGAACCCGCGCAGCAGCGGCTGTGGGCAGCTTCACAGCACGGCTCTCAACCACTGTGCCACCGGGGAGGCCCCTAGTTTCTTTTAGTTTTAATTTGATCTGCAAGGCATTCCAAAAATAAAGATATTTACTCTAGATATTTTGAGACATCATAGCACTACACTGTAAAGTGTAGATAATGTTCCAGATGATAGAAATAAAAAGGGGAAAACAGCTTTGTTTTATTTTGTTAAAAGGAAAACAATACGTGAAAATGGGAGTGCTTATCTTAAGTTCACCATGACCTAATACCTATCCTAATTGTAGTTTCAGTGCCCCTTCTGGCTTCAACAGTCTGCAAGAATGTAAACTTAACCTGGATTTTTGGAATTTCTGATTATAATTCATGAAGTAACATTTTTCATACCCCAAAGGAATGCCTCTAGATTTAACAAAAATCGAACATATTGAAAGACTTTTCATTAAATAATTAAAACAAAAACCAAACAGCTCTATTGGGAATATTTTTTCTTGGTATATTATCACATTTTTTCCTATTTTCATTCCTCAGAAAATCTGGCACATCTTATTCAATGAAATAATCCTGAATTTACTTACTTAAGGTCAAATATTTCACTTCTTTTGGAAGAGTGTAGAAAGGAATGACCCATTCATAAAGCATGCATTCATGTTTCCCAAGTCACACGATAGTCTGCTAATTTACTTGAAATCGGACATGTATGGTGTTGGTAGCATTATTTCCAACATGGGAATGACTTTTACATAATATCAACAGATTATATTTAATAACCATGACTTGGTGTTTTGAATAATGTCTACACAAGAATGACTGCAGAGTGATGAACTTCATGGACAGGAGAGCACTTTGCTCCTCTCTAGATATATTCATAGTTTGGCTTTGTGTCTACTATATTTAATTTCCCAAATGTATTTTTTTAAATATGTTCAAATTGAGAAGACAAAATACCTTATTGGAATCATCAAAAATTTAGTTTGATACTGAAGGCATTGTTGAAAGCATTTGTCATTCATAAGTATTATCTTGTATAATAGTCAATTTCAACAGCTATTTCAGAAGCATTGAAGATTTGCTCCACTGTGTATTTATTTCTAATTAATAATCATTATTCAAGTCAATATTTTTATTTTACACCTTAATGTATTTCATTTTTAATTACTAGGGGAATTATTACTAGGGAATAATTACTAGGGGAAAGACACACAGACCCACTAAAATAACTGCTCCCCTCTCATAGTGGCAGATAATTTTAAATCTAAATAACACTTAGAAGAAAACAAATTCACATTTGAAGTTTTTTCTCCCCCAAACTTTGTTGTTCCTTTTTACCCTCATTTTTAGTACATTTTATTCTACAAATAGCTATTTTATCAATATCATGCAAACAACCTGATAATCTCTTTAGATTAAAAACATTCTAAGAAACATTGTGCAGCTAATAGTCTAAGATACAGTGACGAAGCAAGAGCTTACTACATTTACATGGGAAGGCTTCACTGCTCTCATTCTGTTATATGCCTCTCAAAATTTACAATCTCAAATAACCTTCTTCTCAGTTATAACAAAGGTTCTTTCACACATTTAGACATTTATTTAGTGGAAGCTTTGCTTTACTATTGTGAAGGAATATGGACACTGGTGGTGGGTATTGTGTGGTAACATGCATATGAAGTGTGGGCTTACACCTATGAATCATACACAGTTCTATAAGCCAGTTATGTATTAAGAAAATAATAAAATGGATAAATAAAATTTTAAAATGATACAAAAGTAAAGTTAAGAAATACACAGTCATTGGATGAGATAACCAGGTAAAACAACAGTCATAGGCATTAGGTACATGAGAAACAAATCAATTTGTTGGGCAGTTTATATGTATTTTAAGGCTAAATGTTAAGCTAGATGGATGGATTCTTGATGATATCACACTGGGCAGGAGGGAGAAATGGATCTTTATTACTCCTAACAGTATCAATTTGTTTATACAAACTTTTCTATCCAGGTAAAAAACTGCACCTCTCTCTTGCTTCCCAAGTAATTTTTTTTTATTAAAACTAAACAAAAAAAGTATTTAAAAATAAGTGACTTCCCTGTGAACTTAAAAATCTTGTTTGGGTTATCCCCAGACAACACGATTGAAGATAGTTAAATAAATGTAATATCTTTTGCAATATTTTCAGGGCCCAGCTTATACCATTGATTTTTAAAGGAATTTTCATAATAAATTATTTAAATATGTGTTGAAATATTGACTGTGCTAAAAATTAAGGGGAACTGATATGGCATTTTCTATCTATAAGTTCAAAATCTCAGAGAGGAATCATTGATGCTTTATGACACAAATTCAGAAGGACAACTGAATCAATGAAAACTTAATTTCTCTTTCTAATTTAATATTTTGCACAAGAAAAATATGCTAAAAGTTACAACTTGCAAGCTATGACAGAAGTCCATTGATGATCAGAGTGAATTATCTTTCAATTAGCTAAAAGGTGTTGGAAGCGGGCCTCCCTGGTGGCTCAAGTGGTTAAGTGTCAGCACTATGAAGATATCCTTAGCCACTGTAGCAGGAGTTGGGTCCTGGCCAGCCAGGGAGCAGCAGTAGGTCTTACCTACTGCTCCCCTCAGCAGTGTATTTCAGTCAATTCTCCTGTTCTGTTCCCCACTCTGTCCCGGTGGATCCTCTCACCCACCCCTACACCTCTGGCCTATATTCCAGTTCTTGTATGCATAAATAAATAAATCTTTAAAAAAAAGTTATTGGGAGACCGGGCGTGCAGGGGAGCGCGTCCCCGGCACCGGCATTTTGCAGCAGGGACCTTTGTTTGGTGGAGACTGTGTGAAGCAAGCAGAAGGCTCCCCAAGGAGCCAGCGGTAAGCTGGGATGCTTGCCCATGCCAGGCGCCTTCTAGCCTGCAGTCCCAGCCCAGAGGGGAGCAGCACCCACCGCTGGGGCAGACCGGGCGTGCAGGGGAGCGCATCCCTGGCACCTGCATTTGCAGGACCTTTCTTTGGTGGAGACTGTGTGAAACCAGCAGAAGTCCCCCGAGGAGCCAGAGGTGAGCTGGGAAGATCGCCCAAGATGCCAGCCAGTACCAGCAACACAGTGTCACAAGGAATACGGCAAATTAGAAAACAGGCAGTAGGGAGTAGAAAAACCACATGCAACCCAGCAACTCCTCCGCAAAAAAGCACACCGCAAAAAAAAAAAAAAAAAAAAAAAAAAAAAAAAAAAAAAAACGATCTACCAGATTGCAACAACAGTAACTTGGAAGAACTTCTGAGCCTTCCAGATAGAGAATTTAAAATTGCTGTGATTAAAAAAACTGACAGAAGTCATAAAGGAAAACAATGATAAGGGAAAAATAATTAATGACCAGAAGAATGAAATTGAGTCCCTAAAGAGGGAAGTAAAAGAAATGCAGGAGATCAAAGAATCAATGGAGGTGCTAAAGAACTCTGGGAAAGGCAATGAAAGCAGAATAGATGAAATGGAAGAACAAATAAGTACTCTTGAAGACACAGAAATAAAAAGAACTAAAACAGAAAAGGAAGGAGAAGTACGAAGGAAAAAGACCGAAGAACGACTTCGGGAACTATCTGACTCCATGAGGAAAGGAAATATAAGAGTTATAGGAATCCCAGAAGGAGCGGAGAGAGATGTAGGAACAGAGAAAATATTCAAGGATATAATTGAAGAGAACTTCCCAAATGCGGAGAAGGAGCTGAAAATTGATATACAAGAAGCAAGAAGAACACCAAACTTCCATGACAAAAGGAAAAATACAGCAAGACACAAAATATTAAAGCTCCCAAGAATCCAAGACAAGGAAAAAATAATGAAACTGACAAGAGGGAAGAAACAGATAACATTCAAAGGGAAACCAATCAGACTGACATAAGACCTCTCCAAAGAAACACTATGAGCAAGGAGAGAGTGGAGGGACATAGTCAACAGACTGCAAGAAAACAGATGCCAACCAAGAATACTCTATCCCTCAAAGCTCTCCTTCCTCTTTGAAGAAAGAATAAGGACCTTCCCAGACAAACAGAAACTCCGGAATTTCATTACGACTAAACCCCCACTCCAAAAAAATACTACAAGGAGTCCTAAAGCCAGAACCTCAGAGGGACGAATAACAACAAAAGAAGGCCAAAGAAAGTTAATAAAAGAATAAATAAATAAAATCAAAGGAAAGACAAACACAATGGCAAATACAGATGCAAACATATCAATACTAACTCTAAATGTAAATGGACTAAACTCTTCAATAAAAAGACACAGAGTCACATGCTGGATTAAGAAACAAAACCCAACCTTTTGCTGTCTCCAGGAAACACATTTAGCTGCAAAAGATAAAAATAGGCTCAAAGTTAAAGGATGGAAAACAATCCTACAAGCAAATGGACCAAAAAAGAAGGCAGGAACAGCTATACTCATATCAGATAAAACAGATTTCAAACTCAAAAAGATAAAAAGAGACCCCAGTGGTCATTACATTAGGATCAAGGGGACAATACTTCAAGAAGAAATAACACTCATTAACATATATTCACCAAACGAAGGAGCACCAAAATATATCAGACAACTATTGGCATCTCTGAAAACAGACATCAGAGAAAACACATATGTAGTGGGAGACTTCAACACACCACTATCAACAATGGATAGATCAACAAGACAAAAAATAAGTAAAGACACTAAAGCTCTAAATAAGGATTTAGAGCACTTGGGCTTAACAGACATCTATAGAACACTAAACCCAAAAAAATCCGAGTATACATTTTTCTCAAGCGCACATGGATCATTCTCCAGGATTGATCACATACTGGGACACAAGACAAACATCCACAGATACACCAAGATTGAAATCATACCAACCATCTTTTCTGACCATGAAGGCATCAAACTAGAAATAAACCATAAAAAGCAGGCAAGGTACTCTCCTACCTCATGGAGATTGAAACCCACACTACTGGAAGTCCACTGGTCTAACAAGGAGATCAAAGAAGAAATTAAAAAATTCTTTGAATTGAATGACAAGGAGGACACCAATTTCCTAAATGTATGGGATGCAGCAAAAGCAATAATTAGAGGAAAATATATAGCAATAGATGCTCACATCAAGAAACAAGAAAGAACTCAAAGAAACAACCTAATCTCAAAGCTCAAAGATCTAGAAAAAGAACAACAAAAAACCCCCAAAACCAGTAGAAGAAAAGAAATAATAAAAACCAAAGCAGAAATAAATGAAATTGAAAATAAAAAAAAACAATCCAAAAGATCAATGAAACCAAGAGCTGGTTCTTCGAAAAAATCAATAAAATAGACAAACCCCTAGCCAGGCTCACAAGGGAAAAAATGGAGAAAGCACAAATAAACAGGATAATAAATGAAAGAGGAGAAATCACAACGGACACAGCAGAAATCAAAAGAATAATTAATAACTAATATGAACAGTTGTATGGAAACAAGTTCAACAATCTAGAGGAGATGGACAAATTCCTACAACTCTACAATCACCCAAAGCTTGATAAAGAAGAAATAGAACACCTAAACAGACCAATTACAACTAGCGAAATTGAAATGGTAATCAAAAACCTCCCCAAAAACAAAATCCCAGGACATGATGGATTTACAAATGAATTCTACCAAACATTCAGAAACGAATTGGTGCCTATCCTTCACAAACTCTTCCAAAAAATTGAGAAGGAAGGTATAATAACTAACACGTTCTATGAAGCCAACATTACACTAATACCAAAACCGAACAAGGACAACACAAAAAAAGAAAATTATAGGCCAATGAACACTGGCCTAATGAACACTCCCTAATGAACACTGATGCAAAAATCCTCAATAAAATTTTAGCTATCAGAATCTAACAGTGTATCCATAAGATAATTCACCACAACCAAGTAGGATTATTCCAGGGACACAAGGATGGCTCAACATCCAAAAATCAATCAACGTTATCCAACACATCAACAAAAAGAAATATAAAAACTATATGATAATATCAATAGATGCAGAGAAAGCTTTCGACAAAGTGCAACACCCATTCATGATAAAAGCCGTTGAAATTCCTGGGATACAAGGAACATACCTCAACATCATAAAGGCCATATACGACAAGCCAACAGCCAGTATCATTCTCAATGGTGAAAAGCTGAAAGCATTTCCATTAAGATCTGGAACAAGACAAGGATGTCCACTCTCACCACTGCTTTTCAATATAATACTGGAAGTCCTAGCCAGAGCAATAAGACAACAGAAAGACATACAAGGAATCCAAATAGGAAAAGAAGAAGTCAAACTATCACTATTTGCAGATGATATGATAATATACATAGGGAACCCCAAAAACTCCATAGAAAAACTAATTCAAATCATCAATCAGTTCAGTAAAGTGGCAGGATACAAAATCAACATGCAAAAGTCAGAAGCCTTCCTATACACTAACAATAAATCTGAAGAATAAATGAAAAAAACATCCCCTTTATTATTGAAACAAAAAAAAAAATCAAATACTTGGGAATAAATCTAACAAAAGAGGTAAAGGACCTTTACAAAGAAAACTATAAAACACTGTTAAAAGAAATAGAAGAAGATACAAAGAAATGGAAAGATATCCCTTGCTCATGGATTGGAAGAATAAACATTATTAAAATGGCCATCCTACCAAAAGCAATATACCAATTCAATGCTATTCCAATAAAATTTTCAATGTTATTCTTCAAAGAAATAGAACAATTATTGATGAAATTCATATGGAATCACCAAAACCCCGAATAGCCAAAGCTCTCCTGAAAAAAAAGAAGGGAATGGAGGCATCACACTCCCAGACTTCAAACTATACTACAAAGCCATAATCATCAAAACTGCATGGTATTGGAACAAGAACAAACATACAGACCAATGGAATCAAATAGAAAATCCAGAAATAAACCCACAGATTTATGGCCAACTAATCTTTGACAAAGGAGCGAAGACTATGCATTGGAGCAAAGAAAGTCTGTTCAATAAATGGTGCTTGGAAAACTGGGTCGCTACATGCAAAAGAATGAAGCTTGACCACTACCTCACACCATACACAAAAATCAACTCAAAATGGATTAAAGAACTAGACATAAGACCTGAAACCATAAAATACATAGAAGGAAATATAGGCGAAACACTACGTGATTTGCACATCAAAGACATCTTTACAGACACATCACCCAAAGCAGTGATAGTGAAGGCAAAGATCAACAGCTGGGACTACATCAAATTAAAGAGCTTCTGCACAGCAAAAGAGACAATAACAAAAACAAAGAGAAACCCCACTGACTGGGAGAACATTTTTGCACACAACACTAATGATAAAGGACTGATCACAAAAATCTGCAAAGAGCTGATGAGACTCAACAAAAACAAAGAAAATAATCCAGTCAAAAAATGGGCAGAAGAGCTAAAAAGAAACTTCTCTGAAGACGAAATGCGAATGGCCAACAGGCATATGAAAAAATGTTCAACATCACTTGCAATCAGGGAAATGCAAATCAAAACTACCATGAGATACCATCTTACACCAGTGAGAATGGCACATATTAAAAAATCTAGCAACAGCAAATGTTGGCGAGGTTGTGGAGAAAAAGGAACTCTTCTGCACTGTTGGTGGGAGTGCAGACTGGTCCAACCACTATGGAGAGCTGTGTGGAGTTTTATGGACCTACTAAACATAGAGCTTCCATATGATCCAGCAATTCCACTCCTAGATATTTACCCAAAGGACACAGAAACATCAATTCCAAAGAGCACCTGCACACCTATGTTTATAGCAGCACTATTTACAATAGCTAAGCTTTGGAAACAGCCCAAATGCCCAAAAATAGATGACTGGATCAAGAAGATGTGGTACATATACACCATGGACTATTACTCAGCATTCAAAAAAGATAAACACATGCAATTTGCAGCAACATGGATGGCGCTTGAATGGATCATGCTTAGTGAAATAAGCCAAAAAGAAAAAGAAAAATATCGGATGGTCTCACTCATAGCAGGAATCTAGAAAACTTAAATAAGAGACCAGGAAAATGAATAACTATAAGAAAGTGAAAATCAAAATCAACAAAAAAATATGAATCAGAGTCACTTTTTGGGGGGTGGTGGGCGGGAGGGGAGGGATTGGGGTCAGAATGGGCGGTTGCAATTGCATGGGGAATATAAAAATAAAATTTATTATTTAAAAAAAGTTATTGGTACAATATGAGGGATCAGGAGATTCCATACATAATACAAGACCTAGCAAATTAGCAAGTAATGAAAATATACAAAGTCAACATTTTAGGCATTTGGTAAACTTTAGGCTACTTCAATGTTATTGTGTTCAGATTTGTATATTCTGCAGTCATGTGTGTTAAGGTCAAAGAATTATGGGGACTTCTGGTAATCTCTGCTCAATTATTCTGTAAACCTAAAAAAAAATCCAATATTTATAAAAAATATATATATGATGCCAGTGCCAAAATTATTAAAAATTTCCTCATTTATGGTTATTCCAATATGAGAAGTTATTCCTAAAATAGAGAAACATTGCTTTAAAATATTAACCTATTTATCTTTTTTATTTTCAAAATTGGTTTTAATTAATACTTTTTTTATATATTTTTACCTGTGAAACATTTTTATCTGTAAAAATCTTAAAGTTAACCTTGGTTGTATGTAGACATAAATGCATAAGACCATAAATTGATATTTTTATTTGCTTCTAATCAATGTAAGCTACATATAGAATTGTCTTTTCCTAAATGAATTTTTTTGCGATTTTAAAGTTACGGCTAGTGTACTAAGTGTGTGATGCTTATTTTGAAGTTTGTAAATGCTGCTTATTTCATAGATTGTTTTTTTGTTATGTATTACTCATAGCTAATTGAGGGGTCAAAGAGAAAACAAATATAATATCAAATGTGTAAAAGATCTTGCTATGGCAGACTTTATTTTCTACAATGTGAAAGTGCATTAGCATCAGCAGTGTCAACAGGCATATGCTTGCTCACACACACACACATACTAGAAAGCAAGATAACACCACAAAGATCCAAACTAACAAACAGAAAGAGTTATCTGAGGACATTTTTTGTAGTTTTACTTTTCTTAATAAAGCTTCTAGGTTGAGACATCAGTGCTTTTCAGCATGTGTTTATGATAACCTCTTTATGCCAGTCAGCTTAATATTCTGAACTTTCAATTTATTTCCTGTCTCTGCAACCCAGATAATAACCTCCAATGCAGAATTTTGCTGAACATTTTCTAAAAGTATGTGTGATGTGAATATCTCTTTGTCTCAGATGACAGCAATATCCTTTGAGAATTTGAATGAGTAGTGAACAGCCTGCTTCCTTGTTTCTTCTGAGTTCCTGTAAAATAGCACACTTACTTTGGTCTTTTTCCAGTTTTTCTAGCCCTGGATTTCTTTAACTTAATGTTTGAGTTTGATTTTCATAGAAGTGACGGAAAATCTTATACTTATTTCAAATTTTATCTTGCTTAAGCCAATTCTGGGTATAGTTTTCTTAGTCATGAACCCCTCTGTTTGAATAGCATTGATATTATCAATTACCATGAGCCCCCTAAAACATAAAAACATAGAAAGTAATCTTTAACTTTCCCAAATACTTAAATGAATTTAGATTCTCTGAATGAGAATCTTTGGACTAGTTAACTTAAGTATTATCAGAAATTGAGTGTTTTCTTTAAGACAATGATGAAAGATTAACCAGCTACTTGCCATATGTCTGGAAGCTCAATTTGCAATGCTGAATTTTTGCCACAGAGTGGCTAAACTTTGGTATGATGTCCAAGGCTGTGTTCAAGGTTAAATTCAAAACACAGCAAGTTGAAAGCAGGTCTTGAAACATCCTCACATTAAATTATTACTTAGCGTATTGGCATAGTCTTTGCATAACTATACAGACATCAGTTGATTTTTTTTCTAAATAATTTCATAGAAATTATTTAGAAATGATTATTTAGAAATTATTTTTACTTACCCATCATTGGGAGTCAATTTGTTTTTTAACGGTACTAAATTAACCTAGCCAAGAACACAAGTTTGATTAATTTGGGATAATTATGTTAGTAGTCAAGAGTTGAGACTCTACTTTTAAGTATTTATGAAATCATCACTGGATCTACAGAACAAAAATATCTGAAAACAGATATTAGGAAAAACACATTAGTGACTGGGGACTTGAACACTCCTCTTTACCAATGGACAGATCAGTCAGACAGAAAATAAACTTAAGGAAACAATAGTCTTAAACGAGGAATTAGTCCACAAGGGCTTAATAGGCATTCATAGGACACTGTATCCCCTGCCCACCAAAAAAAAGTTCAACACATAGTCTCCTCAAGTACACATGGACTAGTCTTCAAGATTGACGACATATTGGGTCATGAAACAAATATCAATAATTTTATGAAGAGGGAAATCATATCAAGCATCTTCTCTTATCATTATGTAAGCAAACTAAAAATCAGCCATAAAAAGAAAGATGGCAATTTAGCAAGACACTTCACTTAATATTTCTATGCAAGCCATTCACCCATCTGAATGAATTATCTTGAGCGAAATTGTGATTATTCAAACATTTAAGCTATGGCTTCCTCAGTTTGATGAAGGGAGGTATAAAATAAAATACCATGTGTAAGAGCAATTTTAATACAATGGAGGACAATAAGTATATTAGTTATAATATTAATATGGTTAGTGTTTAATTTGGTTAACTGCCATTCATTCAATTTTTTATTGAATCACTGCTGATTTTAAAGTTTTAAAATTTTTATTCTTACATTCTTTTAAGTGTTAACTCATTTGATTTCCACAATCATTTTATGAACAGACTTTAATTGTCCACAGTTAATATTTGACAAAGCCACGACTTAAACCTACTTATTTGGCTCCAAATGCCAAAAGTTCTAGTGTTAAGCTAACATTCTTGCATTATAATGCTGTTGTTATCTATTATTTGGAATTCAGTGAATTTAGTCCCAGGGATAGAGGAATAAATAATATAGTTCTTGCCTTCTAGGAGTTTACTCACAGACAGATGAATGGGCACCCAGAGAAATATGGTGATTAGAATAAAGGCATGTACAGTATTATCAGATAAGAAGGAAGGCTGTCTGGTCTAGACCAGGTATCTAAAAGGTATTCTCAAGGATATGATTCGGGGACTGAAATATGAAAGCTGTTTTGACAGAATCGGGTAAAGAAATAAGGAAGGACATTTCAGGCAGAAAGCCTAAGGATACAGTGACTAACGTTCATTCCCGCTTGTCTGGGTCAGTCCCTTTTTACAATTATTAATAACACCCACTTTATCTCTCAGAAGTGTCCTGGTTTAGATGATGAATTATGTGGTCACCCTACCTAAGGGCAGGTACACAGAGTTGAGAGCAAACATAACATATATAGAGGAATGCAAGTGATTTATCATGGCTGGAATTCAGGATGTGAGAGGGAATTGTGAAAGATTAGAAAGTCTGAGAATGAAGGGCCTTGATCCTCAGGTGAAGGGAGTTTGAGTTTCATTTTAACATGATGGGAATTCACTAAAAGATTTTTAACAAAGGGTTCATGCAGTTTAATAATACTTTGAAAGATCACATGAATCTATATATGGCTCTCATGCAAGATGAGAGAAATGGAGGGCCTCCCCGGTGGCGCAGCGGATGAGTGCTGGGTTACGAAGCTGCGCGCAGCCTCTGCAGCGCCGGTTCGATCCCTGGCTGCTCCCCGGCCACCGGAGGAGGGTCCCACATGGCGCGCAGACCTCTCCTGCCGCCCGCTGCTCCCCTCAGCAGTGTACTTCGGTCCTTCTGCCTGCTCTGCTCCCTGCTCTGGCTCTGGTGAATTCTCTCACCCTCCCACGCTTCTGACTGTACCCAGTGCATGTATAAACAAAACAAACAAACAAATAAAATAAATAAATAAAGCATGCCTCTAATTAAAAAAAAAATCTTAGAAAAAAAAAAAAAAGATGAGAGAAATGGAAACAAACAAAAAAACCCACTTTCTTCAATACATATTTATCAAGACCCTAATGTCTGCTACCATCATTCTAGATTCTTAGGATACATGATACATGAGTGAACAAATTATGCAAGATCCCTGTCCACATGATACTGTCATTCAGTGGGGAAGGCACGATAACAATAAACATAATAAATGAGTAAATGTCGAGCGGTATACAAAAGATTAGGGTTATGTTGCAATTTCAAAAAGACAAGGGAAAGATTCACATTTCAGATTTCAGCTAAGACCTGAAGATACTGAGGAAGTTAATCACTTACATTTTAAGAGATGTCCTAGCTGGAAGGAGTAGCTGGTGTAAAGTCTTTGAGGTGAGAATGTGGCTGGGGATTCCCAAGGACAGCAATGCGACTGGTGAGGAAGGAGTGGTGAGAGCAAGAGGAGAAAGCGGATGCCAAAGAGGTGCTGAGGTTAAGGACACTTATGACATCACAAGTCACTTTAAGGAATTTGAAATTTAAGTAATGTGGGAGCCATTGCAAACCCTTGAATAGAGGAATATATGAATTATGACTTGATTTTTACAAGGATTGCTTCAGCAGCTGCGTTGAGAGCAAATTGTAAGAGTTAAGGATGGTCCACAAAAAGACAGTTAGACATCCAGGTCAGAGATGGTGATCTGCAGGCAAATGTTTACCAGGCAAATTGAAACAATAAAAAGCAGAGGATGTGATTCCTATTATCAGGTAAGATAGAATTGAGGCCAAAACAAATGAAAGAGAAATAAAGACACTTTTTATAAAGTAAAAGGTCTTATTTTGCACTGGATATATATATATATATATAATAATTTTGAAGATAGGGGTCAAAAAAATCATCCCTATAAACAGACATTATAGGAAATATAGTGAGAATTTGACAGATTATAAATCTATAAAATAGATTTTAACAACTTTTAGTTCAAGACAGGTCAAGCGCAAAAATACTATTAACTATGTTGGAAATGACTTTAAAACCATGCCTCAAAATCCAGATGCAATGAATAATAGGTTGACAAATTAAATTATCTTTTTAAGTGTATTATGGCAGCAAACATCATAAATAAAGTCAAAAGAGAATATATTTGCTTCATAGGCGAAGTGAAAATCTTTCCTCATAAAAAAGAATCCTTATAATTCGATGGCAAAAATAATGCAAACGCCTGATTTAAAAAATCAGTCAAATAAACATACAGTTCAAAGAAACATATAAAAAATTAATCCTTTATATGTTAAATTATTCTGGATTCTACTCATAGCATTTAAAATAAAAAATTACCTTCACTGGGATGGTACTTCCCATCTATCATGTTGAAAAAAATTTAACTCGTCAGATACTGATACCAGATACCATAGTGTAAATTGTGATTTCCAAATATGAGTTAATTTTCTGATCTAGAAATTAGTGATTGAAGGGGAGACCATTGTAAGGACACTGCAGTTCCATGTACAGTAAGTATTCCCCCACAAGTTAATTTAGGAAGTGTCAGGAGTGGATGATAACAATTTCATCGATTTCCCTGGACTCTTTTGGTTCACCAATAATTTTAGCAATAGTTATGGTGGGCAGTTCTGTGTAAGTTAGACTTATCTAGAACTTTCAGCATAGCACCTATGTATAGAAATTTCCTGCTGCTGGCCTCTCCCAATGTCATGACAACCTATTTGATTGAAATATACTTCAGCCTGTAAATTCTGGAGCTAATGCCTTTGGGGTGCTTTCAACCAGTAAGAGATGAGAGCTGATGCACTAATGAGTCTTTCAAGCAAAAGACTGCAAATTATAATGTATAATACATTTCAGGATGTTTTCACACAAAGTAGTGAAAATATACTCCATGTATTGCATATTCCATCTCCTCTGATTCACTTTGCTAGCTCTTTCACTTTACCTCTCCTTGATCATCACTAAATAAACTATTAATCCTACATTAGTCTTCCCACCAAACACTCTTTAATACATTGATCTCTTAATGTACTTTTTTTTTTCTTTTGGAAAACTCTATTTGGCTGTAAAACAAAGTAATTTCTTTAAAGATTTTTGTCCATCGTCCTCATTAACTACTTGGTGATAATATATTCCTTGTTTTCAGTAAAAAGAAGTATACTAACTTTAGGTAACAATTCACCTTGCTATTATATAACTTGAAATAACTTAATATTTACACAGCCTGGCTTCAAATTTTCAAGCTATTATCAGTTCCAAAGCACGTATTATCACAAGAATCTCGTCTTCATTTTACTTATGACTAATATTGAGCTATTTACTCAGTACTTTCTTTTTTTTTAAGATTTATTTATTTTTTTATACAAGAGCTGTGGTACAGGCCAGAGGTGTAGGAGGGCGAGAGAAATCACTAGAGACAGAGCAGGGAGCAGAACAGGCAGACAGATAGAAATACACTGCTGAGGGGAGCAGAGGGCGAGCCAGGAGAGGTCTGCTGCACCATGTGGGACTCTCCCTGGCCGGCCTGGAATTGCTGAGCCAGCAGGGAGGCCCTCAGCAACTTTCTGATCCTTCTAGGATCTCTGTATCTCAGGATTAAGAATTGTAGAAACCACATTTCACTGACTCTTTTAATAGCAGATATCTGGTTGAGAGCCCACAATTGAAAGGACATTGCTTACAAAGCTGCAGCTTATAAGAATTAAGCAACTACCATAGCAGTGCCATCCTGCACACATTAGCAGCAGGCAGACAAAAGGTTGCTCCACTGACACCCAAATATCATTGTGTAAATCAGCTACCCAGCTTCATTAGGCAGCTTTGGTACTTGATAGTTATAAGTCTCTCTTTTCAGGAATGGTGGAAAGTCAGTGACACTTTCCCCTAACTTTCACCTCCCAAGTCTTTTCAAATTCCCTAATTTGCTGTAGAGAGCCTTCCTGTTTGAAACTAAAGTGTATTTTATTTTCCTGAAAAGTCTCTGATGGGTAGTGAATTATTTTTATGAAAAAAATGAAGCTTTGGGCTATTTCATTTTATTATTGTTATTATTTTTGCACTATCTTATGTATATAATATTTAAAGCCATACTCACTTTTAATAATTTTTCTCCCATTTCTCAGGCTTTTTTACTAGCCCAAGTATTTGCAAACTACTACCTGTAGACCCAGTACTGCTATGCTCATTCATACATGGATTGTCCATTGCTGTACTTGAATTACAATGTGAGAGTTGTGTGTGGTTCCAGCAGAGACTGTTTGGCCCCAGTGCTGATATATTAGTTCTCAGGAACTCTACAGAAAATGTCTGTTGACCACTGATGCAGAGTTATCCATTTTTATTTATATATACTGCATCCTTATAAAGTGTAGATGATTTTGATTATCTTTATTGTAACACTGCGTGGCAAATTTAGTAACAAAAGTGTGCTGCCCTAAAAGTCATAGAACTTTGAAATCATACATATGAGGAATGGGGAATGAAAGATCAGAATGCTGAGGACTTTGAAGGCATGTTTTGAAGAAGACCTAGCATAAGTAGTGATGGTACTAGCTAATATTGTGAGTGCTGCAGAAGTGCCAGACATTGTGCTTTAGCACAAAACTCTATCACTCTGACATAGTTGTTCTTTAACCAAGGAAATGAGAAGAGAGAATAATTATGTTTCCGAAGGTCACATAACTGTAGTAACTGGCGCTGAACTAAAATCTGCATCATACTTATTGCTAAGTTAAAATAATCGCTATGATAAATAACCAAAATATTTTATGAGCTTTTTTTACACTACTATACATCATTTTGTATTTTATACCATTTTATATCATTTCACATTTAATTCAGGAAATGAAATCCAATTACACATAATATATCAGTCATGCTGTAACATCACTTAAATTCTGTGTAATAATAGTGGCTCCAGCCCACACTATTGTAACACTTCTATAAAAGAAGACTTGGTGTGATCCAGAAAGCAACTGAAAGAGCATTATTTCCTATCCTGTCAGGACCTTGGCTAAATGTCTCCTCTGACAAGGAGGCTGCACTCATCACATATCAAGCTGAGGCCATTAAAGGAGTACATGAGTCTAATTAAGGAAATGCCACTATTCTGGGAAAATGAATTGGGGGCTTTATGTCAAATTCTGGCTCTATGTGGTGGGCACACAGATAGAATGAAACTTTCTGCATTGAGAAAAACTCAACATCTTTTCTTTGAAATTGGAAAAGTAATTTCTACATATGACACCTGAGATCATTTGAAATGAAATTCAGAAAACCAGATATAGATTTGGTTGTCTTATTGGCTAGAAAACACTCCCATCTCACAATTCAGGTTTCTAATTTGGGGGCATATTTTTAGTCTTGGAGAAGATTGGGTAACCAAATTAGAGTGTTGTGAACATGTAAGCTTTTCTAATTTTATTATCAACTTCTCAATATGTGAGGACATTAATGATGCATATTAAAAATGCATATATAATTTGACAACTGATATCCGTCAAGATAGTTATCCTATATTAAGCCTATATACTATATTAAACACATACCAAAACATATAAAGAATGTTGCTATGTATAACAACTGAAATATTGGTCAATTGAATAAACTGATTGATTAAATTATATGATTAAATTTAAATATTAGAAAACTTTGGTCATAGGAAGCTATATTCAGAAAACTAACCAAAAAAAATATTGATAATACTACAGTCAATAGATTAACTTATTCTCTAGA
Organism: Talpa europaea; assembly: GCF_964194135.1. Taxonomy (NCBI): domain Eukaryota; kingdom Metazoa; phylum Chordata; class Mammalia; order Eulipotyphla; family Talpidae; genus Talpa; species Talpa europaea. The sequence goes on from NC_140068.1 coordinate 72,144,633, forward strand.
AGTACCTCAGTCAATTTTACTGGAGCTGCTAGAGATATGCATGATTTCGTCAACAAGTATATAATTGGAGCACATATTTTAAATCACAAAGTTTTTTATTTGTTAACATTTTTTTCTTTTTTTAAGATTTATCCATTTTTTATTTATACAAGCACTGGGTACAGTCAGAAGCGCGGGAGGGTGAGAGAATCCACCAGAGCCAGAGTGGGGAACAGAACAGGCAGATCGACGAAGTACACCGCTGAGGGGAGCAGTAGGTGCAGCAGGAGAGGTCTGTATGCCATGTGGGAACCTCACCGGCGGCCGGGGATCGAACCGGCGCTGCAGAGGCTGCGGGAAGCTGCTCAGCGCTCAACCACTGAACCACTGGGGAGGCCCAACAACATTATTTTTTAGAGGAATTTAGCTTTGTCCTAATGAAAGTGACAGAAATTCTTTTCATTTAGTAACATTATCAAATTGCCAATATCTAGGGTCATAAGCTTTAATCTTGCTTGTGTAACACTTGGAACACAGGGGCTGTTAATGATTTGAAACCCTTACATTATCCTACCAACAAATTGCTCTAAACTTCTACATATAAGATTCTTTCCACTGCTGTTAAAAAGATGCACACTTGATTTGCTCTTATTAGAATCATGCACAGCATAGGGAAAATGTCAAAATTTCAAAAGATAAATTTCATCTGATTGGATAGAAAGTCATTCATCTTAATTATTTCTGACACATCCTGCATTACACTTGAGTATCTCAAGAGAAAAAAGGAGAGTTTATCTTCTTTAAAAGCAGTTTATTGAGAGTGACATGCTATTGTCATTATCTGAGAATCCTGAAAACCTACTTGAAAAATCTAGGAAATTATAAAAATCATATTCAGCTGGGCAAAGCTGGATACCATGTTGAATATTAGTAACTGATATTTTTTTTTTCTTAAACACATGTGAATTACAGGGCCTCCCTGGTGGCATAGGGGTTAGAATCTCAGCACTATCAAGCTATCTCCAGCCACTGTGGCATGAGTTCAATCCCTGGCCAGGGAGCTAACCCACACAGTGCAGCAGACTTCTCCTGTCTCACCCACTGCTCCCCTCAGCATTGCAGTAGATCTGTTCTGCTCCCCACTCTCTCTGGTGAGTCCTCTGAGCCCTGGTACCTCTGGCCTACACCCCAGTTCTTGTATGCATAAATAAATAAAATAAACCTTTACAAAAAAATGTAAAATACAAAGTTGCATTCAACAGTTATTTTTCTTAAGTACATGTAAAATATAACATGCAAGTAGTCTAATTTAAAATAGAGATTCTCAGAGAATCATATTTACATGTGAGATAATTGTATATATGTTGTGGTTGAGATATAATGTCTATTGATATTGGTGAAGGAGACTATTCAATTTTTAATAAGATATTATTAATATTCATCAGTGTGAAAATAATATGGCTATTAAGATGGTACATTAATAGGTAGAGTTGCAATCACAACTGTACATTCAAAGATCTCTGTCAACAGGCTACAATCCAAAGCATGATTAATAGAAGGCAGTTGGGAATACATCATGGTGAAAATTTTCACTAGTGACTGGAGTGGGTTATATCTGCAAATCACATAAAGATGTATGAAGTAATTGGAAGAAAAAAAGGATCAACAATGAAAGTGACTTTTAAAATTTGAACAGAGATCTGAAGCAATGGGAAGAGAAAGAACACCACATACTGCTTAGATATTGAATATAAATTGGACAAAAAGATCAGAAATAGAGGCTGGAAGGAGAGCCAGTCATGTGTTGCATTATATGTATATGTATGCATGTATGTATGTATGCATCTATTGTATCTATCTATATATATATACATATATACATATGTGTGTAGTCATTTAAATTAAATTAAATTGAGCAAGACATCAACATGAAACACTATTGGAATGCAGATTAGAGAGTAACTGCTGATTTCTATACATGCAACCTAGGAGTCTTATATGAATTTATTTTCTTCTTCCATCTATTTGATTTAGCATTGCTCTCACCAGGAATAATTGTCCTAAATATTCTCCATTTTACTATAAACTACTTTGAGGCCTTTAATAGCTAATGATCACTACATGAATACCAAACACTTTGCCTTTCTTGTTTGATCTCAGGTCTCCTTCTGCTCGCTTTCAAACATTTCCTAAGGGTGACTACACATGTCCTATCTACATCTTCTTCTCCAACAGCTACATGCTCATCAAGTCACACGTTTCCTTTCTCTTTCCCTTCTCACTACTGAACTTGTGTGGTTCTGCTACTTTGAATGTAGATTTAAGCAATGGGATGAGTTAAATGGGCACTCAGTATTCATAAAATCTGATTCTACAGCTTAGTATCACTAAATGAATATAATATCCTCATAGAAATACTTTGTCAAGAAAATAAAGATCTTACTTGGTATATCAGAAACACTTGAAAATAGCTTTAATTCTGTGTTGGGAAATGACATAAATGCATCATGAATGTTAATAAAATAAAAAAATGAGTTCTAAAATCAATAAATGTTTAATATTATTCTGTGCTTCTAAATGCACAAATAACTCCTTGGATATTTCAATTATTGGTGCTAAAGTAACAAACCCATTGATATGTTTTTCTTTAAATCTAAGAACTGAATAGAATAAAATACCCATACTTTAAAGCAAGGGTCATGACAAAACCATTTGGGTTGAGTATTGTTTCATAGTACTATAGAGAGGAAGAGACACTTTTTAGGTTTAGTTTGTTACCTCCTTCAAATATTTTTCCATTTGACACCAACTAAACTTTCCCCTAGGGTTAAGAATATATGAAAGACATTCTAAAAGTCATGAAGTTTGTGGCCTTTGTGACACAGTAATAGCTCAAGATGATTTAAAGTGCTAGATATTTAACTAAAAATGGTCAAAGATTTCTTTTTTATTGAGAGAATATTTTCCTCCCTTACCAGTTGTCAAACCAAATCTATTCAGTGAAACTATTATGGATATTTATAGATATCTAGGCTGTAAAAAAATTCTTTTGTAATATGTTCACAGGGATTCCAAATAATGTAGATATCCCTCTTTGTCTTCACTTAAACAGTTATGGGAAAATTGTCAGTAAGATGTATGTACTCAATGAGAGAAAGATCAAAGCCTCACTAAGAAACTACAGAGAAGAGACCTCAGCCTCACAATCTATTAAATGAAGACTTCCTTTCTCAGGCCAAAAACCTTGCAATAGACTCCTCACTGTTACTTCCTGGAAAAAGAAACACTTGCTCTGCATCACCATCAAGAACCTCTTCACTATTTATAGTGCCAAAGTCTCTGCCCCCAAGCTCTAGCATTCCTATGTCTAAGCTTTACTAACCTAGTTCCCTTTGTCTTTTCTCCTAGGGCGCATTTCTTTAGTTGTTAATCATTTTTATTACTCCTCTTTGGTTTCTTTCCAAATTCTCTTTAACATGACTTAGTTAGGGATGTCTAAATGAAACCAACTATGCTAATAAATATTTGACCACCACTGGAGTGAAGAAGGAAACATCCTTGTGATTTATATAGACACTTCTTCCTTGAATTATCCTTAGTTAAGGATAAATGATAGTGGAACTTTGAATTCTTCAGGAAAATGGAAATGGAAAAATCAGGGTTGTGTAATAGTAAGATCTGGAATGGTGAAACTGATTCAAATTATGTAGGAAAACAGAGCATTGAGGAAACAAACGCCAACACAGTGCCGTAGGGACAGAGTCAGAAGTAAAATGAGAGATTAAGTATCAAGAATCAGAAATAAAATAGAATGCAATGGGAGAAAGTTTGTAGATGAAGTGACGAGATCCTGGATGAATGCTAGGAATGCAGGTGGAGTATCTGTGGTTCACCATTATCGGTCACTTGTCTATTTATGCAGGATGAGAATGATTATATCCAACGTGTATTTAAGGTAGATATTTCTTCTATTGTAGCTTCAGGATATTTGGTGATATTTTTGCAGTTATTAACAACATATTATAGATGATTTCCTGGAATTATTCCACATAAACCTTCATGGTAAAATTTTGAACTGTGTACAGAAATCATCAATCTTCAAAATCTCTCCCAAAGAGCCATTCATTTTGAGATTTTATCAAAGTAAAGATGTTATTTTAATCAATTTGAGTTGACTAAAATGTACTTCTCTTCTTCCCTGTCATATATAAACATGAGGTTAGTAGTTTTGTCTGTTTTATTCACTTTTATATCCCCAGTGTCTTGAACATGTAGCAACTCAATAAATATTGTGGCACTTCAGTGAATGAATAAATAGTATTCTCCTCTGCTTACTTGTCTTTATGAGTGGTGATGTTTTCTCCCCATTTGTCCCAACTTAAAAACGTAAGACTCATTCTTGACAGCCCCTGTCCTATGCCTCCTTTTCATCTCATCCTTCACCAAGTCCAGAAGTCTATATTCTTCATTCTGACTACTCATTTCCCTTTCTTACATATTTGACTTATTCCATGTACTTTCAACCGCTCACTAAATTTACTTAAATTGCTTTACAACTCACCTTTTCTCACAGCAAATACTTTTAAAAACTGCTATTAGAATAATCAGAATAATCTTTCTAAGATATAATTGCAATATATCCCAGTTAACTGTTCTAATAATTGAAATTCAGAAAAGCCACTCTGCTGGCACATGGACTCCTGGCTATATCTCCTTGTTTTTTAGTTCTTCATTCCTCTAGTCCTATGTCAACATCCTATATGCTATACCATACAGAAAGATTTGCAGATACTAACCATCATTATATTTTGTGATTTTTTATCTGAAATTCCAATATTTCTAACCTCATTGTCCTAACTTGTATTCAGTTAAAATCTGCCTTTTTCCCAGTAGCAGTTAACTCTGCTGACCACACATCCCTGCTTACATTTTTTTCTTCATTTGGATTTCCAAGAACTTATACTCTTTGATATTTTTCTCAAACTCCAATAACAGCGCTTCTGGGTTTTCTTTTGTGGTTCCAACTATTCTAATAGTTCATCTATGAAAAAAAGCACTAAATACTGATGACTCTTGGAGTGCAGATCTAAATGCTGATTTCATTTAATTCAATATTCCCTTTGCGGCAGATCTAATTCAAAGTGTGACTTCACATGCTTTTCTTTATGCTTCATTTTAATTTTTGTTTTTTTGGTTGTGATCTCACAAAATTATATTGGCTACTGAGACATCCTTCTGAGTTTAGACATGTATTGAAACGCAACTTGCCACGAATATCTTAGGAATCTTAAACAAAACATAATTAAACATGAAACCACCTAATTTGTTTTTCCTCTACATTTCAATATTTTAGAAATGCAACAATTGCTTAAGTAAGAGTCACTGACACCCCCTCTTCTTCACCTGTGCCTGTCCCCTAGCTACCACTCTGGTTCAAAGCATCAGTAACTCTCTCTCTCTCTCTTTATTTTTTTTTTTTAGGTGGGACCTTTGCCGGTGGCCGGGGATCGAACTGGCGCTGCAGATGCTGCAGGCAGCCTCGCAACCCAGCGCTCAACCACTGCGCCACCAGGGGAGGCCCAGTAACTCTCTCTCTTTCTAGCTTTCAATGTTGTCTTTCCCAGAGCCAAAGCTATGTATAGAAAATACAAATCTAATTGTGTCCAGTTCTTTTATAATTCCATTTTCTTTAGGTGAGATGAAAAATATGACCAAGGTTTACAAGACCCAACTCTAACATTTCACCAACATTCTTTGCTTTTTTACCATGCTATTTCTCCTCTCTCTGAAACTCCTTTGAGTACATGAAAGATGATCAGCATGTCATTAATTTGTACTATTTAGACCAAGGTTGCAGTATTTTTTCTCAGTTAAGTTTCTTTTCAAAATTGTAAGTTTCTTACAGATATTATGGGTCTAGTATAGAATCTGTGATTTATTAAATATTTGGTAAATATTTATTGTATAACTGAATGAGCAAAGGTTGAATGCTATAGAACTAGTTATATTAGTATTGTGCCTAGAATTTGCATGCCCTAAGGACCCAAGTTAAACATTCTTTACTCTGAAAATAATGTTTCTTTTAACAGAAAAATAAGGGATATTTTCATTTTCTATCACAATGTTTAATACCTATTATTAATATCCTCATTTTCTATTATAATGTATTCTATGTGCCTACAATATGGTAAATACTTCACAAATGTTATTATCTATTATGATTCAAGTAAACCCAAGGAGGTAGGTTAAACCACTGATGCCAGTTTATAAACTGTAAAAATAATACTCAATGAGATTAACTATCTTCCCACTTATATTACATGTATTTTAAATATTGAAATAAAGGCATGACTATTTCACAACTGAGTTCTTGTTCAGTCTTTCTGAAATACTTTTACGAACAGCATTTTCTTTGCCTACATTTATCAATTTAAATTCTCCTTTTTATTCCTCTTCTTTGCTAATGAACAGTTCAGGATATATTTTCTTATTGGTCTACATCTATCTCATCTAATTTCCATGTTAAAGCTTTTTTTTTTCCTATTATTGGTTGGAAATAAGTCCATTTCTTCTTTCCTTTTTCTCTCCCTTCTTTTTCTTCCTTCCTTCATTTCTCCCTTTCTCTACTTCATTAAGCACATGTTTACATAATACTTTTAGTAGTCCTTCACTAACCACCTAGATTAAAATATAAAAAATACTTTCTAAGGTGTCTTTTACCACCATTCCTTAAATTCTATACCGACTATTCACAACTCTTACAAATTTCAATTACAGCTTCATGTATTTTAAAACATCTGTTTAAATCTTATTTTTTTAAACTGTGCATTACTCTCCATTGAATTTCAACTAAATTTCAGTTGATTTGAAGCTTCTCCCTATCTCTTAGGAACTTACCTACACTCTGATCTTTTCTCATATCACTTCTACTCTTTTTCACAGTTACAGATTCTTAACTAAGCCAAACGCTGTACTCTCCAGGCCTTTGCAAACCTAAGCCCCTTTGTCTGAAGGATCATCCTTCACATTTTGCCATTGATTTGTTCCTTCTTTTAGGATATCAACTTCAATATCACTCCTTCACAGTCACCCTTTCTGACCTTCCAAATTAAAGGTCATCCATCCCATCCTAAGGTGCCACTATGTTTTAATGTGTTCATTCACTTGTCTATTAACTGTCTTCCAAGCTAGACTAAAAACAACAGGATATTGGGAACCTTGCTCATTTTCATCTGCCAAAGTAATAGGGATTTCACAAGCATGTAGTCTAATCACCAAATATTCATTGATCCAAATGTTGAAATAAAATTGGTACATGTAAGCTCTTCTTGCATCACTGAAATAAAGACTATTCAATCTAGGAAACTGCTTTGATCCCTTACTCCTAATCATAAATTGAAAAATCAGCATAGAACCCCAGGATCTGGTGCCAATTCAGAGGATCCTGCTCTTGCTTTTGATAAGATACTAGAGCAAAGTTGCAAAAGAAAATTATGTCTTGTGGTCTTTGGCATGTCAGACTCTGAGCAGATGGGCTGGGTGGCATCCAGAGTGTTCAGACCTTCAGTGGAGTTCCAGGGGACAACGAGGAATGGGCTGGGGACTGGCGGAGCTACAATCTGGAGAGTATTCATGGATTGAAACAATCTTCACTGTTAAATCTTGGAAAACTTGAACAGAAAAAATATTACTCTGAATTCTTCCATTTAAACTTAAAGGTATTAGTCTGAAGCAGAACCAACTGTCACGCTCTTGGTGGTTATACTCTCTAGTACTTCAAAACTCATTCCCTACCAGATAACTCTTTTCAGCTTATACTCACTAAGATAATTCATGTATTTAATATCACATTGATGCTTCATGCTGCAATATATCCAGTATCTTATAAATATATGATGATTTTAAATGATTTTAAATAAAGTTATAATAATGTTAGAAATATGCTTCTATTTAGAGTTTGGAGAAAATAATTTTGGGACTTTGGATAAATGATTTACTCTCTTTGGGCTTCAGTTTATTTATACAAAACCTGGATTCTATTATGATGCTCACTTACAGATTTTCTGTAGCCTCACAGATAGAACCTGATCTTTAAAGAAATACAGCAAATATCAAAGATCAACTTTCAAAACTCCACTAATATCAAATCAACTTTAAGCTCACATTCAATATCTTTTTGTATTTAATATTATCTAATATTCTAAAACCCAGCTGTAGACTTCTGTTGTCACCACAGTCTACTCTGAGCCGAAAAAAGGTTCTGGCAATTTCTGGTAACATGTTAGCCATAAAGTCTCAGGGTATGCTACTTAGGCCCTGAGATGCAATAATGACTTTGGGGTAATTTTTCCATTGTTTCATCTACAGAAATTTCACAGAAACTCTTTCCCTTCAAGCATTAGTTTCTTACTACTGCTGCCACATATAACAAAATGAGTGGCTTTAAACTTATCACACATGCAAATTTTTTATCATATAATTCTGGATGTCAGAAGTCCAAAATGGGTCAACATGGCCTCATTCCTTCTAGAGTGTCTGAAAGAGAATTTGTTTCCTTCTCTTTTCCAACATAAAGCAGCCATGCCTATTCCTCTCTTTTGGCCCCTTCTTCTTTCTTCAAAGCTTGCAGCATAACATCTCCAAGTCACTCAGTCACTCTGTCTCTCTGCTCTTTCATCAGCAGATCTCTTCTAATTCCAGTTATGACCTTCTCAGCCCCTCTTATGACAACCTTAGTGTTAAAAGGCAGCTCATCTTGAAAATCCAGAATAATCTTCCATTCTCAAAATCCTTAATTTAATCATATCTACAAAATCTCTTTAGCCATGGAAAATAACATTGTCTGGTATGTTTAAGAGATATTAGGACTTTGACAGTTTTGGGGGACCATTGTCCAGACCAGCACATTCTTTTTACCTTCTTTACTCTAAGCAAAATCAACCCAATCAGGCTGCCCAAAGACCATCAGAACTCGTGGCCAGCTCAAAGGGGACTTTCAGTGGCACCCTGGTTTCCTGAAGGAGGACTGCTTAGGAGGAGGGACTGAGTGGACCCACCATGTAAACTTAAAAAGGAAGGACACATGGGCCTCTTCCACTCTTGGCTTCAACCACTGTCAGTTTCCACTTCTGCAGTGGATGGACAGCTCTTTCACCAAGCGCAGATCCCACACTTGTGCTAGGGGGAGGAGAGCAATTACCAGAGGCAGCTCTAGTGGGGATTCTACTTCTGCTTGGTTTTCACCTCTGCTCAAGGGACAGGCAGCCTTTTCCCCACAGGTGTCCTCCGTCAACTCTGGCCTCTGCTCAGCAGACATTATATGGGGTAAGACAGACTGTATCCGCCACTAACTGGCCTATAACTTTTCTTCTCTCTTAGCTCTCCTTTTCTCACTCTTCATGCAAATAAATCCTTTTGTTGTTTTGCTCAGTGTGACCTACATTCTTAAGCACATGGGTGAGGACTCAGTGAAAGGGATCATCACTGGCTCCCCCAGGTTTGACCCATTTCTCTATGTTCATTGCAGCATGATTCACAATAGCTAAGTCACCGAACCAACCTAAATGCCCAGTGAGAGACAACTGGATAAAGAAGTGTGGGATATATACTCAATGGAACAGTTCTCCGTAATTTAAAACAATGAAATGATGCCTTTTGGGACAAAACAGATGGATCTTTAGGTGATTATGCTAAGTGAATAAGTCAGAAAATGAAAGGCAGTTACTGAATGGTCTCATTCATTTGCAGACTATTAGTAACCAAGGAAGACAAACCAGCAAAAGAACAAGAATAATTCTTGCACTCTGAATAAAATACTGGTTACCAGAGGGGATGTGGGAAGAAAGAAGGATAGGAAAGGGAGGTGACAGGGATGTGACACTGGACAGTTAAGTAAACTAGTGGCAAATCAATAAAATTCAAAACAATAAAAAACATTATATTTCAGTATGATTATGACTGATAAATGTTCTGTTAATGTATTGTTTTTATATTCAAATTTTCCTTGTACAATGGTCAATATTATTAACTTTACTTTTGCGTGCCTTACTTTGTTTATGTCTTTCAATGGTTTGATTTGAATAACTGGCTCTGTGTATTAGTATTTATATCTGTAGCAGATAATTTTCATCTACACTTATTCAAATTGCAGTTTTTTGACAACAGAACTCCGTCCCCCATTAATCGATTTCTAGGCAGTCTACAAGCCTCTACAATATTTTCTAAGAGGTATTTTTAAATTGTACTCTGTCACTTCAGGTTCTTCCTTTTCCTCAGCATCCAGCCTAATGTTAGTATGTCCCTTTCACTATTTAGTAAATACAACTTTTTTTTTTAGTGGAAGCTCTAGGACTGTTTGGCCTGGATCTTGTTTTTTTTAAGTAAAGCAAGTTTCACAACCTTCTCCAGAATGAATTGAGACTTGTAAAATACAATTCAGAGGAATGTGTGAATAAAACAAACTTTGGAGCTGCATGGTTTGTAGGGAGCAAGTTCTGAAATGGAATGCAAGGGACAGAGACAGCACCGGAGAGCCACTGTAATTTGGGTAAAAGCCAGCTGCTGTTTCTTGAATTTCCTTCATTAAATGAACTCAGTATTTTGTTGCTTAATTAAGTTCAAGATAAGACTATATAATCCAATGCTAGCCACAAATTTTATGACAGGAAACACATCATAGTGCCTAACATACAATTCAAATTATATACTAGCCCATCATCATGGAATCATTTTTTTCTACATGGCGAGTTATCTAATTTACAACTTAGAAAAACAATGACAGTTCATCTTCTAATTTTATTTGTGATGCTTAACAATGTTATAGAGCATGTAAGTGTTTTCTCTCAGTGCTAAATTTAAAATCAATATAAATCTGATGTCTTTGACTTACAAAGCCTTTGCAATAGGAAAAAATAACACACTTGTTTTTATAATATTCATATTATGGCAAAGGTTTCTTTATGTAAATAAATGCAAATTATAAAGTGATTTTTTTATTCTAACATTATCCTGACATATAAACATATAACTGATTATTCATGCCTCCAAAGAGAATAAGAATGTAAATAAATATACCAAAGGAGTCTTAGTTTTGTTTTAAACTAGAAATTAAACTCCTTTTCACTGACTATATGAATGAAGTATGTCATGCTGAAAAAACAAACAAGACATAAGATTAGTAAAAATTAATTTTATTGTTTTGCCACAAGATGTAATATTAGAAAAACAAGTGTTATTTTTCTATTGCAAAAGCTTTGTATTTTGATTTCTCAAAATTGTCTGCTATGGAAATGTCCAATATTTGCCTTGTCATTCTGACTTGCTTTACTAAACACACTTCCCCCAATTGCATTTCATTTTGCTATAAATGGCAGTGTTACATCTTTCCTTAAGGCTGAATAGTATTCAGGGTGGGGATATACCACATTGTCTTGATCTAATCCTCTGTCAGTGAGCATGTAGGCTGTTTTCATGTCATAGATACTGTAAACAGTGCTGTAAAAAACACTGTAGAGAAAATAGTTTCTCAACTTGATGATTTTATACTTTTTGGATAGGTGCCCAAGAGTGGGATCTGGGTCATTACAGTAAAAATAAACAAGTACTAATATATCACTCACTACAATTGAAAACCCATGAAGCAGTATCATTCAGAATATGTTCTATATGCCCTGCAGGACTATATGGAGCCCTATATCCCAAATATATTTCATATTTACCTAATCTATAATTCCTCTGGTTTCTCTCTGTCCCTCTTAACTGTGGTCTAGTGACTTCAGGCATTTCCATGTCATGGGTTGTTACCTCAGTAGATATTACAATATATTTTTTTGCAGTGGCATTGCATAAAATACGTCTACCAGACCAAATAATGGAAGGACTTAGTTGTAATGATTTCCTCACACCTGAGCATCAACCATTTTATAAGTAAGAATCTTCCATGCCATTTTTGAAAGAGAGCTGTTCTTTACTTTGTGTCTAGGAAAGATTAGAAAAAGAGGAATGCATAATTTATTCTTGGATTTCAGTTTTGAGCAATTCTAAAATTTAGAAATCTTTTGGTGTTCATGTGTTTCATATTATTATATAAGACTATGATAGACAGTAAAAACACAAAGTGGAAGTTTACAAAACTCAACTATTATCTAATTGAAAACTCTTTGATAAATATGGAAAATCTGTGTTATAACTTTTTTTTTATAGCAAGTGTTATAAAATGGGGTTGTCCAGTCCAGTTGCAACATGTGAAGTTTATTAGTGAGAAAATCTAAATCTTTAAAATTGGCAAAGTTTTTGTCAGCCAATGTCTAAAGATATACGTATATGTATGAATAATTCTTTTCAATTGGATTCAGATTCTGAAATGGATAGGCACTTATCACAAGATTTTACATAACATTCTGAATAAGTACTATAAATTCCCTAAATATTCAATACTACCTCTTATATTTACAATGATATCACTGAGTTCTTTTTTTTTCCTTTGTCCTCAATATTAGTATTTTCACATGCATCTATGCCAGATTTATTCATTGACTACTGTGACATTCTTATACATTGGAGGTACATTTCAGTAAGCAACCATGCTGAAACCAAGCAGAGGTGTTTTTGAAGATGAACATATTCATGTTACTCATTTAATTTTATCTAGAACATTTAGTATTGGAACTATAATATTGATTATTTGAACCTGTCAAGTTTTCTAATACCCTATTTCAAATGTTGGAGAGTGAAAGCTATCATTTGAAATCTGAAATTTACTAAAGAGCAAGTGGCATGCCTATCAGAGTTAGTCATAACTTTATAATTCCCTACTCCCATCCCAAAACAATGTAAAGTTTTCTTTTTTACTTAGCTCAATCTTACTACTTTATTACTTCCATAGTAGAATTAAATAATGGTTCCTTTCCCATTCAAGAAACCATTTCCAAGTTAGTATAGTTTGATGTAACATCATGGACCACTGATTAAAAACACCCATGTTTTCATCCTGACTATGATTACTTGAAATCTTCCCATAGTACAGTTTTCTTTCACATTTTTTATTATGCAAAATATTCCTCCTTGAAGTTTTTCAGGAAAATAAAGAATAAATATATGTAATTGCACCTAAATATTCATGATATATAGAAGAAACTGTTCAAGTAGAATCTGCATTTGATTCTGAAGATTTTGAAAATAAAGACATGTTCATTCATTCACATATATTTATTGAGAATCTATGATATAGGTAACTGTGCAAGGCCATGAATCAATGAGTAAACAACAAAAATTAGTTAAATAAACAGAGTATCTGTCCCTACAGAGTATGGAATATCAATCAGTAAGACTAATATTTACAAATATTTATGAAAAAACTTTAGAGAATGAAATAAAATTTCCTTGTGATATAAGACCTTCCACTAAAAGGTTTTCTTATATCACACTTGCATAATCTGTTAGGTATATAGATAGCAATCCCTCTGTAGCAAACAGGAAAGACAGCCCTTAGCATTGTCATAATAAATTGGTCTACTGGTTCCTTCTCTTGTCAAGTCACTTAACCAGATGATTGTTAGCATATAAAACATGTATGTTAAAAAATACTTAAAGGCAAGAAGATCTCATTTATCTGGTCAAAAAAAAAAAAAAAAGGTTTCTGCACCTGCTCAACAAAATTTTGATTGGAACAAACTCTGCAATGTCAGGATAATTCAGAGTGGCAACCAGTGAATATCCATTTTTTCACAGGGTCAACTAAGCCAAACCCCAGCTTCTCCGACAGTAAGTCTACCTATCACCAGTTACAAAGCGGGAGAAAAATCATATAACGGTTACAATCTTTGAGTTGGACATTCCAGAATCTAGACTGCATTAACTTTTCATGGACAGAAGATCAATTTGGGGCCTCTATAACTAAAACACTTTCACTTTTTTTGATTGATTGTTAAGACTCAGAACTTGTATTTTCACTAGAACTCACCTCCTTCGTATCTGAAATCTTATTAGGAGGATATCTACCTGAAATATAATCATGGGACTACACTACTTTTTTCCACTAACAAGCTGAGATAATAACCACATCACAAAACCCTGAGCTGTCTTTGAAAAATCTGATCGTGAAAACAGTACGCAAGACAATTTCCTATATATAAAATTATTTTTGTTATTTGAAAAGTCAAAAAGGATAATATCCAAAGATTTAAGTAAAATATTAGTGCATTTAAATTAATTTTATTTATTGATGAATAAAACATTATTGAATATGCCTGATATATTACTGTGATAGACTTGTTTGTTCATTTAATGGATTCTGGATTTATGGCAAAAATGTCACTTTAATTTATCAAGTCACTAAAAAATATATGCAATAAAGCTATAGATCTACATTTATCAACTCCATCTCTTCCCTTTCTAGCCATTTAGCCCAGTATTTCCAAAAAAAGATTTACTGATGTTCAATCCTTGAAGAAAAATTAAAATTTGAAATATTAGTTTAACAATTAAGCAACAAAAAACAAATGCATAAAGATTTGTTTATATTCACCCCTCTGGAATGCTTGTGCCTAACCAAGGCTTCTTACACATAGCCTCATTTTGCTCTGCATTATGTCATTAAATAAAACAGATCAGTTTGATGTTCTGTGAGATGTCCCAAAGGCCTAGATTTGTTTCAGACCATATTATATTATATCAGAGAAGGAGGATTAGCATAGTTGGGACAAAATCTATGATTATATACTGTGGTTCATTTCAAGGGGTTATGAAGTCTTTATGACCCTCTTAACACCATAGCAAACAAGTTCACCATATCAATAATTACTACGTATACGATGTGTGTAATTTGCTATAGCAAAGACACTATGTCTATCATGGAAAGTATAGCCAGTGTTATTTTTTAGTTAAGTCTGTGGTAGTCCTCTATCATTTTTTTTAAAAAAAATATATTTAATTATTTATTTATACAAGCATTGGGTACAGTCAGAAGCGCGGGAGGGTAAGAGAATTCACCAGAGCCAGAGCGGGGAGCAGAGCAGGCAGAAGGACCGAAGCACACTGCTGAGGGGAGCAGCGGACGGCAGGAGAGGTCTGCGCGCCATGTGGGACCCTCGCCGGTGGCCTGGGATGGAACCAGCGCGGCAGAGGCTGCGGGCAGCTTTGCAACCCAGCACTCAACCGCTGCACCACCAGGGAAGGCCCTTAGGGCTTCTATTTAATGTGAAATTATATAATCTTTCTGTATACCCAGACTCTACTTTTGAGTGAAGAATGGAAGAAATTGCAGGTGATAAAAATACTCCTCTCTTTTAAGTATTGGAATTTTGAATTGAGTTCACATTAGCCCCTTAAAGGAATCTTTAAGAAAGAGGAGATGAATTATCAGGTTTATTATTTTCCTATCTTGTTTTTTTACTTCCACTAACAAGTAGACATCAGAAAAAGATGAAGTTATAGAAAGTCAATACAGTTTCATTTCTTGTACATCTGAATTGTAATGTAAGACTCATCTCCATTGAATTGGATCATACTTAATATTTTTATCTATTAAAAATTTTACATAATAACTTGACAAATGTATTGCATTTTATTGAAGAACATGTGCATTATTACTCTAGTTGGTAATTTATATGAGATATTATATACACAAAACATGAAAAACAGAATGTTATCAAATTTTTAGAAATATTTTTACTTTGTTTCCTTTTTCTCTGGTTGTTTCCAATATTGTAAGAATGTGGGATTCAGGTCCCCAATGAAGGTTATCTAGCAAAGTAACTCACCCATGAATTCAGACACCATTTTAAATATCTTAGCTAAAACAAAAGTGATTGGCGGGGGGAAATGTGGAAATTCTGTTAGGGAGTTTACTAAAACACAGAAAACAAAAGGCTTGCACATTTTAAATTCTGCCTAATCCATTGAAAATTATAGAGATTAGGTTTTTCTCATAGAGGCAGAGGTCCTTTAAAGAGGCTTTTACAGATAACAGTCTTTTTCAAAGGCAACCTCCACCCAGTTTTCAGAACTTCTCTTATATTAATCTTATGTCAAAAAGACATATTTGGGGTGGCACTGTCACATTCCTGCTCCCCTATATTAGAATGCAGGGGTATTCATTGTGTCTATTAATCTGGGTGTTGACTCTGATGTTTTTATTTTGCTATACATAGGATCATAAATTAATACTATCCATCATAGAATACATGGTGTTTAACACATGACACGTTATACCATATTTATCTAATATCTGTATATCAAATTAATGTCAATGATAATTTTACTATTTCTTTGAAATTGTCAATATATTCCAAATATTCTATAAGGAGCATAGAAAAGAATGTATTTTATAATCAGAAAAAAATGGAGTTTCTACTTGAAATTTACTCATTTTCACTTTTTTTTACATTATCTCTCCTTCAATAAGTTTTATATTACATATGTCATCTTATAATAGTGTAAATCTACAAAGAGGAGGTACCATGTTCCCTCTCCCACCTAGTGAAGAGTGGTGCTGAGTGGAGAGGGGAAGCTAAAAAGGACTGTGAAGAGACAACTTGGCAGAGACACATGGAGCAGAGAGATATGTGAAGAAGTCCTGCTTCTCAGCCTTGGACTTGCACTAGAGACCCCTGAGACATTGAAGAAGACACTTGTAAGATACATGGGTGAGAGACTTGTGGGGAGGCTGACAATGGCGCCTTTATTTTGACTTGTACTTTGATTGTACTCCTTTCCTTCAAGACTTGCCTGGCCTCTTCTGTTCTTTTCCTATGGGTCCCCACCAGAAGGTGCCTCAGACTTGTGGCAGGTTTTTGGGCTTCAGTGGTCCTACTTAGGCCAATCCTGTATTGCTGGGCATTTACCCACTAGGTGATGGGTAACTTTGGGTGTTTTTATTGGAAACTATTATCCTTTCTCTCTTTTTTTCTCTCTGTCACACACATTAATTCTATTAACGTTCTTTTCTATGAAAGGTCTTAACACTAAGAATATGCTTTGTCTTTATGCAGGGATGACAGAACCCTAGAGTGTACAAGTTTGGGGGTCTCAGAGTGACTCTCATTCTGCATGCTAACAATCTTTTATATATATATATATATTCAAATCAACTCAAAATATATATATATATATATTCAAATCAACTCAAAATGGATTAAAGAACTAGACATAAGACCTGAAACCATAAAATACATAGAAGGAAATATAGGCGAAACACTACGGGATTTGCACATCAAAGACATCTTTACAGACACATCACCCAAAGCAGTGATAGTGAAGGCAAAGATAAACAGCTGGGACTACATCAAATTAAAGAGCTTCTGCACAGCAAAAGAGACAATAGCAAAAACAAAGAGAAACCCCACCAACTGGGAGAACATTTTTGCACCCAACACTAATGATAAAGGACTGATCACAAAAATCTGCAAAGAGCTGATGAGACTCAGCAACAACAAAGAAAATAATCCAGTCAAAAAATGGGCAGAAGAGCTAAAAAGAAACTTCTCTGAAGAGGAAATGCAAATGGCCAACAGACATATGAAAAAATGTTCAACATCACTTGTAATCAGGGAAATGCAAATCAAAACTACCATGAGATACCATCTCACACCAGTGAGAATGGCACATATTAAAAAAACTAGCAACAACAAATGTTGGCGAAGGTGTGGAGAAAAAAGAACTCTTCTGCACTGTTGGTGGGAGTGCAAACTGGTCCAACCACTATGGAGAGCTGTGTGGAGATTTCTGGACCTACTAAACATAGAGCTTCCATATGATCCAGCAATTCCACTCCTAGGTATTTACCCAAAGGACACAGAAACATCAATTCCAAAGAGCACCTGCACCCCTATGTTTATAGCAGCACTGTTTACAATAGCTAAGCTTTGGAAACAACCCAAATGCCCAAAAATAGATGACTGGATCAAGAAGATGTGGTACATATATACCATGGAATATTACTCAGCATTCAAAAAAGATAAACACATGCAATTTGCAGCAACATGGATGGCTCTGGAAGGGATCATGCTCAGCAAAATAAGCCAAAAAGAAAAAGAAAAATACCGGATGGTCTCACTCATAGCAGGAATCTAGAAAACTTAAATAAGGGACCAGGAAAATGAATATAAGAAAGTGAAAATCAAAATCAACAAAAAACTATGAACCAGAGACACTTTTTGGGGGGTGGGGGGCGGGAGGGGAAGGATTGGGGTCAGAATGGGGCGTTTGCAATTGTATGGGGGAATATAAAAATAAAATTTATTATTTAAAAAAACATATATTTTACACATTTTAATATAATTTATGATTTACTTATAATTTATAATTTATATATTTTATATATAATGTTTATTTATATGTTTTATATATTATATATATTTTTAATCTATTGAGAATCTAATCTTCCTTTGGTATATAATATTTCCAGGAAATACAGAAGGATTTTTGTTGAAAAGTTTTTTATGAAACTATTAACACTGTAAATTTCCTCAGTGGTAGTTTATGTAAGAAGTTATTAGATGCAGTGCATGTCTGTACATATTATTTCAAGTATTTAAAAACTACTTAAAAGTCAGGCATCCAGTGCTTAATGTTATCTCTTAAAATGTTAGTGACCTATTCCAGACTTTTATTCTTCCCCACTACCAGTAGAATTGCTGTTTGTTTTTTAAATATAGAGTATGTACAAAGAAAAAGAAACATTAGATTCAATACTTAGTTTCTAAACAATCCTCTACCTATAAGTAAGTGACTGCTGAATTACACTAAATTGCAAAGAAAATAAAGTTATTTGGTGAGATCTGGGAATGTTATCTGTGTTTCTCTACATCCTCAAATTTATTTATTATTTTTTTAATTGACTGATACTCTGAGGAAAATATGTGGTTGCTCTTATAACAGTCCTTATCCAACATTAAAGAAAATTGCACCAGATCAGTTAAATAGGCAAGGAAGATTTTATTCAAGACTTGCAGTAGAACAGGATTGAAAGCAGTTCTTCTGAAATAAAAGACAGGAGAGTTTTCAAGTGTCCTGTGAGCTAGTGGAAAAGTGCTGGAGGATGACTGGGAAAGAGTAGTCAAAGGGAACAGGCCTTTTGTGTCTGTTCATCTAAAGTAGGCTTCTATCCTTTCCCAATATTGACACACAGAGACACCATCCTTCTTGATGGTTACATTTCAAAGGAATGGCTCCCAGGTTCTTGAGAAAGATATTCCTGGGTTGTAGAAGATTTATATCTTAAAGCGGCAGAGAAAGAATTTACAATTACAAGATTACAAATTTTCCAAAGTAAATCTTCTGAGAAAGGCAGGCCAAAGGTTTATAGTCAGGGAGAACAATGTCTAAAGTTTAATAAAGTTGAGAACATTAAGAACCTCTTGGTTAGCAGATAATAACATCATTCTTTCAATCACTGTAGGATGCAGGAGAAAAATATCCCTATCCCACCTGAGTATTTATGAGGCTAGACTGATGAACAAATTAACACCAATCAGATTAGTAGGTGAAAAGGAGAAAAATAATAACATTCATGTGAAGAATTTATATGACTGTCAATTCTAAAATAAAATGGAGAGGACCAGGGATATTTATCCTATGCTGAGATGTGGGTCAAAGAAAGAAAAGGCAGAGACTTCAAGTGAAAGACAAATAAGGGGCTGCCTCACTCTTTTACTCTAACAGGTAAAAGATGAATTTTTCAAAAAGGGAGGATGTGTTCATTGATAAACCTACTATTGTATGTCTGCCCCAAACCACTTTCTTCTAGGTCATTAAAGGGGGGCAATGATGGCTTCTTCAATATGGAAGAAAGCAAATGACTGAGCCAAGAACAAATCTTTTCTTAGCCTCTAGTTCCTTCACTGCAAAAAATCTCTATTCTTTAAGTAGTGGTGGTAGACTTTTCCAGGTACATGTGGCTTCAGTTGACCTTTAGTCCCTTGTTCTATGGTAACACTTATTGGAAGAGCCAATTCAGACATATTAGGACAAGTCTATCTGACCATTTTGGGGAGACCAAACCCATGTTACTCCTTTACTTTTACTTTACTCTTACATTTTCTTCTTTTATTTCACCTTTATTTAAATTCTCAAATATAGATAGATGATAGCTAGCTAATCTTGATAGAGACAGAAATAGATAAATATAGATATAGGAAAATAGATAAATTAATATAGAGCTTTATGATATATATTTTACCTATGATACTTAGAAATCTTATAAATATGTGCTTGATTCAGATCCAGTGATGCCAATGGAGTTATATAAGTTGAAACTATATTGACTGAAAATTGAAGCTGGATAATGGAAAAGAAGATCAAAAACTCAATACAAAGGATGCAAAGGATTTGACTACTTTTGTGCTGAAATCCTAAGAGCACACATTATTTTTAAGTATGTCATTTTTTCCTCAGGGTTTATTCCTAACTCTTTAGAATACTTTGAAACTAAGTGTAGTACATGTTCAACATGTTCGCTGAATCAAACCTTATTCTTGTGGAATTACAAAATACAACCAAACAATATTTTCTCAATACTTTTGTTTCTATAGCCTTATGGTTCAAAATTATGTTTCTACATATTTAATTCCTATACACTTTGATAAGATATCTTTGAATATAAAGCAATAGGAAATTTAAGAAACTTGGTATTTTATGTTTTCAAATTTCTTATTTCCAACTGAGATTTGTTTTCTTTAAAATGCTTACAATAGTTATCTTAATAATTATACCATTTAAAAAATGGTATAATTCTGCACACCTTCTGCACACCTAATCTAATTCAATATTCACAAATAAAGAAAATGAGGCCCTGCTTAAGTTCACATATCAGTAAGTCATAGAGTAGGGACTCAAGTGCATGTTACTCTCTTCTTTGCATGCAGACCTCAATGGTTTAAACAGAGTGGGTTTGCTGTTCGAGGGAAGTAGAATGGATCAGGGAAAAAAAAGCTGAGTCTTCCTTTTAAAAGTATTAGTATGGAAAAATGTTTTTAGATTTACAGAAAAGTAAATTCTAAATGTGTATGTAGAATAAAACTCTATGACCGGTATGGAATTTGTTAGTCTTGCAATTTTCTATAATATTGAATTTGATTGTTATTTGTAAGTATTTGTTTGTTATGTTTTCGGTTAAAGAAAAGTAAAACCTTTAATAAAAATCATTTGTAATTAATTAGATTTATTAAAACCACATATACATGTATATAATTATATATATAATTTTTATTTGGTACAATTGACTCATTTATTAAAAGATTATTATATAATTTCACTCTTCAAAGTTTCTTTGTAGGCAGGTACATATATTTGTGTGGTATACCACTTGAATATCTTTATTATGGTATTATTTAGATTGTATATTATTCACATGCAAAGTGAAGTGTTCAGCAATTTTCTAATTCAATTAATTTATGTGTCTACTCTGTATAATTTGAACCAATAAAACCACTTTCATTTAGAACAAGTATATTTATCTTCATTACCTGAATAATTGTCCCTACACTCCATTCAAATTTGCCTACAGAGAAACCACATCTGAATTAAACACCAAGATGTTAAGAAGTTGAATCATTCTCAAAAGGAATTAGAAGAAAGTGGACTGAAATTACAAACATCTTTCATTTTCAACTTTTTTTTAATAAATGTTTTATTTTTAATATGTAATTTAAAAATGCATTTTCCATCTGGACTGGAAGCCTATCAGCCAAGTTTTATTCTAAGGGGAATTTTACTGTAAAAATGCACTTTAAAAAATTTCATGGATCTGTATCCATACTCATATTTATATTTATCTACCTATGTATTAATTGATACAGAGTTGTAAATTAATCCACAGAAATCTTATAACAGTATTGTTTAATCCTATAAATGCATTGCGTTCATTTCCTCTTTTATAGTTATAGAATTATTTAAGGCACAGAAACAACTTTTTCTCTGGTAAGGAATCACAGTCAATCTTTCTATTTTTATAGCAGTATATATTGGTATTGGGGGATCATATAATAAGGTTAAAAACTAAGTCCCTACTACTTGCTCAGCAGGCAAGTTTGGGAGGCTTGAATAAAGAAAATTAATTAGGTTACCATAGGAACCAGGCCATAACACTATTAGGACCAGAAAAACCAGCCCAGTCACAGGAATGTGGAAACAGAGTCAGGACACATTTTGTATCGAAGGTCAACATCCAAGACCAGACATCCCATCAGATAACTGGTGCAAACTGGCGCTCCAAACTGCAAAAACAGAATATAAAAGAGAGCCTCCAATTTTCTTTCCAGCACAGGCCTCTCCAGTCTTGCCCCCTGCTCCCTTGTAGGATATTTTGATAAATCTGACTTTCCTGTTCAGCACTCTGTCTCTGGTGAATTTTTTCACCCTGTGTCTCCATCCTACACCCTGGTTTTTCCCACAATAAAAGGGACTAGAGAAATTGAGTGTTTGATTTAAGTATCATACTCTCGGACTCTTTCACACTGCTATAACGTGACCATTTTAGTTTCTACTATAATGGTAAATAGGAACATGTATTAAGTATATATACATTTTTGTATTTTAACTGCTGTGAGAAAAGCGACCTTCTCACTGGTGACCCTGAAATGTGGTCACTCAAATGGCCACTGTTCCCATGCATGTCATCAAAATATCATGTATTTAATGTACAACACCCAGATTTCAGTTTCCCAGTGATACTAATGACTTAAATCCACTACCATGTCCTCTGTGCTCATAGCCTTCTGTGCCAATTGGAAATAAACAAATCACATGAACAATATATGCATCTTTCATGGTTTAAATGACTTATGGAGAACAAAGTTACTGTCCTTACAAACAATAACATATATTGTGTCCAGATGCAGAACAAAACCATATCCTCTTAATACCATCATCAAAATTTAATCTTTTCATATAAAAATGTCCATTGAATTTCAGATAATTTAAGAGGTTGATATTAACTTGTAAAATCAATTTTGATATATTTTCAGTGAGACT
The DNA here is from genome assembly GCF_964194135.1 of Talpa europaea. NCBI lineage: Eukaryota > Metazoa > Chordata > Mammalia > Eulipotyphla > Talpidae > Talpa > Talpa europaea. Next base: position 72,167,580 of record NC_140068.1, read on the forward strand.
CAGTTCCTAACCAAAACTGTATTTGTCTATTATATATCTATTACAAAGCTGCTATTTATTTTTATTTTGTCCCTTACATGCCAGATGGGCTCATTGGCTCTTCAGCATTCATTTACAAAAAAAAAAAAAAAAGAAGAAGAAAGAAAGAAAGAAAGAAACCCAGCTACGTGGGAAGGATATTACTGTCTTGGCAGGGTTTGTTAGGACATATATCTGAAAATGGATTTTCTGCAGGATAAGTTCTGTCTCCTGTTTGCAAATGAAATAAGTTTAATGAAAACTTTATGTTCTATGCAACATGAATTGACACAGAAACACTTTGATTATAATACAAAAATGATAAATTTTCTAAGATTAAATGGGGTTAATTTTGGAAAATAAAAACATTATAGTGAGATATGATTTATTTGGCTCATTGGAGATAACTCATATGTCATCTTATAATAGTGAAATCTAAAAAGGGGAGGTAGGTTCTGTGATCCCTGTTCCACCTAATCAAGGGTGGAACTGAGTGTGAGAAGAAGCTATAAAGGACTTGGGAAGAGGAAACTTGAGAAGAACTGGAGGAGGCACATATAGCAGAGAGACATGTGAAGAAGAAAACACTCTTATTTCTAAGCTTTGGATTTGCACTGAGACTTGACAAAGAAGGAGGCTTGAGAGAAATGTGGGGAGAAACTTGGGAGACTAACAATGGCAGCCTTTATTTTGACTTGTACTTAGATTTTGCTCATTTCTTTCCAGAATTTCCTGGCCTCTGCTGCTCCTTTCCTATAGTTTCCTGTCAGAAGGTGCCTCAGACTATGGCAGGCTTTTCAGCCTAAGTTGCCCTTCTTTGGGCCAAACCTGTTTGGCTGGACATTTATCCAAGAGGGGATGATAACTTTGGGTGTTTCATTGGGAAATTATATCCTGTCTCTTCTCTTTATACACAATAATTCTATTAAAGTCCTTTTCTATTAAAGGCCTTACATACTAAGAATGTCTGTCTTCATGTGGAGAGGGCAGAACTTATTTGGAGAGTGCAAGCCTTGGGAATCCTGAAGAGCACTTCATTCTGCCTGATAAAGAAATTAGAGATTAACTAACTGTTAATATAATATGTGTAATGGTTTTGGTCATCATGATCTGTTATCATGGATATGATTAGCACCCAATGAATGAAGAAGAAATGCACTTAGAAAAGTCAGCGACCTTATTAGCAAACTTAACTATATATTACAATATATTTAGTGCTGTATTTACATATAAATCTTACATTTCCACCTTTTTATGTTAAGGAATTGAGTTTTTACATTGTTTTTTCTTACTTTTATGATGTCCTATATTATTTCTTCAGCAGTGCTGAAAACTACAGATACTATTGACTCAAGTCATATTTACTAAGTAAGACAATAGGATTAACCAGAAAATTCCTCTATTACACAAAAAGAAAATGTTCAGAGTCATTGTAATACAATATATCAACCTAAGTGATTTGTTTGTGTGTGTGTGTGTGTGTGTCCGTGCACACACACATGCCTGTGTGTGTGTCAGTGTGTCAGGAAGAAAAGATCCTCGGCTCTTCTAGTGGGGGTTGCATAATTGACATAGACCCAACAGATGCAATCTGAAATCCACCACCACACCACGTTTGTGTTGAAGCCATGCACCTCAAGTGTTGCTCCCAGCCAGTGACTGAAGCAGAAGATATATTAAGGCAGGTCAGTATCTGTGAGCCCTGCAAGTCTTCTGACAGGTGACTTTGGCTTTGTTATTGGGTAGACTGAGGGGAACCCTGGGACCCACAAAACTTTCATGCTCTAAAAGGATTCTGCCATCTACCTCATAAAGACGAAATATACTCTTAGCATGTAAGACTTTCAATAGAAAAGAACTTTGCTAGAACAGTGTGCATTAAAAAAAGAGTAATATTTTCTAATTAAACATCCAAAGTTATCCATTCCTTTATGGGTAAATGCCCAGCCAAATAGTGTTGGACTAAAATAGGACCTCAGAGACCCAGAAGCTTGCCACAAATCTAAGGCACTTTCTTGTGGGGAATCATAGGAAAGGGCAGAAAAGGCCAGGCAATTCTGGAAGGAAAGGAGCAAAATCAAAGTACAAGTCACAATAAAGGCTGCCATTGTCAGCCTCCCCATGGATCTCTCACCCATGCCTCCTTCAAGTGTCTCTTTCCATGTCACCGAAACCCCTGATGCAAGTCAAAGGCCGAGAAACAAGCCAGTTTCTTCTTCACATGTCTCTCTGCTCCATGTACCTCTTTGAAATCTTCCCTCTCCTCAAGACTCCTGTTCCAAAACTACTTTTTATCTTCCCCTTGCTGCTCAGCTCCACACTTTATTAGGTGGGGCAGGAAATGTGGAACTTCTCCTTTGTAGATTGTACTGTTATAGCTTCAAGACATGGCCTTGCAGTAACTTTCTTAGAAATGCACTGCCATCTAAAGTTCTCCCATTCAATCTTTCTTCCCTTCCTCTCCCTTTGACATTGGTCAAACTTGTATCAGTTTAATGGCACTCACAACCTTCTCCATTTTGCTTCCCTAGCTTTTCCCTCATAAAGACCATGTGCATCTCATCCTGTTTTTGAAAGATCCAAGACTGACACAAGTAGAACTGAGAAAACAGATATTAAGATGGGAATTTGGGACTGGCTCACTTATCATTTAATATGCAAAGAGGACAATACCCAGATTGGAGAAATTCTTGCCTAAAATAAGACCCAAATTGCTAAATATTTTCACTAGTAGTATGTTGAAAAATGTTCAGGGAAGGTGAATATTTTTGGAGGTGTAATTATTTGGGCATTTGAAAGATAATTATGTTGACAATCTCTACAAAGACAGTAAGGTCAGCTGGCTCCCTGTGTTAATCCCCTGTTGAGAGATAATGAGAATAGAGGGTCTTTAACAGACAATTGAGGTAAAGTGTGATAGTCAGTTTCTTGGTAACTGATAAACACCCATCCTTTATAGGAGAAGACTTGACAGTATTGAATAGTATGGTATAAATATATTTGCATATCTGAAACAATCTTTGAATGTTAAGGCCAGTGGCCTACTTTGGAAAACCTGGGACCCTACAACTTGGAAGGGTCATCCAATTAAGTGCCTGCTTCTGAGCATGTTGGTCTGTAGACCATGTGACCCTACCTCCCCTACTTGTTATATCTGCTGTGTTGGGAGATACTGCAGAGAAAGATATTGCAAGAAACTGGTGTCTTACTGTTCAAATGATGTTCCAACTTCCTTTTTTGACTACCAGGATGAAAGCTAGAGTTAAGTCTCAGAATAACCTGATGAAGGTATTATGAGCCTAAAAGAACTTGTGCACTAAAAGTATTGAAAGAATTTGGTAGCATAAACCAGAAAGAGACAGGAAAGTATCACTGAGACTAGATCTTGAGATTTCTTGATCAAGGGGTCTTGCATATAATAATGAATGTCAGAACTCATTGACTTGGAGGCACTCTCTAATAATATGTGACATTCTTGCAATGTTCCCAAAGAATTGGAAAAACTTGCTGCTACAATAACATATCTTGAAATCTAGAAATGTCACTGATGGTCAATTTTGATTCTGATATGTCACCTTGACTGGGTCAATGGATATCCAGGTAGTTGGTTAAATATTATTTCTGGCTATCTGTAAAGGTGTTTCTTGAAGACTCTGTTTGAATTGTTAATCTGAGCAAATCATTCTCCCTAAAGTGGGTAGGTGTACAACCTGTTGAATGCCTGAATAGAACAAAAAGACAGAAGAAGATTGAATTAGCTTTCTGTCTGATTGCTTACACTGGGACATCAATCATTTTCAGCCCTCAGAGTTTCTGGCATTTAGGCCTTCAGACTCAAACTCAAATTCAGATCATTAGCTCTTGTGCTCTCAGGTCTAAGAGACCACCAACATTCTAAGATATATATATCACAGATCAAATGATTTTTCAGATACCATAATCATAAAAGCTAATTACTTATAATAAACCTCATATCCTATTTGTTCTGTTCTTCTGAAGAACCTAATTAATACAGATTTTTTCACTAGGAATAACTGCTCATAAAAATAGGTTCACAGATCCTCAATAAATTTCTGGACTTGAGACAGTTTGCAGACCTAGAACCACTTCACATAATTTACTTGTGTCTTCAGGTCCTGTTACTGCCCAATCATATATGTAGCATTTTCATTTGATGATGGAGTCCTGATGTACATACCCAACTTTATGGCTTGGCAGGTCCAACAACACTCGGACCATGATGGGTAGCTCAGGTTTCATGTTAAGTTGGGCACATTGGTCTAAGGCCCAATAGTAGACTAAGAGCTGTTTCTTAAAAGGTGAGTAGTTATCTGCAAAGACTGACAGGGATTTACAACAAAATCCTAAGGGCCTGTGCTACAATTCATCTATAGTATCATGTCAAAGTCTCTAAACAGCATCTTTTGCTACCACTGACATTTAAAATACCTTTAGATCTGCTGGATCCTATGGCCCTAACAGCAGAGTAGCCTACATAGCAGCCTGGATCTATTGTAAAGCTTTATCCTGTATTTGGTTCCAATGAAAACTATAAGCTTTTATGTCACTTGATAAATCAACCTTAATAATACACTTATATGAAGTATATGTTTCTTCAAAATTCCAAAGAAGTTCTCTGGGTGTTGAGTCTCTTTTTAATTCTTAGGAGGCACCAGATGCAGCAACACACCCTTCACCGTGGAAAGATTATCTCAACCATTCTAGAAATTCAACTGAGGTAGAAGGCCCTCAATTTTCTTGAAAGTATTTCTTGCTCTCTAACATGAAAACATCTCACCAATAAGTCTAGAGTAACTGATACTTCTTGCTCACTAGGTCCAGTCAGCATATTGTCATCAGTGTAATGAATCAGTGTGATCTTGTAGAAGAAAAAGATAATGAAAATTTCTAAGAAGTAAATCATGATATAGATTTGGATATACCCATGAGGTAACACAGTGGAGTTGTACTGGCCATGCCAACTGAAAGAAAACTGCTTCTGGTGCATTCACCAACAACACACCCATAATCCACCACCACAGCATATTATGCTTCCTTCCCTCTCTGATCATCCCCTTTCCCAACCCAGTTCCCCTTTGATGTTTCAGTTCAGTAGTCAGCTATCAAGGTTTTATCAGCTTGTATTTTCCATCAAAGTTTTTTCAGCCTGTATTTTTTCAGCTATCAAAGTTTTTTCAGCTTGTATTTTTCTGGCTATTAATTAGTTACTTTATATTCCACATATTAATGAGACCATCTAGTATATATCTTTCTCCTTCTGACTTAGTTTGCTTTGTTAGTATCATCCTTTCAAGCTCTATCATTGTTCCTGCAAATGGCATGGGTTTTTCTTTTTTCATCACTTAGAAGTCTCCCTCTGTGTATATACAAAACAAAATAATTCCTAGGGAGGACATATTTCATCATACATCACCTTAACAAAATAATTTATTTAGTTGACATTTTATGTCAATTAAAATCAATTTATAGTACTTATACAACTATTCTCTATTAATGGAACCAAGAACATTTCCTTGAATTATGACATAAATACTACTATTTTATACAAATGTAGTCATTTGAAAATAAAGTGAAAAAAAGAAATGCACCCATAAGTAAAAGAAAATCAAGGTAATCCTTTTATAAATTGTGTTGAGGCAATATGCTTAAAAATAGATAAAAGTTAATCATAAAATTTTAAACTTTCTAATACTTCTAACATGGTTAGTTACTATTGTTTATAATGTCATTCTAATTCACATAAGTAACTTGTAATAGAATGAGGTTGGTATTGTTATTATAAAGACAATAAATAAGGAGAAATTTATTAACATTTATAGCTATAACAATTTATTCACAAAGATTTTAATTACATGTCAGCTATTGAGGAATCAGTATCTAGGATGTACATTAAGTTCAAGTTGATTATGGAGACATACGTCAAAATAAAGAGCATGTAACTATTGAAAGAAACAAACAAATCAAGAGCAGATAAAACATCTGAAGAAAAATCTTTCACCTATTATATTTCTTTTAGCCACCTTTGGATCATTTATGATCAATTTAATTAATGGCTCTTCCCAAAGTGACTATTTGTTAGGGACAAGCACATATATATTGCAAATAAATTCTTAAGATAAACATGACATGAGTATTTTAATGGTCTATTAATAAACCCCTTTGCTGTGTGATGATGCATGAAGCTAGAGCTGAAGTGTTTTAGTTGCCTGAGATGGGTATTAATAGGACACTGAAATAAAATCAAGAAATAATGTTACGTTCTTCTAGATAATGTTAAAATTAACTGTCAGCACTATGGGATCTGTCCTTTTAAAACAACCAAAACAATAAAGTATTATAGTAGGCCTTGCATTTTCTTATACTTTATAAACTTATGGTTAAGATAAAGTGTATGTAAACATTGTTACATAAGCAAATTAAACTGTCCTTCTATATAACAATCAATATGAAGTTTTATCAAGTCTTTCACTTAAGTTAGAGGGTCTTGATAGGTTTTTATTTGCAAGCTCTAAAAAACTTCCTTAGGATGTTGAAGCTAATCCCAATTTGACAATGCAATTGTATAGTTGAAGAACATGATCTCAAGATAAACTAAACATGAATAGATTATGTGTAGACATGAATAGATAATATTATGCAGAAAATTATTTTCAGATTTGAAATTGTTTAATAGTATACTATCTCCTAACACTTAGGCTAAAGTGTGTAAACTGTGAGGTCACTGAGCCAAAGAGGCATTAATAATGGTAGCAGTGTAGAACTTATTGGTCATTTCTTATGTTCTGGTGTGATCTTAAAGTTTTTGTACAAAATTACTACAAAAAGTGTTGGGTAAAGTAAGTTCAGAATCTCATAATATTTTGCAAAATTCTATAAATTAACTGATTGGTATCAAGTTTGATTTTACAGGTTTTTGAAATGGTTGTTACTGTTGAATACAGAGTTTCAGAAAGACTAATAAAACAATAATTTATAAGTTGATAATGGCCATAAAGAATGAATGTGAATTCCTGTCACTTTTATTTCCTTATTTGTTACTATATAATGAGATTTATGTGTGGATAGTTTGGAATTCAGATGCCACAACCTAGTTTTACAGTGAACATTAGTAAGAATTTGAGGAAGAGGGAAAAAATGAACTTTGATCAGTACGGGTGTGTATATTTAATTTGTGTGGACTGAGGAACATTTCCCTGCATCTATTAACTATATTTATTTGGACTGCATATTTTTCCCTTTAAAATGATTATTTATCTGTCTTCAAAAACCTGCTATGCCATCATAAAAGTAAGGGTTTAGTTCATTAATTTTGGAGGTAATCTAATTGCCCCACAGTCCTACCTCTAATGTCTCTCTCTCATGATCCTGGAGGCAATGGAAGCTCTGCCAGAGCTGAAATTAAAAATGACAACAGTCAGAGAGGATGAACAGGTGATTGGTTCCAAAGGACTTGATAAATTATCCTTTTTTTTCCCCATATTTTACAACCGCGCACTTAAGAAAATTGGAACTTCTACTTTGGAATATGAAAATATAGCATTTAAGTTGATAATACTTTTAAAATGAAATCAAAATGGTGAACCCCCCAAAATGTAGATGGTCACAATTAATTTCAAATCAGTCATGTGGGACTTATCTGTGCTGTTAAGATGGTGTCACCTGAAAATGAGTCTCTCTTCCCAAATCATTACCCTCAGAGGCACATTGCAGAGGACTTGTTTTGTTATTTAATTTCCTATTTTCTTAAAATGTTTAATTAGACGTATTTAAATAGCTACTGTTGTATCTAGTAGGGAAATAAAAATCTCAGTCTCTATTTCTGCAATATGCCTTTTATCTCAGCATACAGTCTGGGAAAGAAGATGAATGATTGATTTGGAATGTTAGGGGAAAAATACCAACTTTTCCTTTCATCACAAAAATTGTAAAATAATAAAAATGAAAGCACTTTTTTATTTTTTTAAAGATTTATTTATTTATACAAGCACTGGGTACAGTCAGAAGCGCGGGAGGGTGAGAGAATCCACCAGAGCCAGAGTAGATAGCAGAACAGGCAGAAGGACCGAAGTACACTGCTGAGGGGAGCAGCAAGTGGCAGGAGAGGTCTGTGCGCCAGTCCAGCACTCAACTGCTGTGCCCCCGGGGAGGCCCAAAATGAAAGCACTTTTGCAATATTATGCTATTTCCAATCAAACTTAGAATGAGGAATGAATATTTTTTCTTTTCATTTTTCTTACTTTTTATTAATCCATAATTTACATAATGTTTACAAGATTGCTGTAACTCTATTGTTTCCTTCCTTTCTTCTTTATGACACTGAATTAGCATCTGAGAAATTAATTGCTTCACCACTCTCTGCTTGCTGTTCTATTGTATAATCTTGGATTCTCTGTCCAAGATTGTTCTACTTAGATCACAAAGCAGAGAGCAGCATGCATCTTTTCAGTGTTTGCTTCCTGACAGATCTTGTCGTCAATGATGGCAAGACAGCTTTCAGAGTCTCTACTTAATAGACTAACTCAATTTGTTTCTGCCCTTACATTACATAAATAAACTCAAAAGAAAATATATGTGCTGGAAAGAATATGTGGTATAATCCCCAGGTATGATACGCTGTTCCAAATGATCTGCTTTAGGATTGTGAATACGGTATCTCTGGGGTCAGAGTCATATCCTGAGGTCCAGAAACAGGTTGTTAAAAGAGTTGCTTTAAGGAATCAATCAAAAGACACTGTCTTACTTTGAGCAACAGGGATCTGTTATTGTGGGACTGAATGAAAACTGGAAAACTGGAATAAGGAACAAAAACTGTGGCTAAAATTCAACCACAAGCAATAGTATCGAATAACTCGCAAAGGCCTCCTGAATTTCTTCTTCGTAGTATAACCTTTCCTGAGGGGTAAAGTAGGAAGGCAAACAAATGAGAACACAAAATTCCTTGGCAGGTAAGGCCAGGTGTTTAATGAATAGTCAAATTTTAATAAGGGGCTAAATTTGTAATTTTGGGAATAGAGCTTTTGTCCTTATAATTTATAGTTTTAAAAAAATCCAACTTTCTGCAACACCCATTCATGATAAAAGCCCTTGAAATTCTTGGGATACAAGAAACATACCTCAACATCATAAAGGCCATCTATGACAAGCCAACAGCCAGTATCATTCTCAATGGCGAAAAGCTGAAAGCATTCCCATTAAGATCTGGAACAAGACAAGAATGACCACTCTCACCGCTGCTTTTCAATATAATACTGGAAGTCCTAGCCAGAGCAAAAAGACAACAGAAAGACATACAAGGAATCCAAATAGGAAAAGAAGAAGTCAAACTATCTCTATTTGCAGATGATATGATAATATACATAGAGAACCCCAAAAACTCCACAGAAAAACTAATTCAACTCATCAATCAATTCAGTAAAGTGGCAGGATACAAAATCAACACGCAAAAATCAGTAGCCTTCCTATACACAAACAATAAATCTGAAGAAGAAGAAATCAAAAAACATTCGATAATAAAATTATCGAAACAAAAAAAATCAAATATTTGGGAATAAATCTAACAAAAGAGGTAAAGGACCTATACAAAGAAAACTATAAAACACTGTTAAAAGAAATAGAAGAAGACGCAAAGAAATGGAAAGACATCCCCTGCTCATGGATTGGAAGAATAAACATTATTAAAATGGCCATCATACCAAAAGCAATATACAGATTCAATGCTATTCCAATAAAAATTTCAATGTCATTCTTCAAAGAAACAGAACAATTATTAATGAAATTCATATGGAACCACCAAAAACCCCAAATAGCCAAAGCTCTCCTGAAAAAAAATGAAGGAAATGGAGGATTCACATGCCCAGACTTCAAACTATACTACAAAGCCATAATCATCAAAACTGTATGGTATCAGAACAAGAACAGACACACAGACCAATGGAACCGAGTAGAAAATCCAGAAATAAACCCACAGATGATCAACTAATCTTTGACAAAGGAGCAAAGAATATGCATTGGAGCAAAGAAAGTTTGTTCAATAAATGGTGCTGGGAAAACTGGGTTACTACATGCAAAAGAATGAAGCTTGACTATTACCTAACACCATGCACAAAAATCAACTCAAAATGGATTAAAGAACTAGACATAAAACCTGAAACCATAAAATACATAGAAGGAAAACTAGGGGAAACACTACATGATATGCACATCAAAGACATCTTTACAGACACATCACCCAAAGCAGTGATAGTGAAGGCAAAGATAAACAGCTGGGACTACATCAAATTAAAGAGCTTCTGCACAGCAAAAGAGACAATAACAAAAACAAAGAGAAACCCCACCAACTGGGAGAACATTTTTGCACCCAACACTAATGATAAAGGACTGATCACAAAAATCTGCAAAGAGCTGATGAGACTCAGCAACAACAAAGAAAATAATCCAGTCAAAAAATGGGCAGAAGAGCTAAAAAGAAACTTCTCTGAAGAGGAAATGCAAATGGCCAACAGACATATGAAAAAATGTTCAACATCACTTGTAATCAGGGAAATGCAAATCAAAACTACCATGAGATACCATCTTACACCAGTGAGAATGGCACATATTAAAAAAACTAGCAACAACAAATGTTGGCAAGGTTGTGGAGAAAAAGGAACTCTCCTGCACTGTTGGTGGGAGTGCAAACTGGTTCAACTGCTATGGAGAGCTGTGTGAAGATTTCTGGACCTACTAAACATAGAGCTTCCATATGATCCAGCAATTCCACTCCTAGGTATTTACCCAAAGGACACAGAAACATCAGTTCCAAAGAGCACCTGCACCCCTATGTTTATAGCAGCACTATTTAGATAGCTAAGCTTTGGAAACAACCCAAATGCCCAAAAATAGATGACTGAATCAAGAAGATGTGGTACATATACACCATGGAATATTACAAAGCATTCAAAAAAGATAAACACATGCAATTTGCAGCAACATGGATGGTGCTGGAAGGGATCATGCTCAGCGAAATAAGCCAGAAAGAAAAAGAAAAATACCTGATGGTCTCACTCATAGCAGGAATCTAGAAAACTTAAATAAGGGACCAGGAAAATGAATAACTATAAGAAAGAAAATATCAAAATCAACAAACAACTATGCACCAGAGACACTCTATGGGGCTGGGGGCAGGGAAAGGAGGGGTTGGGGTCAAAATAAGGAGGTTGTAATTGTATGGGGAATATAAAAATAAAATTTAAATAAATAAAAATAAATAAAAAAGAAATCCAACTTTCGGTGCTATCAGTTTCCAATAATTATGCAGTATCCTATTATTTTGTTATACTTTATACTTTAGTTTTTATAAAAAAAGTAAAAAGTAATGTTTGACTTTCTGTTTTGAAAACCTAAGTGTTTCACAAGTGACATCTGAACTGTGATAGTTCATGAAATACAAATCTGTTCACTCACTGGATTTTGCTTACTTGTAAAGTAGTATTATCTTCTTTACACACTTCTAGAGACAATAGTGATTATGCCAACTCTGTCTTATAAGGACCAACTATTTTATATGTCACGGGGGTAACTGCAATAACAGCAGTGAATATTTAGGCAACATAGAAAAATATAATTAACCACACAACTGGAGAAACTTTTCTTAAACAATAATGTTAAAATAATGTATTTTCTGATACACAATAAGAAAATGTGATTGTTCTAATAGGCTTCCTGGATTTATTTAAAAATGTATTTAATTATTCATTTTACTTGAGGCAAATTTAAAGTGTGTATGTATTTAAAGTTATAATATTGGTTGTTAATAATTTTTTATCTATGTTTAAATTTGTTTAAATTAAAAATTAAGTCTCAATATCCAGCAAGGAAAAGTAAATGACCTGGTTTATGTCACCAAGATAGATTTGCTTAAAAACAAATGAAATTGGGTTGTTTTTATACACTGAGCTGGTTTCAATTTATCTAAAATTATCTCAGCTAAAAATTATCTTTAGCTTCATAGGGGGCAAGAAAAAATAATTCTCTGACATTTCTTCCATTCTCTCTTGTACCCCCTTTTATTGGCAAAACTGAATTCTTTAAAGAGATTAGAAAAGTTTACAGGTGAATTAGGGTAGTACATGGTAAATCTGGCAGAAATGCACTCTAAAATTTACTCTGCTGCCACAGTACTCCATGTTGATTATTCTTTGGGAGGAAAAACCTACAGAAGTTCAGAAGGAACTTCTATCTCTGAACTTAGATTTACAAAGTGTGAATCCATATGCTCCCATTCTCATAAAAGAGTTTGGTTGAGGATTGAACTAATCTATGCTTTGGATGTTACATTTGAAACAGGTTTTTCTAAGATTTATCAAATACGTATCTATTCAGACCTAATGGGATTGTTATGAAGACCAGTGAAATAGTATACTTTCACACTTCTAGATTTCTAAGGAAGAAGCATATTGAAGTGAGTGAAAATAATAGTATTGTTAAGTCATAGAATCCCATAACGTTAAAATATCATTTCTCAAAAGCACTTCTTACAAACCATGAAACTATTAAGCACAGCCATTTCTATACTCTTTTTTAAATCCAAGGAAATATCACCCCACTAACTACCATTTAATAAAAGTAATAGAAGCTCTTCCTTTTGCAGAAAACATTTTTCATCTTCCAAATGTCGAGAAGGAATATTAATATTGATTCACACTCTGATATGAAACCTGACCTCAAAAAGACTGAATATGATTATGTGCACCGGTCCCATGGATTATGAATTCTGACTTTTTCCTTGATGATGGCATTTTTTGAATCAAAGCAACTTGAGCTTTCTTTAGTAATACCAAAGCCCTCTATATTTTCAATTGCTTTTGGTTTAATCCAGATAGGGCAAAAACTATTTTTTTTTCACAGTAATTCTGAAAAACATCATTCTATCTGCTATTAGGATATACTCCCTAAATAAATTTAATAAAACAAAGTGGTAGAAATATAATTTTTTTAATCTTAGCTAATAATATATGTATGATAGTAAGGGCAGAGTAAGCAGGTGCACAGATAATTTATACATTTATTTCCTTTTAAAAGGATTCTGACCATAGCTAGAGTGTTCATTCCAGTAGAAACAAAGTAAAATCACAATAAAGATAGGTTTCTCAACGTATAGATGATTTTTTCTTATTTGTATAGATACATGATTTTTAAAAGTAGTGTTCCTTTAAATTATAAAGCCAACAGCACCACCACCAACCCTCCACCCCAAAGAAAAGAAATGAACAAACAATAACCCTAGGAATCTGACTACAAAAATGAAACTATTAGAGATTACTAGAGGGTAAAGGGAATGGATGGATAGCAAAGTGCAGAGAAGGCCCAGAGACTATAGAAGAGGACTGTGGGTACCGTGGGATTGGGAGTGGTGTGGAAACATACATCTGAAGAAGTGTGAGCCTGTATCTCTGAATCACACTCATTGCTATAAATGAATGTTACCTCAATAAAAGTAAAATACAGTAAAATGAAAAAAATAAATTCTTTATTCCAAAAACACAAATTAGAGCCATACCATTTTCAAGATTGGCAATGTTAATCTAGATATCATTTTGAAAACTACCTCTGCATTCCAGTTCCAAATTTATTAACATTATGAATTAATTATTTTGCCTGTGATACCTGGTTAAATTTCTCCTTGGTGATTCACTTACTCTGTATAGTTAATACACTTTATTCAAAAAATGATCCAAGCATTTATATTAATCTTTAGCCTTAAATCAGTTATTGTACCCCCAACCTGTTTTTTTTCACCATTTCTACATATTTTCTCATCTCCTTTTTCAATTGCCTTGCTCCCCTTTTAAATATATATTGATAATTGAGAAATTTAATTGATTCACATTACTATAAAGCAGATTATGGTTCTTTCACTCACAGAGACATCCCAGCACATCATTTAGTTACATGACTTCTACTGATGCTGTATTGACTAAAAATGTGCTACTGCAGAGATGACTAATTAAAGAGATTCAAACAAATGTGAGAATTAAAACAGATAAATAAGCCCTGTCAATTTTTACTCCAATAACTTTGATGAAAATAGAGATTATAACTTAACATGAGGGTCTTAATTTTCTTTTGGCAAGTTCTTCAGTGATTTCACACACATACAACATACACAAACACTCACTTGAAAGACCTCCCTGATGACACTAGTGATTACAAGAAAGAATGTTGGGCCTCCCTGGTGGCTCAGGGAATTAAGATGCAACCTATGAAGCTGTCCACAGCCACTGCAGCACAAGTTCAATTCCCAGCCAGGGAGTTACCCACATGGCACAGCAGACCTCTCCTGACTCGCCTGCTGCTCCCCTCAGCAGTGTATTTCAGTTGATCTGCCTGTTGTGTTCCCCACTTTGTCTCTGGTGAATCCTCTCATCCCCCCCAAACCTCTGGCCTGTACCCCAGTCCTTGTATGTATAAATAAATCTTTAAGAAAAAAAAAGAGAAAGAATATTTATTTATGGATCTATTTTATTATGGGTTAAGACTACGTGTCATTATAAGTTTTTAGTGATAAATCCTAAAATTATTTTCACACATAATAAAAAAAAATATTGACTACAAATTGTATCCCCATGGGGATCATACCTGCTTTCTTTCTGGAATCATCCAGAAGTTTATCCCAGTTCACCTGACTTCACTAATTACTCCTAATTGTTTAGAATTAAGCATTAAAAAGAGGAAATCAGGTGGCAACTGACACCAAGAAATGCCCAAACCTCAGCAGAGCTAATATGGAAAAAATATGATGTTATTGGATTCTTGTGTGCAATGTAGTGTACCCTGCTGCCTCACAAACCTCTTTCAATAACCTCTCTCATCATTTAACAAGTATTCATTGAACAACTGTCACAGACATTCCATACAAGAAAGGGAATTCAGGAACTATTTGTGAGAAATATACAAAGCTCACAAATTCACAGCTAAGAGAGTTTATGGATATCAGTACTATGAGGACAATAAAAGGACTCTACTGAGGAAATCAGGAAACAAAATAATGTTGATTTTCTCTGAGTTAATGAAAATTTAACTTTAGAAGTCTCAGAAGTGCTCTTTGTAGCAGAATGACTTGACATTAGCACAATATGCTTTGGTAACCTGACCAGATATATTTATTGCACAGAAATTATCTGTTCAAATGTCTTACCTTTGACCAGATATATTTATTGCACAGAAATTATCTGTTCAAATGTCTTACCTTTGACCTGAATTAGTGATTATAGAAAATCAAAATTTAGGCAATAAATTTCATGAAATCATTAAATTAATATGGAAGAGAACTTAAAAATATCTAGCCCAATTAGAGTCCATTAGGAAATGTTGCATTTAGTTTAGTATACAACATTGTGTAAAATTTCTAGATATCAAACGGTGAAAAAGCTCAACGGTAAAGTGATATTTTCAAGTAGCTGAATAAATAAATGCTGCTCTATGGGCCATTTTATGAGAGAAAATTATAGGAGAGAGATTTTAAAGTAGATTTATCTAATAGGTAAAACAGGTATAATCCATAAAAAAGAGAAAACTCATTAAGTAAGGAAATTCAAGAAATAAATATCTATCTTTCCCAGAAGGAATATGGAGAGACCCTAGTGAAAGTCTAAAATAGAATGCACAGTAAAATTAACTAGAATAACTAGAAAAAAAGAAAGTATAGAAAATTAGGTGCCTTAATAACAATAATTAGTTTTAAAGTCATATTCCATATGTACCAGTTTTCAATTTATTTTCTCTAATTTTCATCTGCTTATTGTTATAACCCTGCTGTGGAAAATTTTCACATTTCTTACTAGGGAGGCTGCTGTCATGTGGGGTTTTCTCAGCTATTGAATCATAGCTATTATGTCAAATTAGCAGACGTCCTGTTAATGATAGTTTGCATGAAAATTCATGTCAAGAAAGATGAACCTGAAGGGAATAGATTTTCAGTATTTGAAGTCTTGTTTTGTAAATTCAATAACTCAACACATTATATCCTTCAGTAAATCTTCTTAGCCCTACTTTTCAACTATATTCCATATCTGACCAGGTCTTATAACTGTCTGCAGTACCTCTCAGGAGAAACCGCTGCCATACTTTGAATTATTTCATCCTCTTGTAAGCTGTTCTTTCTGCTTCCAGTCTTGACTCCTTATAATCTATCCTCCCTTCAAAGAGAAGGTGTTCTTTAAAATGTAAGTTCTGTGTAATATGCGGCCTTCCAAATCAATACCGGGCGGAAGCTAAACTTCTGAGTGACTTAGTCCATCATCACTTTTCTTGTCTCATCCCTTCCCACACACTTTTTTTTGCTCCCTCCTTTCCAGCCACATGACTCTTGAAATGCTACATAATCTCCTTCCTCAGG
The DNA here is from genome assembly GCF_964194135.1 of Talpa europaea. NCBI lineage: Eukaryota > Metazoa > Chordata > Mammalia > Eulipotyphla > Talpidae > Talpa > Talpa europaea. The sequence continues at coordinate 72,183,994 of NC_140068.1, forward strand.
AACTTTGAGTCTTCTGGTTTCTTTACCAATGATGCTCTATTCCCAGATATTTGACGGGATGTTTTACCCAATTATTTGCCTTTAAGTTCATTTTTTTTTAAATCGTAAATATGTTCTTTCTTAGAGTCTATATGTATACACATCATGGAAAGTATGTTTTAACAATAGTATAGTCAATGACTCTGCTTAAAATGGTCCATCTACATAGTAAGTTTAGAATAAGCTACCATCAATAAAGAACCTTCAGAATGACATTTGTCTACCATATATTTGTGAGGAGTCCTCAAGTTTCAGTTTTAATTTACAACTGTATTTACTGAAGGAAGGAAAAAAAAGGTTTTCTGTGAATCCACAAGTAATCCAAAAACCTTTCACTAAAGTCCACGTCCCTTATTGACTTTCTCTGAAGGCTGGATTCCTATCACATGATATGAAGTACATTCAAATTTCTAGTCATATTTCTGGACAGATTCAGTAGGCATAGTTAATGTTTATTTTGTTTATTCCGGAAAAGGACTTCTCATATTTCAGTAATTTTTAAATGTTCGGATTTTAATCTTCACGCATCTTGCATTTATTGTTTTTTTTTTAAGATTTATTTATTTATACAAGCATTGGGGAACAGGCCAGAGGCACAAGAGGGTGAGAGAATTCACCAGAGACAGAGCAGAGAGCTGAACAGGCAGAAGGAACAAAGTACCCTACTGACGGGAGCAGCAGGCGAGACAGGAGAGGTCTGCTGCTCCATGTGGGAATCTCCCTGGCCAGCTGGGAATAGAACTGCGCTCAACCCACTGTGCCAACAGGGAGGCCTGTTTTATTGTTTTAATGCACATCTGTTCTAAATAGTCTATTAAAATTGAACAGGTCAAATTGTTCAAGAAAATTCCTTCCTATCATAACTCTTTTCTCTGCATTTTCAGCATTTTTGCATTCATGGGTACAAACAATATTTCAACTTATTTTATTACATAATTCAACTCAATTTCACATTTCTTGTAAGGAAGGGTGAACTCCGTGATCTTTCTCATTTGCTAAATGACTTGCACTACATTTCAAGAGTTTTAGTTACTAGAATTCCATTAACTCCTTGCCTGAACAAGTACCTAAGAGTATCCACATGGTAATGACTTCTTATTCTTTATCCATTATTAATCAAAAATCAAAATACTTTCATTAGAGACATCTATAAATTTGAGATAAAACTGTAAATGAATCTTACAGTGAAATAAAATATGCAGATATTTAGGCTATAGTTAAAATCCATAGTAAAATAGATTGAAGTAAAGGATTTTTTGTTAGTACTAATAAAAGCAAAACAAAACAGAACAAAAACAACAAAAATAGAGTGGGCATACAATGCAGGATCTATATTCAAACATATTAATACATTATTTTTGTTTATTAAAGCTCATTAGTATTTCCCTAGAACACTGAGTTCAGTAAATGTAGGACTCACGGAGACTAGTCAAAAATGGCTTTATTCTTAAATACTCCCTTTGAAAAATTACTTCCAAAAACTAGAACTGAAAGCAATTTGTGTGCTTGTGGAAATGTTTGGATTGTTTTTCAAACTATTTTTAGAAGAATTAATAGATATAAGTCAGAACATAACCAAAATATCAAACACCAAGAAGAATTATGAGAAATAAATTAGCCTAACATGAGATTAAAACTTTTCTTTATCATCATATCTCTTTTGCTATGTTGCTATCTCACCCATAACTAAATATAATTGTGAACACAAAATTGTGAAAATACATTCATGAATCCAATTATATTTGGATCATTCATAAGGAACATCTACAATGTTGGGATTGGATGTTATGATATAGATGGTCAAGGCGATTAGATGGTAAATCAGAGCTTTCAATACTGCCTCTAAAATGGCTTTACAACTTGTTTTTTACTGCAAATACAACAATAAAGTAGTGGTACAATTATTGATGTTGCCTTCAAAATTTTATCTAATAAGGTTTCATCATCTATTATGATAATGATAAAAGGTGATTGAGATGTCTGGTAGTGGGGAAGGATTATGATATGCAATTAATTATTCATTATAATTGATGATATAAAAAATTATACATCAGTGCTCCAAATCACATCAGCTCCAACATGAAGCAGGAAGTGAACACAGATTCTCTTGCATTCATTTCCACCTTACTAAAACCTCCAAGCCCTAGGGATTCCACTTTCTCTTTTACTCTTCCTAAATGAGAACATGTAATCACAATTTGAACAGGAATAATAACAGTAGCAAACACTCTCATATATTTATTATATACCTGGTCTTCCCTAAGAGAATGAATGTATTGACCCCTTCAGTCTTCATACTCACCCTAAGAACCCAGTATTATTATGTTCTCATTTTTTCAGAAGAGGAAAATAAGGCCCAGAAATGTTCAGTCACTTGCCTAGGTCACCCAGGTAGATAGAAAAGCCACTTGAGTCCTAATAGTATGTCTGCTTAGCGCATGCTCTTAATTACTATCCCAGTGCTCTACAAATGTATCACCCCAGGTCTTGTGAAAATGTAGGTGCTAAATGAGTGACTCAGCACTAGAGGCAGAGACTGCATTTTTAATGAGTTTCCAGGTAAGACAGCTACAGCTATGTAGATCAGAAGTTGAGTAGCACAGCATTACACCTCTGTGAGGCCTCAAGCACACCAAGCAATGGAAGAACAAACATGTCATAGAAATGTTCCCTTTTTATCATTCGTGCTTTCTATGCCGCCAAAACTTTCTGCATTTAAAGTCAATGGCATTTCAATGATCCACTTATTAGGCGTGGATTTCTTTCTTCTAATAGATTGACTTTTATATTTATTATTCTGTGAAAAGCCCACTCAAACTTTTAAAAGATTTTCTTATTCATTTATAATTGATCCTTACATATTCTGGATACTAATTCTCCATTAATTATGATATAACAAATTATTTTCCCACTTTATGATTTACTGATTATTTTTGATAAACGGAAGTTTATCTGTAAACTTAGTTAGAGTAGCACTGTAGTTAGAGTTGTAGCACTGTAGTTAGAGTTGTCAGTTCGGTCCTTATTCTTTGTGTATTTTACATCTTGTTTAAAGATGTAAAATCCTAACCTGAGGTCATGAATCAGTTTTGTTTTAATTTCTTAGAAAAATTTTAAAGATCTGCTTTTTTAGATTTAAATACCAAATCCATTTGGAATTAAGCACTGTGAGTAAGTGGTGGATCTCCAATAGTTTGTTTCCACATGGATTTTGTTTTTGTTCTTTAATTGAAGTAAAAATAACTTACAATACTGTATAGGTTTCAGGTGTATCGTTACCTCCAGAAATGTATGTGTCATACCATTCTCACCACCAAATATCTGGTGGATATTTTTGAAGAATTTTAGAGTTGTTGCATGAGTACATTTTCCCTTCAAGATGGACCTGGATTATTTGTGACTATAAGATAAGAGACAAGTAAATTATCTATAGTCCCAGTGACAGATACTGTGGTCTAAATTAGGAAAATAACAGTAGGATAGACAGGAATACCTGAAAGATATTTTACTGCTACAAAGAGAACTTTGTGCCTGTTTTTAATGATTATGTAATAAGTCTGATCTTTAACTTTCATAAAACCTCAGAATAAAATATTCTATCTTAAAAAAAATAAAGTCAATAGAGGAGCTCAGGTACTTGAACCTGGTAAAGCATTAGGCAGGTGTCTCTGTCCTCACTGTGTCGGTGTCTTGTCTGGTAATTAGTTCGTGTTAATTTTGAGGTCAGAGTCTTCTCATATGAGCTCACTGCTTATTCATCTTCATGTAAATTTGCCATAAGACTAAACCTTAATAGGAGTTTTATTTATATCAAGAGAAGCTACAAGATTATAATTATAAAATATGTCCTGTGTTTTAATTTCTTCTGGGTCCTATTTTAAACAATTCAAGATTGTCTCTAAAATGAACTTCCTATAAATAAGGGATTTATTAAGGTCTTTATCTTTCTCTTTCATAAAATATATGTATATTTTAATTATTTTTGAGGTAATATGTAAATGATTAAAAACAAATTATCATTTAATGTCCTTTAACATGTACACAACCATAAGGAAATTATTTGGCTGAAATATTTAAATCCCTTTTTTCATATACAATGTAGAGGAAGTGGTTTTTAAACCTACTGTTGACTTTGACTCTCTGACAGCCCTTTTACTGATTGCCTGGAATCTCAATATTCATTCAATTTCACTGAAGCTTTTCTTAAAGAGATTCACACTATTTTGACAAGTAATAAATAATTCTTGAATTTATTGTACTTTAAATTTGATGACCTTGAATTTATTGCACTTTAATTTGATAACCTTGGTGAACTTTGACATGTAATTTTCTAACGGATATGTTAATAAAATATTAATGTAAATATATTATCATTGCATGTTAGTGTTGTATATTATACATTGCATATTGATGGATTATATTTAAATAATGTATATGCATAACTATGTGGCAAATCTGTTCTGACTTCTAAGCAACAGGTAGGGAAATAACAAAATTGTCTTTTTAAATTGTCTTCTGGAAAAGCAGGAAGTTATTTGAAGTAAGTGTAGGTAGTTTAAATTTAAAAGGCAAATTAGTTGAGATTTTAAATGCCTAATATTTTTTTCAGCTTTTTTGAGGTATACTTGGTAAATAAAGTTGTAAGATGTTTAAATTGTGTAATGTGGGGTTTGATATATACATTGTGAAAGGATTCCTTTCATCTAAATAACACATCTCCCACTTCATTTAAATTTTATGGGCTTGTTTGTTTAGTGAGAATGTTTAGGTTCTGCTTCCTTAGTTTATTTCAATGGTAAACATAGTATTATAAATTATAGTTAATGTGTTTTGTAAGAGTGTTTTCTAATCATGAAAAAAATGTATTGTTTAAGATCAATCAAGGATGTCAGAGTCCAAGTTTCTATCTCTATCTTCCATGAAAAGAATCAGTTTATTTCTGCAAAGATATTTTGGCCCTAAGAAATGCTTATATTGTCATTCTTTTTTTTTTTAAGATTTATTTATTTATTTATTTATACAAGTGCACTGGGTACAGTCAGAAGCACGGGAGGGTGAGAGAATTCACCAGAGCCAGAGCAGGGAGCAGAACAGGCAGAAGGACCGAAGTACACTGCTGAGGGGAGCAGCGGGTGGCAGGAGAGGTCTGCAAGCCATGTGGAACCCTCCTCTGTTGGCCAGGGAGCGAACTGGCGCTGCAGAGGCTGTGGGCAGCTTTGCAACCCTGCGTTCAACTGCTGTGCCACCAGGGAGGCCCTATTGTCATTCTTTTAATGACAGAGTTCAAGTCACCAATTTAAATTTTCCTTTCAATAGATTTGGAAATATTTTGAATTTTCCAAATCATACAAATTGATTGATTAATACCATTAAGATGACATTGTTGTCTCTGAAAATTATTTAAGAAGGAAAAAGATAGAGGTGATACTCAAGTCTAAGTTTATAAGCAACTACTAAAACACCTATAGAACAGCGAGGTTAACAAAACATGAGGAGTCTCTCAGGACAGAAGATCTGGAGAGAAGCTTTTCTCCTATTGTTGGTAGCAGCTGATCCCAAGAGCCACAAGAGTGGAGCTCCTTAGCACAGAGAGGGGTCGATAGCCCAGCACAGACCTACACAGAGAAGTCAAGGCTCTCCAATGAGGTGAAATCCTCACAATGAGAATTGTGAAAGCTAAAATAAGAATTTTTAAGTTTGAACATAGATGTAAAGTAAAAGAAGATGGTCATTTTGAGGTGACAGTTTTGATGTATTTTAGGACAGAGAAAAAAGCAAAAGATTATAATCAGAAAAGGGAAAGTGTTGAAATACTTTCAAACAGAAGAAATAAATGGCTTACTTAATAAAATTTCAACTAATTTACAAAGGTATATTAAAGTCACAGCATGTTCAACTCTTGGTTATAAGGGAATCAAGACATGATAGAATCTGAAGGAATTTTTGATACTCTGCTTTGGGATAGGAATTATTTTACCAGGAAAGGAATAAAATAGGGTATTTATAGTATAAATAACTTTGACATTTATAAAAATGCTTATATCACAAACAGGCAGAAGTATCAGAGCTTCTGATGTAAAGTTTGTGACCCTGAAATTTATCATATTCAATGGAGAGTCTCTGTAAATGTGCTTTTTCAAACAAATGCCCTGAAGTATTGGTCTTGTTATTCTTTGGTGATGTGTTTAAACTCCAGCAAAGCCTGTTTACCAGTTTCACACCTTTTTCTTTTATGATAGCATAACTATATGCAACTCTGATTTACAAATAAGGAAGCTCAAATTCCCTACTTCTGGAAGAGTTTTACTTTACAGGAGAAGCACTCAACGTGAAATAAATATATGTATGAATATGTTATGATGTGAAAATTAGAGTTCAAAATACACATAGGAGTAAAAGTATCTCATTTTCTTATTTTTAATAAATGACATGGAATAATGTAGTAGTATACTGTGCAAAAGAGTAGTCATTTTTCCTTTCTTTATTCTTCAGTTTATCACCTTTCCCCTTTGTTTTGTCAATATACTGAACTGGCATTTATGGCTATATTTCAGTCTTGCTAATGACATTTAATGACTAAACAGTCTTCAAACGTCACTAATATTATGTGATGTCCAAATGACAAATATGTAAATTTTCTTATTTATGGTCACAGCAACTTTTTGAGTCCGAAAGTTGACAACTATTATCTTAATTCACGGTGAGCTGGGAAACCGATACAAACAATTTTAAATTATTTGTCCAAAGTCAGTATAGATGCAGATCTCTAATTTTCAATCATAAATGTCCCATTTCAATGCATGACAAGAAGATAAGGAAGACATCTTCATTTCAATAGTTCATCTTTCATTCATGGTAAATTAAATCTTCCTAGATACTGAGTAAATATTGAAACAGGAACTTTACTGAGGTCTTTCACAAGTGATACCAAAGAGATATTACAGGATCAAGAAGGGATTTATTGAGAATAGACTAGAGGATACCATTCACTTCAATAATCTGGATGGATTCTTCACACTTCCATACTTGATAAGGACAAGCGTAGACACCATTCAGTACTTATACATACCTCATACATCTGTCCTAACTTGCTACTTACTGCATGCAGAGGGGAATTATGAAATAGATTTTTATTTTGTCCCAATTTAAAGATCAGGAAGCACTGAACCACTCAAGCCTTCACTGCACTTTCAGACATCATACTAATGTTCAAAATAAATAAAATATCAATTTAAATACATATATATTTAACACACAAGTGTCTTTTGATAATGAAATAAAGTGCTTTTTGACAGCCATTATAATAGACTTCGTATGCAAATGAACAAAACCTGTAGAATTAAAGAAGAAAATAAGAATATTTCTACATGCCTTCTGAAGCAGGAATTAATCTTTTCAAGAAAGTCATCATTCCTATGTTTTTACATAACTCAGTGATAATTTTCAACTTTCTTAACCATATAATCATATACGTTAAAAACAGTTCTTAATGTATCTTCAATGTGCTGCTGTTTTTCATGATTTAACTTATATAATGCCTATAAAACCTTCATGGTATCCTAACCATTATCGCATATTGGAGAAGAAGCTGAAAGGACAAGTTTAATAACCTGTCAAGATGACAAGGTTTATAAGTGATAATGTCAGGAATAAAAAATCCAAGTCTGGCTGACCCAAATTCCAAGTTCTTAATCTTTTTGTTCCTACAATGTGCCTTATAAGATATGACATAAATACTTTACTCTTATCAAGTGCACATTTGGAGTGGCAATTCAAGCCCCCATTCTTTCTGTATTTTATAGCTCAATTCTAAATGATCAATTCAGGGGCAAGGATAGCATAGACAGGGGGAAAAATACATTGATTAAATATCTATCCAATATATGTTCACCTCTTCTTGCTTATAAGTAAAATATCATTTAATCTTATTTAACTAGGAATGTGCCTACTTAAAAAGAATACATTTCCTAGCCTTCTTTACGAGTTACTATGGTTAAATGAAATGATTATGAATCTTGAGATGTAAGCAGAAGTGCTTGGATGGAATTATAGAATAGCTTTTTAAAGGGGAATATTTCATCTTACACATGCTTTTCTTGTCCATTACACTACATCTAATTTGAAACAAAGGTGGTCCAGAGAGCTGACAACCTTTATGACATAATGATCAGTGTCAGACCATAAACAAGAAAGAACTTAGCCTGATTGTCAACTTTTTGAGATTTTTGTTTATGAGACATAATCAACCCCATTTTAACACAATTTAAAATCACTATTTCTGTGTATCTTTTAAAAACACTGAATGAAATTTCTCCTGATGTTATTTATAAAATTAAACTCAATGAAAAATGGTTTTATCCTAAATAAATATGATCACATAACTTATTCTATTTCTTAGGCACTGTTGTTACTTAGTACAGTACTTAGTGCTGTGTCCTATAGGTCCTGAAATGTTTGTCTTAATTTTCGTTCATCTCTGGGTAGCTTAAAAAGTCCCTTCATTTATCCAATGACCATTCAGTAGTGTATTAAATAATAAATATTTATATAAAATATTAAGCAACCCCAAAATCACCCCCAGGTTTCCAAACAAAAACATGTAAGAAATTAATGGCATCCTTAAAATTGATAAAGAGAACAACTAAAAGACAAAATAAAATTAATAAATATACCAATGTGCTGCACAATTTTTTTCTTTTAATGGCAAAGATGAACCAGCCTCATGAGGTATCAAATTTTAGTCCTACAAGTATATTTTATAATGTTTGCAGAAACAAAATGAGACAGAGCTATTTCAACCCTTTCTATTTTGCTAAAATATTCAATTTCTTGTACAAAAGAGAGGTTAGTTTTTATATATGAAACATCTGAAAAGGAGATACACAGGTTTACAGTGGTAATTTTACATGATTTTCACAAAATCATTAATAATAAAGCATTAAAAACAAGTAGGAAATGACTCACACACACACACACAAATGCCAGTAGAATTATATATACAAGACAGCAAAATATTTAAACATATTTTCTTAGATAAGGAACAAACGCTGTGATTGCTTTTTAAGATATATGTTGGCAAGGCTATGGGATGTGGAGAGGAGTGGAATATTTTAAAAAGAATAAAATTAAAAAAGCTATTATGAGTTATTCTGATACAACACACATAAAGAGAATATCATAGTACTCAATTCTGGTTTTCAATGTGGTCTGATTGTCTTTTCTCTATTGCCATCAAAGAATTAGATGCTTATCTACAATGAAGTTTCAGAAAGTGGTCCCCTATGGGCATCCAATTACCTTATCTCTCTACAGCTAGCTATTGGGAAATGGAAACTGATTGACAAATGACTCTGGGGTGTAATCCTACAGGCCCAGTGGAGCACCTCCAGATTGAATCTCAATGTTGAGACTTTTCTAAGACTCTTCCAAGGACACCCTGGGGGTCCCTAATTAAACTCCAGGGGATAGAGTTTAATTTATTTTCAACCCTTGATAGTTCCCAGCCTAAGGAAACCTCTTTAGGCAGAGAAATAGCCTGAAGCTGTAGCAAGAAGAAATAAGAGCCAATCCAGGAGATCTAGGCTTCAGCTGCATTGGCTTGTATGTCCACAGTGTAAAAGATGAACTCTGCTTCTCACATGGATAGTCATATTCTCTCTGTTTGGAATATCCTTCTTTCCTCATTCTGTTTTTTTGTAAAATTTTGCATTTTTTGAAATGCAGTTTTAAATGTTTCCCTACGAGGCCTTTTGCAGTTTCCCACATCATCCTTTGAGTTCCAGACAGGTTTGGTAGACTCTTTGTTGACAAATAATCAGTAGTTAAAGTAGGTGTTTGCATATTATTGTTTTCTTAATGAGAAAAAAAGTTTGTATTTCTTTCACTTGCATATCCTTTTCATATTGAAGTATTGTACAGTAAAGTTTTGTTATATGAGTGATAGCATCTTGTCTCAAGCTACCAAACTCCTCCATGTCTACTTCCTTCTATATAAAATGTGAAAAATAAATTAGGAACTTGGTAAAATTGTTAATTGACATGATCAAACATGGATATGTTTTGGAATGCATATAGTTTGAGATTCTATACAAATATCAATTGTTAATAAAAATAATATGTTTGGGGATCACACTTAGTAATAGGGTTTTGGGGTGCTGAGGAACCCTAGAGGTCCTTGATGTCTACACAGGAAATAATTCATGTGGGAGTCAGAATAGGTTAGTCAGTGATGAAGCTTTATTGGAAGCAACAGTGATAGGGTTCAGATGTTGGGGTTCAGTGTGTGGGGTTCTTAGGTCATTCTTAAATGATTTTAACAGAGTATCTTGTTCAGTAGCATGCCACAAGTCTACTAAGAAAAAGGGAAAATGAGGCAAAAATAGACACTTGCATAGATACAGGTGAGCCAAGAGCTGCTTTTTTAAAAGGTAAGGTTTATTAAGGAAAGAGAAAAGGAAAAACAAGGGGACATTTGTATAAGCACAAATAGGGAGATTTAAGAGGGCAATAAGCTGCCCTTTGAAAGGGGCAGTATTATTTAAAAAATGAGATGGCTACAGAGACATAGGTGGACAATCTTGGGGCAAGATTTCTATTAGATCAAGGTGTATCCTTATATAATGTTCCTAGGTAGAATTACTCATTGTTTTTTGGTGGAATTTCTCCCTTTGGAGTAAAAATGTTTTGTTGAAAAGATTGTTAACGTTTTCTATCTCACTTCAGGTCCCTGGCTTTGCCTACAGTTTTTACTTACAGTTCTTTTATGACTATGTTATTTTCCCCTCAGGGTGGGCTAGAAGACAAGCAGTCTAGAGACAGTAGTCAAGGCATTTGTCTTTCAAGAAGGGTGTCTATTAATGAAAATACAATCAATTTTTTTAAGTTTCCAGGGATACAGTTGGATCTAGTTAATGCTTGATCAGGAGGAGAGGGTATAGAGGGTGCAATTCAGTGAGTTTTAACAGGAAATTCTAAGGAGGGTACACCATTCAATGGTCAGAGTTTAATTCTGCTTATTACTAAATTTCCTGCTCTAAGTTTCCATCAATAGCATATTCTGTAACACTTCTTTAGGCTTTTGTAAATGAATTGCATAACACAGAAAATGGGCCCTGAGAGATTAACTACATATCTTTATAATCTGTAATTTATAAAATGTGACTTATTATGACTGGAGTTGTAGAAATTCCTCCTGGGTTTGACTCACTCATCTCCAGATGTCTTGAAAGTACAGATATACCAGACTTGTAAGCACAGCACAAGTGTTTCCCAGTCCAGCTACATTTTAGCTTTTGGAAATGGCTCTGAGAGTGAAATTAGCATATGGCCAATTTGCTGGATGCCCAGAGGTTCCTGGATCATGCTGATACATCTTTATCTACTCATTAGGATTATGGCCTGAAATTTGGTTTTCTGGAGTTCATGCCTATTACTCTTGAAGTATTATAGATAAACAGTTCATTCACATTATGCTTCACTTTCTCCTTCTACAAAAAGGATTAATTAACACTAAACTAAAAAAATATGCTTGATAAATATGTCAACTTACATCTAATTATATATAATGTGTTCTCAATGGGCAGGAAGTGAGAAATGATCTTCTAATTACATATGACAATATGCTTTCTAAAGATTTTTGTTATTACTAGGGTAACATTTAAACCCATATACAGGTGATTTATACACAGTGTGTTTGGTTTTATTTTATTTGTATATTAATAAGGTCTCTTTCAGGAAAATTTAAACAATAAATGTACTCTCAGCTTTGAAACCAGCATATTGAACTAGGTAGGTCCTCTTGATGTAACCTGCAATACACTAAATTTTGTCTTTCATTTCCCATTTAGAAATTTAAATTTAATGCTCAATGTTTACCCTTTGAGCTCAGATAAAACTTAGGTAGTTCTGAAGGAATATCCCTTCATCTGTTTACTCTTAAGGAACTGCTAGATTACAAAAAAGAAAAAAAAATCTCAATTCAGAGATTAAAATGACCAGTCCTGCACTATAATCAGAAATCTGAATCCAATTACCATCATTTCTCTTCTATTCCACAACTTGCACATAGCGTTTAATGAATAATGCATCTAGCTTTAGAGTTTAGCATCCAGCTATTGGAGAGATAATCCAATGTTTTCTTCTTTTCTCATGGTGTTTTCTTAAAGACTTCAGGGGCTTCTTTGGTGGAAACCACATGGCTGATAATTGCCCTCTAACTTACAGTGCCCTCTTTGTCATAGAATTTCAGTGTCTGCTCCATACCACCACAGTACCCTTTTTCTTTGAGTTTGTTCTTTTGAGTCTTTGGAATAATGATAATATCTTACATGATTTTAAATTAAAGGGGAAACAGGAAATAACTGTAAGTGTGGGGAAAAGAAAGCGAGAACAGAATTTTACTACTGAGTTAAAGAAATGATAAGTATATTCTGATATTGGAGCTGCTCTCTGTGGTCATTAGAATAATAATTACCACTCAGTAGGAGATACATAATTTTGAACAGTATCACTTGACCGGTGTGTATTAGTAACCTGAGAGCACAGGCTTAGAAACATCAGCAAGATTAGCAAATACTTTGAAAATTTTTATGCAAAGTATAAGGCTTAGTCAACTGTGGGTACATAAGACATCTCTATGGAGGTAGGATTTAAAGGACTAAGGAGTGCTAGAACCTGGGAAATGAATTTCAGCACAGGAATGTAAAAGAGAGTTTGGAACACTACTGGGGACAGAGAAATACTAGGTAATTGAGAATAGGGAAAAGGTACAAACATGAAGTGCACATTGAGTATTTATTGTTATAAATGTAAGAAACTTGAAAAATTAATGATAGTTCCAAGGCACATGTCATGTTCAGTTTGCTCTGGGGCGCAAACACATTTGCCAAGGTAAAGAATAAAAGCAGGAAATTAGAAAAATGTATATATATGTGGGTCTATGTACATGTTATATATTAGTGTCTATTTACATAACATATACTTAATCTCCCTGTCATATATATAGTTCATGTGTGTGTATATATATATATATATATATATACATGTACATTAAAATTAGGGAAGAGAAAAATAATGAAACTAACTTAGCAAATATATTTAAAATTCTATAGCTGTGTAGTTGGTTTTTTATTGTGATTTATTTCATTGAGGTAATATTAGTTTATATCACTGTATTATGACTCAGAAATACAGGATCCAACTTCTTTTGGCTTATGTTACTGAGGCAATCTGAAGAAAGAGGTTTCAATTTTCAGATTTTGAGAGCCTGTTTGCACCTTAAACTAAACAAAGTCTAAGATAAGTATGAATTCATATAGGTTGTATTATGATACCAATGGTTTGCAAACCTTAAAGAAGTAACTGTTCTCATCTTCGTCATATTTTTTTTCATAATTAACAAATAATATTTATTTATATTGCTCATAGCTTATTACAGCATTGGAGAAAAAGTGAAAAACAGCTGGTATATGATCCTTTCTTCACAAAGTACCAGAGATATTCTCTTCAGAAAATCAACAGAAGGTAGTGACACAGTCTAATCTCTTTCTGAACATTGTAACTGAACCTCTGGCTGAGTTGACTAATGATATTTGTGAGGAGGGCTGTCCTTATGGAGTGCTTTACAGAGTATGCTTCTGGTTTAGAATTACAGATAGCAAACTTTCTTAGAATATACAGACATATAAAGTATAGCTTTCGGAGAATGTTGCATGAACTCTACACTCTTTGGGATATAAAATGACATTATTTCATGAAATAAATACATCTTGTTCTGTGATATGAGTAATAGAGACCTACTCATTTACTTTGGGGCAGGGGACATATATCCAAGTGGGAAGGTAATCCTGAGAGGACAATTGTGAAGTCAGAGACCTCTGCTGGCTTCCCCTGTGCCTCTTGAAGGAAGAATGATATTGGGGAAATTGTCTGATGTGTGGTCATCTCATTGGACAATTTGATATATTTATACCCCCTCACTTTGGTGCTGTTATCAGGATTGTCATTCAGCTCAATGAATCATAATATTCTAGTAAGAAAAATGAAGTGATGGAAAAATATGATTGAGAATAAAACATTTGATGGTTTTTACTCATATTGAATATAGGCTAGTGAATGATTTAAAGCAGATGACAGGGGATAAGTTTTACCAATGAAATTTGGAACAAATAGAAATCTACTGGGGAGAACAGGTCAAGTGAATTAATAGTATATACAAGTCTAAATAAAATATAGCAAAAAATTACATTTATTTGCTGCTTTTAGCAACCATGGTAGAATCTAGATCAACACTGCCAAGTAGAAATATAATTTAAACCACAAATACAAGTCATATTTGTAATTTGAAATGTTATAGTTGCCACATTTTTAAAAAGTAGAAACAAGTGATGTTAGTTCCAATAATATGATTTATTTTAAACTAATAGATTTAAAATATTATTATAATTGGTGTTGAGATCATTAATAAACTATTTATAATATTTTTAAAGATTTATTTATTTATACAAGAACCGGGGTACAGGCCAGATGTGCAGGAGGGTGAGAGGTTTCACCAGAAACAGAGTGGGGAACAGAACAGGCAGACTGACCAATGAAACACACTGCTGAGGGGAGCAGTGGGCAAGACAGGAGAGGTCTGCTGCGCCATGTGGGTATCTTCCCAGTTCACTGGGATTGCACCTGCGCTGCAGAGGCTGCAGACAGCTTCACAGTGCTGCACTCAACTGCCTGCACCATCAGGGAGGCCCCTATTTTATAATATTTTTTATGCATTTTGCAATCTGGTGTATCTTACACTTACAGTGTAATGAAGATTTGGAATAGCCAGATTTTAGTGCTCAACAGCCACATGTGATGAGTGGCAAATATACTGGATAGAGCCAGTAAACATTTGAAGAAAAACAGAAAGATGAAATTAAAAGAAAAATTTTAAAGATTAATTCTTTTCTATTCTTGAGAAGTTTCGTTTGCTTTTTTTTTTCTACCCAAGATATGTATATTCATTTACAAGTTAAAACAAATAAAGACTTTGATTATCCAAAAGATTTTACAAGAAGCTAAAACCAAATTCAGGTGATTGAATGTGGGCTGCATTCTGTTAATCAACTCAGGCATTTTTAAACAAAAATGCAGCAGGTGTTATTAGCATGGATTCTTAGGTTTAATGATGGGGGGCATTTAATTTGACATAATATTGAATGAGAGAGATTACTTGTATTGAGAACAGATTCCAAAGTAGCTGCATATTTGCGAGCCTATGCTTCTAGGTGCTAAGTGAGCTGATCTACTGCACTGCACTGTGCTAGGTGGTATTAGAGAGACCTATCATAGGAGAGGAACGATGCTACCCCTCCAACCCCACCTAACTGAATATTGCTTCTTAAGGAATATTATTTGTGTTTATAAGTATCTTTTTGATGACTGGAGAAACAAAAATCTAATGATTTTAATGATTTAACACTTTGAAATACAGATGAAACTATGTGGGGTGAGATCTGTGTTTTCTAATCTTGTGCACTGTATATAAATTTGGACTTTGAAAGGCAGTGTCTATAAGAATTGGTACTATAATATGTGATATATGTTAACTCCACGAACAAACTAAATTCCAAATTTATGTATGCGTGACTTCTATTCACCTTCTTGGTCACTGGTATAAGTGGCACATGAGAAAATACCACAGTGCAGTACGACTATCATTAAATTAATCTCTCTGCCTCTGTTACATAGTGTATGAAAGAATTTATAAGTACAACAATAAAGTAAAATAAAAGACCAGGGCCTCCCCAGTGGCACAGCAGGTTGAACACAGCACAAGGAAGTTGTCCGCAGCCTCTGCAGCATGGGTTCGGTTCCCGGGCGCCAGTGAGATATCCACATGGCATGGCAGATCTCTCCTGTCTCGCCCACTGCTCCCCTCAGCAGTGTTTTTGGTCTGTCTGCCTGTTCTCCCCACTCTGTCTCTGGTGAATTGGCTCACGCTCCCACACCTCTATCCTGTACCCTCGTTCTTGTATAAATAAATAAATATTTAAAAAAAAAGCTGACTATGTTTACGGTGATCCATAAGATAAAAAAAAAATTTTTGAAAACTTAGTAGCAACTTATTGAAGTTTCCATTTATGAAATATGGTGCAAATGGATCAACTAGGAAATGTGAACTTGGCCATAAAAGTAACATGTGAAAATAAGGGTCTCCTTCAACACATGTAAACAGATTTAAATAAATGTAATGGAGGAAAAAGAATATCAAAATATCTATTGAGGGATATAGTCGTAAATGCCATGCTTCATAAAAAGAATTCCTGCTCCCATTGGATGGCACCGTACCTGAGAGTCACCCAGAAATTAGTAAATATATTCCTTAGTACAAAATACTGCTTAAAATATTGTAGTATATTTTTTTAAATATATTATATTAACTTAGATTAGGTGGTAGATGAGGAAGGAAAAAGTTATAACAGCTGGCCTTTCTTATGTGATTGGTGTATAAGGGGACGCATTGGAGGAAGGAGGAAGGACATGTTGGTATTATCTCTTTATAATCATGATAATTGAATGTCTAAGTAAATAGACTATTGATCCTATTCATTATCTATGTAGTGATCTTAATGACCCTGGATTAGGATTACTTAGGTAAGCAAACATAATTTATGGAGAATGTCATACAAACTGTGCAACTCTCTGGGATTTTTATTTTTTTATTTTATTTTTTTTTATAGAGGCATGCTTTTATTTATTTGTTTGCTGGTTTGTTTGTTTGTTTTGTTTATACATGCACTGGGTACAGTCAGAAGCGCGGGAGGGTGAGAGAATTCACCAGAGCCAGAGCGGGGAGCAGAGCAGGCAGAAGGACCGAAGTACACTGCTGAGGGGAGCAGCGGGTGGCAGGAGAGGTCTGCGCGCCATGTGGGACCCTCCTCTGGTGGCCGGGGAGCAGCCGGGGATCGAACCGGCGCCGCAGAGGCCGCGCGCAGTTTCGCAACCCAGCGCTCAACCGCTGCGCCACCGGGGAGGCCCTCTCTGGGATTTTTAACACAGATGTCCCATAATGTAAACTTTCCTTGCTGTATATGGAAACCTGTGAACTTCTAGTTAGAACTGCTTTTTTTATTCTAGATCAGACAGTACTTGTCTGAAGTGGAGAGCAATGGCACAGGGAGTCACATAGGATGACACAGATCTCGCCTTGCCCGTCTGGTTTCTTGATTGTTTGATGCTAAAATTATTAGTAAAACTTGATACTGGTTAAGTTCTCTTCTACGATTCTACATTGTATTAGTTGAGGGATCAAGAAACATCAATTTGCTGGAAAATTTTGTTTTAAAAGAAACTGGTGCTTATATTTTTAATCAATTCTTTTTGTATGTAATTTAAAACTTTTATTTCACTTTTTAAATTTTTTTAAAAGATTTTATTTATTTATTTATTTGTTTGTTTGTTTGTTTATACAAGCGCTGGGTACAGTCAGAGGTGCGGGGAGGGTGAGAGAATTCACCAGAGCCAGAGCAGAGAGTAGAACAGGCAGAGTGATGAAGTACACTGCTGAGGGGAGCAGCGGGCGCCAGGAGAGGTCTGAGCGCCATCTGGGACCCTCGCTGGCGCAGGGGATCAAACCGGGGTTGCAGAGGCTGGGGGCAGCTTCGCAACTCAGCTCTCAACCGTTGCGCCACTGGGGAGTCCCTCCCTTTTTAATTTTTTATGAAGACCTTGTGTTATATTCTTATATCTATTCCTGTGCCTAATAGGATCACATGAAAAAAATTAGTGTTGGGATAATTGGTGGAGTGAAAAATTATAAGCGCTACAGAGGGGATAAGGTCTAGATTAAAGCTACTAGTTGAGAGAAGTAGACTCCAAATAGACATCAGAGTGAAACTCCTCTGACTTGCACTGAGTGTAAAAAACAAAATTTACTAGGGAGATGTGATATCTATAAACACGCATATATATTTCACACACACATATATACACATACATATATGAAGATATAGTCATCACGTTGTATATATGACTTACATATATATATATATAATATAAACATTAATTTCACTATAGAACCAATAGGTTCACTTGAATATGTGAGGTTCCACTGTCAAATTTTATGGGCTAGGGAGAAATTTGTAGCACTCCACATTGCATATTACGTCATACTTGCATGGTATACATTTATAATCTTTACATAGTGAGCTTGGATAGAAAATGGGTTAGCAAAAAACAACATGGAAACTAAGAGATTAAAATTTGATTCCATGACTTAAATGTTGTTTTTTCTTAAATCCAATTTTATTTTAATTCTTCTGTCTACAATAAAAGCTTATTTACCTACAAGAAATGTTGCCAATAAATATTTTTTTCGACTGATTATCTAGCAATGTATTTGATTTCATTATGTAGTAAATACACTCTTCACCCTACAATGTAATGCCAAGAATAGAAGTCTTTATGATGCAAAAAGATTAAACTGAGATCCTATATTAATGCTACAATTCCATTACAATGAAGGAGAAAATTTTAGTAATCTAATTTGGTATTTTTTAAATTCCTTTGTTCATAGGGTCTATATTTTATTAAATTACTAGTATTTGGCAATTCCTTTTTACATTTAATTATAGTGAGCATTGGAAACAGTATATCCTGTTAGATTTTTTTTAATTTAAATTTTATTTTTATATTCCCCATACAAGTACAACCCCCTTATTTTGACCCCAAGCCCTCCTTTCCCCACCCCCACCCCCCACAGAGTGTCTATGGTTCATAGTTGTTTGTTGATTTTGATATTTTCTTTCTTATATTTATTCTTTTTCCTGGTCCCTTATTTAAAGTTTTCTAGATTCCTGCTATGAGTGAGACCATCCAGTATTTTTCTTTTTCTTTCTGGCTTATTTCGCTGAGCATGATCCCCCATGACTTAAATGTTCTTGAAGTACGCTTATTGTCCTTTTATAGACCATTTCAGATTTCTGTGGCTGAAAGCAATATACCATTGTTCTAGTTAAAGAGACATAGTATTGAATAAATAAGAACAAAGAAAAGGCAAGTGGCCTCCCTGGTGGCGCAGGCGGTTGAGAACAGTGCTGTGAGGCTGTCCGCAGCCTCTGCAGTGCCAGTTCAATCCCCACCGGCCTCGAAGCATCCCACATGGCGAGCAGACCTCTCCTGTCTCACCCGCTGCTCCCCTCAGCAGTATATTTCGTCAGTCTGCCTGTTCTGTTCCCCACTCTATCGATAGTGAGTTCTTTCACCCTCCCGCGCATCTGGCCTGTACCTTGGTTCTTGTATAAATAAAATAAATCTAAAAAAAAGAAAGAAATGGCAACTCGGGAAGTTAGACCTTTCTGAAATTCAGCACTATTTATACACTTCTTTCACAATAAAGATACATTCGTAGTTGAAAAGTCTGACTTTTAAGCACACTAGGTTAAAAAAAAAAAAGAATAAAAGATATATCTTTAAAAAAAATGGTTCAAATGGCCAATTAAAAAAAAAAAAAAGAATAAATGTTAGGGAAAATATGGCTTTCACAGAGAGTATAGGTTTCTTCTTCCGTCCATCCTTTGTTGGAAACATAGGCCAATTCAATGAATAGCACATACTGGGTCACTAATTTCGTGATTCTCTTATTCTTTGTAATATCTCCATTCATCCATTTGGACAGCATGGTAAGAGAACCCAAGACTCCCTTTAGGAAGAAAAATCCTCATGGGGAATTTTGCTTATAGATTTGACTGGTTCTTATCTCATTGCTTTCCTTCTC
Organism: Talpa europaea; assembly: GCF_964194135.1. Lineage (NCBI taxonomy): Eukaryota > Metazoa > Chordata > Mammalia > Eulipotyphla > Talpidae > Talpa > Talpa europaea. Next base: position 72,203,786 of record NC_140068.1, read on the forward strand.
CATGATATCTTTCATCTTGGGGTAACTTTTCTTACCTATTATGTATCAGTGTAGAGTCCAGTCAGAGCACCTGGAGAGACCATTCATCCCCTTTCTGCCAATTGCACTCAGGATCTACTCAGCCCTGCAACAAGACAGGGATATCATAACTTATTTAAAAAAAAATGGAAGATCATTGTCTTGCATACTTTTCTTACGTATCTCTTTTGCAAATCTATGGCACAAGTAGGCAAATGGTCAGGGATTTTGTTTTTTAGGATTGTAGTTTCCAGCCATGCATTATTTCATTGTGACTAATATCTGTATTGTGCCCTATAGCCATCTATGACTCTATCCATTTGGGTGGCTGGGTACTACAGGATGAATAAGCAAAACACTCCCATATTTTTTTGCAAATATTACACCATTTCATGAATATTTGCAAATCAGGGTGAGTGCCCCTTGTATAAATTTCCTTTTCTTGGTAGCAAAAAGAATTAATCACATCAGATACACCTGTTGAGAATGAAACCAGTTACAATGATTTAAGAGTTCAACATGTGCGGATGCTGCTAGGGGTCTCTGTTGTATCAATTATTATGGAAGTCATGCCTTAAAAAAGGGGGAAAAAGCATCATGTCTCTTTAATCAACTTCATTTGATGATGATAACACAGTTATAAAATTTATTCTTTCAGTAAATAAATAAAGGGTAAGAGACTGTGAATTCTGTTTTTTATAAGAACATGTCAGCTTGCTATAACTGTTTAAATCCCTAGATTCATCAGACGAGTATAGTTAGCATTTGAAACTTACACTTAACTGCAGTCACTTCAACTGTAGTGTGATAAATGGGTGAGGAAACAAAATAACATTAATTATCCAATTTATTTCAGCAAGAATTTTAAGAGTATGTTGTTTTATTATTTTTATTTTCCTAATAACCCTGAGTAATCTGGGATGGGAACAGAACAATTTGGAGCTGAATAATTGTGTGAGTTACCAAATTACTACTATAAGAGATACAAATGCAAAAAAAAATCAGATTTAATTATCAGTAATTAATGCCAAACACTCTCAACTTTTTCAACAGAAATGCATTTTGATGTATAATGTTTCTAATACTCTGCAAGATTTTTAAATTTCTTCATTACTTTTAGGAATAAGAAATAATTTTCTTCCCCTCAGTTTTGTTTCTCTTTTGAATGAGTTATAAAAAAACAGACGTTTATTAACTCAATTCAATATTGTAAGTTCTAATTTATCTGTAGTTCACCAAATTCATAAAGAAGCTAAAATAAACCCAAACTAATGAATAAAACTAAACTAATCCTCTTAAATTGTATATAAATGTGAAGTATAATTTTAACATATGAATTATGATAAATATTTCATGCATATTTTAGCTTTAATCTGCATGGTTCTCAGTTTAGGTACCAGTGGATATAGCTGCAACAGGGAGCCATCAGTATTATTCTCACAGAAATTATGTCTGATTTTGGTAGGAGGCAGAAAATAATGAAATCTACTTTGTGTAAGGGGCAAGTGACAAAGGACGCTATTATAGATGGGAGGTAAAGTGAATTTTGAGACCTGAATAAAGATGCAATTTATGAAGAAAATGCATTTTAGGCATTTATAAGAGCAAGGGAAAGTACTGAGGGAGAAGCTTTGTGGTTGAAGTAGAATGAAATTGAGTAAAATCAGGAGGAGATGAAGAAAGAAAAAAGCACAGGAGCTTGTTCATGTGGTTCTTTGTGAACCATGGGGGAGACTCTGAATTTTATTCTGGTGTGATGAGACAACATCTCAACTTGAGAATAGAAGAGTGAGATAATAAAACACATTTTTAGCATTCCTATAATATAATTGCTATAACTATTATCACATGCACACACAAAGTAGAATAGGGGAGGAACTTGTTGGACAAATAATTTTGAGACATTTTGATTTCTTAAAAAGGTTTCCTTACAATAAGAATTCTGAGATCAATTTAAATACTAATAATCTGGAGAGGGAGATTTTATATGTGGCTTATTAAAATTGTTGATGACAGGGTTGCTCTTTCATAAACTATTTTGTGACTTGGAGGATGCATGACCATCTATATTTAATACCTTTTCTCTAAATGGCATTGGAAAAACTATGTACACTCAACTGTTCTTGTGATGTATATATATGAGGACTAAAAAACTACTGAAATTCCTAAAAGATTTCAAAAAAACTTACATTTTACAAATGTTTCTCATCAAATACATTTTGAAAAAATGGAAAATTTAGATATGGCATATTTTAAAAGTTTTATTATTTTTATGGCAATGTTTTAGTAAGTACTATATGCGACAAATTTAAGTATTATACATATATAATGTTCTTTGTGTAGGCATTATTCTCTGAACATTGAAGAAAACATAATACATGGATTAGGTAAAATAACCAACAATAAGTCACTCAAAAATAAACAACTCATCTAGATGTAAAAATTCAGTTGTGTTTATGTTTAATTGAAACATATAATCTTCAACACTATACTGTGTTTGGTATAATAAATATTACATATCTTGATCAATATCACAAAACCATAATGCCAGGTAGACAATTTTAATAGTTTTGCTATTAGTATTAATATTTTTTATGGCAAGAACATCTGCTCTGCAGAAAATAAAATGATATCATTGGGCACTTCTCTTGAAAATTTAAACTAATTTACAAAATTGTGGACTAAAAAAATGATTGTAGTTCCAAAAATCATTTATATTAACTCCATATTTTGCATTTCACTGGAAAATATTTAGCTTTCAGCTTTTATTTGTTTCACCTTAAAGAGAATGTTTCTCTATCCAATGTTTAGACAGCATGACACAAAGTTAATCAATTTACACTCAAAATATTGATATATCACTAAAAGTGAGAACAATCATAAAAGTTAGTTAATAAATTAAACTTTGACAGATTACACTGTTAGGAGAAGTGCATTATACTTATCCATTCATCCAGTCATACAAACACATTATTCTTTAGAGCAAAAATGAAGGGGAAATTACCTAAAAATTGTAATGATGGGGCAGTATTATTTTATTAATAAAAAACATTTTATTAAATAATAATAATAGAATATTATAATAAATTTCTCATTCAATGTCCCTATGTACTCTTTGCCCTGGCCTTGTATATATATCCAGTGCCCAGTAATTTTATTCTCCAGTATTCATAGGTAACTTAATATTCTCTCTATTTAAACAGCATTTCTTAAATGTATTTAAAGGACAGTTTTCTCATTTTACTTTGTAAAGTAGGCAAAGTGCCTCGTTATTCTTGTTTTGAGGTGGAAATAAGAATTAAAAAAAATCACATGTATTCTAATTTCTCATGAAATAAAATGCCTAATATATGGAATTTTTCACCATCTAGTTCCAACTTTATTTTTCCCAACTTCATTCCCTCATTCTTTGCTAAAGATTATACTGACTTGTAGCATGATCTTATGCTTCCCCTAACACTCAACAATTGCTCTTGCTTCATGCTTCCATGAATTTGCCTATGTTGTTTCTTTTTTTTTTTTTAAAAACATTTATTTATTTATTTATTTATACAAGCACTGGGTACAGTCAGAAGTGCGGGAGGGCGAGAGAATTCACCAGAGCCAGAGCGGGGAGCAGAGCAGGCAGAAGGACCGAAGTACACTGCTGAGGGGAGCAGTACGCGCGGCAGGAGAGGTCTGCGCGCCATGTGGGACCCTCCTCCAGTGGCCAGGGAGCAGCCGGGATCGAACCGGCACTGCAGAGGCTGCGGGGCAGCTTCGCAACCCAGCGCTCAACAGTTGTGCCACCGGGGAGGCCCTGCCTATGTTGTTTCTTTTCCTAGAAAATCTTCTGTTTCTGGGAAAACCTTACTCATCTTCATCTTTAAACTAATTATCATCAGATTTCGTTCAAGCAGAATTTATTCCTTGTTTGTTCATTCTAATGAGATTTGAAAATAAGATTAATTTTCTCATTTATGATACAAACTACTTATCAAATGCCCGAGCAATGACAACCACAATGTTGGAAGTAGAATGGTTAGCAAAATAGGCACAGATTCTGCTCTACAACACCTTTGAACTCATATTCCATTTTGTACACTATTTTATGATATTTCATTTACTTATAACTCTCCATGGATTTGTTAAGAGAATCTAGAAGTTAAAGGTCAGAATCTCTTGCTCACCTCTGTATCTCCAGCATGAACTATGGTGCCTGTCAAGTAACAGCTGCATATTATATTTAAAAAAAAAAAACTTTTAAAATGAATACTTAATGACTTTTCCAGTCACATACATCTAAGTCCTGCATTCTTTCCACTATGTGATATAGGCTCCAGTGGGAGTTCGAACATTGCACATAGTGATAAGTATGAAGATAAAAAAACAGTTTTAAAGGGTTTTATATAAATAGGAAGTACTATTTCTGCCATTACAAACAAAACATAAGTGAATAAAAAAAGACCAAATATTATATCTGAGCTACATTTGCATACCCCATATTTCTCATACTAGTTTTTATGGTACTAAGTAACAAAAAATTCAAACATGTTTTCAAGTTGGCAATAAGGTGTGTCATTCCAGTTAACAGATAAGATATAAAACTATGGACATTTGTGTACCAAAAAATATTAATGAGTTAAAATTTAGGAGAAACCAAAGACTAACTATTAGCAGGGGAAAAATGGTTTCTTTTAAAATATCTTAAATTCTATTGTAATGTGTTGAAAATATTTAGCTTACAAAAAAATTACAATTTAAATTTCATGGATACATTATTTTTTCAGGGTAGTATTGTTTTCCTAATCATAATCACCTACTTCCTTTCAAGTGTCAGGCACTGTGTAAATGAAATTTCATAGCAGGGCCTCACTGGTGGGTGCAGGGGTTAAAGTCTCGGCACTATCAAGCTATTGGGGACCACTGCAGCATGAGTTCAATCCCCAGCTAGGGAGCTAACCTAAACATAGCACAGCAGACCTCTCCTGTCCACTGCTCCCTTAGCATTATTTTAGTAAATCCACCTGATCTGTTCCCCACTCTGTCATCCCCTGCACCTCTGGCCTACACTCCAGTCTTGTATGCACAAATAAAAAAAATATATAGGGCCTCCCCGGTGGCACAGCGGTTGAGCGCTGGGTTGCGAAGCTGCCCGCAGGCTCTACAGTGCCGGTTCGATCCCTGGCTGCTCCCTGGCCACTGGAGGGGGATCCAGCATGACGCGCAGACCTCTCCTGCTGCCCGCTGCTCCCCTCAGCAGTGTGCTTTAGTCCTTCTGCCTGCTCTGCTCCCCGGCCTGGCTCTGGTGAATTCTCTAACCTCCCGTGCTTCTGACTGTACCCAGTGCTTGTATAAATAAATAAATAAATAAATAAATCTTTTAAAAAATACATATATAAAATCTTAAAAAAGATATTTCATAGCAACATTATCATAGCAACATTCTCTCTGTCCAGCACATAATCTGTAATCTTTTGACTTCACCTCTACCATTCTGCCAAATCCTTATGGTGTTACTCATTTTCTTGAGCACTCTTGGATTTAATGAACAATATTAACCCTTTATTATATCAAATCTTCTTTCTCATGGCATTAATGTCTAGATGATGCCTCACATAATAGGGTAGACCTGCCCCACACCCATCTCCTAGCTTCATTTTCCTTAAGAGCAGCATTCATAAAATCTTTTCAAAGTCTTTTTCAGAATTCATAGATATTCTACCTACCTTTGACTTTAGATGATGATAGATAGATAGATAGAGGATAAATGTATGGAGACAGACTTGATAATATTAAAAAAGATTATCCTAAAAATATTTACACTCATGTGTTATAATAAAAAGGGGATTATGAAAATGGTACAGTGTAGTAGGAGACAGAAATAATAAAGTAAATCAGAACAGATGAGGTAGGAATGTATCATAAAACTTCTCATATCATATACAAGTATGTAGCATGGAGTTAGGTCTTTGGTTTATGCCTGACTTGTAGAATTAAGTTTCTTGACAACCTAACCTCATAGAGTTTTTTCAAAGCTATTTTGAATTTTCAAAGAATTTTTTCTTTTATTTTAACTATCTATCAAGTCTGTGTTCAAATACCCAAGTCTGGCACTTAATAATTGTATGACAGTCAAGTTACTTGTCTCAATAATAAGTGAGTAATGACAAATCATCTCATAAAGCTTTCATTAAAAATAAAGAGAATAGGCCTCCCTGGCAGTGCAAGGGATTGTCTCAGCACTTTGAAGCTATCAGCAGCCACTGCAGCATGAGTCTGATCCCAGGGAGCTAACCCACGTGGTGAAGCAGACCTCTCCTTTTTTGCCTGCTGCTCCCTTAGGGAGTGTATTTCAGTAAATCTGTCTGTTCGGCTCCCCATTCTGTCTCTGGTGAGTCTTCTCACACTCCCTTGCTCTGGCCTATACCCTAGCTCTTGTATGCATAAATACAATAAATCTTAAAAAAATAAAGAGAATAACATATAACTTCCTAAGAAAAGTGCTTAGAAGCATTGAATAAAGCTCAATGCTTAATTTAAATTGTTATCATAAAGTTATAAATATTGTATCATCATCATAATTATCATGACACATTTTTAGAATACCTTCTTGACCACTCCACATAAATAATACTGATTTAATAGTCCTTGAATACATAAAGTTTATTCTTTATAGCATATTTTACAATTGTGACTTACCTAGTTCCTCTAGCTAACAGTATACCCTTCAATTCTATCCAGCTTGCTATTAATCTATTTTATTTTATTTAGAATTCTAACATATCTCAACAAGATGTGGCTATTAATATCAGTAGGAATGTTTAGTTGGGACTTCCCATAAGTTAATTCATATTCTGAGCAATTTTTTTATTTTTCTCTTTATTAAACTTTATTAAACTTCTCTTTATTAAAAATTTCCTGTTATATTATCAATCTATTCTATTTATGAAAAGTTAAACATACAGATATAGAAGCTAAATAAGTTTCCCAGTGTTGCACAGTTAATAATCAGGAGTTCAGAATTTGAACTCACTATCAGTTTCCAAGTTTAAGTATTTAGCTATATATCTTCTTTTATTGTGCTTATTCTAATTACTTAATTATAACAACCTTATTGTATCTTTTTGCAAAAGTTCTTGCTATAGACAAAAACAAATAAAGAACCGCACAAATAAATCAAGGAACATTTGACATATCCATGCAACTCCTGTTTTCTCAGTGCTTATTAAGAATTAATTCCCCCTGGTATTTTGCCCAAGAATTAACTGAACAAGAGGCATATGTCCAAAAACCAGTATAACTAAAGTTTACAAGATGTTATTAATGATGCAGTAAGGGGAAATAAGGAAAACTGAAATCAAAGATTGACATTAAAACAGCAAATTAAAATACGTATGTTGGACCTCCCTGGTGGCGCAAGGGTTAAGATGCAACCTATGAAGCTGTCCACAGCCACTGCAGCATGAGTTCACTTCTCAGCCAGCCAGGAAGCAACCCACGTGGCGCAGCAGACCTCTCCTGATTCGCCCACTGCTACCCTCAGCAGTGTACTTTGGTCAATCTGCCTGTTCTGCTCCCCACTCTGTCTGTGGTGAATCCTCTCATCCCCTGCACCTCTGGCCTGTACTGCAGTTCTTGTATGCATAAATGAATAAATCTTTAAAAAAAATATGTATGCTGAGGGTTTGATTTTGTGTTACTTTTGGTCAATGTCTGAAATTAATGAAATTAACTTTTTAAAAATTCAAACATGACATAAATCAGCATTATAATAGTTTTATAAGAGATGATGTAAGTTTTATTTGGTTATTTAATCATTGTTACAAAGTCATAATGACTTTGGGATAGTTCATGAGAATGGACTAATTTCTTTCATTCTATGCTCATATTCTGTAGGATTACTAACTTGCATATGATAAAATGATAGGAAAATCAATTATATTTTGAACTTTAAAGCAATTTATGTTAAAACTAACTCCTAATTACTTTGAAACTAAAAGAAAGACATAACGGGTTTATGTTTAAATGATGTCTGAGTCTGATGCTTTTTCCTATACTTTTCCTAAGTTCTTTTTGACAGTTTATATAGGGAGATATTTATACCTAGAGAAAAGCAAATTAGAAATGAGGGAGGAAACAAATTTTATCACTCACTACTATATATTTTCTTATCAAGTGTTGTTAATATTTAATAAGTTATACTGTACTTGTTGGAGCAGTCTCAGATGTTTCAGGTTTTATATTGCAATAATCTTAAATACGCTGCATGAACGTGTTCATATCTGTATCACAGTCATCACTGGATCCAACTATTTGTATCACAGTCATTTCAAGAAGAGTAAAATTTTTGTATTTTGGTCTATGATAATCAATTTTAGATTTCAAACTTAACTACTAAATAGACAAGATAAAAATAAAATTGAAATCAGCGATTTATCAAGAGAAAAAATATATTAAATTATTAGGGATATAGATAAATTTGTTTTTTTCTTTTTTTTTTTGCTTTTGCATGAAACTATTTTGAGTAATAGGAATAAAACATTTAAGGGACAAGGGGGACTTTATATATTATATAGATATTATATGTATGGTATATGACCACTATCTCTATATGATATAGATAAATGCATGTATCAATCTCTCCATACCTAGAATTTATTATTTTCCAATGATAAATGCTTAGAAACCTGCAGCATTATATATAGTTCTAGCCATACAAAAAGCACACCATCAGTAATAAAAAAGAAATTAAAAATTAAGAAATAGAGGGGGCTTCCTGGTGGCGCAGTGGTTGAGCGCTGGGTTGCAAAGCTGCCCGCAGCCTCTGCAGCGCAGGTTCCATCCCCGGCCACCGGGCAAGGGTCCCACATGGCGCACAGAACTCTCGGACTGCCCGCTGCTCCCCTCAGCATTGTACTTGGGTCCTTCTGCCTGCTCTGCTCCCGGCTCTGGCTCTGGTGAATTCTCTCACCCTCCCGCGCTTCTGACTGTACCCAGTGCTTGTATAAATAAATAAATAAATCTTTAAAAAAAATTTAGAAATAGAACTGAATGCCTAAAAGGCAACAAAACATGAATTTTAATAAAAGTATAAATTATGACTTGGGAAATTAATAGCATAATACATTCCTTAATTTATATTTATATAATAAATAATTTATACTCAGTTCATTGGGGAAATCAATAAAATAATGAATAAGTTGAAATATTTCTAACAGAGCTTTGAGGGAATCTTACAAGTAGTTAGGCCTGATAGGTGCTACAGGCTTGATTTTACAAGTTAGCCACTCAAATGTTTTGGACAAAATTACAGAATATTCTCTTTTATTATAGACTTACTGATATATGGAAATTTTACCATTTATTCTCCTATGTCCATTTATATTAAGGTGTTTGCTTTACTGAGTTAGTAAAGAAAATCAACAGAAGTATTACATGCTAAACTCACACATCACTGCTGCTGTGGGAGAATTGATTAAATTGGGCTACACCATTTTCTTTAAATATCTTGCTCAGTAATTGTATACATTTTATACCTTGCATACTTAGGGGTAGCTATTACTGAATAGCTAGAAGCCATAACAGCTCTCCTGTAGAATAAAACATCTCAAGGTAGAAAACTACTTATATGGTTGTAGGACTCTATGATACACAAAATATGCCTTTCTATCAGTAGTTTCCAAAACTGGCAAAAAAGTAGAAGAAAAGTCCATGCACAACAGTCTTCTCTATGACATTCAAATATGAAAAAGAAAATTATCTACATTTAAGAGTAATTTTCATGTTCTAGATAAATACTGGTTCACTATTTCACTATATTTAATCAACCTTATCTTGAGAATGCACATTGTAATAACACAGGTACTCTCTCCTGACAGCATACATTTACGGCATATTTTCCCCATATACTATGGTGTATAAAGTTATTTAATACTATTGCTTTTCTAGATTTTTCAAATGATAGAATCTGTTTTTCAGTCTTTACTCTGTGTCATGAGGTATTCACTTTGAATCTGAAAGTGAATACTTTATAAGAGTTCATAGCTTGAAACTGTGCATGGCCCAGATTTCCCTTGAGTCTTTGAGTAAATGTGTAATAACACTCAAAGACATTGTACCAAATATACATAAATAAAGAAATGTTAATATTGGTGCTTTATGGATGGGGAAAAATGTCAATGACAAAAAAATCAACCATCACAAGAGAAATAAATTTAATGCAACAGAAAAGTTGTAGGAGGAGATAAATTGAGACCATTACTCCAGTTATACTGGTTAAGGTTATGGAAAATTGAGAAAATTAAATTCTATTATAATCAACCAAATATGCATAATAATAAAATGCTTAGAAGTATCTCTGTGGGTGTCCATCTCCTATATTCATGCTAAGCAACTGGTTGACAACACCAGGCTATAAAGTATATAAACTCAGAAAAAAGACTATGGGTGGGGTGAAAATAGTGATTTTCTTGATCATTATTAGGAGTTTAAATTTTTCTTTCACATTCATAACAAAATATCTTTACATTTTAAAGTAATAATTTTGAATAGAATTGTCTTCATTTTTTTCTTTATCTTAATAGTTTATTAGAAAAATATAAAGATTGCCACATAAAAATATCAGTTCATCCAAAAACTTTGTAACAAATAAAGAAAAATCAATACATCCCTTTCCTTTTGGAAGACAATGCAGTGATAGAAAAATAATCTGGGTTGTTGGAGTTTTCTCCAAACTATCGAATAGTCTAATATAAGCAATAATCTTTAGGATCTTTTAAAATTACTTGTTTATAGGACTTTTAAAATTGAAGCCTTTCAGGTGGGAATTTTAAGATCTACTATATACACATTTATATTTGCTATGTTCTCCCTGAGATTTCATTAAATGATTTCATGAAAATGGAAAGTACATGGGTTTACAATAGCAAAATAATTAGGAGTGAAAAATACCAGAAGTGTTTATAACAGACTATAGGAATATTACATGCAGATGAATCATAACTGATAAAATGAATGGGCAGAAACTGCAGAGTCAACTACACACACAGTTTCCTTCAGATGAGAAGTCAACAGATCCGACCAAGTTACCTTGAATAAACTTTGAATGTGGAAACATTACAACTGTCCATAGGTTGAAACCAGGAAATTTATGCAGAACAGTTACATAAAAATTTCCATCTTCATTTCATATTCAGATACAAAAGGGTTGTGAATAAATGTTTTCTCTTTAGAAAACTGAATACACCAGGACAAAGACTTCCACTTACTATCTAGCAAAATAACCAAGTGTGAGAACAGACACAGATCCTATACACATGTAGAGCTCTTCCCAAATTCTGGGCATCAGTCTTAAACATGGATGGACTTTTCTGGGTCAACAGAAATTAAAGAAATAGCACAAAATGAAAAAAAGAAAAACAAACAATTTTAAAAATAAAATCTATGACTGAACAAAATAGAAATAATTCCAGGACCATAATAGAAATTTTACATGTATTGTTATTCAAAGAATCCACAGGGAGATATTAAAATAAAAATGAGAGCAGAATGCTATAAAATATAACAAAAGCATGAGAAAAATATTTTAAAACAATAACATGTAAATATATCCCAATTAATGGATAGAATTCAAGCTCTAAAATGCCTAAAAATGGTCCAAATGAAATTAAAAAACTGAACAATTGACAATTTTACCAGAAAACTAATATTGCAAGACAAAACCCAACCTTACCTGAAAAAACAGGAAAAGCAGGAAACTAAAAGCTGGGTCTTAGAAAAAAACAATAAAATTGACAAATTGATAAAATTGAAAATTCCGATCAGATTAATGAAGGGAAAAAATGTCAAAACTGACTAACTTAGAAATGAGAGAACATCACTAAAAATCCTATGGCTATCAAAAGGATAATAAAAAAGTAAAAAACAACACCCATACTTTGATCTTATGTGAAATTAATCAATCCTGTGAATGACACATACTATAAAACTCAATCATGAGATAGAATCTGAATAAGCCTATATCTAAAAAAAATTGAACCAATAATTGAGAGTAATCCAAACAAGTAAGCACTAGGTTCAAATGGTTTCACTGGTGAGTTTTACTAAATATTTAAAGAATAATGATACTAATTATCACAAACCTAGCAGGACATACATATACAAAAGGAACACATTCTTACTCATTCTACAAGACCAAAATTACCCTAATACCTTGACTAGACAAAGATATTACGGAAGGAAAATAGAGACCAACAGCTTTCATGAGCATTCATGTAAAATCCTCAACAAAATATTAACAAACTGCATTCACCAATGAATTAATAGAATTATATTTCATGACGAAGCAGGATTTACTCCATATACAAAAGCCTGGGTCAACATTCAAAAATCATTTAATTAAATTCATCACATCAAGAGATAAAAGAAAAAAATCATATAATTATAGCGACAAATACAAAACATCATTTAAAAAAATTGAGCACTCACACATGTTAAACAAATTATTAGCAAAATATAAATAGGGTACACCTTTAACTTAATTTAAATATATCATTAGTTTTACATTTTTTCATAGATGTTAAAGGGATATAGTAGGCAATTTTAAAAGAATTTCCAGTGATTGAAGATTGAACTATTTAGCAATAAAATAAAGTCATACCAGATATAATCCAAACTATAAATTAAATATTCATTAGTCCATATTAATAAATAACATATTAAATAAATTAATAAATGGAGTGGTAAAGACACATCTCCTATGCAGAAGAATGCTAAATAATTTAAATACATAGTCTGTGTTCATAAGGAGAACCAGTATAAATCAACACATTCTATATACTGACTGTGCATAGTTACTTTCTTCCACACACTATGGCAAAGAAAGTGGACAAAAAGGGAAACTTCACAGCAGAAAAGCCTGAGCATCCCAAACTTAGTTAATCAAGGTGAACATCAACAGCAGATCATGTTGAGAGTATATCCTCTTGATATTAGGTAATGAAAATGACACTTTAACTCTGTGGCCTTCCTCTCAAATACTCATAATGAGAGCCTAATTATGAGAAAAATATCAGACAAATTCCAACAAAAGGGCATATTATACCTGATCAATACTTGTTAAAACTGTCAAAGCCATCAAAACCAAGCTGAGACACTTTCACAATTAAATATTATGCAGTATTCTAGTTGAGATCCTAAAAAAGAAAAAGACATATAAAAACTAAAGAAATATTAATAAGCTATATATTTTAGTTAAAAGTAATATATCAACGCTGGTACATTAATTCTAATAAAATGTACCATCTAATATAAGATGTTTATTATAGGGGAAATTCTATGCAGGTTATATGGGACTTCTTTTTACTAGCTTCTAAATTATTCTGTAAATCTAAAACTTTAAAGTGTTTTATCTTAAAAAGTGAAAGAGATTAAGACCTTCTCAGGCACTGAAAAGTGAAGAATGCCAGCACAAGTCTCTGTCCCACACAATAAAGTTCTTGAAATTCATGATATAGATTAGAAAAGTATATATGTGTGTGTGTGTGTGTGTGTACAACATGTATATATGAAGAAAAGGAAGCAAAATATGATCCTTCAATTTACATAATTTCTCTAAAACTAGCTTATTTAAACATATTTGTGACAATGCATTGGTGTTTATAGTATCTGTAAAAATGAAATGAATGACAGCTGTGTCATAAGGGCTGAGGGGAGAAAGTAGGATTATTTTGTTGAAAGATACCTGCATCTAGATGTAAAGAAGTACAATATTGTTTGAAGATGGATATACATTATTTCAGCATATATATTTTTAATACAAGGGAATAGAAATTATGTGGTATTTAAGATAAATTAATATAGTATGGATTAAAACATTCCTGTCTGATAAAGAAGGTAGACATAAAATAACTGCCTGCAGAGGCACATGGATAAATTTTTTATTTAATATAAATGAGTTATTCAGAAAGGAGATTAAACCGAAACATAGGTGATAATTAAAATCAGGTAAAGTAGAAAAAGAATTAAAAAGAAATAAAGCCTCAAAGAAATGATCAACAACAAATTCAAGATGATACATTTCAACCTAATTATGTCAATAAATCACTTAAATTGCATGTGATATAAATATACCAGAAAATGACAGAGATCACTAGATTGGATTGAAAAAGAAATAAGATCTAACTATATGCTGTCTACAAGTAAATCCACTGTAGATATAAAACCCACTTTAAATATAAGGATATAGGTTAAAAGTAAGATGTAAGGGAATGGAGAAGTTTATACCATGCTAAAACCAGTCAAAGTAGTAGAAATAATATTAGCATGAGATAAAATCAGTTTTGAAACAAGGAAGATAATCAGGAATAAATGGAAATTTACATAATGACCAAGGAAATGATTTTTCAAGAAGATAAAGCAACCACAGATTGGTATGCATGTAAGAATGGAATATTAAAATACATGATTCAAGAAAAGCAGTGATCACTGAGGATAAAAATGATCTAAATGGCAATCTCAATCAGCTTGACCTGTGCAACAGAATTTTTTTAACCTTTTTTTTTTTTTTTCATAAGCCACACTGGAAATCTGGTGAAGTCCATGAATAAAGACATAAATAAAACAAAGAGAATAAAGTTTATAAAAGCATACAAGAAATATACAGAATGGCAATGATCAATTATATTGAAATTCAGTTGGCACAATTCAGTTATCAAAATATATTTGATATATAGCAATATGTTTCTTTAGTAAAACATTAAATAGCAATATCTAGAAATTGTTAGAAAATCCTACTCAGCAAATTGGAGTTTCCAAGGGAGACTTTCTGAGACAACAGAGATTATTTATAGGTTTAATTGTTTTAATACCACAATTGCTTAATAGTAATATCATTTAAGATTTTTATATTAATCTAAAATGATTCCACTAAGTCCTCATGTAGTATCATAAATAGATTATTGAAAACTGCAACTTTATTTATTTTTTAAGATTTATTTATTTTTTATACAAGAACCAGGGTACAGGTCAGATGCACAGGAGGGTGAGAGGATTCACCACAGATAGAGCAGGGAAGAGAACAGGCAGACTGACGAAATACACTGCTGAGGGGAGCAGCGGGCACGACAAGAGAAGTCTGCTGCGCCATTTGGGACCTTCGCTGGCCGGCCAGGATGAACCAGCACTGCAGAGGTTGCAGACAGCTTCACAGTGGGACCCTCAATCTCCTGCGCACCAGGGGAGGCCCAGAAACTACAACTTTAAATGAGACAATGTGTAAGAAAGCATGTCTTGGAATACCCTCATTTTGTTTCAGTATTGGCCATCATTATATCTACATTATAATAAAAGAATATAAAATTAAATGTTTTTAGAGGATATGCTGTACTTATAAAAAGCACATATGCACTTATAATAAGTTTTCACTGACCTGCAAATATTCATAAATTGATGTGATAATCTTGTAAAAGTTATCAATACATTTAAAGATTTCAATTGGAATTTTCTCTATTCTGCTTCCCATTGTAGACTCTCAGAAACTGAGTTTTAAAGATTTTTACCAGACTACAGACAGGTGTAAAATTATCTTTCCATTTACCAATAAATTATGTCAATAATCCTTAGTGTGATGAAAGAATAATGATAACTGTAGTGGGAATCTAAGTTTTGTGTTTGTTTATTTAATAAAAGGTAGTTTTTAGAGAAAGAACTCTAGTTTTAAAAATGTTTGTAAGGAAAATATGGAAATTAGCCTCCTGTGGATAAGCAGTATTATATTAAAAGCACTATGTTTTGAGTTGTTTGAGCCACAAAAAGAAAATGTTTATGTAGGTCTTGCTCAAATATTTAATCTTAAGACCACTGGTTAATTTTAAGATTCAGCTCTATGATATTACACTTTATGACATTTGAAACTTTAGAGGTGAAAGATATTTTTCAGGCACAAAATGTTATATAATAATGAGTTATTTTTCATTAAAACTAAATATATGTGTTCCTCCTAGCCTGTTGCTTTCCAGCTGTTGATGGAAACCAATTCCATTTTTTTGTGTCTAGCATTTTCTTTTATCAGAGGAAGGTTAAAAGATATTTTTAAATTTATAGTTCAAATGAATAAAATTTTAATTGAAGAAAAGTAACATTTGAACAACTATTAACCCTTTATTAGGAAGAGAAATTGCATGTATAAAACTCATTACTTTTGGGCGTCTCTGGTGGTGCAAGGGGTTAAGCACCGCACTATGAAGCGATCCTCAGCCTCTGCAGCACAAGTTCCATCCCTGGCTGGCCAGGGAGCAACCCACATGGCGAAGCAGACCTCTCCTGCCTCGCCTGCTGCTCCCCTCAGCAGTGTGTTTCAGTCAGTCTGTCTGTTCTGTTCCCCACTCTGTCTCGGGTGAATTCTCTCACCCCCTATCTCTGGCCTGTACACCAGCTCTTGTATGCAAAAATAAATAAGTATTTTTTTTTTAAAAACCCATTACTTTTATTTATATCTTTCACATTTTGATCTGTCATCATTTTTTAAAATAAATTCACTGTCACAAAATCATGTGTATAACATTCTTATCTACAATAGACTGTCAAATAGACTCTTCAGATATAGCTGACTATTTTTACACTTTAAAAAGGTTTCTATCAAGAATAAATATTAATAATTCCCTCTGGAAAATAAAACATAACTAGGATATATATATATATATATTAAGCTTAAAATATTTCATAAAGAAATACATATTGACATAAATATGGATAAAGATGTAAATACAGATATATTCAAGGGATAAACTCAAGTGTCTCTAGAAATTTTGAAATATTTCATCTAAAAATTCTCCAAATTCAGCATTTTACAATTTTCCAACTATTTTTTAAGTAATTACCTAATTCAAAAAACGCAATGCATCCATGTATAATTGCAATGCATCAATGCTATTATTTTCTGTTTCCACCACTCAATCAAGCAAATGGGAAGTAATAGTCCAAGGACCCACACCCTGTCTTCTGCTTCCAGGATCATTTGACTGCCTGTCTGCAAGGGAAGTCAGAGATCTAACTTTTCATGTCCATCATGCAATCAATATGTTCTGTCGGAAATTCTGCTTTGACAACATCATTTCCCATATGAATCAGAAATTCTGTAAAATGAAACTACAGAAACTATGCTACATTTAAAATAAATTAATATAGCAAGAATTAAAACTTTCTTGCCTGATAAAGAAGGAAAATATAATAAAGCTGCCTGTAGAGGCACATGGATAAAGAATTTGAGAGAGAAAATTTCTATGTAGGTAGAGAAAGACCAAGATCTGCAACATAAGCTTGCCTGTTATTGAGGGGGTTTAAAATATCCTTGTGCCAGGGCTCATATTTAGCTGCTAACTTATTATCTCTAATATAATAATATAGCAATTGTTTTGTATAATGTATTAATATCATAATATATTAAATAATAATTATCTTAATTGCTTTCATGCATTGACATTTAATTTTCACAACACTACTGCATTATAGTTAATAAGTTCTTCATTGTGTGCTGAGGAAATTCAAACTTAGAGAAGTTAATTAAGTCTTTTTGATGTCAACTTTTTCTCATACCCCACTTCCAAATAGGAAGATTGTCAACTGGACCTTCCAAATAGGTCTAGTCACTGGATTCTTTATTACTGCTACCACTAGTCCTCTGAACCACTATCTTTTTTTTTTTGAACCACTATCTTTTATTAGTTAGGATCTATGCAATTGGCATAGTATAAGATTCTATATTGAAGTCTTAACCTTGAATATGATGATAATTAGAGAAGAGGCAATTGGAAGATGATTAAATTTTGATCAGATTGAGAAGGCAGGGGTCTCATGAAGGATTAATCAACTTTTAAAAGGAAGAAGAGATAGCAGATATCTCTCTATATATATGTTGCTACAGCAAGAAGGAGCTACCTGTAAGTCAGGTAGAGTGTTCCTACCAAGAACTAATCACAATGACATCTCCATGTAGGACTTTCAGCCTCCAGAATGATGAGAAATAACTTTGTTTAAGCCATCCAGTTTGTGGTATTTTGTTATAGCAGATGGAGCTAACACAAGTGCCAGAGTGATCTTTTTTTAACTGTTAGATAAAAAAAAAAAAATTGGCATTCAATTCAAATTCCAAAGTGTGTCTGTCACATGGCACAAGTCCCAAATGATTTGACTCTTGGTTGCCTTTCTAACTTTCTCATATTCTACCCATCTACATTCAGCTACCAGCTTTACCATGTTTCCTTGCTTTCTCCCACCTGCTATCTACTCATCTATCTTAAGGTATTTACACATATTGTTACTTCTGCTTAGAAGAGTCTCTTCTTTAATATCTGTAAGACCACTCTTACTTTTCCCCTGCCTCTACCATATGTCTCCACAACTTATACTATCCAGCTTTCTCAATTTGTGTATACTTTATATCTTTTTACCACTGAAAATGCATTTAAAAAATATATTATCTTATTCTTACCATCAGGTCAATGAAAGAAGGGATTTAACGTGTTTTATTCATTTCCTTACTCCTAATTCTTACCTGCTTAATGAATATTTGCTGAATTAATAAAAGTTTGTTCAGCTCAACCAGTATCAGAGTACAAGTTTGTTTCTAGATTTCTCTTATTTCTAACAACACATGACAATGAATTTATATTTTTCCCTCTGCAAGTCTAAATAGTTCACAAATATTTCTTTGCAATTAGCTTGTGAAGAAAAATAAATGTATAAGCCAGATTGTAGGCCTGATTTTATGTTTCTCTAGATGGTTAAATGTGAGCGGGATTTTGCAATTCAAAACATTGTAAGAAAGGAAATAAAATAATTTTAGTGCCAATGTAAGTGAATTATTTACAAATTTAATAATCAAGTATTCTGGACATCATCATTTATACAAGTTCAGGGATAGCTAGACTAGAAAACAGTTTGGATAGGAAAAAAAGGTCTCAGTAATACATATTGATCTTTATAGTAGCAATAGGCCTAGGAGACAATGGCACTGCTTCATTGCTTACCAAGCTTTCTATTGAACCACCCCTCCCAGTTTATAATTATAAGTCAGGGTCTCATAGCCACTGTTTTATTATTAATTGGTCTCTTGCTAAACTGTTATTTTTCATCTATATCTGTATCTTTGTTTTTCTTTCAATTAAGTGTACATTGTTTGACGGAAAGAGTAAGATATGCCTTTATGTCTATACAGAACAGTACATTTTTTCTATTAGCTATTGTTTCAGGTAGACCTGTGCTTTTTTTCAATGTCCTACAAATCGCTACCATTTGTAGCAAGGTAGTTTGTATTCAGTTTTTAATTTTTCTCTGCATTTTTTCTCAAGTCATTTTTTTTCCTTTGATTTCTACCGGTTCTTCAAAACGGAGATTTTCAATCATTTTTAACACATTCAACAGATTAAAGCATATTTTACACTGCCTTTATTTATATATTGATAAAAATGTGCAAAACTGATACACATAACTGAAACAATCTTTTATAAAGAATGAATTGCCTATACACAAATGATTCGTCTTTGCTTCTAACCTCTTTTACTTTCTTCAAATAAAGTACTTTTAGAAAGATATTCCCCAAAACAAAATGATATTGTTTAGGTTCAAGTCACTTTTGAATTCCAAAAATCAATTATTATCCTATATTAATTGTTGTGAATAAGAATTCATGTTTAATTCCTAGGATTAAAAATTTTCACTTAAATATTTTGTAAGTATAAGTCTTTTTTTAAAAAAAAAATAAGTATGGCTTGAACATTTGTGGTAACCAAACCTACTTTTGCAGTTGAGCGATACCTAATTCTGTTAATGCAGACTTATTTCAGTCAGTTAGTAAAATCTCAACTAGATGATTCTGGAATTATTTCAAAGCAATTACCATGTAAATCTTTGGACTTCCATATTCTGTCCCATCACTGCTATATATAAAGTTAGATCATGATGAGGACTCATTTATGAAATCTTCTGTTCTATGTCAAGATCAATGTCAGGTTCATTAGTAATGAATACTCATCCCTCAATAAGTGAATGGCAACAATACAGTTTTAAACTAGACTATAGATTCTTCAAGAAAGGTATCTTTTTATGAATACACTCATTGGTGGAATCCAAAGTCCAAGATAGCAATTTTCATGTGGTAAATTAGTTCACACCAGAAAACTTAAATACTCTTTTATGCACACGTGGGTGTTTGTGATAAAAGTGGGAACTTATTTCTGAAAAGTATTCTTTTCTTATTTCCCTTTTGATTAGCCAACTTGCTGCAATAGAGAGAACAAATTACAGTGAAAAGATTTTACTCTATGGCATTAGTGTAGTCCACAATTCTTTTAAATTCTGATGAAATTCAATTTTTCATACACTGACACTGATGGACGGCTGTTATTTTTAGACCACTGCTATAACAACAAGTCACCAGTGTTAGGAGTGGTATGGCTAACATGGTGGCTTTTACAGCTTTGATTGAGATCACTTCTGACACAGGTCAGGCAGAGCTGCAGAGTGGGTCATGCTGTCCTGGCAGCTGGCCTCTTTCCTGCCCTTGTGTTCTAAAGAAATATGAACCTAATTCAGACCATGCAGCATTGTGGCGGTAATCATTTCTAATGGAGTGCGGTTACAAGATGTTGCAGAAATATATATATCATTCTACCCTGGTCATATATCTTCTTTCCATAGAGCAAACAGTGCCCTATTTAACAAGAATGGTCACATTCATCTTGATCTGCCTGAGTGTTAAACTTTACATGGTTGCTGAACTGATTTCTTAAAAAAAAAGAAGAAGAAGAAGCAATAGAACAATAGAATACTAAAACATATTGGAATACAAACAAACAAAATATTTCAAAGATTGAATGTCATAGCTCTTTTTTTAAAATTTTCAAATGTCCAGTCACTCAAAGAACAGATGCTTTTGTTAGGTTTTGTTTTGCCTTGGTTTTGAAGACAGTTTAATATTAATGATACCTGTAGATAAGGGGGAAAGTATTTTAAAATGCCGCTGAAATGCTCTCTTCAAAATTCAACTACAAATATTATAATTAATTAACCTTACTCAGTCTAAAGATGAGACTATAAGACATGGGCTATTCAGTCTAATCCTTTGGAGCAGGAGGGCTAGCTATTCAATACCCATTCTCATCCTCATCTTTAGTAACACAGCACCAATTTCAAATCAAATAACATAGTGTCAAGTGAACAAACATATTTGGCAGGTTTCTTTGCCACTGCTAGTGAATGAAATGAAAGAGAAAGTCACTGGTTGAAGCTGGGAGAGCATACCAAGATGGTGTCAGAGGAAGTTCCTTGCTTCATACAGGGGACAATAATGTGGACATTAACCCAGGCTGTTACTACATTTACAGGGTTCTATGGTTTGGGGCAGAACTAGAATGCCATACTGCACCAGAAGGAAGATGACGTGATTCATGCTTTATTACATAAGTGGGTATAGAAAGAAGTACTTGGAAGTTATGGTCCAGGATGGGAGGCTGCAGACAAACCTTGGTGCTACCATTTTGCTGGCGGCCCTGGGGAGCTGAACAGTATAGAGGCACACACCATTGACTGAAGAGATAGGATATATGCGGAGAAGCTGGGGTGTTCTTAATTTGCTCGGTCCCCAGTGAAAAGAACAAGGAAAGCACACTGGGTTGTATTGCAACCAGTGGAAATGGTCTTGACCTTATGAGGTGAATTGATAGCTTGCAGACAATAGAGACTCAGATCAGGAGCCATGGAGAGGAGGGATAACAGAGGGCCCAAAAACACGAGCCAGCCTCTTCCCAATCCCCACTAGTGACTAGACCCTGCCAGTTCACTCCCACCCCATGACTCAGCAGGTGCAAGGTCAAGTCTCCAGAAATCTGGAAAGTTCAAGCATCTAAAATCATATAAAACTGGTAAACACTTCCAAAAAAAAAAAAAAAAAAACTATAGTGCCACCTGCTGGGAAAGTACATTATGGGCATAGGGTAAAGTGCAACACATGACACCTTGAGACCTTAAGGGAATGAGTCACCACAAGGGGAGAAGAATGATTATTCAGAATTCAACCCCCAAACAGGGAAGACTTTAAGTTTCTGAGATACAGACTTCAAAATTGTCATGATAAAGAAATTCAGAGATCTTGAAGAAAACTCAGGAAAAAAAAAAAAAAAAAAGGATAATAGGTCTCCCAGAAGAGAGAGAGAGAAGGAGGAACAGAGAAATTTTCAAAAAAATAATGACAGCAAACTTCATAAACCTGGGGAAAGAACAAAATGTCAAGCTGGTGAAGCTCATCTAGATGCAATGAAACTTAAATCAAGACACATAGTCATGAATCTTTTAAGAGTTCAGACAAAGAAAGAATATAAAAGGTGGCTGGGTGGGGGGAAAGATTACTTAAAATGTTTTTTTTTTTTTAAGTTGTGTTTTTTTTTAAAGATTTATGTATTTATATAAGAACTGGGGTACAGGTCAGAGGCACGGGAGTGTGAGAGAATTCACCAGAGAGAGTGGGGAGCAGAACAGGTAGATGAACCAAAGACACTGCTGAGGGGAGCAGCAGGTGAGACAGGAGAGGTCTGCTGCTCCATGTGGGTATCTCCCTGGCGGTCTGGGAATCGAACCTGCACTGCAGAGGCTGCGGGCAGCTTCACAAAACAGTGCTCAACCTGCTGCACCATGGGGGAGGCCCTTAAAAAGCTTTCATTTTAAGATTTTCACCAGACTAATGGAATGGAATGGATATATGCACACCTATGTTTATTGCATCACTATTTACAATAGCCAGTTAAGGAAACAACCTAACATCCAATGACAGAAGATTGCATTAAGATGTGACTGATTTACACACACACAGTGGAATAATACACACACAAAATAAAATACTAGTCAGCTATAAAAAATGATGAACTTTTGCATGGGACAACATGGATGGAACTGGAGGGGATTATGATAAGTAAAGTAAGTCCAAATAAGAAAGAAATACCACGTGGTTTTACTTACACATGGAATAAAGAGCAAATAAAAGGTCAGACAAAACCAAACCAAATCAAACCCAAACCTTAAAATATGACTGTAAAATTGAGAATACCAGAGGGTGAGGTGAGAGAGGAGAGTAAATATGGAGGGACCCCAATGAACTATGTCCTAAATTATATACAGTGTTGTAAACGGCTCCCCCCCATGTATAAAGGGATCCTAATTTAGCTAGCAAGTTTCTTATTTCTCTTATTCTCTCCTTAATCCTGCTCCTTTGAGCCCAGAAATAATATTTCAATTTTCATTAAGCATCTTGTGACAGAGGTGACCTCAACTTGGAAAGTAATATAATAACGATGGCTGATTGAAAGACAGAAGGAGCTGTCATAGATTGACTTCCACTTGGTTTCTTTATGAGAGAGAGAGGAAAGTATAAAACCTGTGTAAATCACTGTTCTTAATGATTATCTTACTAGTAGCAGAATTTCATTCCTATGTACATAACTCCAGAGTCTGCAAAATGGGAAATTTTCCTTGTTACATCTACTCATGAGAAACTGTGGCTTCACTCATTTGGTATTAGATTACCTCAGACAGTTATCCAGACCCAATATAAGGAGACTGTTGTCAGACGGAAGTGTGTACCCACAATCCCTGCTCTAGGCAGTAAATGTTCCCCACTTTCTCATTATAGATAGCTACATATTAACAATCTAAAAGCTTGTTCAATAATTCCTTGCCTATTTTTACATTTCTAAAGCATAATTGTTTATCATAAGATCATCGATGTAAGAGAATTCACAGTCTCTCTTCCTCATGTGAAAACTATGAAGTAAATGGAAATCTGACTTTTGAAAGAAAATATCTGCTTCCTTCAGAGTAAGGAAGAGTAACTGGGTCAAAGATCACATATCAAAGCAACTAGTCAATGCACTCCAAAATCTTGACTTTCAATCTCAATTATTTTATTTCTTGCAGACCCTATTTGTATTGTCTATTTTAATTAAGTACTTCAAGAATGGATTATATACATTGTACTGCTCTGTGATTAGATGTGTGCTTGGGATAATTATCATTTGATCTTTGCAACATTTTTTGCATATTTAGTAAAAGAAACTACACGTTAAAATATGTAGGTTCTAAACATTTTGAGCATGCCAAGTAAAGTGACAGCAGTAGCAGCACGGTGAGTGGATATCCTTCATCATCCTACAAAATATAACACAAAGAACAAAGAAAATATTGAATAACAAAAATATTATACATAAATTACACAACACAACCAAGTGACAGAGGGATTCCATGAACCAAGAAATACATGCAGAGGAATCCAAGTCACTGACAGCAGCAGAGACAAGTACTGGCAAAGGGTACTGGCAAGTACTGGTAAAACGTATCTGATGGCCTAACCTTCAGCTTAACAAAAAATGTCCAACATCTTATGAGGAATACTAAAGGAATGTAAAGTACTTCTGAGAGATACTAAAATTGTTTGAGCAAATGAAAAGCATATCTTCCTCCAGACTTAGAAAATTCAACAGATAAAAATGACAATGCTTCCTAAGTCAACTTAAATGCAAAATCAGTAAGAATATTAGTGTCTTTGTTTTTATTTATTTGTCTGCTGTTTTACTTGAGTCAGACAAATTCATTATAACAATAACTTAGAACAAGTAAGCAAACCATAGGGAAATCACTGAAAAGGAACTTCAAAGAGGGAGTTATTATCACCAAACATTCAAACACCTTTTAAAAGCTCAGTAATTATGAGAACATAATGTTGGCACATAAATAAACAGCAGGGCAGTGCAAATAAACTAATAAACAAAGTTAGTGGTATATGATCCCTGAAAAGAAAAGAACATAAACTAACTGTGCTCTATATAATCACGTACATTTCCGCACGGAGGCGGTTTCCATGCTGCAGTGCAAAAAGAGAGGATACCAAATAGAATGGCAGCCTCATCAATTTGAGACAGAGATCAGAGTTCATGGAGTCTGAGACAGGACAGCGGGCATTTGTGGATTATATCTCCAGAACAGAGGGAAATTTAGAAAGAAAGAGCGCCAGAAATCTACATGCAATTTTCCTGGAGTCTTAAATTGAATAATATTTTGTAAATATATGCAATAAAATTCGAAAAAGATGGACAATAGATAAGTTTTGGAGAGGTATAAGCTGAACTTTTAGAAAATAGTATCAGATGAAAGAGGAAGAACTTCCAGGCTCATTTTAAGAGACTAATATTCCCTGACACAAAAATTGTCAGATATATTTAAAAAGGTATACTAGAGACCATTATCTTTAATGAACATATTTTTAAAATTTAACAAAATATTAGCAAATCATATACAACAGTATGAAATGTGATAGAACAACATAACTAAATACTAGATTGGCTTATCAGTCAAAAATAATACATACTGATGTTTGACATGGGTGTGGTATAATACATACAGTTGCTAAAGTAAGGAACTGTATACCTTATATTTATACAGTGTTATAAAAAAGTATTACCTCAAAAAATATCAATTCATGTGATTTGTTTATCAACAAAATAAAGGTGAATATTCATATGATTATGTAATTAGTTGCAAAACAATCATTTAACAAAATCACAATTCATACTATTAACTCTTAACAAACTGGAGATTTAAAGAAAAAATCTCTCTCTGATAAATGGAATCTATAAAAAACTACGCCACTATTATACATAGTTGAGACACACTAAATATGATGTTTGCCTCTAAAGTTAGGGTAGCTAGGGAGAAAGGATATTTGTTCTCACTACTGCTATTCAGCACCGCAGTAATGATTCCAAAAATTGAAATAAGCCAAGAAAAATGCATTTAAAACATTTTTGAAAATATGCAGTCAAACTGAACATTCATAGATTACCTGACCATTTACATGAATAATTAATTCTAAGGAATCTATAAAAACAATTATTAGAAGCAATAAATTTAGAATGATCTCAGGATACAAAGTAATGCAAAAATCCATTGCATTTCTGTCTGCTAACAACAAACTATTAGAAAATTATTTTTAAAATAATATTTACAAGAGCATCCCCAAATAAGTAACCTTAAGGAATGCATTTGCCATATGTGTATGAGCTGTATGATGAAAAATCCAAAATATTGCTTCCATACATTAAAGACTTATAGTCTTAAGACTAGATTTCAGTCATTTAGGGGGCCTGCATCCCTGGACTTTGACCTTCACAATTATTTCTTACCTTTTTTTCCTAGTCCCCATTTGTGAGACAGGAAGTCAAAAGATCTAGAGTTAGTTAATTGCCTTTCTGCCTACAGTGATAAGGTTCTGTCAATCTATTTCAGTAGAGAGTAAGCTTTTGTTATGGAGATTAAACTCCTGCATTTCAAAATGGTTACATTTACTCTTCCTCTGTCAAACATGTGTTTATTTTCTTGAATATGGTGGGGTACTTGGAGGTTACACAAAAATAGTGTGCCCCATCCTGTACCATGATTATGGTTTTGAGGAGCTGTTCACTCTCAAACTAGTCCAAACTCAATCTTCAGTAATTCATCAAAATTACCATTTACATGTTTCTACTAGTTTATGGTTTCTATAGTTCCTGTTCTGGATCAATAGTGTCTCTCTGCATTCACCTTTTCCTCAATATTTATGGGTGGTGGTTTTTACTGCTCCAAACTAAACCAATACTTGAACTTTCTTTTTCCTTCTGTCACTAATCACCTCTGTTCACTATTAAATTTGTTCATGTCAGCTTAAAATTTAAATGTGCTTATGATTTTGTTTGGGATCTTATTAAACGGTACACTGTGACTCAACAGGTCTGATAAGGGCCCTAAAATTTTACATTTCTAACAATTTTTAAGTCTTGCTACTCTAAAAATGGGCCACAGATCAGTAGCATCATAAATGTTGGGAGCTTGTTAGAAATGCAAACTCAGACCCCACCTTAGACAAATGAAACAGAAATGCCTTTAGCAAGAGTCCCTTGTAATTTGTAAACACATTAAAACTTGAGAGTAGATGTAATAAGAAGCACCCAGGTGATCTCAATTTTGTTGATCCCTATAACATCCTCTGAATGCTAAATGTAGAGAGGAATATTTGTAATACTGAAAGCTCATTGGAATCCTGAAATGTGGCTTCCTCCTTCATATTGCAGTCAGTGACTTTCTGCCAAATTCTCAAGTTTTATAGTTTTGGATCCATTAGGTTCAAAGTCGCCTTTTGGAATCCAACCTCCTTTTAGCTTCTGTGATTTTTTTCACAGATGAATTCAGGGGTGATAACCTGCAATTGAATGACTTAATTTTGTCTGAAAACAGAGCCCCTCTTTCATATTTATTGTCCTATAGAACACCAAAAATCTAATAACTGTGTGATATACACTCAATAATGCATACTTCGGGATAACAGTAGATCTATGATCACAATCACTCCTTTCTATTAGTTATTAAAAACATGCTTAAATTAAATTCCTAGCATTCTTCATGAAAGTTAATACTAAGAAAAACTGAGAGTAAAACAGGGGGTTCAACATTAATATTTGTTGTTATTAAATATATATATATCCAGGAAGCTGTTTTGTTGGTGACCACACACAGTCATTAACGAATCTCTGTCACTGAAAATTTGAGACATAAGGAGAGATAATAAACCAAATATAGTGTAGAAAATTCAGTAACAGAGCACAAAAAAGGCTGTGAGGAATTAAAAAATGAATTTTTTAATTTAACCTGGGTACGTCAGTAAAGGCTTCATTTTTATCTCTCTCTTCTTGGATTATCACTCAACTTCAATCTTCCTACTCAAAGCCCATGTTTAAAAATAAGTTTAAATCTGAAAGGAACTTTAGAGGTTTACTAGTTTAAACTCATTTTATTTATGTCAAAAAGGAGGCCCAGGGAAGTTTAGAGAATTTTCTCAAAAGAACAAATTCATAAATAATTTGAGACTTAGAGTCCAGTCGACTAAAATACTGCTGCCATCTGCCCACATGTGGAGAGACTTGGATTACAACATAAGGGTTTTAAGAACACATTACATGTTAAAAAGCAACACACTTGGATTCAGAAACTTTAAAATACCCATTTTTCTTTTATTATATGAATTTTATAAACCTAAATATAATTCTAAAAGGGATAAAGTATACTTTCTTCAAAAGATTTACATTTTAGAAAGACAATATTGTGTACAATTTGGAAGAAGTCTTAAGACTAGAATTCTTAACAATGGCTACAAATACAATTTTCTGGTAGCTTTTAAAATATGTATATACCTTGATCCTACCAATCAGGGTCTCATTCTGATTTTTTTTGCTATAGTCCAACTACAGTTTTATTTCAAAATCCCATGCATCAATATAACTTGAGGCAAAATTATAGTTATTTGAGGAAGATGCAATTGAAAGTAATGTAATTGAAAGTAATTTCTTCCTCTTCTGACAGAATTAATGGCAACTATAACTAAAGCAGAAACAGGTAGTAGGCAAAGAGAACAAGTAGATCTTAGAGACATAGTTCTAAAATGTTGTTATGTATAACAATCACCTGGGCTATTTGTCTAGAATATAAATTTTTAGCTCTATTTAAAAACCAGTTGGCCTCCCTGGTGGCTCAGCAGGTTGAGCACTGAGCTGTGAAGCTGTCCACAGCCTCTATAGCACGGGTTCGAGTCCTGGTCAGCCAGGGAGAAACCCACATGGCACAGCAGACCTCTCTTGTCTCGCCCGCTGCTCCCCTCAGCAGTGTCTTCAGTCTGTCTGCCTGTTGTGCTCCCCTCTCTCTCTGGTGAATTCTCTCACCCTCCTGCACCTCTGACCTGTACCCCAGCTCTTGTATAAATAAATAAATCTTTAAAAAAACAATTACATTTGAATATTTGGGGTATGTACAACTTTAACAAATGTCCCAGATGATTATGAATCAGAAAACTTGAAGATTACACTTGAATGAGAAAAAAAAAAATGAGATACTTAGAAATATATGAGTTGAATTTTTAATTATAAAACTCAAAGATAGGGTTCATTCTACATTATTTGAAATATATGACATTCTAGAAAAGGCATCACTATGGAGACAGTGAAAATATCAGTGATCGTCTAAAGTTAATGTGGAAGAATGGATGACTAGTTGGAGAATAGAGGATTTTTAGGGCAGTAAAACTATTTTGTATGGGAAATACATGTTATTATAAATTAGCCAAATCCAAAGAATTTAAAACATTAAGAATGAACCCTCCATTAAACTATGGACTTTGGTTGATGATGAGTCAATGTAGGTTTATCAATTGTAACATATATATGCCACTCTGCTGTGATATGTTGATAATATAGGAGGCTATACTTATGTGGAGGCAGTTTTATTGGAAATCTCTGTGCCTTCTGATCAATATTGCCATCAAACTAAAACCGCTTTTAAAAAAAAGTCAATTTAAAAGTAAATTTAAAGTTAAATATTCTTCAATAATGTATGTTTTAATGTAATACAAATACATAATATACAATAAAGATAATTAAAACACAAACATCTCACCACATTTCCTCTGCTTAAAACACATACTTATCCACAAATTCATAGATGAACAGAAAAAGCATTCATGTTCATAAGAGTACCTTTTTATTGAATAAACAAAACATGTACGTCATTGACTAGGTTAATATATTGTTTTGCTAAAATCAGTGTGTTGATTTGTGTTTTGACAAATTTATTTATTTCATACCACATTTTTGATAGTGGGTTATTATTTATTCTAATCTAAACACTAGAAATACTGAGTCTTTATATTCATAAATCTAGCCACATTACTCTTTTCTTCCCAGAAATTGTAGTAATGTCAGGAAAGATAGCATTAATTTCCTTTGGTAGCATTAATTTTTCTATGGTAGCTATTATTGTAAAATAGAAATACTAGTGATTCAAGTATTCTACTTGAAAGATTAGATTGATGAAATCTCAAACTCCATATTTCAAAAATTTTATTTGAAAGGAATCTATCAGACTTCTAGCCTGGGATGTTCATGTTTGGATTGTCTTCAACTACTCATCTCTCTTGACTGTTTTTGTCAACCTTGCAATGTTCTTGCTTCTACAAAAGCAACATTTCTTTTTCCGCCTCACTGTTCTGTGTGGGAAGGGACCTGTCTGGTAAGTTATCCTAGAGAACAGATGTACTTGGAATAATTTCAATGCTCTAAAAAAGACTTCTTTCTTTATAAAATCTTAACCTACCACGTGGGCAATTTAGTCAAGTATGAGTTAGGGAGAAGTCAGAAAATAATATGTTTTATGATAATATGTTTAAGCAAGGACAGAACAATGTATTATTTTGAATATACTGTCTGAGTAGAGTTAATAATAATAGACTTAGTCTACCCATAGATACATGGGTTAAAATTAATGATATTTTAGCAGCAAATTATATGTGCAAAGTAATTGAAGATCAACAATTTGTTTTAATCCTTTAAACTGACACTTCCCTATAAACTGATAAAAAGCATCTAATTGTTTTCTATGAGTTTCAAGTTAGATAGACATGTCTATTAATGTTAGGTTACTTTTATAATATTTTACTTTGGCTAGATGTTTGCAGACATGAACAAAATAGAGGACTGGAGGGGGGAAATGAAGAGAGATAAATGAATTCAGATATTTAAATCATTGCTAAAGGAAAGGTTACATAGAAAAAAGAAAGGATAGACAATTCATAAAGAACAAGACAGAAAGAAAAGCCCATTGGACATAGTTCAAGTTGTACAAAGACATGTTTTAGCCTCTAAAACTGATATACAATCTCACTAACCATCATTCCATCAAACACAAGGTCCTCCATCAGTTATCCTACTCCAAACACAGAGAAATTTATTATAGTAAAAAAATTCTAAACCTCTACTCTTCTCTATAAATTGATGCTCTAATTGCAGGTAATAAATTTTGTGGTCCACAGGCTAAATCCAGTCTGCCATTGGTTATTCTATTTTTAAATGATTGGAAAAATACTAATAGTTTATAATATGTGGAATGATATGAAATTCAAATTTCAGTTTCCTTAAATATGGTTTTATTGTTATACAGCTGTGGCAATTTGTTTACATATTTTCTATGACTATTTTTGCATGACAGCAGTAGAACTGAATATTTGCAACATAGACCTAATAAAACAAAAACTTCTTATTTATAAACTAATTTTTGCCTGAAAAAGTCTGATGTCGTATTTCTGGCTATTTAAGCAGGCGAAGGATCTTGCTACAATGTCAAAACTTTGAATTTTAAATATGACCAGTTGCACATTCTATAGGCCATTCATCATCTCCTCCTTAGGTAACATTTATTCTCTCATTTGTATATGCATCTTTTCTCCATAATAAAATATTAGAGATTAAGTTTCAGGCCTTATATATAATCTAGTTACCACTCTCTCCAATACTTTTGTACTCTTCTAGTTCATAGACCTTCAAATAATTTAAGCAGATATATGAACAGCATAAATGAGTATAACAGAGATATGGTAAGGATAATTATCTTTCTACTCATAATTTTATCATTGGTTCCTAGAAGCTAGTTTTCTCACAAAATGATGTTGAATAAATAATGCATAAAATGGAAAATACAACTTAACTCATTTTAATTATTTGGTCATGTATTTTTCCCCCAAAACAAGTTGTTTCTTATGCTTTGTTATCTTACAATATTTATTTCCTGAGTTGTGACAATTATGACATTAAAGTAATTAAAATTTCGACATCAGTGCAAGAAATTATAATATATGAGTCCAAATTGTTCTCTTGTATTGTCTTTCTCTCTCAAGCTCAAGAGCCATAGGCGATATCTGGAGATTATTCTATAGAAAAAAAATTGGCTAGATGTGAAGACAAATACATTTTCTAGGTTCTGTGTACTGCAGGGCAGTTTGTTTCAAGTACTTTTTTGATCTCAGGATTTGAATGTGGTCATTATGTCAAAATTCCATTTTTCAAACATTTATGTTTTTCCATAGATAATTGGAAATTAAGGTATTAGAACATTAGCAATGTATGTGATGAGAGAGATAAAGAGGACTATCATTTGGGCAAGTTTTCTAAATACACGAGTAAAGGTTTGAACTTGGACTAGGACAAATAACAGGACAGACATAGCAGAAAATTATGGTTTTCTCATTGTTAAAACTAGGATTGTGGTGGTGGAATTTGGATCTAGTACTTAGCTGCATGTGGGAGCGTTTTTACCACAGCTTCCTGAATCTTGCACTTATGTTATGATGGACTAAAACAGGATGTTGTACAAGCTGATGTGTTTTTATGAAATACCACCAGAAAGATAGAGGGATATTATAAAGATCATGCTGAATTTGAAATTACTTTTTACCCTACCTGGAGGATACCCAATTGACACTGTATGTTCCAGAAGGGAAAACAGAAGTTTTTGGTAAAAATATAAATTAAATAAATAAAAGTAGAAAAAATGGTCTAGTGAAACTGCTGGCTTAACTTTTCTTTAATCTGTTTTTGAAAGTTATTGGCGGTGATTCTTTTTTTTTTTTTTTTTTTTTTTTAAAGATTTATTTTTATTTATTTGCACAAGCACTGGGTACAGTCAGAAGCGTGGGAGGGTGAGAGAATTCACCAGAGCCAGAGCGGGGAGCAGAGCAGGCAGAAGGACCGAAGTACACTGCTGAGGGGAGCAGCGGGCGGCAGGAGAGGTCTGCGCACCATGTGGGACCCTCCTCCGGTGGCCGGGGAACAGCCAGGGATCGAACCGGTGCGGCAGAGGCCGAGGGCAGCTTCGCAACCCAGCGCTCAACCGCTGCGCCACCGGGGAGGCCCAATTGGCGGTGATTCTAAGAAGGGAGAGAAGGTCAATGACAGATTTGTTAAGGTTCAGGCACTTTTCTATCGATCAAGACCTGATAAATAATCCTGTGAATCGTAAGTCTGTGGGCATGGTTCTTGGATAAGACTGAGAATGAATAGAACAGAAACACATAAAATATTATACAATGGAAGTGAGAAAAGGATCTTTAGCTGTGGTGAGTATATTCCATGTAGATGATTAAAAAAAAAAATAGGTGAACATTCAAGTCATGCTTAAGCAAGGCAAATGAGAGTTCAGGAAAACCAGAACACTAAGACTACTCATGGAATTAAAGCTCCAAAGAGTAGTGACTCTTTTTTGAAATTGTTGGACTATTTTTAAAAAGGGTACTAAGACTGAGGTATTGCTCTGACTTGTAGGTAAAATTAAAAATAACAAGTGCACACACACGCTCAGGAATATCCACGAAAGTGGCTATCTACAGAGTTTAAGAAAAACAGTAAAATAACTCAAAGTATGTCAAGAGTACATTATGATCCCCTAGCTGCACTTCTTGAATTTGACACTGCTAAGGAAGGAGCCTCCAGAAAAGAAACCAGTTTCCATTAGGGGGGGTTATATTGTTTTTTGCTGTTATTGTTTCTTTGCCTGTTTCATGCACACCTGATATGTCAAGCTTGGTATAAATGCTTTACATTTAATCCTAGCAATAGTATCTGAAATAAAAAATAATTCCAACTCTAAATTTCACAATTTAGATAATGAGGTTTGGGTTTTTCAAGATTAAAAGTAATAATATGGGTTACTTAGAGATTTTGATGCCCATCTCTTTCATCTTTTTGACCAAAGCTATAACATTTCAGGATTTTCCTGCAGAAAACGAGTTGCAGAAAGACACAATAATAGAGGATTAATGAGGACTTTGAAGTGGTCAAATCTAAAAGCTTTGTTTTTAATCTATTTTAATTTAGGTGACATTGGTTTACAACACTGTATATGATTCAGAAATACAGGTTACCACACCTCTTCATATGTATGTTACCACACCACTAAGACACCACAGTCATCTACCATAACCTTTTCATAAGGGAGAAATTTGGATTTAGTGGTATATGATAGGATTTGCTCAAGGTCAATGAATAATACAGAACTTTAACCCAAGTTTCCTGTATCCTGTATCTCCATCTAACTGTAGAGGCTCCTTATATTTGCACTCAAAATAAAATATATATATATATATATATATATATATATTTCATCCATTATTCTTCTTTTAATAATTCAATTTTATGAGGTATTTACTTAATGGCTTTCTTTTGTTCAAATCTGTAAATATGCAGTGAACTTGTCTTACTGTTGTTACTGACATGGCAGATTTTTAATCTCCATGTAGATGGTTAAGGAGGTATCATTATAAACCATATTAAAAGCTATCCAAGCACTTGAAACTAAATTGATTCCTGTGCCCCTCAAATCACCAGTCTTGAAACAAAATCAGAAACTTGGCAGGATGAGCTTAAATTCTTAAAACGAAAGGACTCAAATCACTACAATCTGAACTACAGACCTCTAAAGCTCTCTCAGGAGTTTTAATTAAGGATAATGCTGTTATCTTCAGGAAAGAGAGACACACTTTAAAACTTTATGGGAAAAAAAAAAAAGGAATAGATCTTAAATCCATGTGAGAACTCAGAGAGAAGTATTACATACTAATCCTACTGTTATAATTGAAGCTATTTTGAAGATTTAATTCTCACTCCTCCCTTTTTGCCAAAGGCTAACACTTTTGCATACCAATGATAAGGTTCAATACCCATATGAGCTCAGAGATGTCTTCCTTAGGGCTTTAAGAAGCAACGCAGAAGATAAAGACAGAATTGCCTTTATTACATGAGGAGTAATTTTGTATGCTATCTAAAGAATTTTCTCCTTTTAATCATCCTTTCACTTTTTATTCAAAGGTCTCTGAGCCTTCTTCAAAAGAGGTACTATTTTACCTTAGATAACCCCTTTCCTTCTTATTCACTGTGATTTTACTATACTATTGAAAAAAATACTAAGTTAAAGAAAAATCATAAAACAGTAGAGTTGACTGGATCTTATTCATAACAGAAAGCTGACAATGTCTATTTTATTTATAACATAGAGAGTTATAGGATATAGTGTTGGTATTTTTTATTGATAGATCATATTTAAGATAGAGGGTGTGAACGTAAATAATTTGAATATCAAGTTCTCTTTAAAAAGACAGGATACCTGCAAGTATTGGGCCTCTATTTCTGCAGGGAAGCAGTATCTCCTATATTTGGATGATCTGGAGGGGCCAGGTCACCAAATATACCAGTCCTGCATAATCCTCTATAATCCAAACCTCTTCCTCTGGTTCTGCAGGTTTTGAGCTTTTCACATCTGCAGTAAACTTAAGCTTTTATGTATGTAATATGCTTGGTTTTCACTTTCTGCAAGGAAAATTCAAGGTCCAGAATATGAGTTAATATGTCACTTTACTGTGGACTGATTTAACTTTATGCCTACTATATCATAGCATTGAACAATAACATGACTTTGGAAGAGAATGGACATAACCCATTTCCATTTTCTTCATTGCATCTTAACTTTGTTTTTGTCAACTCAGTATTACACATGTTTAACAATTTAATAAAAAAAAAACCTGACAAATATTAAAACAATATTTTTCTACCTTGAAAAATACTCTATGGGAAAATCCATACTCAATTCTCATGACAGGAAGCAAGAAAAAAATATAGAAAATGATGTGTTTAACAATCAATGTTATCTTTATTAGTCCGTACTATATATGCTATGGTAAACTTAAAAAAAATTATATCACTGCTAATGTATGTCATGGCTAAATCAAAAATGGAAATCCAGTGTAAAAGTCATATTAGGGGAATTAACATTGTATTTTACTTGAGATATGGGTATAATGCACAAGGGATATGCAACTCTCTCTAGAATTGTTGTTCTAGAAAATTCCAATAGACTGCACAAATACTCCATAAATTTCATTTAAATGATTATCAGGGTGTTATTTCAGGTAAAATTTAATTGGAAAGTTTTAAGAAATATTTTCCTTGCATTATCCATTCATTAATATGGCACATATTTACTGAGTGACTATTATATGTTTAGCATTTTGCTTTGTTTTTATGACTCTTATAGTCATATAGGGAAGATAGACATTAATCAATCAATAGAACAAATAATATATAAAATGCACTGAAATATTATGACTATCAAGGAATGAGAAAAAGTACATAGTGGAGAATAACTGTTAATGGATACTGGTTTCTTTTTTAGGATGATGAGAATGAAATTAGATAGTGTTGATGATTATATGATTCTGTGCATATATTAAAAACCACTGAACCAGTAGTATTTCTCCTAGGTATTTATCCAAAGAATATTAAAACACTAATTTGAAAAGATGTACGCATCCTTATGTTCATAGTATCATGAATCACAATAGCTAAAACAAAGAAACATCCACTGCCCATTGATAGATGACTTGATAAAAAAGTTGTGACATAAATACTCAATGGAATACTACTCATTAAAGAAGATGAAAACTTGCCTTTTGTGACATGGGTGGATGGATAGATTTTGTGGTGTTTATGCTAAGCAAAGTAAATCAGAAAGTAAAAGACACTATAGGACAGTTTATTGGCATATGTGGAATACAAGCAAAAATGAACAAACTAACAAATTTTAACTAAGAGAAATCAGACTCTGAAAATCATAATGGTTAGAAGAGGAGAGGGAAAAGGGATAAGATGGAAAGTAGAGGGTATCAACCTGATGGTTGGAATGACACTAGAACTTAAGCGGTGGATGAGGTGAGACATACAGGGGTGAAAAATGTATCCCCAAAATTTATATAGCATTTTAAATCATGGCAAAATTTTATGGAATATTTTTGTCAAATATTGAATAAATAATAAAATAGTTTTTATTGTCATAACATATCAATTATATCTTTTAAGTAAACTGCTACTAGAAAAAAAACACAGTTATTCTTGGCTCAAAGCCCATGGTAGAACTGGATGAATGTATGTGGATAGATCAGAGACTTATTTTTTTTTTTTTTTTTTTTTTTTTTTTTTTTTTTTTGATTTTTTGGTTCAA
Source organism: Talpa europaea (assembly GCF_964194135.1). Classification (NCBI taxonomy): domain Eukaryota; kingdom Metazoa; phylum Chordata; class Mammalia; order Eulipotyphla; family Talpidae; genus Talpa; species Talpa europaea. The sequence continues at coordinate 72,240,725 of NC_140068.1, forward strand.
CTTTAATATATTTACATCAAAATTTTAAACCAATGAAATTTTCTGCTGGTTCAAGTGTCCATTGAACAACCACGTTTATTCACTGGTTGATATTGTTTTGTGACGTATACACACAACTTAGTTCCAACTTTCGTAGACACAGAAATGAAATCCATACAACTCACTTTAACCTTTTGTTACCACAGTTGCTGCCTCCTCCAGAATTTTTGAATTTGAATGAAAGAGCATGCAGGGCCCAAATGAGGAATCTCTGAAAAAAAAGAGGAGGCAGACTAGACTCATAATGAAAAGGCACCTGGTTCTTCTGAGAGTTGTATAAATGACATATAGAAAAACATCCTCCTCTGAGCAGAGACTTATTTTAGAGGTTGGGTAGACAGAATGAAAGAGCAAATGAATAAAAAAAAACATTGAAAATTATTTGCTAAGTAATATATATGGTAGAGACTTTGGTGATGTTTAAGAGACCAATCCCACTCCATAAACATAATTCAAGTCTTTTGTTTGGATCAAAACCCAACATTTTAGCAGTTTTCTCACATAACTAAGTAGTAATAATAATGCCTGTTTTTGTTGATTGTTTATATGGTATACTTTAGGTTATATGTGCTTCTTACGCACAATCTTATTTTCTTTTAAAGTAATTATTGGAATGAATATTATTGTTTCCACATTTCCATAATGGAGATCTGGGTTTAGCAAAGACAGTTAACTTGCTCGAGGATTCCCAGGTAAGATATGGCAGAATCTCCTATCTGTCTGAGTCAAAGGTCACTATGACCCTACTTTTCAAACACAGGTCAGCATAAGTGTCATCTAAGGTGCTAGTTCAAATACACTTTCTGAGACCTCAAATGTAGTTTTCTGATTTCGTAGACAAGAGTTTGGGTCATGAAGTTTTAATTTCTAATATCCACATCTAAAGGAAAAGGAATATGTGTTAAATTTGGTGGGGGAGAGGAGCTATGTGAGTTTGTGAAGTAAAGTGCTGTAACCCTATATTTCTATAACTCTTTAAAGTTAACAAAGGAAGTCACCTACTTTCTACCTTGTTAGGATATTATAATAAATCACTTATCCTGGAAAACTATTTCCTCAATAATCTGCAGAAGTATATCAGTTCATAGGCACTGGGTAACTAGCATTAGGAAAAGTTTCAGGGTGCAGGTTTACACTTACTGATTTTGCTAGAAGATATTTTGCCTCCTGAGATAGGGCTAGTTTAAAAGCAAAGAGAAGATAAGTTGGATTTCAGGACTTTGTTAGAAAGACTATCTTTCAAATAATCAATGGTTACAAGAAGTAGATATGGAATATAAATTTCAACTTGTAGTATTATTGTCAGCACATTCTTTTCTTTAAGATTTACCCTAATTCTCACATCCACAGACTATCTTTGCTGTAAATTGTACTATGCACTCATGTCAACAACTTCTCAGATGAAACTTTCCATTTATTTGACACCTGGGTAATAAAAATTGTTGCTAGTAATAATAAATGATGTATAAAGTGTTCTTGCTCTGGAAACTGTAATCAATAATATTCCAAAATATACCACTCTCAGGAGACAAGCCAATTCTAACCTTGTGCCACTCCATCATGCTTAAATTCATGAACTTAGTCATTATTTTAATTACTGACACTTAACCCAGAAATTCTAAGAGGGGAAAAAAAAAGAAACAGTTTAGCTTTCAAAAGTGTATTATATTTAAAACAATTTTGTCAACATATGGACTTGTTCAATCTTATTTATATATTCTTCTGCTTTACACCATTTGATAGGTATCAAAATAACACTATTACTACAAATACTAATTAAAATAATACCTTATTAATGCATGTATCACTGTAATCATAAATACCTTTTAAGAAGAATAGAAAGGAAATCAATGCACAACGATTCATAAGAAATACTGAATTAAATATAAATTTTAAAACAGTCATAGCTTCAAAAGATAGCTGAGAAATAAAAAGATTCAGTTGATCCATGGTAATATTAGAAAGTAATACTTGAGGAATAAAGGACAACTTTATAAAGACAGTCACTACAGGAGTTAAGAACATAGACCAAAGAATAAAATAAAACCAGATTCAAATCCTCAATATGTAATTCATTATTTGGGTATACTTGGTACAATGTATTGAACCTTCCTGGACTTTATATTTCTTGTGTCTTAAAATGGAAAATATTGTCTTAGTTGACTTTATTTCAAAATGTGATAATGAAATGTATTACATAACTACATAAATAATGAAATGAATTACATAATATTTCACACATAAGATTCATGAGCAATTAGACATGGAGTATGAATTTCATATTCTCAGATGAGAATATATGAGCTTAAAACTTTATCCTTGACGCAAACTAGACCTTTTGTTGACATGCATAATGTTATTTAGATGTGTGTGTTGACACATATATTTTTATACTTGAAGCCTATATAATACTGCCAAACAATATTATTTTAACAAAAACAAAATGCTTTGTTCTATACCCAGCACATCAACAGTACTGAACAGAATAAGGAGTTTACCGTAAATTCTGAACTTCATTTTCTTCATCTATAAAATAAGATCAATGAGAGTACGAATTTTATAGTTGTTTAAAAAACTTCTACACAGAGAGTGTCTTTTCCAGTGTAGGATCTCAAACAATGTGTATTATTCTTTGAGAAGGCAAATATAGAGTTAGAGCTTACTTTTCAATATTTGTATTTTCTGCTTGTTTTGTAGCCTAGGCAAAGTTGAAATCTCAGCTTAGTCCCTGCTGAGAAATAATAATAATGTGGGCATATTCATTTCCCCACAAATGTGTGTTGAACTGAGAGAATATGATAAAATGTTATGATATTAATTTTAGTAAGAACAAATCTTATCATGCATTCTAGGTGTCAATTTTAATGCCTTTTGGAATGTCTCCTACATTGCTTCTGTCTTTAGATTTGACTAAAATTAGTAATTATAATTAAAAAACAACTAATATATAATGTGGTAGTATGATACACAAATTTATTTTATTTTCATTACATTCATAGTCATTTTTTAAGGCTGCTACCAATTTAATGTGTAGCTTTCAGGGCAACCCTATCAAAGGCATCAATCAAACAGGGCAAGAGGGTTGTAAACCATAATATCTATAATTGACAGGAACATTTTTCAAGATAACTTCCTCTCCATGCAACTAGGACCTAGATAAATATTGCCTCAGGGGAATGCAAAGAAAATTGTAGACTATCAGCACTTTTTCTCTGAAATGCACACATAACTTTGATAAAAATGCTGCCCTAGAAGATAAAAACATTATAACAACACTAGGAGCATTGTTATCAGAGAAGAAGAACAAAACAAACACACCTTCAGAAACAATGCTATAGAGCAATCATCCACATCACAACTTTGCATATCACATCTAGAAAGTAATAATAATCTCTGAGAAACTCACTATAAATTCTCCTGGGATATATTTAAAGGATGTGCCCTTTGACATACAGTGAATGGCATCTTATTTAATGCAATCCACAAAACTAAATACAAGAATAGCTTAAGCTTTTATACCAATTGGCATAATTTCAAACTGGAGGTATCGCTGGCTAGTTGTCGATGTTGCCCACTCTCCTGCAGTTAAGGAAAGCTACAAAAAACTCAACTGCTTTCAGTTTTAAGATGACTAGACTTGTAAAAACTCTGTTACTAAGAGAGAAAAGGTCACTGATTTTCTAAACACAGAGACTTAGCACCATCATAAAAGTGAATTCATTTTATTAAATGAATGATGTACCAAGAAGGTCACAGTGACCTGAAAAGAACAATAGCAGGTCATGAGCTTATAAATCGTGGAAGAACTTTCTTTTATTTAAGAGGCCCAGGATTATATGATTTGGTAAAGTGCAAAAAGCAATAGCAGGTCATTCATGCTGATACAAGGCACCAATTAAAACTTTAAAAATATTGAGAGTGAAAGTGTACTCTTTGTACTTGAAAATATGGTTAAAAACAGTACAGAGCATACAACTTACACTTTAGAAATAACACAAATCAGGTTATTACTAAATGTAGAATTCTTTAAATATGTAGATTATTTTCCAATTATTGTAAAAAGAATTCGTGTTTTATAAATAAATGTTTATTTGACCATTCTGCATGTTATTATTTATTTTCTAAGTAGTTTGCTTATTTGTAGCTTATACTACTCAAGATTCAATAGTATAACTGAAGAGAAATATGAATATTTCCTTGGTATCATTAATTTGTTTTCTAATATATGATAGATTATACCACCACAGTAGGGAATCACCATGTCAAAGTGTCTATGATATTTTATTTATTATCAATTCTTAGAATATGTATGTACATATAAATAATAGGTAACAAAGTATAATTTATCCCATCATAATTGCCTATAAATCTTATTTCATAAATATATGACAAAAATCCCATAAAATATGGAGCAAAGATTTAATGTTCTTTAATTCTGTAGTAACAAACATGGCATTCTGAACATACTATATACAAGAAAGGACTGTTACTTAGCGAATAGTTATTAATTTTTAGCATTTTAAATTGCATAAAATGCTTCTCAGTGGTTTTGAGCATAAAGATCATTTCTTTTCTTCAAATTGGCAAGAAAGACTTTTATATAAAGAAATGAACAACTTATATAAAAAATTAACTTCCAGTTTCAGCTCTAACATATAAAGAGCTTGAAAGGCAACACTCATCACTTTAAGATAAACAAATAAGAACAAACTGAACAATCAGTTATATTAAAAAAACTAAGATTGAAAAACAAACTGTCACTCCTAAATCTAAACAGACAGATGAATTCAGAGAATCATTGTGGAGACCTGCTTAGTTAGAACAAAACTGCTATATGCATAAACTGTAGGGAAACTTAATGGGCAATTCTGCCAAAGTGCTAGATGAGAAAGTATGAGAATGAGAATGAGAAAATGGAAAACGACTGGAATGATCTTGGGGGAAAGCAAGGTGGGCAGAGGGGGTGAGGGCAGTCTGTGATATAAATATGAAACATTTTCCATACAACAATTAACACATGTGCAATTGAAACCCCAGAAGGAAAAGAGAGATCAGAGTATAAGAAATATGTAAAGAAATAATGAATGAGAACATTGCTAAATTTATTATAAACAACAAAATATTATCTTGGAAGATCATAGAACATCACAAAATAAAAATTACAAAAAAAGAAAAAAAATCTATACCACTGTATACAAGATTCAAATTGCAAAAACAATGAACAGGACTGAGAAAACAGAAATAAAAGATAGAGGTAAAAACTCCTACTTATCCTATAGAAGAAGGAGAAGATATGCTAGAATGGACTCTCACAAGACACTATTGAAGCCTAAAGATGGAATAAAAAATCTAAAATGTTGAAGGAAGAAAACCAATAAATTATTCTTTATTCAGCAAATTATACTTAAATTTGCATGAAAATAAAAAGATGTTTAGGAGAATTAAAAATGAGGGAATTTATTGCTGATACATGTTCTCAAGAAATGCTGACATAAAAACTTCAGGGAGAATGAAAAGAATAGAAATTTGAATATATATATGAATTAATATATATTTATATAAAAATAATAAAAATTAGGGCCTTCCCCGGTGGCTCAGCAGGTTGAGCACAGTGCTGTGAAGCTGTCTGCAGCCTCTGCAATGGTTCAACGCCGGCCGGCCAAGGAGATTCCCACGTGGTAAGGCAGACCTCTCCTGTCTGGCCCGCTGCTCCCCTCAGCAGTGTATTTTAGTCAATCTGCCTGTTCCGCTCCCTACTCCATCTCTGGTGAATTTTCTCACCTTCCCATGCCTCTGGCCTGTACTCAGTGATTGTACAAATACATAAATCTTTAAAATAAATAAAAAATAAAAATTATATAACATTATATATATGAATTAAGTAAATTAAAAGAGGTTTATTTTCTTTATTCTTAATTTATCCAAAGAATAGCTGATTATTTAAATTAATAATAATATAATGTACAATTTTAGTATTTGGATAAGTGAGATAACGGCAGCAATATCATAAGGGCAGGGGAGGAATTGGAGTCATAGTTATAAGGTATTGACACTACAGATGAAGAAATATTACAATTTGAAGGTGGTTTAGAATAGTTAATTGGATACTCTAAGACATTCATTTTAAAAAGCTTAGTGAATACAGTGGATATGGTAAGAAATAATTAAAATTGAGCGATATACATTGCATAATTAAAACTAGAGAAGGCAGAAAAGGGTAGGGAAAAGAAACAGAAAAATTTTGCAAATGAAATTAACAACGGACATGATAGATAAATCTAACTATATCAATGATTACTTTAAGTGTGGATGATCTAAATACACAGAACATAGATATTTTAGAGTAGGTAAAAACTAAAATCCACCTATATATTGTCCATCAGAAACCCACTTCATTATAGATATTCAGACTAAAAACTAAAAGAATAGAGAAAAAAATGCCATGCTAACACAAACCACAGAGTGTAAACCACAGAGTGTAAACCACAGAGTGTAAACCACAGAGTGTAAAATTAAATGAGGAAAAAAATAGAACACTGAAAACAAAAATCAGCTAACACAGTAAAATTTGTCAATACTCCTCCTTTAATAATTGATAGAACACACAGGTAAAAAATATAGACAGGAATAAAGTTGACCTGACCAGTATTACAAATCAAATATCTGCACATATTTATAACAATCACAAGAATATACAAAGAACTTACACGACTCAACAAAAACAGAGTAAACAATCCAGTCAAGAAATGGGAGAAGAACTTAAAAGACATTTTTCCAAAGAGGAAATGCAAATGGCCAACAGGCATATGAAAAAATGCTCAACATTCCTTATAATCAGGGAAATGCAAATCAAAACCACATTGAGATGCCACCTTACACCAGTAAGAATGGCACATATCAAAAAAACTAGCAACAACAAATGTTGGCGAGGATGGGGTAAAAAAGGAACTCTCCTACATTGCTGGTGGGAGTGCAAACTGGTCTAGCCACTATGAAAAGCTGTCTGCAGATTCCTCAGTCAACTAAAAATGGAGCTACCATATGACCCAGCAATTCCATTCCTAGTGATTTACCCAAAGGACACAGAAACACTGATTCAAAAGAACACCTGTACCCCTATGTTTATTGCAATACCATTTACAATAGGTAAAACCTGGAAATAACCCAAATGCCTAAAAATAGATGACTAGATCAAGAAGATGTGTCATATATACACAATGGAATATTATTCAGCAATCAAAAAGATAAACTCATGCAATTCGCAGCAACATGGATGGAGCTAGAAGGAATTATGCTCAGTGAAATAAGCCAGAAGGAAAAAGAAAAATATCAGATGGTTTCACTTGTAGCAGGAATATAGGGGAATCAAAAAGAGATCAGAGTAAAAAAATAATAACAGTACAAAACACAACAAAGCAAAAACAGACAATTATAAATCAGAGACATCCTGCAGGGGAGAAGGTGGGAGAGGGATCAGAAGGAGGGAAGGAGGAGCACAGGGGACTGAAGTGATGGCACATGGGTGCATTGATGAAGGAAACTCTATGGGAACTACACCTGAGGGGGTGGGGGAAGCAAATATTGTTTAAAAATGAACAATGAAGTAAAAAATTAAAAAATTAAAAAAAATATTTCTAACAGTTTTTCTCATAACAATCAAAATGTCCCTGATGGCAGGGTGGTACATCTATAAAACATATTATTTAGTGATAAAAATAATTCAATTATCAAGCCACAAAAAGACTTAAATGCAGTGGTAAGTTAAAGAAGCCAGTCTTTCAGACTGGCTATACAGTGTATGATTCCAATTATATGCCATATATAAAAAGGCAAACACTGAAGAGAGGTAAAAGGATTAGTGCTTTCTTGGAGTTTTGGGTAAAAATGCACAGCTAAACATGTGAAATAAGATCTTTAAGGTGGTAAGAATGTTCTGTATGATACAGTAATGGTGAATATGTGACACTAAGCATTTGTCACACCTATAAAACCTTACAGTACAAAGAGTGAAATTTAGTGTATGCAAATTTTAAAAAATGATTTAGGAGGTCAGTGGCTCTCAGGATAGAATGAATAATGTGACAAAACTTCATTACAAATGTAGGACACAATTCCACTGAACAAAATTGTTGAAACAGGTGCTGACCTAATTAACTTTGGAATTGAGTAGAGTCTGTAAAACTAAAGGTAAAAGAAACTAGAATCCTGTGGGTGATTCCTATGGCAATATAAGTTAAAATTGCTGTTATTGTTCTGTATATATACCGGAATTGAGCAATTACATAAATGGGTAACAGATGATACGAGCCAGGTAATTCATTGTTGGAGAGGGAGATTACAATAAGCCAGGAGATGAAGCTAGTATGATCCATGTAGTGTTAGATAGCATCAACTAATGCTTAACATTTTTCAGATAAAGTAGATTACATAGAGAAAATATTTGCAGATGTAGTGTATAGCTTGGTAAGTGTGCCTGCAGACATTTCCTGGTTTTGTTAGACAGGTCTATAAACAATGTGACTCCTGTAGAAATGAACATACCTAGAGCCCAGATTTTGGCTTTTAATATTATTTTCTGATAAAAGTAATCAGGTTCCTTGGAAAAATTTTGATTTTAGACTTAGTACAAGAAATACATAATACATCGTGGAGTGTCTTGTAGAGACAGAATTTAAGAAAAGAGTACAATACACTAGAACAGCAGCAATGGATAAATGTTAAAGGGTCACCAGGTGTCAAACGAAGAGCTCCCAATGGCCAAAAATGGAGCACTCTGAACATCAGTCTGAATAGTGTAGGATCACAATCCACAACACAAATAAATATACAGGAATAATTACTGGTATAAATAACTGATTGGGTAGATAAATACATGGAGAGAATAAATAAATCTGCTACAAAGATTTTCAAATAATTTATGTAAGTGCTCTGCCATGAATGAGGTGGAGTATAATTCCCTACTCTTCAAAAGTTACTTCATGGGGGCCTCCCCGGTGGCGCAGCAGTTGAGCACTGGGCTGCGAAACTGCCCACAGCCTCTGCAGCACCGGTTCAATCCCTGGCTGCCGAACGAGGGTCCCACATGGCGCGCAGACCTCTCCTGCCGCCCGCTGCTCCCCTCAGCAGTGTACTTCAGTCCCTCTGCCTGCTCTGCTCCCCGCTCTGGCTCTGGTGAATTCTCTCACCCTCCTGCGCTTGTGACTGTATCCAGTGCTTGTATAAATAAATAAATAAATAAATAAATAAATAAATAAATAAATAAATAAATAAATCTTAAAAAAAAAAAAAGTTACTTCATGGTGGAGAATGATTAGGGCTTTGGTGCTAGGCAGTATGTGAAAATATGCATTTGTAGTTGTTTGAAACTATAACCCCTAAGACAGATACAATGATGCAAACCTACATTACCTCAGTAAATATAATTGAAGAGAGAGACTATAAAGAGGAGGGGGATAATTTTAGAGTGGAGAAGTCTGACAAATACTATGATATTCAGGTGATCAAAGTTAATGGCAACAGGGATGTGGTGTTGATAATATATACCCTTAATAAAATGGCCTTGGTGAAAATGGCACTCTACTTAAATGGTTTTCAAAAGTTACATTACAAAAAATTCAATTTAAGTACATTCGGAATGATTTGCCATGAAGTAGTACACTGAAGCAGACATAGCTAGATCCTAATGAATACAGTGACTTGATCGACTAAAATAAAAAAAAATTGCCTTACTTCACAGTTCTCAGTTCTTTTTAGCATTAATTGCCCAAATGAACTGCCTGCATACATGCCTTTGTTTCATATTATTCTTTTTGGAGCAACCTAGGTAAGAAACAGTTTTTTATTTTTTTAATTTGATTTTGGATAATCAATATTTTTGCCATTATATTTAGTGAGCATTGATTTTTTTTTCTCAATCAATATTAGTCATATAAACCAGGATGGAATTTAATTTTACTGATAGAATTAAAATCCCAATCAGTTGATTTTTGAATTAATCAATCTGGAGAGAAATCTGGGTGACCTTACATAGTGAGATGTAAGCTCTGAAAAAAAGTGGAGTTTTCCTTAATTGCCTTCTTATGAAAGATTCTGTGAGAGGGCCTATGACAGATCTACACATAAGGGACTGAGCAGAGCATCAAGGTCATAACCAAGAAGAAAATAGGAACATCAGTTCTGCAAGGGACTGAATTCTTCCAGCCATCACATGAGCTTAAAAGAGAAATCATGAGCTCCCTGCAGGAATATAGTTCAGTCAATACCATGATGGTAGTCTTGTGAGGTCTTAAGCACAGGCTCCAACAAAATCTTAAACTTCTGTGAGAATAAATGTGCATGTGCATTATTTTATTACCCTAAATTTGTGATAATTTGGTGTTTGCAATAATTATTATAATTCATGTTGATCTATATTTCATAATCTTTAAAATGCATACATATATTCTAAAGCTTTTTATATGCCCTATCTAACCTATTATCTATTATCATCTACCTATCTATCTAATCTATGTACCTATTAATATTCTTTTTAAAAAGTTTTACATAAACACATACATTTATTTAACATGTCGTTGCATGGACTTGTGAATTGACCTCTTCAATTTCTTTGGGCAAAGGAATCTCAGTGAACATAAAATGGACAATGGTCTTAAACATGCTTGTGTGGCTGGATGTGCTCTCTTGTCTGCTGACTTACAGGAAAAGACCATACTCTAGAAATATGCTTCCTTTCAAACACCGTATTTCAACAACACAAGATATATTTCATAGGCATGACCCTTATTCGTAAGTGGAACCAAATTAGATACCCAATTAAAGCAGAGCTGCTCAAACCATTCTTGATCAAATATGGTCTTATAAATAAATGCAATTCATGTAATTATAAACAATTTGTGTTAGGTTGTTTTACAAAACTATTGTACTGATGACTGAAGCATCGATATTGATTAGAAATTTAATCAAGATTATTTGTTGGTGATAAATTTTAGGGAAAATAAATGTATTTGTTCTATCTAAAATTAAATATTGAGGGCCTCCTTGGCACAAGGGGTTAAGTCTCAGCTCTATGAAGCTATCAGCAGCCACTGCAGTACGAGTTGATCCCCAGCCAGGAGCTGACCCATAAGGTGCAGCAGACCTCTCCTGTCTTGCCCAATGCTCCCCTCAGTAGTGTATTTCAGTCAATCTGTTTGTTTTGCTTCCCGCTCTGTTTCTGGTGAATCCTCTTGCCACCATCCTCCTGCTCCATATCTCTGGCCTACACCCCATCTTTTCTATGTATAAATAAATAAAATAAAAATATTTTTCAAGATTTATTTATTTATCGATACAAGATCTGGGGTGTAGGCCAGAGATGTGGGGGCATGGTGAGAGGATTCATCAGAGACAGAGAGGGGATCAGAACAGGGTATCTATTGAAATACACTGCTAAGGGGAGCAGCAGATGAGACAGGAGAGGTCTGATGTATCATGTGGGTCAGCTTCCTGGCCGGGGATCGAACTCTTGCTGCAGTGGCTGTGGATTGCTTCACAGTGCTGAGACTTAACCCCTTGAGCCACCAGGGAGGCCAAAAATGAATCTTTAGAAATAAAAATTAAATAAAATTAAATATAGAAAATATTTTGAAAAATTGCTTAAACTTCGAATTTTTCTGAAGAGACTGGTAACTGACCAAAAATTATGGGTTATTATTTTGGGTCAGACCATAGGCAATTATAAAGGTTTATCTGCCAATCTCTACAGGTAAACACTTTGCTCCTCACAACATATTTGCACACAAGCAGTGCCCTGTGTTCTAAGAGTCATTCAGGCCCCTCTGCAGGATTGATCTTAAGCTTATCTGCACTCCTAGCCTGGTTGCCTCCATGTGGAGGTTTACTTACTGAAGGTTTCTAGCAGAGACTTTCCTCAGGTACGTTATTCTAAGGGGAGGGAGAATGTGAAGATAATTTTCTTCACTCTGACTCAATTCCTGGAACTTTTCTACTCCATTGTTTTATCCTCCTATTTCCCTCCCCATGCATCCCCGTAGGTTCATTGCAGAAGCCTTTTGTTCAGGGATTCTTTAACACTGAGATGTTGCTAGTATCTGTGCTGATTCTTCTGACCCTAGAATGGCATCTTTCCACAGGGAAAATTACAATGAGAGGAGCCAGCATTTTCTCTAGTTTAACCTCTTTGCTTATATTCTTGCAGTAAGTGATTGAAAGCTTGGCTGCTGCTTTCATTTTGGCTTCTTGTTTTAATTGACTATTCTGACACCTGGCAGCTCATCTCTCTCCAGCTCAGTTGAGCTCTTGACACATTCTTCTATTATTCTCAAGAAGAATTGTGTTCTTATTTATTTTTAAAGTAAAGAATATAAAGGTTAAAGGATACAGAAATGTTAGGGATTTTTTTGATTATTTTCAATAGTGCAAAACAAAGGAAAAATACAAAGATTATAAAAGTAAACTTTAATAAAAATAAGTTTCCTCTTTCATAAATATGCTATAGGGAAATTGAGAGAAGATGCCACCAGTGAACTGATCCTAAGGATCTAGTGGAAAAGTTCTATAAGCAGAAAGGAAGCGGTCAAGAAGGAATCTTGGATCAAGAAGGAAAGAAAATTACAAAAAAAGAGCACATATTAGAAATATATTTTCCTTAAGTTTTCCCAAGTTTTCCAAAATATATTTTCCTTAAGTTTGATGGTTGAGGTAAAAATTATAACATCATCTGATCTGATTCTCAATGTACATAGAGGGACCATTTAAGACAATTATAAGTGACAGAGGGTAAAATCATTTATGAGTACGAGACTTCTATGTTTTAGTCAAAAATGCTAAAATTTTAATACTTATAAACTGTGATATCTATGTAATATTTGTTTATGGAAACTACTAAAAATATAGATGCTGAAATATATACTCAAAAGCATTAGAAAAATCAAAATATGTTTCTAAACACAATTCAAGTAACTCACAAGAAATTACACGAAAAAGGAAACATCTATAATAAGCAGAGGAAAAGAGCACAAGGCAAAAAATAAAAAGGTAGATATAAGCCCTTAAGTAACAATAAAAAGTAAAGACACATTTCAAGGTGTTGGTATTTGGCCTTTAAGTATATGATTAACTTCTCAAAATAATATCAAAATTTTCCATTGAGATCATCAATATCTCATTAATAACATAGGCTTTCTTCTAGAATTTTATTTAATAATGGGTCTGCTGATTTTCTTTTCATCTTTATTACTTTAGTCCTGCTGATATTCAAGTTAGTTATTTCATGAACACATAAGGAACAATGGATAACACATTTGTTTTAACTGCTGCCACATATTTGAGGTATGTATTCTAATTTTTCCTGGGGAAAGAAATAATCAGGACTGGGATTGCTACTGGTACCAACAAAAATAATAAGACAGATGAATGTGCTTTATATATCATGATATCGTGTCCATCCACTGCAGTGTCTAATCTAATAGAAAAGGAAGATCAAGAAAAGGCAGGAGGAGGGGGGGGGGGAGAGAACAGAGAGAGAATTGGATTCCTGGAGGCTGGTTGTTTCCATTATTTTCTGTAACAAATATGACCTAAGTCTTGGCAATCAATACACCTTCTGTGATGCTTCAGTAAATAAATGAATAATTATTTCCTTTTTAAAGAAAGAACAATATCGGAACATCTAATAACCATATGGCAAAAGATTAAGAATTTTAAATTTAGAAGCTTAATATTTTGAAAATCTGACACTAAGAATATTTCTAAAAGACTAGCATTCTAGATGTGAAATATATCTATCCTAAAAATACCTAAACTTTCATAATAAAAAATCCCCAAAGGCAAATTGCATTTAAAACTGTTTTGTGAATGGAGTCTGAGAACTCCGTCAAGCTTCCCAGTTATTGTAGTATTTGTCTGCATCAAACTCATCTTCCTCCCAGTGTAATGGAAATTTTGCTACAGGAATCAGAGTGGGACCGGAAACAAAGGGAAACTATCTATATTTATCTAAAAGCATTTAAGTAATTTAAATTCAACTCTAAAGCTGTCTCAGATAAAAGATAAATAATAACACCTCCTCCTAAATAGAAGCTTTTAAAGCAGTTATAGACTAAACTTCAGAGGCCTGTTATTGTCTCTATTGTCTCCTTGTAATTGTATCTATAGAGAAATTGGATGTGGTTCTGTATCTGATGTAGTTGGAATCCTAGTTACTTTTGAGAATGACTGGGATTTTTTTTTTAATCTTTCAATAGTTGCTATTCAAGTGAAGACAGTTAGAGGAATGACCTGGAGCTGCTCTATTTGGAGTCTGAGCTAAAGGTCAAAAAGAGAAAAATAAAGTGTATGCTTTATAGCAACACTGTAATTTAGACAATATGTTTCATGTTATAAAATATAATCGATATGCACATTTCGGCAGATGTGGCAAACAATGGATTAATAAGCTTTAGCTTTAATTATCATAACTGTCACTAATGAGTGCTCTCTATATACCAGGCACTTTCCAAAGTGCTTCACAAATATTTATGTATTTAATTTTTAAGATGACCATATAAGATATTTTTACTTAATTCCATTATTGTTCCTATTTTACTCACAAAAAAATTAAGGTACAAAGAATAAAGTAGATACAGATATGGAAAGTACAGATAGTAGGTAACATGCTCAGTATCACATTACTTATCTGTGAAGTCAAGAGTTAAACACAGGAGGCTAGTTCCATAGTCAGTGCTCTTAGTCACTGCCTCTCAAGGAGAGCTGTATCAAGCAAGGCAAATGTAAAGCTAGCAAACAAACAGGAAAGAAGAATAAATGTTGTTACTACCACAGAAGTCTCTAGCAACTCCAGTGTATAGAAGAAACATTTCAAGAATTTTTTAATGAAAATATTCTAATACTCTCAAAAGGAGAAAATCAAAGAAAACATGTTAAACAAAGCTTTTTGTATGTTGAAAAGCTGTTTGATATAGAAAATATATTATTGAAGTTTTTAAAATCAGAAGTGAATTTGACAGATTTTTAAAGACTTCTCAAAGTTTATAATAAACAGTTGATAGTTATAAATAAAAAGCAAGATATAATATCTACTCTAGAATTCTTGCAAGTAGATTATCACTCTTCTTTTAATACTAATGGGGATTTTATTCATTAATGAGAAAAGTAGACACTTGTGGAATAACCCATCTATTTTAAGTAGGCCCTTGAGAATTATTTTTTAAAGCATCAGAATCTTTATTTCATGATTGGCCTTTAAAATGCATTTCTTGTAGTTGATCAAAATACTCACTTTTGTAATTTAAGGTGTGTATCTTGGGACAATAGTCTATTTTCTTCCTCTTATTCATAAGAATGAAAACATTTAATGAATAGCGAAGATTATAAACATGTTTTATCTTATAAAGTTTGAAGTGGGACATATTACAAAGTCTAAACTATATATTGATTTATTTACACAAACAATGATATTGTTGCAAAAAAAGACACATTGGTATTGTGACAGTAATGACCGGATGTGATATTCCAAGTTTCCTTACAGCTGTAGGGATTGGATTGATATGTAACCTGTTTCTATATCTTCTATATGTTTGTCCAACTCTTACACTATGACTTCATGGAGTAAATTTATTTTATTTTAGAATTACATTTTGAATTTAAATATGCAGCTTCTCCCAAATATTGTTGAGGCTATATATTCTTAATCTGAACAGTCCCAGTACTGTCATTGTCACCTTCTCTACAAGCCCTAAGTCTGAGAAGGCCCTTTAAAACACTCTCTACAGGACTCCCCTGTTGCGCACTGCAGAAATAGCTTCTTAAGTTCTAAGTTCATGTATCCATTGGCACCACAAAAAAAAAATAAAATAAATAAATAAATAAATAAATAAATAAATAAATAAATAAATAAAACACTCTCTAACATAAAAGGTAAGTTCTACTAGAAAGGGATCTAGTGGAAATATTGTATCATATAATCTGGACACAAACAGCTATTTATATAGCCACTTTAAGGATTCACAATTCATTTGTATTCATATATTTATTGATTACATGTTATAATACATTCTAGGCACTATTCTAATAGCATGGAGGATTCAGCAGTGAAAGAGCAGAGAAACTCAAGGACTTCCCTGCTGTCATGAAGACTGTTTAGTATAAGATCTTATTTTATATTTAAAATTCTACCCAAGTATCAAACATTTTTCTTTACTTTGAAAATTACTTGTTGAAATTTAATATTATTTTTCTTTCAGAAAGAATGGGATTCCTCTCTTAAAATACCATTTTAAAATACATATGATTATGATATCAATGCAGAAAAATATTATCTTTTAAAAAATAAATCTAGGTCCTCCCTGGTGGCACAAGGGGTTAAGACGCAACCTATGAAGCTTGCCACAGCCACTGCGGCACAAGTTCGATCCCTGGCCAGGGAGCAGCCCACATGGCACAGCAGACCTCTCCTGACTTGCCTGCTGCTCCCCTCAGCAGTGTATTTCTCTCAATCTGCCTGTTCTGCTCCCCAATCTGTCTCTGGTGAACCCTCTCACCCTCCACAACTCCGGCCTGTAGCCCAGTTCTTGTATGTATAAATAAATAAAATCTTAAAAAAATGAAAAATAAATCCATGTCTTCTCTCTCAAATATTTTCATATCTTCAGTTTCACAAGATCATGTAAGGAGTGTTTAAGATAAGTAAAATTTCAAATACTTAGAAAATTTTCTATTTCCTCTTCTGTCCACTTTACTCCATTTTTATAAGGTTATAGCATCTAGAAATCAGGCAATATTAAACAATCTTTAGGATGAATAAAGGAACAAAGTGATGACAAAATTAAAATTAAAAAATAAAAGAGGAGGCGATTCCATAGCAGTCAACATTTGATGACTTTGCACAGATGTGTGACCAAAATAAAACTGTTATAGCAGATGTTAAAAAAGTTGTGAATTCATTAAATGAGGATTCATCTAAACTCATGCTTATAATTCTGACTGGTTACTACCAGACATTGTCATAATGAATTCATCCTGAAATACACCATTACCCTCACGTTTATCGCAGCTTAACAGCAATAAACAGACATTAGTGAAGCAAATCATGTTATCAGACTGGTGGTTTACAGACATGGTATCGTGATGACGGTGCACAGGCTGCCCTGTTAGTGCAGACTATGACCTAATTAGATTCAGTGTCTCACAGGAGAATCTAGAAAGTGTTCACAGGAGAGTCATTTTTTTTATCCACTCTCTGTCAAAGAATAAAAAGTGACTTTTATAAAAGGAAACTATATTAGACATAAGGAAATTATTTTCAAGTTTTGACTTTTAGAATAAATACTTCTATCTAACTAGTACATAGCTTATACTGCAAAGCTGACATTTCCATTTAGTGTACACAACACTTCCTTGAAAGATTGAATTCTAAGTAGAGTGAAAGTACAAACATTAATATTTTATTGTACCACTGCTCTAAATCTGTTTTACAATGAGTATATTTAGCCAAAATATTTGATTTATACATATAGTGATCCTTCTTACACATGCTGTTCTTATACGTGTTATATTTTGAAAAAATAAGTATATTGTTTCTCATTCTAGGGCATACATATCAAATACCTACATGAATAAAGAGTTTATTTATGTGGAAAATTAAATCATTTTGATGTTTTGTAGGTTTGTGAAAACAAAGTTTTGCACCTGAATCTTGGTCCTGGTCTCTATGTCTTTGTAGTGTATGGAAACTCAATCTTTAATTTTCTCATTTGCTTTCAATTCTCTTTTTATATTTTTTCCAGCTACAATCTGCACAGTTACAATAAGTTTTCCCATCCACATCTTTAAAGCTGTATCAGATGACACAGGAGAAATCCTTTGATCAGAATTTCCATGTTTCAGTCATACTAGATATTAACATTTTAAAGAATATAAAAAATTCTTATCAAAATAAATGTTGCTGTATACATCTATATACACACACATGCACACACACACACATATATATATGTTTATATATATATATATATGTAGGCATCTATAATGAATGTACTGGTCATAATTACTATATTTTATTGAATTTAACCTGATGTTCTTAGAAATCTTGACATTGTCAATATTAAATGGGCTACCTTACTTTAAACATGTTTCTTTTATCTCTGCACAATTCTAATCCTATTATGAAGTAGTATGAAAGTTCAATTTCACAGAAAGAGTGGAAATGTTTAAATCTACTTATTTGTATCACTGCTTTTCTTGATTATTTTGTTACAATTTTATTATGAATCCCAAGGTTGAACAAATGATAAAATTTCTCATTAAATTTTGACATATCTAGAAGTCCTATAGATTAGTTTAAAAGTCTTTTCACTAGACTTTGTATAAAAATTAAAATACATTAAATTAATATGTAATTCTGATTACTAATTTTATGTTCTAAAGGAAATAGATGCGTGTATTATTTTATATAACACAAATATTGGTATACATAAAAATTACTTAGTAACAATTGAAAATGGCACGAACATTTTGTGGGGACAATATCGCACAATAAATAATTTGCAGGCATTTATTTTAATCCTCATAACAATCAAGCAAATTAGGTATTTTTGCCTCCACTAAAAGTTAAGAAAATAAGAATAAATAATGCTAATTAACTAATCCAATAGGAGACTTATGTAAAAAATTAAAGCCAAAAACCAAAAGTATATTTACTTCTAAAACTCATGTGTGTTCCATTATAACATGCTGATCCTGGTCATGGTTTTATTGTAAAATCTTTCAAAATAGAGCTTTACTGTTTTTTATATATATATACATATATGTATATATATATATATACACACACATACATACACACATATAACTAGTTTAATTAATGTTATATGCAATATCTGTATTACATATAATCCATGTAAATATGTAGAGTAAAATTTATTTATAATGAATATACTCTTAATATTAAATATTTAAATTACTAAATATATAACATTAAATATTATGCAATATATAAATTTCAAATACATAGTCTGACTAACATTTATAAGCTGTTTGATTTTAGATAAGTTATATATCTTGATCTTTTCTATTCTGTTTAGAATAGAAGACATTGATTTTATTTATTTATTTATTTATTTATTTATTTTTAAATAATAAATTTTATTTTTATATTCCCCATACAATTGCAGCCCCCCGATTCTGACCCCAATCCCTCCCCTCCCGCCCCCGCCCCCCTAAAAGTGTCTCTGGTTCATAGTTTTTTGTTGATTTTGATTTTCACTTTCTTATAGTTATTCATTTTCCTGGTCCCTTATTTAAGTTTTCTAGATTCCTGCTATGAGTGAGACCAGACATTGATTTTATTTAAATGGTTATTTGAAGATTCAATGAGGTAATACATAGAATTTATTCATACTTTCCTTATGTTTCTTCTACTAGCATATCAAATAACTTGTGAATGGTATTTTTAAATTTTACCTATATATTTATATATTGGAATGTTCATATTTTTTTACACATCCCATAACTGAGTTAGTGAGAGTGTCTTTTTATTCAAATAATATTATACATATATTTAGTGGATGAAATAATAGATTGTCATATGTCAATGTGAATTTGTGAACAATCCCATTCTATTTATATACAAAATGCTAGCATTTTTACAGATTATTGTTATTTTCAATAAATTCTGGAATTTTTCTAAATTCAGGGTTGTTGCCTTAATTTAATTTATAAAGTATACATATACACACATATTCACATATATGTACACATATACATACATATATATAATTTATGGTATGTATATACATATATCAATCATGCAGTCTGAATCCTCAAATTGCAGCCTTTCCTACATTCCATTTTCCTTGGACAGACAAGGGTAATTTGATTCAGAGAAAAAAAATAAATAAGAATTCTTACAGGTTTGAGAAGGACATATTTCTAGAAATGTCTATAGCAGTCATCAAAGACTCTTACAGTATTTTTTTTTTCTTTTTCAAGTAGTAAATTGCCAAGTAGGCTTAATTTTAGTGCTTGAATATGTGAACATTTACAAAAGTTGCTGAGATATGAACAGACTGGGTCAGACTTTATTATAAATGGTTTTACTCTTTCTTATTCTTTCATATGCCCATAGATACAAGAACTCAGTACCAATTCAAATGCCTTGATGGCATGTCCTTAGGTTTTTCTTATTAGGAATATGATCCCATGCATCAGTCTAATGTTCTATTGAAGAAGCATCTTATAAAATGATAAAAAAAACTGACACTACGTCACCCTTGTCCTCCAGAGTTGCCTCCTATTCTTTGGTATTATAAATTTTTACATATTTATTTACCTATGAGGTAAACTGATTTTGGGACTGGCAAAAGGTAATCTCAGACACCCAAACAATAGCATACTTCATAGATCATTGTTTGTTTTCTAGTTACCAGAGGTTTGTTTGGCCCATAAACATTAACTGCGCAATGAATAGTGACCACAGAGGGTGATGATTTTGAGTCATTGGCTTCAGAAAGTAGAGTGAAAGAAAACAAACACATGACAATAACAAAATCCAAGAACAATAGATCTGATGTACCAAAGAAATCATTTGGCATTTCTGTAGTCAGGAAATATTGACGTTTTATTTCCTTGGTTGTACTTAAGTGTTTATATACCAGACCCATAAGCCACGTCAAAGGAGGACCCAATTGTGAGAAGTGGATAATCATTATCTACCTATTTAAGAAACAGTTGAACCCATAGTAGAAAAGTAAACCTGAACCCACTTCATTTTAGGACTTTGTTACTCTTGTAGCAATATTGGGAACAAAACCATTAGGAGCCCAGGCATAAAGAAAGACAAAGAAAATAGAACAATAGGTAGTTAAAAAAAAAAAAAAAAGGCTGATACAGAAGATCATGAGAAGTTGAATTATACTAAATGATGTTAATAGTATGTAAATAATATTTTCTTAAAATTTTGGTGATTAAAAGGATAAACTGGTATCAGTGACGATTGAATATGACTTTCCAAGTTAATTTCAGCTTGGATTTCATTATTAGGTTTAACATTTTGTTATTCCCTTCTATATTTTACAGGAAAGAAGCCCAAATGTTGGCATGAACAGCCAAATTATAAAATTTTTAAGACTTTAGACAATGAATATCATATCAGCCCTTCAAATTACTAGAGTATCAGAAAGGTGCTTTAAAAAAAATGTTTCCTATGTTAAAAATAATTTGGAAAATTACCTCAGGTGTTTTAACTAAACATAAATTCTGATTTTGAAAGCTATATACTTTCTGGTATATTTGAGATTGAAAGGTGTTTACCGCTAAGAATCTAAATAAACATACATGTGAGTTTCTGTTCTAATATCATACATAAGAAAGATGGGGATGCAAAGCAAAACAATAATTAATAATGTATTATACTAAATACAAGCAGTAGGGAATATGAAGTTTAAATTTTGGCATTTTGAAGTGTTCACATCTTTTAGCTCCTAACATACCGAATTCAATATAGTGGAAGGGAAAAATTAACTTAGTTCATGAAAAAGAATGAAGAAATGCATGTCTGAGGGGTCTGAGAAGAGATACTGGTTGGAGAAACTGTTGTGTGTTTCTGGTCCCCAGGAAAACAGAGATGGAGATTGTGCAATGATTCTCAGCAGAAAGCATTCCTTTTAATGGACTTTATGTTGTTTCTCTTTTGTCCTTAAATAATTCATCTGAAATATCTATGATTTTTTTTTTATTGTTTATCACCAATATCTGCTATTCCCTAAGACAACACTGATATTTTTCTGTTTTTTTTTTAATTTTTTAATTTTATTTTTTTTATAGAGACATGTTTTATTTATTTATTTGTTTGTTTGTTTGTTTGATGGTTTGTTTATACCATGCACTGGGTACAGTCAGAAGCGCGGGAGGGTGAGAGAATTCACCAGAGCCAGAGCAGGGAGCAGAGCAGGCAGAAGGACCGAAGTACACTGCTGAGGGGAGCAGCGGGCGGCAGGAGAGGTCTGCGCGCCATGTGGGACCCTCCTCCGGTGGCCGGGGAGCAGCCGGGGATCAAACCGGCGCTGCAGAGGCCGCGGGCAGCTTCGCAACCCAGCGCTCAACTGCTGCGCCACCGGGAAGGCCCATATTTTTCTCCTGGGTTAATGTGAAAGAATTTTTAGACAAATTATGCTATGAGCATATTCCTTAGAACATTAAAAAGTAAACTAATAAAAATTGACTTATCATTCATACACTCTTATTTTTCTTATTGTCTCTCCTCCTTTGCTTACTCCTGCTCTCTCCTCCCCCAACCTTTTTCCCCCATTCCTTCTATCTTTTGATATGGGTATACTATGGCTTAAAAACAGATTATTTCCACACTATAAAGTTGAATAAAATCATTGACAGGCTTTTCTCTGGAGCACTTGAGGTTTGATCTTATTCTGACATGACCTTGTCTTCTGGGATTCATAGTCTAATCATGTGTATTTGCCATTTCTTCAGTGATTATATTCCAGGGATAAATATGGCTGATACACCAAGGAATCAATAACCTCAATATCTGTCCATCTGTCTCTTTTCAGGCCTCTATGTGACCATCATTGTGGCACAGTGATAAGGCACAGGTCCACACCTTGTACTAGCCTTCTTGGCTGTTGGTTCATGAGAAACATCTCACATCACCTTCCCTTTAGCCATTTTAGAACATAAACCTTCCTTCTTTCAGAATCCACCTTCCCCGAAAAGAATTAGCCATTTGATGTCTTCCCTTTACTTATCAGAATCTTGATTATTTTTAAAGGGGTGTTGTATTTGTTTAAAAGGGGTGTTACAAATAAGGATGTGCATGCATTCTAAAATAAATATATATGCACTATTTATTACACATAAGTGGTACACACGCACATAATTATTAATGAAAATTTTTTCAGTGTTTTGCTCTCAACCAGTTGAAAGCACCACTTTTTACCACCATCAAATTCCTCATAGGAAAATTTGTGGATATTTTACATAGTTGAATTTCCCTTGGAAACATGTTTTGAAATTAAAGAGCTACAAAATTATCTAAAATATGGAATAAAATATTGTCTAAAATGCTAATGATCTAATTTTATTTGATTATTCTTTCATTTGTTTACATGCAAAATATTGTAGTTTGTTTTATAGTACCAAGCCTGATGCCCTTCCCAACAGCTCTGCTTTTTTTTTTTTAATTAATTAATTTATTTATACAAGCACTGGGTACAGTCAGAAGTGTGGGAGGGTGAGAGAATTCACCACAATCAGAGCAGGGAGCAGGGCAGGCAGAAGGACCGAAGTACACTGCTGAGGGGAGCAGCGGGTGGCAGGAGAGGTCTGCGCATCATGTGGGACCCTCTTCCGGTGGCTGGGAGCAGCCGGGAATCGAACCAGCGCTGCAGAGGCTGTGGCAGCTTCGCAACCCAGCGCTCAACTGCTGCGCCACCGGGGAGGCCCCATTCAACAGCTGTGTCTTTTGCCAGTGCTCTCACAGATATCCAGGAATTTGTTACATGGCTTTCTCTGACCAGTGGGATAATTGCCAATATAATACAGGCAGAAGCTTGAAATAGTACATGTTCTCTGGAGTTTGCTTCTCCTCTATTTTTTCAACTCTTCCAGCAATCTAACCAAATAGAAATGATCTCTCCCAGCTCAGAATGTCTTACAGCATTTTCAACATTTTCCTCAAAAGAATTAATCTTATCTAGCGTGTGTATATGAGTTGCTTTTCTTCATGCATCCAAAATGGTATTAGTTGCATAACAACTTTGGGATAGTTTAAAAAGCAGTTGCACAAATAATTTTCTGTATTCTGTGGCTCAGATGACAAAGCATCTAATTGATTTAAAGATTAAAATATTTTCATATAACCATCCCTTGTGCAATTACTCCTTATTCAATCTTTTTATCTTTGATTCATTTACCATTATGCCAAAATTATTTTGAAAGACTTTAATCAAAAATGAATTAGCCAAATTAAAGTAATCAAAATGTGACATGTGTGCATAAATAATTAGAAATTTAATGTCATAAACAATAATATTTATATAAGACAAAGTGAAAAAAAAAAAAAAACTCTGGAAATGTGATTGCAGCATTGAGGCTACTGGTGGGTGGGAGAAAAAAACAAAGGTCGGAGGGGTCCCAGTGGTCTCTGGTAAAAGACCCAGTGGTCTCTGGTGCTTTGGTGGTGGTGTGTGTGGGGTGGTGACGTACGTCTGAAGAGGAGACACTTCCCCTAATTCATATACAACGTTGTAAAATGATGCTACCTCAACAATAAAGTAAAATATAAATGTGTATAAAATAATCCTACAAATTCTAGAATTTTCAAAAATTGCTGTGGCAAAAATTATGAACTAAAGAGCAACAGATACAGAGAAAGGGGATCCCAATATCACTGTTGGTGGGAATGTGACTGGTGCAGTCATTTGGGAAAGAAATCTAGATACCTAAAAAAATTCAAAATGTAAACATCATTTGACCCAGATCCAACTTTTGAGCATCCACCTTAAGAACGTGAAGCCATCAACTCAAAAAATTGTATGCTCTGTAATGTGTATTACAGTATTGTTTACAATAAGTAGGCCAAGGAAATAACCTAAGTAAAGTCAGTAACAGAGGATGGGCTCAAGAAGGTATATGTGGTATATGCACACAATGGGCTAATAGTCATGCGAAAAGATAAAATGTAGGCATTTATAGTAAAATGACTACTATGGAATTATGTAGATAGTGAAGCAAATCAGAATAACAGAAAAAGATACTGGACATTTACATAGCAGATGATTTGACAAGTAAAGTACTTATATAAATTAGCGCCCACTTGTAAATGCAGTGAGACTTCTGAGTTTAAGAGGGACAGAAAAGGGAGAAAGTGCCAAAGGGGTATGAGATGGTTGTGGAAAAACTTGCACAAAAAATTTTAAAAATAAATTAAATGGTATTTTAAATCTCAAATTAATATAAAAACCAAAAGCAGATCCTTAACTCACATTGAAAATTTATACATAAAATCAAAACATTGTTGTATAACTTTTTCCCCAAGATACTTTTGCAATGTGGCTATTTCCAAAGATCACCATCTTTGAGGGAATATTTCACTGCATTTTTCTTTCAGTTTTAATTTATTAAAATATGACATATCTCAATTGCTAACTCTCATCAGCCCTGCATCTCCTCATTATACAGAGCTAACGGGCTAACAGGCTCTGATCCCCCAAACTGAGGTGAGTATGGGGGGGCAGTTGTTATTGACACTAGCTGGGTGAAAAACATTACCTAGGTTTTTTTTAATTATCAAATTCAACGTTTCACTTGTTTTCCATATGCTTGATATTTTATCTTATTATTTTTGTCATAATTCATAACACAAAACGTGTTTTTAAAAAACTGATATATATTTAAAGTATACAACTGATGTTTTGCTATCCATATTCATAATGAAATTATTACTAAATTTAAGCTAATTAACATATTCATAGCTTCTTAGAGTTTAAAGTTGTGTGTGTGTGTGTGTGTGTCTATAGTAAGAGCACCTGAGGGTCTCCCCAGTGGTGCAGTGAGTTGGGCGCAGCGCTGTGAAGCTGTCAGCAGCCTCTGCAACACGGGTTCAATTCCTGGCCGGACAGGAGATATCCACATGGCACGGCAGACCACTCCTGTCTAGCCCACTGCTCCCCTCAGCAGTGCTTTTGTCCGTTTGCTTGTTCTGCTCCCCACTCTGTCTCTGGTGAATCCTCTCACCCTCCCGTGCCTCTGGCCTATACCCCAGCTCTTGTATAAATAAAATAAATCTTAAAAAAAAAAGAGCACCTGAAATTTGCTCAGCATGATTCCTTAAGACACAGAATATTGTATTCAAATGAGGAAAAAACAAAAGTGGGAAAACTTAATCAGTGGCAGATTTGCCATTCACCTTGTTCTTAAAGAGTTTGGTAATTATAAACTCCCTTTGTTCCATTTTCCTCTCTTTTGATATTTTTGTTGCTTCCTTTTGAATCTTCAACATTATTTTGTTCTTTAATTTTTAAATAACTTGAGCTAAAAATACTATAAAAATAATCAAATAAAAAATGAAGGAAAGATGGAAGAAGAAAGTCAAGTTTCTGTTCTCTTTGGTGAGAAATATATTGGTCACTACAGGAGGTGCCAGGTCTGGTTCCTATTCTTGAGAAAAATTCAGCTAAATTTGGTAAGCCTAGAACTTCTACATATTATATGTTATTCACTTATTTTCTATCACCCAGTAACATTTTGTTAGCTAGCACATCAAAAAACCGGAAGAATTAAAGTTTTATTCACTGATATTAAGAAGACAAAGTTGAAAGTAATATGAAATAAAAGGTGTGGTTGGAGATATATCTAATGGTATGGAAAAAAAGTTGCTAAATACAAAAGGAGTAAAATTTTCTGTCAGGACATATCCTTTAAAAGTCCCTTCTATATTTTCTATTTGCTCTTCCAAATTTTCATTTTGTTTCTCTTAACTAAATGCCAGGATTCTATAATATTGGCAAGTATCCCAAGTGATGTGATGCAGGTGATATGCAGAACTTGCTTTCAGAAAAGCATTCTGGAGTCAGTTAAAAGTTTCCTTCCTCCATGTCTTCCATTTATTCTTAATCAAAAGCTTTACTGATACAATCTTATAACTTATGCAAATTAACTCTTATTTTTATGGAAAATTATTATTATTCTTGCCCATTACTTTTTGTGATATACTTCAGTTGCATTTTACACATCTATAAAAAATAAAAAATGTATTACTTTATATCATAGTTCTATACTACTCAGGACAAACTCAGTATTCACTTTTCCTATATCATGTAATGTCTTTGTATGTTTTTTATATTTTCTCTTAGATTCTCAGTGTTGTTTTGAAGTAATCCACAATTCTCTTTAAACTTATTCCTCAGTAATTTTTGTAACCATTTCTAAGAGATAAACAATTCATGTATAGATGTAAAACTGAAATATGTAATGTTATTTTACTTCATGCTTCAGATTAAAACAGCTAACTTTCTTGTTTGTATTTTGAGTTGTGAAAATGAGCAAGTTCAATGACTATATAAAGAAAATTAGATTATTAAGAAGAAACAATCTAAATGGGATGCCTGATGACTTCTATATCTCCAACACTCCTATACTTTCTCTAAAGTGTTTATTCTCTGACTGATTAAGAGTTTCTGAGCACTAATTGCATCTATTGCATCTATAGGGCCAGATCAGACTGTTTAACTCACTGACAAAAATATTGCGGAATTAATTCTATTCCAATTTAGAAATGTCTCTACCAGTGACATAATTATATCTTGACATTGTAATGAGGGATATTGTTATAAATGTAGCCTAATGTCCAAAAGGGTATAATAAACAAGGGGATGTTTATTCTAACAAATCCTGGGTGTGTGGCAAGAGCTGTAAAGAAAAAGAAATCTCTGTAGATTCCTATGCTGCTATCCCAGTTACCACACTTAGGGAAATTCGAAATGTTCAAGTACTGTGCAGTATTGTTTTTTTAAATATGTAAATGTACATTATCATCTGTGGTACTTCCAAAAATCACCCCGTTTTAAATGAGAAGCCAATTTGTGAACTACATAAGAAAGAGATCAAAAGAAATTAGTGTCAGGGAAGAAGTGGCAAGCCCACTTTAAGTAGCAGACTCATCTTTGGAAACTAAGACTGGATCATAAAATATCTTTTGATTTCAGTGATGTTTGTTGCAGCATTGCTGTTATAGAGAAGAAAACTAAAAACAACCAAAGTGCCAATATAAGAGAGGCCTATTAAATAAAAGAGAAAAAAAAAAAAGAAAAAGAAATCTCTGTGCTGAATATTTTCTAAATATTACTATTTAATGTTCTAACTCTCCTCCTAACAATCATCCAACACAGTTTGATGTCATTCTGTTTTAAAGTATTTCATCAATTAATTTTGTACTCACTGATTAAGGAAAATTTTTTGCTTTCTTGTTTTGACCAATATTGTTTACTAATTTGTTTGAAGTATTTAGGAGAGAAGTCTGACAAATCATGTTCTAGTTTCTTTGCCATGTCTAGGAGCTGTTTGACCCTGATTGCTTTTAAAAGTATAACAACTTAATAATCACATATCTGAGATGCTTTTACCAAACATGAGAGTGACTAGTGATTGGTTTTCTTGGAAAAATTCATTCTAAAATTGGGATTTTTAATTATAATAATTACCCTTCATTCTGTCACAGTATAGATTTTTTTAGCATCACATTTAAAGTTATAACAATTTTATACTATGTATTTAAGTGGTCCTGAGCATGAACATTTCATAATTATTTAATTTTCCATTTCACTTTCTAGAAAAATACAGAGCAATTATTATTGAGTAAATAAATATGTTAGAATTGATTAATTTACCTCAAAATGCATTTCCTTTTAAAATTATACAATTATGTGCTCAATTACTGATACAGAACTCAGTAAATCAAAGTTATGAAATCATGCAATCTTCTCCCCTCTATTACCCCCTCCCTATTCTACTATCTATTCATTCAGCATATTTTCAGTAAGCACTGAATGACCAAGTACTTGCACTATATGAGGTGCCCTGGAGGAAAACAGTAATAACCAAACAACGACCAAAAGTCAACTTCTTATACACTATGGACTTACATTGAATATGCACAATCAAACCCTTCCTCTCCCCCATATACATGTGCACAGGAACACAGATGACATTTATCTAAATAAAGGGTTGGAAGAAAATAAACAAAGTGAATAAGTGACTACACCTATGCACCCATACACCTAGGATTTGACAGAGTCAGGGATATAGAGAAAAGTAACTTCTTGAATAAGTGCTCATGGTCATTTCTAAATGATACAAAGATATTTTTAGGTGCTATTCACTGAAACAGAGAACACTGGAAGAAAACTAGATTAAGAAGGTTTGACTCCCATGTTTTATTTTGACAGACATATTTTTATAGTGCCACAAATGTATTATTAAAATATCTTAAAATCTACAAAATCATGTCATGGAAATAATAGTGCTTTTGGTAAAGTTAAAGTTTAGGGGGTCACTCATGAATTATGTAAGCACACACACACATGAATTACTCAACAGCACGTTCACACACACATAAAAATTCCAATACTAACACAATCAAAATCCCACTGATATTTGTACTAAGCTTCTGTCAATGGGTTGTTTATAGTCTTAACTATAGAGACTTGTGTCTCTTACTTCAGGAGATTATTTTAGACTCTTTTTAAGAATTATTATTATTAATCTGATCTGGGTGTAACTTGCTGCATTTTTTCATATATAGGGGAAATGCCATTGAACATTAAGCAGCTGAACGCACCACTCTGTCAGCTTAATGCTGTGAAAATTTTAGTGATTCATGAAAATAACAATTCAGCTCTTATTAGTACTTTTGCAGGGGCATGGCAGGTAAAAAATAAATAATACTTTCACAGAAATTTTAGCCTTTTTAAAGATCTTCATGTGTTACTTTCTTTTGAATTGGGAAGTAGTCTGTTATTGATTACTTCAATTCATGATGGGTAATATCACATGTGACTCAAAAGAACTTTTCACTAAACTTATATCACTCCCCACACTTTTGCATAAGTTAATTCTCACTAAAGAACCATATGTTGTAGTAGGATATATTGAGTTTGAAATCCCTTTGAGACAAGTAGTTAGACATGTGGGTCTTCAATTAAGAGGAGACATTTGTGCTAAGGATACTAATGTAATTACCTGGGCAGGGTCCCTTAGTAAATGGCTGCTTGTGAATGAGATCAGATATGGACAAAACAGAAAGTGAGAAGACAGGGGCGAGGGCTGTGCTAAAAGTGTCCACTTTTGCTAATCATGGTGTTGAAAAGAAAATAGAAAATGAGTGGTTAGAATGTCTAGAGAAAAGAGGAAAATTAATTCTAGCATTCCAGATAACAGGGAAACTTATAATTCAAAGTATTCTCACTTTATTATCTGCCTTTCTTATGCCACTTCAAATAATTATATTAATTAAAGTAAAATTAAAACAACACTAAAATAATACAAATATTTTAGCACATTCATAAAATAATCTTATTGACACTATTGGGAATTTAAGTGTCCATGCATATCCCTCATGTGTATATATGTGTGTGCATATACTTTTATACATGATTTATGTGTAGACTCTTGAATTTTTTTCTTTTAATGCATGCTGAAAAGATAATAAGTAAATGAATTATATAGGGGCTATTAATGACAGCATGTATAGATGTGCAAACTTTGTGTCCTTGAAAAACGGCAGAAGGGAAGTTTTATAGATGATTATGTACACATGAAAATTAGAATGGCTGTCAGAAAAATGACATTTATATCTTGGTTAAAAATGATATATGTAATTTGAGAAGAACGTAGAGAAGGTATCAGTAAGTACTCAAAAGTTCATGCAATAATTTAAAGACATGTAATGCTGCTAAGAAGCCAGGAGCCACTAGTGAGGAAATGAGGCCTGATAGAAGATAGCAGCTATGATAAATGATGAGAAAAGGAAATAATGGAGTGAACTAAAGGAGGTTACATTGAAAGTTGTGTTTTGTGTTTTGCTTTTTTTTTTTTTCCTTTTCTTTCTGATAAAATAGGAGCATACAAAGAAAGGCAATAAATGGAAAAACATTAAAAATAACTCTAAGTGTTTTTTGGATAGTAGAAATATCTGAAAGTACAGCGAAAGAGGGTAAATCTGAATGAGCTATAACAAGGTCTTTAAAAATCAACTCCCAGCTACTGCTTTCCTGGTCCCATTTTAGTGCCCTCAGGTTTTAGAACTAAGGCTAGTTAAAGCCTGTGTGATTATGACCTGATGGGATTTTTTACTCTAGCTTTTTCATGTTGCTCTTTAGTCCCATCCTTAAAAAAAAAAAATGTGAAAGCCTCTTAAAGCCAAACTGCTCAGGGTATTTTGTACAGAGATGGAGGAGTAAAAAGCAGTGAGTAAAAAGGAGGAGTAAAAAGCTGGTCAGTCTATGCCACATCTGGATATGTACACTTTTAATCTGTTCCATTTATGATTTTTTTCCTCTAAGTTATGTAACTTGACAAATTTGAGTTATAGTATGTTCCATAATGGGTAGAACACCATAGTTGTTGCATTGTTTATTATTTAAAGTAGTCACATCAAACTTTTCTATTTGTTTTCTATTCAAGATCATATTATTAAGTGGATTAGACTCAACAGCTGTAATGCAAAAAAAAGGCTCTGTCCCCCCTTTTTAGGGTCTTTCAAAGGTGTTTAATTAGATGCCTCTGTCCTATACTGAAACATTATTCCATACAAACCTCAGACCTTCTTTGGTTCACTTTTAGGCATTATGAAACAATTTTCCTTTTATATAATTTCAATTATTATACCTCTTATTCAATTTAATACTTTTTTTTTCCTATCCACTAATCTTCCTGACTCATACTTGGCAGATGATACTATGGGAAATGGAATGGGATTAAAGAAAATTGGCAAAGTTTTATATATTTGATGATATCTCACTCTAGGCTTTTGGAATCTCTCTTTAGCAGTTTCATATAATGCCTCAAAACACACAAAATACTTTGAATGGCACTTTGTAGATGAGTCACTTGAAAATTGCACTGTCCCCCAAGTAGATGATGACTCATGGTTTAGGATTCCTTCTAAAAAGCCCACAACCATGGGGCACACTGCAAAGACTCTTGTAGTCACTTCACTCAGGACTGCAGAGTTTTGAGGCAGATTCCCTTCAAAGTGAAGCTCCTAGCCAGCTCCTTATCATGCACACACATAACCTACCTAAATTCTAGAAATACAACTTGATCTTAGTTCTAACTTTAGATACAGATGCAACTATTATGCTGGTGTTAGATATTTGCTATCGAAAGACCAAGAAACACATACAGCATCTAAAAAAGTCTTTTGAAAACAGTGGACTTGAAATAATAGTGGGTAACACGTAGAGGAAGCACAACACACAAATAACTCCCTTCAAATAATCCTCTAACAATCTACTACTCAAAATTGAGCCTTTACTTTCCACTAGGTGGGCTTAGAGCTGTTTCCTTTCCATTAGCAAGATCAGTATTTGAAAGTTGGGTACACATCACCCATTGTTCCCAAGATATGATCTCATTCATATCAAGACAGTGGGGAAAAAATTTTAGCATTCCATTATATGTCTAAGGATCATTAATTTTTTTAAAGACATTTTATTTTATTTTTTAAGATTTATATATTTATTTATTTATTTATTTATTTATTTATTTATTTATTTATGTATTTTTTTATACATACAAGCACTGGGTACAGTCAGAAGTGCGGGAGGGTGAGAGAATTCACCAGAGCCAGATCAGGGGCAGAACAGGCAGAAGGACCAAAGTACACTGCTGAGGGGAGCAGCGGGCGGCAGGAGAGGTCTGCGTGCCATGCAGGACCATCCTCCCGTGGTCGGGGAGCAGCCAGGGATTGAACCGGCACTGCAGAGGCTGCGGGCAGCTTCACAACCCAGCCCTCAACTGCTGCGCCACCGGGGAGGCCCTAAGAATCATTGCTTAACCATTTAAATCAGGAAATGGTCATGGTGATAAATGAGATGTCAAAAAGCATTTTGTTCAAATATGTGATTTCAAAAATAGATATGTAAGTAGGAGGGCGGAGCAACATGGCGGCGAGGAGACGCTGCGAGTAAGATCTCCCATTAAAAAAAGTTAATAGGGAGGAAAAGCGGCAGGTCCCAGTGAGAACTGGGACACGGAAGATAAACGGACGACTCCAGCAAACTGCCCAAAGAAGAAAGTTGCCATAAAAGTGGACCAGAAGGGAGGGAAGCTCAGAACCCTGCTCCCCTCCCCCGCCCACAAAGTCTGCACTCTCCGACCAGCAGAGAGGAGGGAAACAACAAACCAAAACGGCCAACAAGAAAAACGGACGCAGCAAGTGGGACTGTGAGTGGAAAGGAACTATTTCAGCCACCACAGCCCGTGAACGGGAGCTGTGGAGAACCCTGCAGGATCCGCCACGGAGGTGAGCTCCAGGCGCCAATAAAGAGAGCCCCACCCCCAGGAGGAGACCAGCACCAGCACACAGCCCCAGCTGCCCGGTAAGCTTGGCGGAAAGCAGCACGCTGAAAAAGCAGGCGGGGATCCGGATCGGATCGCAGCTGCCCAGGTCCCTGTGCCTGCGACCTAGGCTTGCTGGGAGACGCGCGGAGGCCCTCCCTGAGTGAGCAGGAACAAGGCGCCCAGGCAGGGGAGCGGGATTCAAAAGGCGCCATTCCCGCGCCACTGATCTGGGCTACAGCCCGCGTCCTGGAACTGAGGGCTTTGGAACTGAGACCCGGGGCACGAAATTAGGGGCGTGGGTTCCCCACGACGGTGGGGCACAAGGCAGACACAGCACCCCAAAGCCGTTGAGGTGTACCCTACCATCCCCGCCCTGCTCCCTGTCCCACAGGGTGGAAAATCAGCTCCCCAAGGGCTCTAGGAGAGATCTCTGGCGCCACCTAGCGACTTGAAGCCAGCACAGGCTCCTGAATGAGCTAGTGGCCAGCTGGGGAGTTAGCCCACACCGGGCCCCTTCCGAACAAGTAGTCTGAGCCCACAGGGAGAGCGAGCACCCACAGCCGGGGCAGACCAGGCGCGCAGAAGAGTGTGCCTGAGACCAGACGCGCAGGGAGTGTGTCCCACATCACCATTTTAGAACAGGGACATTTCTTCAGTAAAGACTACCTGCAGAAGGCTTCCTCAGGAGCCAGAGGTGAGCGGGGGAAGTTCGCCCACGCCAGACCCCCTCTGGCCTGCAGTCCAAGCCCAGAGGGGGAGCAGGAACCCACCGCCGGGGCAGACCAGGCGCACAGGGGAGTGTGTCCCCACATCGGCATTTTAGAACAGGGACCTTTCTCCAGTAAAGACTGCTTGAAACTGACAGATGACTCCTGGAGGAACCAGAGGGGAGCAGAGAAGCCCACCCAAGATGCCGGCCAGTCCCAACAACACAGTGTCCCAACGCATACGACAAATTAGAAAACAGACAGTAGGGAGGAGAAGAACCACACGCAACCTAGCAACTCTCCAGAGAAAAAGCACACCACAAAAAGAAAACCAGCCCCCAGATTGCAACGACAATAACTTGGAAGAATTTCTGAGCCTTCCAGAAAGAGAATTTAAAATTGCCGTGATTAAAAAACTGACAGAAGTCATAAAGGAAAACAATGATAAGGGAAAAATAATCAACGATCAGAAGAATGCAAATGAGTCCCTAGAGAGGGAAAACAATGGTCAGAAGAAAGAAATTGAGTCCCTAAAGAGGGAAGTAAAAGAAATGCAGGAGATCAAAGAATTAATGGAAGAACTAAAGAATTCTGGGAAAAGCAATGAAAGCAGAATAGATGAAATGGAAGAACGAATAAGTAATCTTGAAGACACAGAAATAAAAAGAACCAAAACAGAAAAGGAAAGAGAAGTACGAAGGAAAAAGAACGAGGAAAGACTTCGGGAAATATCTGACTCCATGAGGAAAGGAAATATAAGAGTTATAGGAATACCAGAAGGAGA
This sequence comes from Talpa europaea, assembly GCF_964194135.1. NCBI lineage: Eukaryota > Metazoa > Chordata > Mammalia > Eulipotyphla > Talpidae > Talpa > Talpa europaea. Next base: position 72,275,327 of record NC_140068.1, read on the forward strand.
GGAGAGAGATGTAGGAACAGAGAAAATATTCAAAGAGATAATTGAAGAGAACTTCCCAAATGTGAAGAAGGAGCTGAAAATTGATATACAAGAAGCAAGAAGAACACCAAACTTCCACGACGAAAGGAAAAATACAGCAAGACACATAATAGTAAAGCTCCCAAGAATCCAGGACAAGGAAAAAATAATGAAGCTGGCAAGAGGGAAGAAACAGATAACATTCAAAGGAAAACCAATCAGGCTGACATCAGACTTCTCCGAAGAAACACTACGGGCAAGGAGAGAGTGGAGGGACATAGTCAACAGACTCCAAGAAAACAGATGCCAACCAAGAATACTCTATCCCTCAAAGCTCTCCTTCCTCTTTGAAGAAAGAATATGGACCTTCCCGGACAAACAGAAACTCCGGAATTTCATTGCAACTAAACCCCCACTCCAAAAAATATTACAAGGAGTCCTAAAGCCAGAACCTCAGAGGGACGAATAACAATGAAAGAAGGCCAAAAAAAAAAAAAAAGTTATTAAAAGAATAAATAAATAAAATCAAAGGAAAGACAAACACAATGGCAAATACAGATGTTAACATATCAATATTAACTCTAAATGTAAATGGACTAAACTCTTCAATAAAAAGACACAGAGTTGCAGCCTGGATTAAGAAACAAAACCCAACCTTTTGCTGCCTCCAGGAAACACATTTAGCTACAAAAGATAAAAATAGGCTCAAAGTTAAAGGATGGAAAACAATCCTACAAGCAAATGGACCAAAAAAGAAAGCAGGAACAGCTATACTTATATCAGATAAAACAGATTTCACACTCAAAAAGATAAAAAGAGACCCCAATGGTCACTACATTATGATCAAGGGGACAATACTTCAAGAAGAAATAACACTCATTAACATATACTCACCAAACGAAGGAGCACCAAAATATATCAGACAACTGTTGTCCTCTCTGAAAACAGACATCAGAGAAAACACATACGTAGTGGGAGACTTCAACACACCACTATCAACAATGGATAGATCAACAAGACAAAAAATAAGTAAAGAAACCAAAGCTCTAAATAAAGACCTAGAGCAATTGGGCTTAACAGACATCTATAGAACACTAAACCCCAAAAAAACGGAGTACGCATTTTTCTCAAGCGCACACGGATCATTCTCCAGGATCGATCACATACTGGGGCACAAGACAAACATCAACAGATACACCAAGATTGAAATCATATCAACCATCTTTTCTGACCATGAAGGCATCAAACTAGAAATAAACCATAAAAAGAAGGCAAGGAACTTTCCTACCTCATGGAGATTAAAAACCACACTACTGGAAGACCATTGGACTAATGAGGAGATCAAAGAAGAAATTAAAAAATTTTTTGAATTGAACGACAAGGAGGACACCAATATCCTAAATGTATGGGATGCAGCAAAAGCAGTAATAAGAGGAAAATATATAGCAATAGAAGCTCACATCAAGAAACAAGAAAGAACGCAAAGAAACAACCTAATCTCGAAGCTCAAAGATCTAGAAAAAGAACAACAAAAAAACCCCAAAACCAGTAGAAGAAAAGAAATAATAAAAACCAAAGCAGAAATAAATGAAATTGAAACTAAAAAAACAATCCAAAAGATCAATGAAACCAAGAGCTGGTTCTTTGAAAAAAATCAATAAAATAGACAAACCCCTAGCCAGGCTCACAAAGGAAAAAAGGGAGAAAGCACAAATAAACAGGATCATCAATGAAAGAGGAGAAATCACAACGGACACAGCAGAAATCAAAAGAATAATCAGTAACTACTATGAACAGTTATATGGAAACAAGTTTAACAATCTAGAGGAGATGGACAAATTCCTACAACTCTACAATCACCCAAAGCTAGATAAAGAAGAAATAGAACACCTAAACAGACCAATTACAATTAGCGAAATTGAAATGGTAATCAAAAACCTCCCCAAAAACAAAAGCCCAGGACCTGATGGATTTACAAATGAATTCTACCAAACATTCAGAGACGAATTAGTGCCTATCCTTCACAAACTCTTCCAAAAAATTGAGAAGGAAGGGACAATACCAAACACGTTCTATGAAGCCAACATTACACTAATACCAAAACCGAACAAGGACAACACAAAAAAGGAAAATTACAGGCCAATCTCCCTAATGAACACTGATGCAAAAATTCTCAATAAAATTTTAGCTATCAGAATCCAACAATGTATCCATAAGATAATTCACCACGACCAAGTAGGATTCATTCCAGGGACACAAGGATGGTTTAACATCCGAAAATCAATCAACGTTATCCAACACATCAACATAAAAGAAATATAAAAACCATATGATAATATCAATAGATGCCGAGAAATCTTTCGACAAAGTGCAACACCCATTCATGATAAAAGCCCTTGAAATTGTTGGGATACAAGGAACATACCTCAACATCATAAAGGCCATCTATGACAAGCCAACAGCCAGTATCATTCTCAATGGTGAAAAGCTGAAAGCAATTCCATTAAGATCTGGAACAAGACAAGGATGTCCACTCTCACCACTGCTTTTCAATATAATACTGGAAGTCCTAGCCAGGGCAATAAGACAAGAGAAAGACATCCAAGGAATCCAAATAGGATAAGAAGAAGTCAAACTATCACTATTTGCAGACGATATGATATTATACATAGAGAACCCCAAAAACTCCACAGAAAAGCTAATTCAACTCATCAATCAGTTCAGTAAAGTGGCAGGATACAAAATCAACACGCAAAAGTCAGTAGCCTTCCTATACACAAACAATAAATCTGAAGAAGAAGAAATCAAAAAAAACATCCCTTTTGTTATTGAAACAAAAAAAATCAAATATTTGGGAATAAATCTAACAAAAGAGGTAAAGGACCTATACAAAGAAAACTATAAAACACTATTAAAAGAAATAGAAGAAGACACAAAGAAATGGAGAGACATCCCCTGCTCATGGATTGGAAGAATAAACATTATTAAAATGGCCATCCTTCCAAAAGCAATATACAGATTCAATGCTATTCCAATCAAAATTTCAATGTTATTCTTCAAAGAAATAGAACAATTATTGATGAAATTCATATGGAATCACAAAAAACCCCGAATAGCCAAAGCTCTCCTGAAAAAAAAAGAAGGGAATGGAGGCATCACACTCCCAGACTTCAAACTATACTACAAAGCCATAATCATCAAAACTGCATGGTATTGGAACAAGAACAGACATACAGACCAATGGAATCGAATAGAAAATCCAGAAATAAACCCACAGATTTATGGTCAACTAATCTTTGACAAAGGAGCAAAGAATATGCATTGGAGCAAAGAAAGTTTGTTCAATAAATGGTGCTGGGAAAACTGGGTCGCTACATGCAAAAGAATGAAGCTTGACCACTACCTTACACCATACACAAAAATCAACTCAAAATGGATTAAAGAACTAGACATAAGACCTGAAACCATAAAATATATAGAAGGAAATATAGGCAAAACACTACGTGATTTGCACATCAAAGGCATCTTTACAGACACATCACCCAAAGCAGTGATAGTGAAGGCAAAGATCAACAGCTGGGACTACATCAAATTAAAGAGCTTTTGCACAGCAAAAGAGACAATAACAAAAACAAAGAGAAACCCCACCAACTGGGAGAACATTTTTGCACCCAACACTAATGATAAAGGACTGATCACAAAAATCTGCAAAGAGCTGATGAGACTCAACAACAACAAAGAAAATAATCCAGTCAAAAAATGGGCAGAAGAGCTAAAAAGAAACTTCTCTGAAGAGGAAATGCAAATGGCCAACAGGCATATGAAAAAATGTTCAACATCACTTGTCATCAGGGAAATGCAAATCAAAACTACCACGAGATACCATCTTACACCAGTGAGAATGGCACATATTAAAAAAACTAGCAACAACAAATGTTGGCGAGGGTGTGGAGAAAAAGGAACTCTTCTGCACTGTTGGTGGGAGTGCAAACTGGTCCAACCACTGTGGAAAGCTGTGTGGAGATTTCTGGACCTACTAAACATAGAGCTTCCATATGATCCAGCAATTCCACTCCTAGGTATTTACCCAAAGGACACAGAAACATCAATTCCAAAGAACACCTGCACCCCTATGTTTATAGCAGCACTGTTTACAATAGCTAAGCTTTGGAAACAACCCAAATGCCCAAAAATAGATGACTGGATCAAGAAGATGTGGTACATATATACCATGGAATATTACTCAGCATTCAAAAAAGATAAACACATGCAATTTGCTGCAACATGGATGGTCTGGAAGGGATCATGCTCAGCGAAATAAGCCAAAAAGAAAAAGAAAAATACCGGATGGTCTCACTCATAGCAGGAATCTAGAAAACTTAAATAAGGGACCAGGAAAATGAATAACTATAAGAAAGTGAAAATAAAAATCAACAAAAAACTATGAACCAGAGACACTTTTAGGGGGGCGGGGGCGGGAGGGGAGGGATTGGGGTCAGAATGGGGGGGCTGTAATTGTATGGGGATTATAACAATAAAATTTATAAAAAAATAGATATGTAGAAGTAAATCAGATAGAAGCATTATTGTTTATAGGTAAAATGAACTGAATGATTGGTATATCATTGGATATTCAGGGGTAACTTAATTTTAATTTATTTGTTTGAAAAACTGCTTTATGAACAAAAATTTAAAAAAAGATTTCTAAGCTTCAACAAAAAAATCCAATTTCAATATTTGTAGTCAATATTTAATATTAATGCTGTTACACACCAAATAGTGTAAGTAAAATGACTATACATATTATTAAAATACTTGAAATTAATATCTTTACCCTTCTAAGTGGTATTTAAGAAATATAAAATCCTCTATGAAACAATGATTCTAATTAGAATATTCTTTGTATACTGGAAAGTAATGTGCTCTTTCAAAGACAAGAGGATATTGGCATTTAACAACCAGAAATACATTTAACAACTGCATCTCTAATATCCAATAACGTTCATAGCTTGATAATTTAAAAGTTGCAAAATATCAGTTTATCATCCTGCAAAAACTGTTCTGGAAAGATCTAGGTTCTTCATGTTTTATGCTTTGAACAGCCCTATCTTTAGTTCTTACTGGCAGTAGGTAATGAAAGCTCCATTTCACCTTAATATCTAGAGTACCCAATTTACAATAGAAAATAAAAATTTTAATCACAAATATGGCAATATCAGAGTGCAATTAGAAGACATATGGGATAACTGAACTAGTGCAGATCAAATACAGTATAATAAAACTGCACTTAGACTGAAAGATAAATGTAACTACAGAGGAAATCTAAAATCCCATTCAAATTCTCTCTTTACATATAGTATGTACATGTATTTCTTAAATCCTTATCACATATAAAATGAAAGAGTAAATGAGTTTATTTGGAAGATATCAACAAAAATACATGTTTCAAAGAGAAGCATTCTAAATATTAAGAATAATAGGCAAGGCTGAAATATTTATGGCTAGTTCTTATTTTATTTGTATTTTTTACAGTTAGAGATAAACTACTTTTTAATGAATCCATTCCTTATTCAGGAAGGACAACTGAAAAATTATTAGGCTTTCGTAGAGTTTCAGACAATTTCCTTTAGGTTTGACTTGCAAGGCTGAAAGAAGAAAAGGAGGGAAAATAATTATCCATACTTTATTGGAAAATCCTGAAGGATTAATTCAATAGATTTATCTTTTGATTGATGATAATCCTTTACCTGTCTATCATATTCATAAGACTATTTCAACTTTTATAGACTAGGTAGAAGAAAATTTACAGTCTTTTTTTAGACAATTTGACAATGAATGCCCTTACTCTCAATCAACAACTACTCTAAAATTATCAGTTTTCTTGACATTTAATATATAATAACACTGATCCCATCATTTTAACTCCTCAAGGGGTATATTTATTGCAAAGAAAATCATACTCATAATTGAAGATTAAATTGTGTACTTTAAATTTCTTTTATATGTCATTTACCAGTATGGCAAATTGAGCAACATTAGTTTCTACAAATCATTAGTTTATACTAAGAACTCAGTGAAGGAAGCATAAGAAATTTACTCAATCTTATGATCCCAACCCCCACTTACGTTATTTTCAGCTCTTGGCTATTATAACAGTGTTGTTTTTTGAGAATTCTATAGACTGTTCTCATACTGGACAGATTTTTTTAATTTGTTTTAAAAATTAAATTGTTAATTAAACACACAAAAATTTTATATTAATCAATATTTTCTCAGAATACAAGGAAGATCTAGTATAAACTATCATACATTTCCCCAGAACTTTACTTAAAAGGGGCTTACTAAATTATCATTTGATTCTAACTAAACCTTGAAAGGCAAGTAGTACTATTCCCATTTTGTAATAGTTAAAATTAAGTCTGTGATACATTACAGGTCAAAAGTCATGAAGGTGTTGTCAAAAATTACAAAGGGGTTAAATTGTGGAGACTGGATTGCTGTCTCCAAATTCTATCCATTTTCCACTAAAATATGTGATCTTCCTAAGAACATTTTGGAACAATACTTAATAAAACCCACATTATGGAGAATGACAAAGACTTATATAGAGATTAAGAAAATTTTGTTCCCTCAACATTTTGCTCTTGAGTGCTTGCAAGTGTGTAGGGGCTGCTTGCGGTCTGGGGTCTCAAAGGCAAATGGGATGAGACTTCTTCCATCATAAAGCTTTCCTCCAGTGATGCTTATACATCAAATCAGTCTGAATTATGTAAATACATTTTTAAAGGAAGCTAAAAAAAGATATAAACATGAGTAAAAAGTGCATCAAATATTTAAGACTTCCAAGAGATGTGACCATTTTTAGACTGAATATTCATACAGGCTATATAGAAAAACATGTTTCTAAGCATTCATCATACGGAATAGAAGAGGTAGAGTCAAGTGAACAATAGATCTTGAGAGTGAATCTCCCTGGCTATTTCCTGAAAGTGAAGTGAATTTTAAAGATAAGAATATGATAAAAGAGTCAAAGCTGAAGCACGAGGTTAACTCTTCAAAGGGTAATAATCTCTAATGTAAGATTGAAAAATGTACATGATTGTAGTATCCAGGCAGAACTAACTGCATCTAAGAGAAGGAAGATGGTCTGCTTATTAGGACCATAACATATTGGAAAGCACATAAATTATCTAAATTGAGAAATCACTTCATAGCTCATTGAATTCTTGATATCTGTAACTGTTTGAGTATTCCCAAGTATTTTAATTATTCAAGATTTTATGCGAAATAATTGAAATTCTAATTTTACAAATAAGTGTAAAACATATACACAAACTATGTGAGTCAGAAAAATGTTTGTAGACTAGATATAGCCTGAGGATTCTGGTTTGTGTTCCTTGATATGAAGTAAACCTTGTTTACTGGATTAGGAATTTGAAGGTTTAGGACATTCCACTGTTTGCTTCTGGATCACTGGGTAATGCTTTGCAATGACTGCAAGGCTTTTAACTTCCATTTACTCAATAGAACAGTACAGGTGATATCTGACATATTACACACTAGGATTGTTATGAGGAGCAAATGAGATAAAGTAGTATAGAATCTGAAGTTTCAAAATGTTACTGAGACATACTTTCATTACTTATGAGAATGATTCATGAACCGTGACAAAGATCTATTACTGATCAACAAGTAACATATTGTTCTTGTGTTGTCAATTCTGTTTTCAGCCTAGAGAATAGTTTCACTATCTTCATAAGAGGCTATTATCACTTAAAGTGTGTAAAATGTCACCGGGAAAGCAAAATTTATCAGTTTGCCAGACTCAAAAGAAGAAAGCTGATGCATTCATTTAGTAGGTGTCATTCAGGTTTTAGAACTCTTGAAATGGTGTTGAGACTCCTGAGATGGGTCCTTTTCATTCACTTTTAACTAAGCTGAAATTTATGGGACATATTTAATCACACATCAGTCTTATTAAGTAACTGAATGGACTTAGAAATGACAGATATGTAGACAATTTTGTTAATAATGGAGAGAGATGTTAAAGCGGGTTCAGTAAAGATAAATGTTGCCAAAACTGACCATGTGGTACAGTCAAAATGTCAAAAGTCAACAAGTCCAGACTCTGTGTCCAAAGAGATATAATATAACTTGGACTCGGTTTGGGCAGTTACCATTATAAAGGGTTAAGCTTTCATAAGCTTAGAAGTTTGCACTTAATCTTCAGGAAAGGCCCATGGAAAATGTTCATTTAGAACTGAGTGCCTCTTGTATGTGGTGGTGAAGACAGCAGACTCCAGAAGCCCTATCATTAGTGGCAAGAACGCCATCATTTCAGTGATTTCATTGGTCACATCTATTTTTTTAAATATATATTTAAAAAATATAACATGAAAGTCATAAGCCACAGTTTGATAAATTTTTGGAAAATGTCACCTATATAAACCCACAAAAGTTAATGTATTGAATGTCTCCAGCACATCAGTAAGTTACTTCATGTCTCTTCCACTTATATCCCTTCCTTGAGAGGCAACTAGTATTCTGTGTGTAGAACCATAGATCCCTTCCACTTGTTCTCAAATTTCATAGAAGTAGAATCACACCCCGAGTACTTTCCTGTTTCTGATTTTTGTTCAGTGTGATTTTAAAATCCTTCCACATTGGTTAGCATTTCAGTAGTGCATTCCTTTCCATCAATTTTATTCTCTATCTTTCTTTCTGTCTTAGTCTGTTTTACCTAAAAATTTTTAACTATCTGCTTAATTTTTTTAATTATTTGTTTATTGATTTTCTTTCTCATATATATATATATACATTATTTTCTTTCTTTTATTTATTTTGGATTTTGTTAAAGGAAAAGCAGAACTAGACAGTAGCTATTCAAGAAATATCAAAATAAAGGAAAAGAGGAATTAGTATTAAACTCAATTCCAAATACAGCATGGACAAATGGGGATTCATTTTAAATAGATTGGGGGGGTCAGTGGATGGAAAAAATATGAGGTAACATCATATCAAGGATAAGGAGGATTCTGCCTAAATCAACCTGAAAGGACACACCAGGTTGATGAACTATCATCTGAAAAAGGGTGGAAAATGAGGACTTTGATTAAATATCAAATGATCAGATGTTGAATGTGGGTCATTTTTCATGTCATGAAATGGCTGTATCTGTGTGCATGTATATGTGAGTGTGTATGTCTTAATTATATCCAAAGTTTATAATTACTGTCTGAAAATTGGTTTGTTTAATATGAGACATTTGAATTTATAACTAGAACCAGAATCACCTGCTGATACCTTTTACACTTTAAAATCCATTTGAATTCTGGACCTATTTTTATTTCCTTGAAATAGCATTACATTTCTAAAGAAAATAAGAGCCTGCCAATACACTTCCCTTTCTTTCCAAAAATTAAAAAAAAAAATGTTTGTAGCATTGCCATATTCTTGTTTTAAAATGTTTCCCTATTATGACTCTTGCAGAGAAATATCAGATACATTCTGACTTTGATGTAAATTATATTAAAACCTCGAGCCTCTTAAATCCTTGCTATTCATTTATAGTAAATATTAAATGAGTACTTACTCTTTCCCAGACTATTATAGGAGCTAAGACTCACACATGAGTAAAGAGAAAAGCATAGCCTTCAAACAATTTATATGCTAATATTGGAACCAGACAAAAAGTAAGACAAATAATTCATATCATATTTGATATTAAATTAGTACTTAGGAGAAAATTAATATGAAAGGGGTTATAAGAAGTATAGCATGAGAAATTAAAATTTAGTAGATATATCTTTGACCAACACAACCTGCTACCATAAGACACCATAATGTAGATTATTCCTATGTGAGCATGGACTGACCTACTTTTCAGAAATCATCAAGTCTTCACACTGCTCACCAAGTATGTCCAAGATTTTTCAGGTCAGTGTCCCACATGTGCATATGCTGACATTCCTCTGCGTCCTGTTCTGTTTCCTTATTCTCTTATTTTTCTGCTGCTATGGCCAATGCTCTTGCAATACTTACTGTATTGATCAGAGCTGCCAACAGCAATCTGTCAGTCTTCCAAAATATGGATTATCTCTGCATTTCCTAATAGACATGTTGCTCTCACAGTTGGCTTGTGCTTAAGAATCAATGGAATTATTCTGGTTTTCTCATACCTTAAAATTCTTGCACTGCTGAATCACTGCTCCATAGAGGATGAAGGTTGGACTTTGATACATACCATAAATTAAGGGCAATCTCATTTCATGACCCAAAATAATGGACATAGGGGAATGGCCATTTATCTACCACAAATATTAACCTGCTTCCTAACTGGCAAGCTTCTCCACTCACCAAGACTAGATAATATTGTACTGACGGCTCTTTTCCCAAGCCAATGATTGTACATCCCAGTCCATGACTACTTTGTTTCTACACTTTCTCTAAAAATTGACTTACACAACTGCTTTCAAAACAACATAGGTATTTAGTAGAATTAGATAGTCATACACAGTACTGTCCATATAGTCAGGGATAGATTCTTCATAATTTGGTTTCTTCTACTATAATCTTGACCTTGGAAAAGGAAGATTTCTTTAGCCACCATGAATTTGGTACATTCAATTGCTGAACATTGGGATCAAGCAAATAGCTGAAGTCTCCTGAGTTTGTTTAGCACATCAGCTATTGTGGCTGAAATAGGATGGAATGTTATAATAAAGTTAAAAGGAACATATGCCCCAGTTCTTCAAAAGGTTAAAGAATCCATGATGGGGAAAGGACCAGGAAAAGGAGTCAGGATAGTGTTTCCTGTCTCTCTCTCTCTCTCTCTCTCTCTCTCTCTCTCTCTCTCTCTCTCTCTCTCCTTCCTCTCTCTCTCTCTTTCTCTCTCTCTCTCTCTCTCTCTCTCTCTCTCTCTCCTTCCTCTCTCTCTCTCTCTCTCTCTCTCTCGCTCTCTCTCTCTGTGTGTGTGTGTGTTTCTTTTCTATTTGCATATATTCTGAGTCTGACCATTTTACACCTCCCAGATCTAAGTAAGTTCCTCTCTACTATTTCATAGAGTAATTGCTGCAGGTGCAATATGACTCATAATTTGGGGGAAAATAGTACTTGTGAGAAAATATTGCCATAATAGCATTTTTTGTCTCCTATAATTAATTGCTTCTGAAGGTAAATTCTTTCCTAATTCTGAAGACATATGTGTTGCAACCTCTTACTAATGCTTTTTATTTATTTATTTTTTTAAACTTTAAAAAAAATATTTATTTATTTATACAAGCACTGGGTACAGTCAGAAGTGCGGGAGGGTGAGAGAATTCACCAGAGCCAGATCAGGGGCAGAACAGGCAGAAGGACCGAAGTACACTGCTGAGGGGAGCAGCGGGCAGCAGGAGAGGTCTGCGCGCCATGTGGGACCCTCCTCCCGTGGCTGGGGAGCAGCCGGGGATTGAACCGGCGCTGCAGAGGCTGCGGGCAGCTTCGTAACCCAGCGCTCAAACGCTGCACCACCGGGGAGGCCTGCTTTTTATTTTTTAAACTATAACATGGAGAAGGATTTTGGGTTTGAAAGGAATTTTTTTTAACTTCTTAAAGTCTTTTATTTCATAATCTTCTCTGAGATCCCATTATAAACTAAAGACTGGCTATTTAAGCTATAATTTCGCTGCATCTTTGTACGCTGCCATTTGTGAAATTTAAGAGGACTGCAAGATTATTTTCCCCTATCTTCTTCTTACAAAATAAAGAATGAGGAGTCTGGTAAGATAGTGGCAGAGTAAAGACACCAGGCTAAACTCCTCTGGATTTGCCCAACAAAACTACTATAAAAGAAAGCCCTCAAAAAAATCTGAGGGAAAAACTTAGAACCTCAGTATACAGGAGCATGAATCAGGTGGAAAAGGGTAGGAAAAACTTTAAGTGAATCTTGTTAGAGTGATAATGGTATTACGCTCAAGAGACAGGAGCAACTGTTGTACAGAGCCCCCTATTGCTATTGACCTGGAGCACATGTCAACATTGGGGCTCCAAAGACCTAGCACTGAAGTGGATAAGGGGAAATAAGTATGAGCAGGCATCCAGAATGGACAGCTCATTGCTGAAGGCTGCAGAGGTGGGGGCACAGAATGAAGACCACTAGCTTAAGTTTGAGGCTTTTTTCATAGAACTCTAAGATCTCCAAAATATCTGCCAGCCCCCACAAAGAAAGCACTGAACAAACTAGAGCACCAGCACCTACCAACAGCAGAAGTAGATACTAGAAGACTCTGTGCTGATGTTAAATAAGGCCTTGAGTGGAAATGGGCATGAGATTATAAGAGACACTGAAACTGAGGAGCTGTCCTGGAGGAGGGAATCACTGTAGATTTCCACTATACAACTCTGGCACCGCAGCACAACGGGAAGTCCAAATTCCTGAGCCTACTGGAAGTGATCCTTTAGTGTCCACTGCCCTAGGACTTTTTTATACCTATTACCCCTCAGCGCTACCAATCCCCCAATTCCAATAGGCACAAAGACAATAGCTGAAAAGCTATCCCTACTAAAGCCCACAGAAAATGAAAATGAGGAGACAGAAGAACACAGCATGAATGCAAGAGCAAAAAAAGGTCTCTGAAAGGAGTCCTGACTCAGCAGAGCTGTGCAACAGGACAGAAGGGGAATTCAGGGAAACTATCCTGGAAACACTGATGGAACCAACCAACCAAATAAACAAACAAAAAACAACAACAATGGAGAATATAAAGCAACATAATAAAAATAAAGTAAATATGAGGCAGCTGCCATTAAAAATAACAGCTAAGAAACACTGTAGCTGATTTTAAAGCAGAACTGAAAGCCTTAACAGAAGATAAACAAAAGTAATAGAGAAAATTAATGAGCTCAAAAACACAATGTTGGAGAACTCAGACAGGAGAAAATTAAAAAAAAAAAAAAAAGAAAACAGGATAAGAGCACTACAGGACAACTTAAAAAGAAATATCTACCTCATGAGGGGCCCAGAAGAAGAAGAAATAGAGAAAAGCCTAGAAAACTTAAAGAAATAATCCCTGAAAAACTATCTCAAACTAGGAAATAAACCAGAAGCTGTGATCCAAGAGCTCCATGGAGTTCCAAACAAAATATCAGATACATAATAATAAAGCTGTTGAAAACAACTACAAAAACAGAGTATTAAAAATATCAACAGAAAAAAAGGTAACTTATAGAAGAATACCAATCAGGCTGTCAGCATACGTTTTAGAAGTAACATTACAAACAAGTGTCTGGAAAGAGAATTTAAAGTAGTTAAAGAGAAAGACTTCCAACCCAGAATCCTTAATCAGTAAGATTAATAATTAAGATAGAAGAAAGAGTAAGGAAATTACTGAGGGGCAAAAATTAAAGAATTTATCAAAATAAAGCCACCCATGAAAGAAATCCTGAAAGGATTATTACAAAACATCACAAGGAGACAATAGACAATAATAAAAAATGTTCTGAAAAGTAAAAGTCCATACGAGATAACTTTACAAATGGATGTTTAAAACTTTTAAAGAGCTAATGCCCACCTTGTTCAAATTGTTTTTAAAAAATACAAGAGAATTGCTCCCTAATACATTTTATGATACCAATATCACCTTAATACCACAGTCAGACAGAACATGTGACAATATTATAGACCACTACCATTGATGAACCAACCAAATTCAACAGTATATCTCAAAGATTATACACTATATTTAAGAGGGATTCATCCCAGAAAAGTAAAGATTATTCAATGTACATAAATCAGTTAATACATCACATCAACTAAAGATAAAATTGTGATAATATCTACAAAAGCAGAGAAAGTATTTGATAAGTTTCAGCAGCCATTATAATAAAAACTCTAAACACAATGGTAATATACAGAACCTATCTCAATATAATAAAGGTCACATGTTACAAAATTGAAAAGCTTCAATTTGAAATGATTAGTTGTAAAAGATGTCTTTCTAAAGATATTGGGGAAAATAGAGAAATGATAATTTTAATCATTTAAAAATTAGAATTTGGTCATTCATTAAGCAAATAAAGTATTTATCCCTAATATTTCCAGTATGCTTTAAAAATGAGTTTGAATAAAAAGAGAAACGTCTTTATTTTTGTTTTATTCTTTAGCTATGCAAATATCACTGAACAATACATTTTAAAAGCTGTAGCTAAACCTGTTGCTTAATGGATATAAATCTGTTTGCCTCTTAGGTGGCTGAAGAATTATAAATGAAGAAAGGATTTAAATACCATCTCCTTCTAACTTCATTTGACTGAGAGAAGAATTAAATTGGCCCTAAGTAATGCTGATCATCTGGTATTTTTGACCTTTCCACATATCCTGCTTAGAGAAAAGGGGAAGAAAAATTTGAACAGGTAATGGGAACTGGCATACTATGACATTTAGTGTCTAAATAAAGCACTATATTAAAAAAAAGTTTGATTTCAATTAAAAATGAAATAACTCACTAGGAAATCTCCTGTTGTTTCTAGATAGACATGAATGCCATGCATCTACCATAGCTTCCTACTAGATTTGGTGACTAGTTTGCTTTGTAAGTTGCAATGCACTAATACAGATAGTAAATTAAGTTCACAGGAATTCTGCCACCACTACTTTCACCCACTGACTATTACTCACAAGATAAAGTCTATTTCTGTATTGATAAACAGAATCATCATCTTCTGACTCTCTGTACCAGAGACAGGTCCAGTGGCCACTCAATGAGGAAAAGATAATGGAGTATAGGACTAAATTTGAAGTTGCCCTAGAATAAAAAGCCTATTTTGTTGAATAATCTGCCACATGTACAATCTAGAGAAGAACCAGACTTTGCAAACCTAGTTATGGATATCTGTTGATTTTTCTCTATCCAATAGCTGTCCTCCTCCTCATAATAGAACTATGTTTTCTAATTGAAGTCATTTTCTCAATAAGGGGAGACTTGAAATTGTGTAATTATAAACATGGAGCCTTATCAGTGTAGTAAATAAATATACTGAGACAGACCATTTATTTCATTTTCCTGGCTGCAGTAATTGACACAGATTTGGGTATGTGATTGAAGCCAACCCATTAATGTCTTCCCTGTAACTATACTTTTGGACTTCTCAGAAAGTTACTATCTTTATACTGGGGTTTGAAACAGAATGTGAGTTTTGGTTTGGTCATGGTCATTTTGTCAGTGATAGGGAAAGTAAGACTATCTGCTATGTATAGGCCCTAATATTATAAACATTATCTGAGTTCATAAGCAATTCATTTACAAGTCATGTGTTAGTCACTAGTGTTTCCATCACAATGGAGCACACATATAAGGGTTGTCCCGATAAGCTATGCTATATAGATATGTGTGTAATTATACTTTATGAAGTTCACACAGTGAAATACTCACCTAATGACACATTTGTCAGCACATATCTCCATTGTTTTGGGGTTTTTTTGCATAGAAGATCTGGGGTGTAGGCCAGAGGTGCAGTGGGTGAGATGATTCACCAGAGAGAGTGGGTAGTGGAAGCAGAAAAGGTGGATCTACTGAAATATACTAAGAGGAGCAGCAGGCAAGACAGATGAGGTCTGCTGTGCCAGGTGGGTTAGCTCTCTGCCCAGGGATTGAATTCAGGCCACAGTGATAGCTACCAAGACTTAACCACTAGGCCACCAGTGAGGCCAACACATATTCCCATTGTTATGTTATTCCATCGTTAAGTGTTAGTGTACTCCACTAAAGAACCTGTACTTCCACAACAATTTCTGATTGGCAATTTTTTTTGAAATATGCTTAATACCATTTTTATTTGACTATAAAATTATATTTTAATAGATCAGCTTAAGCCCTTAAACAGATTATCTGAGCAAACTTGACTTTATATTACAGTAAGAAAAGTCTCATTCAATCTCTTTAAAGGTATGGAAATATAGGACATAGTAGATTATGGGAGTGGGTTTCTGACAACTTAGCTGCCATATCCATGTAGATATGCACATCCATACAAATTACTATTTGGATTAATGAACAGATTGCATGTAGTACTGAATAAGTTTTTCCTCTAATTTTTAGCTTCATTACAAAGTACAGATTATAGTTATTTTGACTATACACAGGGTATTAAATTCATCCTTCAGGTTTTGTACCTCAATAAACACACTAGATAACAACATTTTCTAAGGAAATAGAACCAACATGATTAATGAATGTATGATAGATAGATGACAGATAAATATAGATTTTAAGAAATTGTGTGCCATTACCTGAAGATGCATGATCTCATATTATACTGTAAAAGATGTCAGAAAGACTGACATGAGAGTGGGTCTATCATGTTCATTCTCAATAATATAATGTTAGTTAATTCAAAACTTTTTAGAGTGATTATATCTCTACCTTTTGAATGGAGTTCTTCCAGTTTTTAATGATGCAATCAATTAGAAAGTTTGTTGAATATGTTGTATCTTGCCAAATCCTGTATAACTCCAAATAATAGTTGTACCTGAAATTAATGGTATTAAAGTGAATTTGATTGAGAACATTCTAGTGAAGAAATAGTTTTATGTGATACCAAAAGTTTTTCATTAAAGAACATTTAAGAAAGGTTTAATACAACTATACTTATGTAGCAATTCATAAGCATGATAATATACATTGGTACGTACTAAAACCCCAGGATCATTTATACATGTAGTTTATTTTTAGTAGCAATTCAAATCAAATACCAAAAGTAAAAGAGGACTAATAATTTAAAATGAGTGTTTAAAATATGTATAATTTAAAATATGCATTTATGATTTACTAGTGTCCTTTTGATATTGCAATCCCTAGAGACAATATGCAGCTTGATAAAGGTTTCATGGTTATAGTATCTCTGGTTTGGTTTGGTTTGGTTTGGTTTGCCTGTGCAGAAATCAGATTCTTTCATGTCTACCTAAAGCTAACTTTTCTATAGGAATTATAAAACCATTCTAAGTATTTAAAGTACCCATAATAGACAATTTCAACTTATAAAGTATATAAAGGTAAGACGTCTTACTCTTCTAAGTGGTATAAATATAGCTGATGGAGATGACTTCCAAAGATATTGATAGAACTGATATGAATTGGAAAGATTTGGTTGGCATCAAAAATCTCTCTCTTTAACTGACAAGATATACTTTATAGCTTGGACACTAGGAGCACAAGTGCCTTAGCCCAAGTAGTTTCTGATAAAAGTTTAGCCTTAAATTTTCTTTTGGCCAACAGGATGGGGATTTGCATCATCAACACTTCATGTTATCAACTTTATCAATGCAATAAGTATGATGCACCCATCTATAATCAATCTCAAAGAATAATTAACCTGTCCATCGAGATAGACTCCTGGAGTCTTTGAAATCTCTTATTCAACACTGTGAAATACTGGTCATAGCTCCAAAGTATTGTCCAGTCCCTTCTTATTTTACTTCTAGGAATATTTTTTGGTCTCATTGTTTTTCAATGTCAGTAAATCACAATTTTGAAGATTCCTGCATAGTTACATCCTGACATTTAAAAAAGCATTAAAAGACAAAAAATAGAATAAAATGATTCTGATGGATACTCAAAAAAAATTGAATGCCTTAAAATAAAATATTATCTTAAAGGGACTCAACGTTAGTGAAAAACTGAAAAAAAAAAATAACCAAAACATTACTGGTACCTTTGGAAGCACTTTTTGAGTGAAAAAAGAAAAAAGGAAATCACTAAGAAATTCTAACAATCTTTATGATAAGTGAATTAATTTATAGTATGGTAAAAGTATCACTGGACTGTTTTTAAATCCATAGAGCTAATCAGGAAAAACTTGTCTCAGTAAAAAATGCTTTGCAAGCTAAACAATCAATACCAGTTCTTCTTTTCTGAACCTCAGCCAATCAGGAACATGCCCATTCCAGTACATATACTTGAGTGTTAATCAATCAGCAACAGTCTCACACAACTAACCACAGGTTTATAGAGGATGTCTAAACATTTACATCTCTGAAAGTCTGCCAACCCTTACACTGCTGACAATTCCTATATAACATCAGCAGGCTTCACGACTTGGAGACTTTGCCCCAATCATTCTGCTACTACCCAAACTATAAGTTCAAACTTTGTTATTTTTGTTTTATGCTCAGATACAGAAATTAGAAAAAAAATGGCATTTGTGTATGTGTGTCACATTTGCTTATTAATATGCACACTGTATCTTTTACTGAGGACAAAGAACTTTTAGCCAATTATTATCTTCAATAGTAAAATGAGGGTGTTGAAATGGAAGATTCTTATCTTCAGTTAGATATAGGCATATCTATATAGGCATATCTTACACATGCCTATGCCACTGAATTGCAGCATAACAAATAATATAAGAATCTATATTCTTAAATAATTTGCATATTACCTAAATTTTAAATGAGTCATATTTGTAGTTCAATTTACAGACAGGTATTAAAGGCACAAACTATAAGGAAAGAATATTGATTGACAATATTTATGAAAAGTATTATTCAGATAAGTACTTGATTTACAAATAACAGTTTACTTCAAAAAACTAATGATATTAAAAAATATCAATAGCTGTATAAAAGAAATCTAGACACTTTATGTGCATGTTCTAATGTCTTTCATTACACCACATAGAAGGCAAGAAAACTATAGCTTACCATTCTCTTTAAATCCTAGTTTCTACATCAGCTAAAAATTAAATGAAGATATTTATAAATTCTTTGGAGGTGAAATGGGAATGCATATATTTCTATGTATGACATTTAACACACACTAAATCACCATCTTTCTATATTCTCAAGATATCTGATTTTTCATTTTAGTTTATGTGTTATCATTCATTCTTCAGATATATCATTTTCTCAAATATAATGCTTACTATTCCAATTTGTTATTTGCTTAAGCAAAGTGGGAACATGTTTATTAAAGTCCCTTTATTGAAATCATCTGCATCCCACATGTTTCATGACAGAGCTGACAGTTTGGTTCAGCTAAATCAGTCTACCTATTTTACTTTAAAGATTATTATGGCCTATCAAGATTAAGGACTTTGTCCTTTTTCTCATTCAAGTATTAACAGTGTGACTATTCTATTTGTACTTTAAAGTGAGATAGAGAGGGCCTCCCCTGCTGGCACAGTGGTTGAGTGCTGTACTGCGAAGCTGCCCGCAGGCTCTGCAGTGCCAGTTCAATCCCAGACCTCCAGCAAGAGTCCCACATGGTGCAACAGCCCTCTCCTGCCACGCCCACTGCTCCCCTCAGCAGTGTGTTTCATCAATCTGCCTGTTAAGTTCCATGCTCTGGCTCTGGTGAATTCTCTTATCCTTCCGCGCTTCTGACAGTACCCAGTGCTTGTATAAATAAATCTTAAAAAAAAAAAAAGAGAGAAAGAGGAAATAAAGAGAAGTAGATGCTGAAAATAAAGACAAATAACTGAATGCTAACCTGCAACGAATATTAGAATAAAGATTTATATTAACTTTAGATTTGGCAAATCAAATAACTGTAGATGTGTTTTCAAATATTTTCATATTTTCTAAATTCAAATTCTCTATTCTTAAGGAACTAGGAGTATCAACACGTAGAAAAGCAAAGAACACTGTTCATTGCACACAAAAAAAGATGAATTTAGAGCAGTGGCAGTGAATATGCTTCTTCTTCACAGATCATTGAAACCACTGGTCCATCTTTATAATATATCCACTGTTTTTTACATCACATGGAAGAATTTATCTGCTAAAATCTGAAAAAGGACAATAAATACATTTTTAAATGTATTTCAAATGATATGCTTTAAATGCTTTCAAATTATACATATTTATTAGACAATGAAAGGGAAAAACAAATGATTATCATAAATTGATTTGTGACAGAAGAGTTTATTCAAAAATATGGCAACTTTCTCTAAGAAAATAATAGATCTGAAGGAAGGCAAAGTACTCCAAAATTTAGACACTTTCTCAGGTTAAGAAAAGGTCAACTGAGTTATCAGTGTTAAGGAAAGAAAAATTATATGTAAGTGTGGAAAAAAACACTATAAAATTTCAAAAAAACACATATATAACATCAATTCCTACCCCTTCCCCCTGCATTTCACTACTAACATAGAAAGCCTAAGGGAAAATAAAAAAAAAAAAAAAATCCATTATTTTCAGTAGTGCCTGGACCCACTAGATTCCAAGTATCCTCCAAGCTCCAAGCTCATCCACAAATGAGATCACAGTTGTTCAGCAATATAGTTGGTTTGGAAGTTCTGGAGTTGGACTGATCATTTTATCTCAATATTTAATAGCAACTTCTCCACCCCAAATCCTCAATTGTTGGTGACATCTAAATGAGTACTTGCTCAGTTTAATCACCAGAAATGGAAAACAGATAACCTAAATGTAAAGCTAAAATCATGAAATTTCTAGAAAAATGCATATAAATATATATATATATCTGTGATATTGGATAAAGATTTCCTAGATTAAGTAAAAAAATCAATAAACACAAAAGAAAATGATAAACTCAACTTTACCAACATTAAAATATATTCTTCAAGGACCTCAGGAATGGAATCTTTTGAAAAGGCAAGAAAGTCAGAGGATAAGTGAAAGTTTTTACAAAGAAACACAAATAATTGACAAGGGGCCTATTTCTTAAATATTTTAGAAACATCTCCAACTCCTTAATGAAAAACAACCCAATTTTCTTTCCATGTCCCTGAAATGTAAAGACATGAAAGTCATCATAATGGTTTTCACAACAAAGAAAAAGCTGAAAGAACTGAAAATCAATATGTTTTCAGAGAATTCAAGTCAGGGCAAATTCCACTCTGAAATCTGGAGAGACAGGTGAAAATAAAGAATCACAGACAAGATGTGGTTTCCTGTAGAAGCTGCTGGAGCCATTAACTGGTAGTACAAATGATGAAGTATAACACTGATTTTAGGGAATGCCCACACCTTTCTGGATTTTAACTCCAGGAATGCTATAAATTTCTCGCAGAAGAGAGTTAGAAGAAACATCATGCATTTAGCAGGGTGATGGGAGAGCTGACATTTTAAAATATACAGTGTCTAATTACAATGTTCTCCTAAGCAAGGAATAGAGTTTTCCAGACTCTATCTTGCTGAATGAAAAGCAAATAATCCAGGCCATACAGTGTTAGCCTCCCTGTGTCATCTGAGGAAAAAAGCTGAGAAATGTTTGTGAAGGTCACAGCCCCAATAAAGGATTCAGACTAAAGCAAAGGATTATAGAATTCTTCCCATATTAACAGGTGCCAGTCAGATGACACTGCATTATAGCTGAAAAATTTCCAGGCTCAGATTCTATTTAAGAAAGTGATAATAGAGATATTCAGATAAAAGGAGAGTTTTACAAAAGCCGTAAGAACTTGAAGTTTTTGACCCTTGAAGCTATAGCAAACATGAAACACAGGTGAATTAATAACCAGCTTATAATAAAAACTCACACAAATGCCCTAATTATCTTAGCTCCTATTAGCTGGTGCCTAAAAAATTATAAAGCATGCTAAAAGTCAAGTTAAAACAGCTTGAAGTGACAAAGCAACCACTCAAACAAGACTCAGAAATGGCATAAATTTTGAAATTGTAAGACAAGGAATTCAAAAAACAAAAGCATGATGTACAATATCTTAAGAGTTTGGAGTGAAATACTTGAAGTGTTGGAAGAAAAAAATTATATTAGAAACATTGGAAAACCATCCACATGTTCATCAATTGGAATGATAAAGTGAAGAACTATTATAGATGCATTAGATGTCTTTCACAAATATAACATGTCAGATACAAAATAATGCACACTGTATTTTTTTATTTTATATAAAAGAAAAAAGTCAATAGATCAGGATATTGATAATAAAGGGACAGGAGAAGTATCACTAAGAGGCAGAAGTGGGGGGCTTTTGGGATGTTAAGAGTATTCTCATTGGTGTTTTCATTGGTAAATTTTGATAACTTCTAGACTTGCACATTTATTTTTTGTGATTTTTCTGTACACATGTCATATATCAATTAAAAAAATTCTTTAAAGTTCTGAAATTCACTTAACTTAATGGTGTAAATTCCATCCTCTATCTGTGGCTTAGGATTTATGTTTAAGTCAATATTAGGTAAGTTAATGGGACTGATGCAAATAACAGATGTTTTCTGAGTGTTGTTCTCCAGTAGGATTAGTTGGTGCCCATGCTGCTAAAGATTATCTTCAAATTACTGAATCTGCATTAAGAATACCATAAGAAGTACAGAAAGTCACAGATCCTAATAACATACAATTTTACACAATGTGCACTTCCCATTAGGAAATATAACATTCTAGTCTTTCTTTTGAAATATAAAAACATTTCTTGATTTACATAAATATGTGATAATTAGTACTTTCAAAGTTTAATTAAACAAAGTATTCTCAAATTCTTCTATCCTCCATCCCACTGTCAATAGTGAGCCAATTTTTGGATATTCACTAATGTTTAAACATTGTTTCTTTGATTTGAGTTTGACCTGCATGATCCATTCAACACAGTTGATGATTCAATCAATCATATAACAATACACTTTTAATTATAACTCATCTCATTCTATAATAGGCCTGAACATATGCAAATTCAAATAGGATAGCTCATTTAAACACAAATTATCTCATATTTATTCTAATTTTTCAACTATAGAATTTGAGCATAGCTTCACAATATTTAGTTTAAAAATTACAAAAAAATGTAGTATTTACTGAATTCAAAGGATTTACCTCACTGTTCTTTCATATTTTTCTTTTTCCATTGTGTTTCTGAAAATGTTAACAAAAATTCTTGTTTATTCATGCACACTAACTTACAGGATGATTGAGGGAAAATCTATAAGCTCAGTCTCTGTTTAAAATATGTCAAAGGTTTAATATCTCTTCCTCAGTTTTCAATATTTTCACAAAACTGGGAAAGAATATTATCAATCAAAATTCTCATGTTTCAAGTCCTATAGACTAAGTTTGTGTTTCTGCTTTGGCATGCTCCTACTGCATATTAAAAGTGAGCTTATTTTTTTTAAATCCTAAGATGAATTATTCTGCTTGAACAGGCCAAGCTGTTCTAAACAGCCTACTGCTGACAGTGCTTAACTAAAGTCAACAAAGAGAAGATAAGGCTTACTGGTATTGTTTGTTGAAATATTAATACCAATTCCAGCTGTAAAAATGATAAATACTTTAATAAAGATAGCTTGTTCCTCACCAAAGTTTTCAGTATTCTTTATTCTATTCATGCAGGAATATTCCCAGCAGACAGATTTAATCTCACAAAAGATATGGGTTACTAAAATGTGGCTATCTTACAGATATCCCCAAAGCTTTTAAAGTAAGCAGCCAAAGTGTTATAGCTCCTCTTCACATCTTTTAAAACCCCACATATCTTTCCTTAATTAACAATTTTTAAAAGAAATATATTAATTTTGCTCAAGATACCATCCCACATGTATATATTTTAATATGTATTCCTTGTGTGAAATTTTTGAATTTTTCTTTGTTTTTCTCATGTTTGTTGTTTATTTCTTTTGCTTTTTGTGATTTTGCTTTTTCTGAAAAGTACATGAACATGAACTACATGTAGTCAAGCAGCAGTATATATTATGGAGGATTACAGAATTAAATTATTGAACTGAACTTGGACTGTAGAAACATTAGGTACTGATTTGTTGGCAGAGAAGCTCTGTGCCATGTGCTGTGTGTATGCTGATAATAAAAGCATTATCTGAGGCCAATGCCACTTCAGTTTCATGAGATTTTTATGTGACATGGCACATCAAATCTGCCAACCACAAGACCATCTGGAAGACAGTATCAGTCAGGAATCAGATTTTATTGGAAAGAAAATAATGTAGGTGAATATTAGTTGTAGTTAGAGATCAAAGAAAGATCTACACAGAAGCATTGCAAGTGTACATGTATAGTGATACATAAATGCATATGAACATTATATACAATGCATATGTACACATTTTACAAATGTGTACACACACAAATATGCATATTTATCTCTACTAATACTAAATAACTACAAAATTTATATGGAAGAAAAACAAAATTATCTTTGATAAATCATTAAAATCAATTTTTAAACCCACAGTGATTCTGGTGACAAATCCGTGGAAAGAATAATTATTAAACATTTTTGGGATACTAGAGTCATTCTTTTTTAGGAGTAGAATTATTATTGAAAGTAGGATTTGTATTCACTTTAAACCAAAATAAATTGTAGACATATTTAGAACTTAGAAAAACTTAAACCTTATAAAGTCTATCTATATCATCATTATAGTAAATAATTATAGTTTATTCATTACCTTGAAAATACCATTTTCCCACACTCCTTTCCCCAAAATCTTTTCATGTCTGTGTAGATTTGCTTTTTCGGAAGACATATGTAGTTAGAATCATATAGTATATAGTATACAGTTTTTGTTTTTTTTTCAGAACAGCTACTTTCACTTAGTAATAATGCCTTTTATTTTTCTCTATGTCTTTTTTTTAATTATTTATTTACATATATTTCATATCATTGTTCATTTTCAAACAATGTTTGCTTTTATCCCCCCCTCCGGTGTAGTCCCCATAGAATTTCCACCAATTCACTCCCACACCATCACCACAGTACCCTGTGCTCCTCCCTTCAATAATTTATGCTCATTTTTTTTTAGCACCCAAGGAGATTTCATTGTCTGAATATACCACAGTATTTCTATTCCTTTTTTTTACTAAAGGATTTTGGGTTATTTCCTAGTTTGGGTCTTATGAATAAAGCTATTACTAGCATCCATACAGAGGTCATAGATGAACACAAAATTTAATTCCCTTGGGTAAACATCAAAGAGAATGATTTCTGGATCATATGATAAGAGTGTGTTTAGTATTGTAAGACACCACCAAGCTATCTTCCAAAGTATCTATACCATTTTTATTGTTTCCTTGCTCAAGGTTTTAATGTATAATTTTTAGTGTCTCTCAGTAACCTTGACATGGGATGTGTATATAGTTTCTGAAGAATCCCCATGTATTACACTGCTTATATTCTCCCATTTCTTAAGATAGTTAAGAGATTTTTTTAATGTAATATTAAAAATATTAGTTGCATGAAATGCTTAGAATAGATATTTTTACCTTTTCCCCTTTTTGTGGGCTAAATAAGGCAATATTTTGATTCTATGTTAATATTTTTCAAGATACAATTGACCATTTTGCAAAACCTTTATAGCACAGTTTTTCTGAAAAGTGATGTTGACAAAATTCCATAACTATATTTTGTGATTCTGGTCATTGGTAGAGTAAAACTGTTATTTCATTTATTTTTAGCATCACTGCTTTATCCATTTTAACTCTTTAGCATTACAAATGGTAATTATCAGAATTTTTTGACATAACAGGTTGATAAACACTAAGAGAACCTTATTACAAAAATTAAAATGAACCAATGGAACCAAATAGAAATCCAGAAATAAAGCCACACATATATGGACAACTAATGTTTGACAAAGGAGCTAAGAATATGCAATGGGGGCCTCCCCTGGTGGCACAGCAGTTGAGCGCTGGGTTGCAAAGCTGCCCGCAGCCTCTGCAGCACCAGTTAGATCCCCAGCCACCATCGAGGGTCCCATATGGTACGTAGACCTCTCCTGCTGCCCACTGCTCCCCTCAGCAGTGTACTTTGTCTGTCTGCCTGCTTTATTCCCCATTCTGGCTCTGGTGAATTCTCTCACCCTCCCGTGCTTCTGACTGCACCCAGTGCTTATATAAAAATGAATAAACAAATCTTTAAAAAATAAATAAATAAACAGAAAAAAAAAAACAAATGTTAAGAATATGCAATGGAACAAGGACCATTTGTTCAGTAAATGGCATTGGGAAAACTGGACCACCACATGCAAAAGAATGAAACTAGACCACTACCTCTCACCACATACAAAAATCAACTCAAAATGGATAAAAGACCTGGACACAAGACCTGAAACCATAAAATATATAGAAGAAAATATAGGTAAAATACTACAAGACATACAGCTCAGTAACATCTTTAAAGACTCATCACTCAAAGCAAAGAAAGTCAAGGAAAAGATAAACACCTGGGATTATATCAAACTGAAAAGTTTCTGCACAGCAAAAGAGACATAAACCAAAACAAAGAGACAACCCACTGATTGGGAAAAAGTCTTTGTACTCCATACAACTGATAAGGGACAGATCACAAAGATATACAAAGAACTCACATGACTCAACAAAAGCAAAGTAAACAATGCACTCAAGAAATGGGCAGAAGAACTTGAAAGAAACTTCTCCAAAGGGGAAATGCAAATGGCCAACAGGCATATGAAAAAATGTTCAACATCCCTGATAATTAGGGAAATGCAAGTCAAAACCACATTGAGATACCATCTTACACCAGTAAGAATGACACATATCAAAAAAACAAGCAACAACAAATGTTGGCGAGGATGTGGTGAAAAAGGAACTCTCCTACATTGCTGGTTGGGAGTGCAAGCTGGCCCGATCACTATGAAAAGCTGTCTGGAGTTTCCTCAGTCTATTAAAAATGGAGCAACCATATGGCCCAGCAATTCCACTCCTAGGGATCTGCCCAAAGGACACAAAAACATTAATTAAAAAAAAAAATACCTGTATCCCTATGTTTATTGCAGCACTATTTACAATAGGTAAAATCTGGAAACAACCCAAATGCCCAAAAATAGATGACTGGATCAAGAAGAAGTGGAACACTAATCAGCAATCAAAAAAGAAAAACTCAGGCCATTCACAGCAACATGGATGAAGCCAGAAGGAATTATGCTTGGTGAAATAAGTCAGATGGAAAAAGAAAAATATTGAATGGGTTCACTTATAGGAGGAATATAGAAGAACCATATAAGACACCAGGAGAAAAAAATAATAACAATACAAATACAACAAAACAAAAACAAACAGAAAATTATAAATAAGAGGCATCCCGTAGGGGAGGAGGAGGGAGAGGGATCAGAGGGAGGGAGGGAGGAGCACAAGGGACTGTGGTGATGGTGCACAGGTGCATTGGTGAAGGAAATTCTATAGGGACTACACCAGGTTGGGGGGCAGTAAGCATTGTTTAAAAATGAACATTGATGTAAAAAAATAAATAAATGAAAATGCCAAACTTTTAGGATCTTTATTATATACCACATTATTACTAATACTTGTAAGAATCTTCTGCATACTAAAACCATAATTTGCTAGCTCATTCTTCAAGTTGTAAAAGATTAGGAAAGATAATATGGCCCATACAGGTTACATGACTGACACAGGGTCCCAGATATAATGATCGAGTATAGATCCCCTGTCTCCCAGGTCATATTCTTTATGAGTTTATTTGTTTGTTTGTTTTTAATATAGGATTTCTAAGTTTTCACTGTGTTTCATTTCAAAGTATAGTGGGGACATAGGAAAAAATGTTAACCAACTCTTAGCATATATATATGTTACTAAGAAAATATTTTCAGCTGTTTTCAAACAATTTATTATGTAATTAGAGTTCTTTATGAATTCTGCCAGAAGTGTCACCCTCTAACAGTAGACTTGGAGTTTCTTTTTTCTCTTATTTTCCCACTCCCCACATTTATGTTAATAAAAATATTTTCATCTTCTTACATTAGTTCTGCTTTGATTGTAAATCTCTTATACCAATGTAATGGAATAGAATTCATTAATTTTAAAATGGATTATAGTCATTTTAGTGACTCTGGCCTGGAAATCATTCTTACCTGTCAGACAATTGGGATAAAACTGATCATTTCTTAGCAAGAAAATGTTCTATGAGCAGTAATACTTGAGATTCAAATTATCACAATCATGCCATTTAATGTATTGGTATTAATTAATTAATACATGAAACATTAAATTGATATAGTCACCCAAAACTTCACGAGATATTCATCAAAACAGGTAGGTGTAATTTAAAATGTCTGCTTTTGGGGGAAAAAAAATCGGTGTATTTCATACAAAGTAGAATTTGTCATATTGGTGTGTGGCATTATTTCAGTAAGCCCATTTCCATCCCATTTTGTTCTGTAACTTAGGAAAATTTATAGTTTCACTGATGATTAGGTAGAAATGGTAATATGTCCACACAGAATCTGAGAGAGTATATTAGCTTTTGTAAGATATGGGTTTGATGGAAAATTAGAGCTGCTTAAGACAATGTAACTTCAATTTCCCAGAGTATCAGAGAACAAAAAGTAGTATAATCACTAGGTAATAAGACATCTTTGTATATGCACACTTTTATGGAATATCTATATTCTGTTCTTAACATTTTCATATTAATGCTTCAGAGCACACTAATTTTAGATGTATTAAAAGTAGCATATTGTACTATAATGTTCCAAAAGTATGGGCACAACAGCACTTTTGACTTTCTCATTTGAAATTATTTGAGCATAGAATATAAACAGTTTTGCATATTAAAATTGTGTTGATGAAATGTATAGCAGCACAAAAAAATCAAAACAACTTTCTTAGCCCATGCTCAATGCACAATGGAAATGATGACAAGAAGTTTTCTTGCCTTCCAAGATGATTATAAAACAGTTAACTAGAGGGCCACTACACCGAGAGAACTCATGGTAAGGAAAAAACTGGAATATGCCTTGAACATCAGAGATCAACAGACTATGACAGAGAATATTGAAAAGACAGTTATCATTCACAGCAAAGTTGATGGATGGAGAGAAATGATGGGAGACTATGTTTTATGGAGGGGTATAAAAGAATGAGCTGCTAGCTCAGACAGGGGGCCTGAGGAGGAGAGAACTGATCAGTGTGGAGGTACAAAGCCTTTACTGAATGGAAACTCATGTCGGGGAGATGGAGTGCTTCCTAGTGGCCAGGCTGGGTCCCTTTGAAGAGGAACAAAGACATTGAGCTGGGCAGCACTCCCCTCCCATAACCCTTAAAAGTGGTTCTGA
The DNA here is from genome assembly GCF_964194135.1 of Talpa europaea. Classification (NCBI taxonomy): domain Eukaryota; kingdom Metazoa; phylum Chordata; class Mammalia; order Eulipotyphla; family Talpidae; genus Talpa; species Talpa europaea. Next base: position 72,304,341 of record NC_140068.1, read on the forward strand.
CTTCATGAAGTATACTGACAGCACACAGGCTGAAGTCTCATTTAGGGCCCCAGAGGGGAGACTATCCACAGTGTTGTAATTATGAGCACCCTTTCAGCATGTTTTTACCAGTTCCTGGACCCCTCCAAGTCCAATCCCACCCTTTAATTAAGCAACTGCAAAACTTGATCTTAGTATGTACAGAAACAGCAAAGTTCAAAAATCTAAAATTAAATAAAACCACAGCATCACCTGCTGGGAAAGTAAAAGTAGTTCAACTCTCTAGTTACTACTGTAGATATTTAAAAATATAAGGACCTTTAAAGAAGCAAAATGAATAGGACAGAACACGCCAGAATACAGTGACAATGATGTGTGGAAGATTGCATCTCCTTATCAGAAAGAGAAACCAAAATTGCTGTAATAAAGAAAATCGAAGAAACACAGAAAAGCTAGTTTTAGTGGTACTAAAGAACTCAAAAGAACAAATCAAAGAGATACATAAAAATCTGGAAAATGACAAAATTAAGGAACAGAAAAAAGAAATTAGAACTTTAACAAGAACTTTAACAAGAGAATAACAGACATTCAAGATGTAAAAGGCAGACAGCAATGTAATAGTTAATTGGGGCTTCAATACTTTTATCAATGGATGGATCAACTAGATAGAAAATCAGTAAGGAAACAATATACTTAAACAAGGAATTTGACCACATGGGCTTAACAATAAATAAGGAATTTGACCACATAGGCTTAACAGAGATTTATAATGTGTGCCCCCACCCCACCCCCAAAAAATATTAGTACACATTTCTCTCAAGTGCATACAGAGCATTGTCTTGGATAAATCACATGTTGGGTTAAAACATTTGTGAATAAATACATAAAGACTTAAATTATATCAAATATCTTCTCTCTGATTACAATGGTATCAATCTAGAAATCAACCACAAAATGAAAGCCTGAAAAAACCTAAAAATTGTGAAGACTACATTGCATATAGCAGTTGACTATTAGGCTAACAAGTTACTCAAAGAAGAAATTCAAACACATTTAGAGACAAACAAAAATGAAGACAAAAGTTACCAAAACCTATGAGACACAGAAAAAGCACTATCAAGAGGGAAGCATATAGCAATACAGGTCCACATCAAGAAACAAGAAAGATCTCAAATAATCTAACACCTTAAGGAACTAACAACAGAACCACAAACAAAACCAAAAGACAATAGAAAGAAGGAAAAAAATCACAGTGAAAATAAACAGAATTGAAACCAAAATGACAGTGATAAACAGTTCTGTTATCACTTGGGGTACAGAGATGTGTTGAAGGAAAAAAGTAGAATAAAAAGAGAAAATATTAAACAAAACACATAAGGGCTATTGTGGAGCTAGGTCTTCCTGTTTGCTAGTCTTATTTATTATCTCCACTGCCTTCAGAACTTTCTCACTGTCAGGCATTCCTTAAAACTTTACATGACTACTCTCATCAATAAGCTAATGAGTCATAAAGGAAGAAAATATTTACAATATTTTTTATACCTTTGGTGATTGGGAATAGATTATGAAACAGATGTTTTACATTAAGATGCATCATAAAATGGTGATCTACCATAACCTCTAAGCTTTCACTATGAAAACAGCAGTAATTTATTCACCAGCCTAGCCTAGTAGTGGGACACCTGGAAAGGAGATTATAGGCAACAAGCAACAATTCTCTTCTCTAAGAAAAACTAACTCAACTTATTCTAAATATATTTATTTAGACAAGAATTTTGCTTTCTATATTTAAAGAGGATTGACATTTGAAATCCTACAAGGAACAAATGTTCTATTAATGTATATAATCAACACAATTGGTGGGCAAAGACAAGTTAGATTAGATGTTAAGTTACTCATGGTGATAGAAGAGGTTGTGTAGTCCTCAGTGGTCTATAAAACCAAATGCAACAATAGATCAAGCAGAATCAAAGTTGCCTGAAAAATCTCAGCACAAGTAACAAGTCATTACAAACCCTATTGAAAATCCCTTTGGCACAAAACTAAGCCTGAGCCCAGATTGATAATTTAAAAATAATTGACTCAGAGGGAGATGGGTGATCAGCTGTGCAACAACTTTTATATAAAACTCTTGCTGAGGGGAGTATATTTTACATGGGAACATTGGAACAGAATTATTCTTTAAAAGACAGAGAGACTGTATACCATTATACTTTTATGTTACCACAAAAAGATGTATTACATAATTTGGATTTCAAATAAGATTAGGGATATTTGAGTAACGTAGTAGATCTTTGGATTTCATAAACAAATACAGTTTTTTCATAGTAAATGTAAACTAATTGGAAAATTCCAATCCCCTACATATATAAACACACTGTATATGTATGTATAGATATATATGTATAAGTTTACAAATACATTTGCTCTGTGAATGTAGAATTTTGCATAAACTATACGTAATCTAACATATTCAGTTAGTCATGCTTCTTCCCTTCTAGTTTATTAAAAATAATATCCTATTATCTACCATCTAATCTATCAGTTTATCTATTATCTATATCCCTTCCTATCATCCATCGTCTTTAACTTATAAGCTTTTTACAGAAATATGTTGTTTCATTTCTCTTGGTTTTTTGACGATATTCAGCTGTTTTATTTTAATGTTACTGTGAGGTATCTCACTTAGAAAAATGAAATCATTTCTTCCATAAGATTGGGCCAATGGGATTAAAGTTTGATACATCAAAATAAAAAATATAATATAAACATTACAGAGATATGGTGGCAGAATAGAACTAGATTGAATGTATAATACACTTAAAGAAAAGCACAGAATGTGACAGCCACAAGAAGGGTTAGGCACTTTTAGGAATATATAAAAAGTAGAGTGTTAAAGACAAATTATTGAGATGGCCATAGAAATTAGGTATCTCTCAATTATTTGAGAGGTAACTGTGGTCAATGGGCTAACAGTATTTTGGAGACATATGCAAGACAGTTCCTATAGTTGGAAATGGTTACAGAAGATCACCTCACTTCAACCTACTGTGATTATACATTGAATCATGTAATTAGCAGCTAGCACAGTTCTAGCATTCTAACTCATGAAATTAATTCATTCATTTTATGTCCTGATAGCCTTCTCATTTAGTGAATATACCCTAATATATTGGTTTACTGAGGGAATAAAGCATGCATCCCAAAACGGGTATTCCAATATGAATCTACTTTTATTTCCTTTTCAAAAATGACTAAAGTTGGAATTTTGCCTTCATTCATTCACCAGTCTCATGAGGTTGGACCCTTGTGACTCTCTATGATAGATGGATTTCTTCTTGGTCCTCTGTACTAAACCTGTTTCAGAATCTATAATGCTGGGTGATGGCAATTTCCTATACGAGCAGATCACAATAATCGGCATATGAATATCCACAATGTAATACTACTAAACTACAAAAACAGATGAACTTTTACCATTTGCGACAACATGGATGGAACTGGGAGGATAATGCTAAGTGAAATTTGTCAGAAGAAAGACAAGTAAGGTTTCACTTATATGTGAAATGTAGAGAAACAAAAGAAAGCATCACTTACAAACAAACCAATAACACACCTTTTGGAACAGTGCTGTTGCAGTGCACTGCCGGTCAAAGGACTGTGGCACGCCCGGTTGTGTCACTATCTGGGTTCTCACCAGCCTGCACAATTGCCAGCCCACTCAAGCTCCAGGAACCACCACCACCACGGGTTTTATAACAAACAGCGGAAACACAGAGTTTCTAAGGTCAGAACTGATTGGTTATCTCACACCAGAGAGCGCCTCTGGTTGCACGGCCTGCCAAGTAGCGCTTCTGGGGCTGGGTACCAGAGACCCAAGGGGTAGGAATGCTCTGGCACTAAGCATTGCCCACTGAGGTGGCTCCATGGAGCACTCCTGCAATCTCAAACTGCGGCGTGCTGCCCAGAAAAAGTGCTTCTTTGTGGCCTGCAGGGGGAACTCCCACAGCAGTAGCTAGAGCCTCAGGGGCTTCTTGCTCAAGCCAGCCCTGGGCTGCCCGCAGGCGGCAAGCTGCTGCTGCAGTAAGAGCTGGTGCGTCAGGACCGTCAAAGCTCTGGGGCTTTTGAGGCGGGCGTGGCGGGGGGGCAGTCTCCTGCCACTCAATTCCCGGGCTTGGAGCCCAGGGGGCCTTCAGCAAAGCCACTCATGCCCCTAGGCTTGTCCGGGGGGCTTCTGTTTCACCGTAACATTTGCCTGCAAAACCGAAGCAACCAGAAGGGTAGGGGGCAGCTTGGCAGCTCCGGAGGGAGGGGGCACCTAATGGAGCCTGGAGAAGGATTATCGGGTCTTTGGTGTTGGGTTTGCAAACCCGTATTTGTAGAAGTGTGAACTTATACTGCCTGAAACAAATACACTGCTGTGCACCAGCTTTACCTCAGTAAACAGAGAGAAAAAAATTAGTAGGTTCAGCTTTGGCTCCCCATTTTGTATACACTGCATCCTAGTAATAATTGTTTTTTTTATCCTCTTTTTAATCAAGGTAGCATTTCTTTCCAGTTATAATTAGTATGTGGACTGTAACAGACTTCACTGAGCAGAGTGTAGTAAAAAGTATAGAGAAATCTGGTGATAACCAGCATTCTATAAAATATGACGTTTTCCAGTAATTCTCTCTCTCTCTCTCTCTCTCTCTCTCTCTCTCTCTCTCTCTCTCTCTCTCTCTCTCTCTCACACACACACACACACACACACACACACACGCACACACGCACCTGTCTTCATATGCAGGTTTCCTCTATGATATGAAGGTAGAATATTTCACAAAACTTAAAAGACGCAATTCCCATTCATTTATATGGACAATTTTTAAGAGCTCAAAAAATAACCTACCAAATTATAACAAATTACCTTTAAAACCTAAAACAGCACTGGGCCTCCCCTGGTGGTGCAGCGGTTAAGCGCTGGGTTGCGAGGCTGTAGCCAGTTCGATCCTCGGCCACCAGTGAGGGTCCCACAAAAAACAAACAACAACAACAACAAAAAAAAACACCTAAAACAGCGCTAACATATAATAAAATCAGGAGTGATCTGCTAAGTACACACCATGTGTGATGGTCTCCCCAGCATGGGTGCAGTGCGGCTGCTCCAATGAGACGCCCATGCGGCCTCTGTAATGGCGGCAGGAAATACATGCTCGGAGCTGGTTTGCTTTTCGTCTTTGTCATAAACCTGGAAGAAAAAAAAACCTCTGGCGGGCCTCCCTAGTAGTGCAGGGGTTAAAGTCTCCACTATCAAGCTGTTGCCAGGTGGCATGAGTTCAATCTCTAGCCAGAGAGCTAACCCACGTGGGGTAGTACAGCAGACCTCTCCTGTCTGTCCAGGTGCTCCCCTCAGCAGTGTATTTCAGTCAATCTGCCTGTTCTGCTCCCCACTCTGTCTCTGGTGAATTCTTTCGCCCCTTGCAGCTCTGGCCTGCACCCCAGCTCTTGCATGCAATGCTAAATAAATGTTTAAAAAGAAAAAAAAAAAAAAAAAGAAAGGAAGGAAGGAAGGAAGGAAGGAGGGAGGGAGGGAGGGAGGGAGAAAGAAAGGAAGAAAGGAAGAAAGGAAGAAAGGAAGAAAGGAAGAAAGGAAGAAAGGAAGAAAGGAAGAAAGGAAGAAAGGAAGAAAGGAAGAAAGGAAGAAAGGAAGAAAGAAAGAAAGAAAGAAAGAAAGAAAGAAAGAAAGAAAGAAAGAAAGAAAGAAAGAAAGAAAGAAAGAAAGAAAGAAAGAAAGAAAGAAAGAAAGAAAGAAAGAAAGAAAGGAAAAGAAAAAACCTCTGGCCATATCTTTCAGTTATGGCTCAAGGTAAAATTTTGAAAATCATTACATGGGCAAAGATTCTCTAGGTTGTAGATGTGACTTAATTTCTGTGGCTGAAGTAAAGCAGACATTTATTTCTCATAGTTCTGGAAGCTGGAATTCAGAAGTGTCACCAGATTATATACAGTTGTCCCTCACTGTAACCTTAGGTAGAAGGTTAGGTGTTATCAACATAACAGTTTTGGAGAAACAAAATATCATACCAGTCTCTTAGAAACAAAATATCATACCACAGGCAGAAGTGAAAAAACATACAATTCTGACTCAGATCTCTTTTGTATACCAGTGCTTCTCCAAATCCCCGTACATCAAAATTACCTGAAGGATCTGTGAAAGAAGAGAAAACTGGATTCTGTACCCGGAGATTCTGATGGTAAGTCTAGTGTTAGAAATTTGCATTTCTAACAAGTTCTCAACTGCTTATTCTGATGGTCAGACACAATACTTTGAGAACTAATGATTTATAGATATATTGTTTGTCCACATCTAATCATCATTCCAATCTGAGTGTTCTGATTGAGAGAAAGTATTTTTGGAGGTCAGAAGGATTAAAATATGACAATATAATATGTTCTTTCTACACTGTATTGCATGATTGATTGTTGTAGGTGTATAACATAATAAGAGTTGCAATGGTAGCATCTTATCACAAATAATAAGTGATGTTTATGCTATTACAATATAGGATGAAATGAAAGTTGATTTTAATAAGTAGGATTTCAGCAGGGACTGGGAGCATTAAATAAAGGTCCTTTGGAAATTACCGTTTTATTTAAGTTAGTACTAAAGACGCAAAAAGGAACACAAAAAGGAAAACTAGATAAGTAAAGAATATATAGAATAAGTGAAATGAAATTTATTGTTGAAGTATCTTTCATTTGCGGATAATATAGTTGTGATGTCAGTATAATCTTCTAAACAAGAACTCAAGCTTAAATTTTAATGCTACTTCAAAAAAAGAATAAAAACAGGAAACGTTAATATATTTCAGAATACAGTAATACAAATACAGTTTTAAAGCGATAGATAAAAAACAGCTGTTTTGACCTTCTTTCTCAGCGATTTAGTTATCAACTGATTTATGTTATTTCCCCACATTTACAAATTACTGTGTCCAAATCAAATCCCTCATCAAAGTGAAAACAATGGAATCACTTTACATAAAGTCAAAATCTTAAGTTTTCTCCAATCGCAAGAAAATTTATAATAATAATGTATATTGTGGAATTAATTTAAATAAAATCTGTTTGAATTGACATAATGGTATATAATAAAAAATCTCCAGTTTTAATAACTCTACTTTGGACTTATTAGTAAAATGTAATTTAAGAAGCAAAGAATTACACTTACTTAAAATATTGTAAAATACTCTTTAATACCAACCTCACCAAAAATATCACATTTATCAAATAAATATACAAATTATGTGAAATAATAATATTGTGTTTGGGGGACCTCAATGGGTGGCTTCAACATGTGAACAGATATTAGCAACTGATCATAATATAGATCTTGGACGGAGAAAAGTAGTCATGAATTTATAATTAATTTTAAACTTCATAACTACTATTGATATATATTATTTTAATATCTTAAATATTATGTTGAAAAAATTATAATAAATGAAAAAAATCTCTCAAATTCTGTTGTTAGTGTTCTCAGTAAAATCAGATTTTGCTGTATATATTTGAAATTATTCTAAGCATATACAAATGTACAGTTGTGATGTTCTTGCATTTAAATATCATAGGAAGTAATGACTTTTTCCAAAAAAATTTTTGAGTATTATCAATATAGCTGCGTAAGCTCCTTAGTGATATATCTATGTCCTTAGAAATGTAATATACAATATCGTAGAGATGTATTTAAATGGCAAACTCATAAAAAGAAAAGTGGAATGAAAATATAGATGAACAGATGAATATAACCTTTCTGGGTGGCAACTGTCCAATATGCATGCATATTCCTAAAATTATATATACTTGACTGTATAATTCATTTCTGTGATTTTATTCTAAGAAAATAATCAAAATGAATAAAATGACAGACATTTTCAGCAGTAAAATGAACCTCAGAATGTTAAATTTTTAGGAGAGTTTAAGAAGCTGGGAAGGCTTTTAAAGATCATTTGGAATGTCTCTGATTTAAATGCATGAAAATTCACATGGGACTTTCATTAAAGAACAGATAAACAATATTCAGTCAGAGTCTACATTACATAAACCATTGGATCCAGAAGGCATGACATAGAATATCAATAACAGACTCAAGAAGATGCTGAGAACCATTTTCCTTACCAAATAAGCCAGTCAAGAGGAATACCAAGAGGGTGGGGGTGTTGGCTGAAAAAAGATTTACGGTTGTGGTAAAGTTCATGATCAGGGTTACATGTTGATACTACTTATTTATCATAGAAAATTTCAGTCTCACAATGAAGTCTTTATTCAATGTCACAAAATAAGAATAAATCACAAGTTCTGTTAAAACTGCCAGCATCATGTTCTTAGTTTAATGTTCTTGTTTGGGATGTTTTGGGGACTGATACCAACTATCCTACCTTTTGGGGACTCTGTATCTGATGTAAGAATCTGTGGGAAGACATGGCAAAGAGAAATATCTTAGTTGTTTTGCAGTTGACTTTTGGAAACCAGTGAAAAAAATTACAGCTTACACTAGAAAATTTCATCTTAATTATGATTGCCTATTGCTTTTTGTTACTTTATATCTCCAGCAAAAAAAAAAAAAAAGGAAATTCTTATTCTTTCTTCTCAAATCATTTTAAAATGCTTAAGGTAAGGTAGTACTCAGAATTGATTTGCACAGTGTAGGTGACACTTTAAACTGATGAAAATGTAAACATCATTTTTTTTCAAAGAATAAAAGGTATCAGTGTTTTCAACTAAAGCAGGCCAAATAAGTGTATTTTTTAAAAAGATACACTTTTATTTCTCATAACCTGCACAGTATCAAACTATGGATAGGTAATTAGAAATTATATTTTAAGTCATATTTCACAGAGCTACCATTTATTAGAATTGACAAACAAAGCTTGAAATTTTTATTTGAAATTTTTAGTTACTATTGAAAGGGTCTTAAATATAAATCTAAACAACTAATGATCTAAGGGGGGGGGTGAGTTCAAAGCTATCACAAATAAAAAGAAGAACTTGTCACAAACAATAATGTTGTAGATTAAGTGGGCTTATGTCATATGTCACAATGAATCTTTCTGTCCTTTTTGCTTTTGTAGCTATGGTAGCTAAATTACGATTCAACCAAAAGGGGTATTTTCTGAATTCACCTTAGCTTAGTCATCTCTTAAACAACCACTTAGAAGCAACCACTTATTCCCTGCTAAAAAACTCTCATTTTCAGTCTTACTACAAGAGGCACATATCACCTACCATCTTAGTTCTTTTGGCAGAGATCTGTTTTTCTAGAAAAACTTATTTATAATCCTATAAAAATTCTTTTAACTTTGGTTTCAGCAAGCAGATGAAAAAGGAAAATTTTTAAATATTTACATGGCAGACCCTGTACTTGTTCTGAAATTTCAAAGAAAAAAATATTTATTCAATTTGTTTTCTCAGAACTTATTGCAAGAAACAGACAACAAAACAAAGAAATAAAATAAAGTATGACATAAAGTCCTGGTAAGGTGGGTGGATGATCTGTGTATTTTAGGAAGGAAGTATATCAGTGGGTCTTAATAGAGATTTTGATAGCTAAACTAGATTTTGAAGAATGATTAGGAATTTGCCAGTCAGCCAAGTAAAGAAAGACATCCTAAGAAAATAATATATTACATATCAAATGCAGCAGGAATAAAATAAAAACAATTTATTCAGGAATACCAAATAATTTGTCATTGTTTTTATTATGAGACACTACTGATTGTCAGTGCAATCCCTCCTTCATAGCTGGCAGAGGTGTATTTATATTTACTTATGTTATTTTTTTTTCCTTTTTTTAATGACAAGTCATTTCTCAGAAAGGGTATTCTTTCCCATCTTTTTATTCAGGCAGACATCATGCTATATACTGATTAAATTTTCTCTCTCTTTTTTTTTTTTTTCTGGCAACATTGGAATATCACATTTCTCAAAGCTTTGCCACCTAGTTATGAAAGAATCTTCAGTTGCCTGTTACAGGGACATCTAGCTGACACAATATTATGTATTCATTACATAGTTTCATTGTCCCAGCTGATTCACAGAGCACATTCCCTGGGGCTGATTGGGTCATGTGACTAGTAATGACCTCATAATGCCCAATACTTCTAAGTTTAAATTTAAAAGCTTCCAGGGTTGCTACATTTTTGTTGTTGTTATGTGCTCTACTGTCAGAAAACAATATCATACAGTGTAGAAGAAATGATCTCTGAGTCATTACTTTGTGGTGAAACTACCCAACCAAAAATATCAAAGTTGGAAGATTGAGATTTTTTTTTTAAAGATTTATTTTTATTTATTTATACAAGCACTGGGTACAGTCAGAAGCGCGGGAGGGTGAGAGAATTCACCAGAGCCAGAGCGGGGAGCAGAGCAGGCAGAAGGACCAAAGTACACTGCTGAGGGGAGCAGCGGGCGGCAGGAGAGGTCTGTGCACCATGTGGGACCCTCCTCCGGTGGCCAGGGAGCAGCCGGGGATGGAACCGGCGCTGCAGAGGCTGCAGGCAGCTTCGCATCCCAGCGCTCAACAGCTGCGCCACCGGGGAGGCCCAAGAGATTGAGATTTTTGATGGTTGATTTTTACTTCCAAGAACTAGTGAAATTTTCTTAACTCATATAAGTCTCCCTTTTGTGTTCTTGTGAGCACCCAGTTGAAGCAGCTGGTAGGACATTGATTCATCTAGTTCCTATAGCAAAGTCACATTTATAGGCAGAGTGATATTTAGGTCAAATTGTCAATTAGATGAAATCTGAGATTTATCCTTAGCAGTTCCCCATACCTTTTTTTTAATTTTTTTTTTCAAATCTTTCTCTACTTGATGTCTATACTTAACCATCTAGAGAGTTCAGATGGTACCCTATATGTACTCATCCCACATATCCCATTCTAGTGATAATTCTTTACTACTAAGGCACTTCTGATTGATTTCTGTTTGCTCTATATGGAATCTCACCTTAGATAATACACACCCATGAAATGGGAAAAAAATGTTTTCTGTTCTGAGGTGTACACAGTCACTCTTTGAACTTGATATCTTGACCACTACCAAAATACACAACCAGAAATGCATAAATAAAATAGAAAAGTAGGAAAAGGAAGAATTGTTTGGCCTTTTCTTTATACTAAACACCATGTTAGGTATTGTTTTTGTACATGTTATTTAAGTTTTACAAAAACCTAAGAGGTGGAAATAATTATGAGCAAATATTTTTACAGAATAAGGATATGGAATTCAATAATATTAAATAACTTTATCAAGTCAGACTGGTTCATGTTTGTGAGGAAATTTCTAAAATAACTAAATAGAATACTATACTGGTAAAGAGATGACAGAACTGAAGCATTCATAAGAGAAGGTAACACTTTGGTTTTATGTGGTCTTGCTGTAGAAATGATAATATCCTATATATTTTGTAGTACCTTGCCATTTACAAACTACTTTCATTTAATTATTTAACTACAAACATTTAAATATTATTTCTGGTGGTAGAGATAGGAAAACTATGACTCAGAAATCTCACATCATACCGGAAGTGAATCACTCAGAATGAGATGCTAATATATCTGACCACATTCCATGCACCTCCTCTTAACCTGTTCTGTGCTTAGCTTGGAGTGATGACATTTTTGTTTTAGGCACCAGTATATTTGGATTTTAGTCTTGTCTTCCTTTAATATTATAGGTCTAAAAAAAGAGATTCAACCTTTTGGTACTGCGATTTTGTCATCCTAACATTCCTTTCAGCCCTTCAAAACATGTCTTTGTTTCTAATTCAAGCTTGTATACTAAGGACTAATAATGTCTCATATAATTAGCTCTTCCCTATATCACTTGCACTTAAACTTCATTTCCCTAATCCAAGCTGAATATTCAGGTGCAGCTTTAGACAGGGTCAATGAGGAAGATATTTTGATACTGGATTTTGTTTTGGAGTCACTCAAACCACATTCAAGTCCACAGTTAATCAGCTCTGCTAGTAGAAAATAACAGATAAAAGAAAAGACAGGGTGTGTGAATTCATATTTGTAAGATTTGAAAACTATAGTTTTTTTTTTTTTAATATGGCTATGATGAAACAATGTATGACATGGTTAGCAGTGTGCAGAAGTTGCTGTCACTGCTATTGTAATTTATTAGCCTCCCTTTTTGGATAAGAAGGATGATTGGCTAACAGGGAGCAGGAGGAAATCTGCCAAGTCATTGCCCTGCACCTGGGACTCATCCTGTTGCTAGTGTCTGTGGAGTATTCCCAGTAATAAATCTATACTGATTAATTAATTAGTGCTGCCCATTACTCCTCTTGTCAATGAGCAAAAATACAATACAATGCAATACAATAAAGTACTCTGAAATTCTCAGTTCCCAGACAGGCAGGATAACATCCAGTTGTGTTCAGGTTTTTCAACTTCATTCAACAAGCAACAATTTATTGGGCACCTTCTATATCATAGGAAAAGTGTTAGTTGGTAGGAATGCAGATATAAATAATTCTGACATCTGATTGCCTTCATCCTACTGGAGAGAAAAAGAAACGCATAGCTATAGCATGTTGAGGAAAGGGTTAGTAGAGTGAAGTAGAATATGGGGTGTTCTCTTGGGAGCACAAAAGTGAAACTAGCTATAACTTTGTCTAACTTAAGGATATATCCAATAATAGAATGTATAAAATAGGACAACTGGGATTGTAAATATGAGGTAGAGCGTATTGATTTAGCACTTGTTATATGAGTGCACCCTTTTCTAGCTGCCTTTGAGGAAGGACAGTATTTGCTCTGAGAGGCTGTATATCTCATATTTTTAGGTCAGCCTTTAAGATTTATGGTAGGTAAACACCAACATGAGAATATTTGGGAAGTTTTCATTTACCTCAATCATTTCTTTCTTTTATGTATTCATTTACTTACTTGCAGGTCTCTAGAATAAAATCACCATATAACAAATGCTAAAAAGTATCATAACCATAATAAATTACACATGGGATTTCTTTGTTAATTATCATTTATTTCCAAAGACAACAAGAAACAAGACAGAAGGAGAAAGAACAGAGAAACTTGACATCACCAATATGAGATCACAGAAAACACTGACACTTTTAGTTCCATTCCAGAGTGAAATGACGCTTCTTCCAAGACTATATTACTCTGCTGAGGAAAAAGCTGGCTAAATAGTTCTGTCTCTGATCAGCACACCCACTTTGCACATTAAACCCATGTGTTAGCCAAGCTTGTTGCCTCTGCTAGAAGAACTCAGCCCAGCTTGTGGCAGGCTCACCCTGCAGAGAGCCCATTTCTTCTGCTCAAATTGAACTCGCTGTACTATTGCAGATCACAGCATCTAAACGGTTCTCTCAGATAATGCTGTTACCAAGCTCTCCCTTAATGGAGCTTTAACTCAAAGTCTTTCATGTGACAACCTTATAGACTACAAAAAAAAAAAATGTTTTCAGTATACTTTAATGGTGTCATATCTCACACCCTTCTGAGCCCTCTGTCCTAGAATATATCTTTACCAGTCGGAGGGCTTTTGTTGTGGGAACACACTTTAAAATAGAAGTGGGGATAGGAGGTCCCCAGTGAGTCCATGGTTCCTGCCAACATTTGGATCATCTTCTGTGACACAATGCATGCTCGCAAAGCACTACTGAGGGATCAAAGGGCCATATCCTCCGTTTTGCAGAGGTCATTGTGGTGTTTTCGAGGCAGCAAGTCTGAGGTGCCTACCTCTGCCTCATTCAAATCAGGGCTCAGTGTCACTTTTAAAACAATCAAACACCAGCCTCATTTCCTCCTGAGCTTGTGCCTCCAGGGCACCAGTGTCAGCAGGTAATAACTATTGGATAACTATTTCAAAGCCTACCACGGAGTTCTGCTCTCTGGATGAGCACATGTTAATCTTCATATAAGGGCTCAGTTCATTGGGCTTTCACTGTATAGGTTGTTTGATGGGAGAACTGTAATGGAAGAAGAAATAAAGAGAACTCTCTGTGTCTTTAAAGGGTTTCTGAAAAGACACCAAAGCCCCCACAAATATGGCAGAAATGAAATAGATTGGTCTCCAACATGAAAAGAACCACACTGCCGGGCTGATTCTGTTCTCACAATCACTAGGAGGGCGCTTTATATTTCAGGATCTGTTGGCACTGCTGCTGAAGGGTTACTTACATCACATGTGAGAGTAAGCAGGTAAATGTATGATGTGAGCAGCTCTACCTTTCAAATTGTGGTTTCTTGTAGATGCTGCCATTTTTGAGAGTTGTTACTACATGTAAGTGTAGTACAGTTACTACATGTAAGTGCATTTGTGTGATTTCTACCCCCACATTTTTTTAAATCTCTTCCTTTAATGAAAAGAAGCTTTTCATAAAAGTGAGCTATAAATGATATTTTGCTTTCTCATTGGCTTCTGCTATAATAATCAGTGATATATTTTTACAAAATTTTGGAAATGACATCATTCCTAAAGAAGAATTTAAGTCCATGCATGTCCTCTTGATATTTTTCTGAGAAGGGAGTTGATGTCCAAAATACATGTTTTGTCTTATTTTCTATTTTTATTGTTTTTTTAGAACTTTCTTCACTCTACATAATTATTATGAAATTGTTTCTCTCAACAGGAGTACTTATAGCCTGTGAAGTATATATTTCCTTTCAATTTTAACTAGTTCTTAACTTGGATACACAACTAAATTTGTTTTTTTTTTTTTTTGAATGTACACTAATGTTGGATATGAGTTGCTTTATTTTTTTGCCATGCCATAATTTATTAAAGACAAAATATATTGATTTCCTTGTTTTAGAGTTTACAAAATAAAATTTTAAGAGATGACTAAGCATGTAGTCAGCCATCATGGCTTCTTGTTACCAGGTATTTCTCATGAGGATCAAATATGGATGAGCCAGAAGCGATCTGTTGCACCATGTGGGTAGCTCCCTGGCCGGCTGGGGATTGCACTCATGCTGCAGAGGCTGCGGATAACTTCGCAATGCTGTGCTTAACCCCTTGCACCACCAGGGAGGCCCCTACAGACAGTGTTTAAGCAATACTTTATTTTATCTTGTATTTTATAATTAAAAAGTGCCTAGTTATTATAAATTAATAAACAATTTTAGAAATTTACTTAAGATGACTCCTAATAAAAAAAAAGATGACTCCTAATATAAATACAAAATAATTTCAACTAGAATATAGGACCATTTTTATTTACATGTTTTAATAGTTGATACATGAATATAATAATACCTTTCAGCAGATGAAAGGAAATTATTGTAACATTTATGGCAATATGATAGATTTTAATTTTTAGAAAGAATGAGCATGATTTGCTATTAACTTACTTTAAGTTTCAGTTATTCCTTTTGTAAAATGAAAAATAACTGGCCATGAAATAATAAGATTTTAATATTTTCTCCCAAAACTCAGAAAAAAGTGTTTCATAAGTAGCCTGCATAGCCAAGTATTGAAAAGAAAACTAGCATTAAGCTTTTAGAAGTGGAAAATTTATTGAGTAAACAGAACCTTTTTCTGTCCTACCCAAAGTATATGAAATATTCCAGAGTAAGGGCACACCAAACTCCTAGATTTGCAGTGATAAACATGCCAAATGTTGCCATTTGTCTTGAGTAATTTATATTAAAGTTAATGGGAACCAAGCATCTGAAAACCAACATTTGTCATTTTATACAAATGTCTGGCAAATTTTCATTATACTTAATCTTCATGCTGTTAGGTTATAGGATTTTTTTCTTTCCAATTTACTAGTCAGATAAATGAAGGAGGATTACCTCTACTGGAAATTTAACTGAGAATGATTGGACTCCCTGATATTACTGAATAACAACCTACAAGAAGTTAATGCTTTTCTGAAACCCACAGTAGTGAGAAATTATACCTATAAATTCAGTATAGAAATAGGAAATGAGTCTCTGATTATGAATATATATATGCAATGAAATGCAAATAGAGGGTAAAAAGAAACATCCATTTAGGAATATTTTCTGCTCTATCCAATAAATTCATTATTCATATTTATGATATTCAAAACTTAATTCTGAAAATTAAATATAAACAAGAAATACACTTTGTCAATATGAATTACTCCAGCATGATTAACATTAAGGGGAATGACTTTATAGAAGTTTTTTTAAAGATTTATTTATTTATGCATACAACAACTGGGGTGTAGGTCAGAGGTGTGGGGGGATGAGAGCATTCACCAGAGACACAGTGGGGCGCAGAATAGGCAGATCTACTAAAATACACTGCTGAGGGGAGCAGCAGGCAAGACAGGAGAGGTCTGCTGTAGCATGTGGGTTAGTTCCCTGGCAGGCCAGGGATCAAACTCATGCTGCAGTGGCTGGCAACCCCTTGATAGTGCTGTGTCTTTAACCCCTGCCAAAAGGGAGGCCCGCCTTTATACCAATTTTTACTTAAGAAACATTTTCAGAATTTATTTGCTTTTAGCAGAGGACATTCTATTAGAGGATCATCTTACCTTGAGAAGGAAATTAAAAATGATAGACGTACTTGGTATTTCCTTCTAATATATTTTAAATATTACACCAATCTATTCCATGAGGGTCAGGGGTAATTTTGACAACACAGATTAGATGTTTTTTCTCAGTTGCAGCTGCAAAGTGAAATCTCTAGATTCTACTTCAGACATGTTGTATTAGAGAATCAAAGTAGGTCTCAGGGATTTATATATTCAAAGACCCATTACACTATGAAAGAATAGGTTGTACTCCACAAGTCTAAATTCCTTTCATTCCTTTTCCTAGAATTGCTTCTGAGTCTTTCATATGAAGTTTAGATGTTGCTTCTCAGATCACTTGACCTCCATTTCTTGCACAATCATAAGTTAAATGTAAATAGAGGTGCTCCTGTCACCCAAGATCACAGTAAAATTGCATAGAAACCCATGTTCAAGGGTCTATAGAATTTTTTTGTTAATTAATTTTTTTCTGACATCATCTTAGTTCCCACAGTTTTCCCACCACCATATCACCCATGAGCCATCACCATACTCTCTTGTGTTCATCCCTTCCTCTCTTTTGTTCCCCTCTCCGGCCCCCTCCTTTGCTGTAAGCCTCGGTTTTATAGTCAGCTTGCTAGTTTTGACTTTTTCTTGACCTTTTGTTTGGTTTCTCTATATTCCACATATGAGACCATCTGGTATTTACCTTTTTCCTTCTGACTAATTTTGGCTAGCATAATCCCTTCCAGCTCCATCCATGTTGCCACAAATGGCATGAGTTTGTCTTTCTTTGACAGCTTAGTAATTTCCATCGAATAAATATGCCAGAACTTTTTTATCCATTCATCTATTTTGAGGCATTTGGTTGTTTCCATGTCTTGGTTATTGTAAATAGTTCTGCAATAAACATAGGACTGCAGGTTTCCTTTCAATTTAGTGTTTTTGTGTCCTTTGGGTAGATTTCTAGGCACAGAATCTCTGGGTCATATGATAGATTCATTTTCAGTGTTATGAGGAACCTCCCCACAGCTTTGCGTCGTGGCTGGACCAGTTTACATTCCCACCAGCAGTGTACCAGAGTTCGTTTATCTCTACATCCTCTATAGCATTTGTTGTTTCCAGTTGTTTTTAATGTAAGCCATTCTAACTGGCTTCTCATCGTGGTATCTCATTGTGGTTTTGATTTGTATTTCCCTGATAACTAAGGATGTTGAACATTTTTTCATATGCCTCTTGGCTGTTTTCATTTCTTCTTTGAAGAAGTGTCTTTTTTAATTCTTATACCCATTTTTGATTGGGTTGTCTGTTTTATTTTTGTTGAGTTGTATAAGGTCTTTGTAGATCTTTGATATCAGTCCCTTATCTGTCTTATGGTATAAAAATATTTGCCTCCATTTAGTAGGATGTCTCTTTTTTTTTTATTATTGTATTGTGCTATCCAGAAGCTTTTTTTAGTTTGATATAGCCCCAGCTGTTTAACTTCTCATTTGTTTGGGAGAAGAATCCTCAAAGATGTTTCTGAGGTTTATGTCATAAAGTATTTTGCCTATATTTTCTTCTATTATTTTATGGCGTCAGGTCTTACATTAAAGACTTTTATCCATTTTGAGTTAATTTTTATATATGGTGTGAGATAGTACTCTAGTTTCATATTTTGCATGTTGCAAACCTGTTTTCCCAACACCATTTATTGAAGAGGCTTTCCTTGTTCTAGTGTATATTCTTTACTCCTTTGTCATAGACTAGTTGATCATATATCTATGGTTTTATTTCGGGCTCTTAATTTGATTCCGTTTGTCTATGTGTCTGTTTTTGTTCCAATACCATGTTTTTATTATTCTAATGGCTTTGTAGTATTGCTTGACATCTGGGGGTATAATGTGTCCATTTTTCCCCCCTTTAGTCAGGACAGCTTTTGCTATTTGGGTTTGTTTGTGGTTCCATATGTATTTCATCAATATTTGTTCTATTTCTTTGAAGAATCTTTGAGATTTTTATTGGAATTGCATTGAATCAGTAAATTGTTTTGGTAGGATGGTCATTTTTATAATGTTGATTCTTCTAATCCATGAGCAGAGAATACCTTTCCATTTCTTTGTGTCTTCTATTTCTGTTAACAGTGTTTCATAGTTTTCCTTGTACAGGTCTTTTACCTCCTTTGTTGGGTATTTTACCAAGTATTTAATTTGGGGGGTACAATTGTAAATGGGATAGTTTTCTTAATTTCTTCCTCTTAAGATTCATTGTTTGTATATAGAAAGACTACTGATTTTTGTTTATTGATTTTATAACCTATTACTTTACTAAACTGGTTTATTGTTTTAATTTTTCTGTGGGTTTTTTATAGAATTTTAACAGTGCTCAACAATATTTGCCAATTTTTAGGGCTCTTGTAGTGACTCAGCCTTTCATTACTTAGTCTAGTGTTTCAATGATTGTTACTATTTTCCTAAAATACCATGTCTTCATCTTCCACTTCAGTTCTCCACTTCATCCCTCACACCTCTAGCACCATCAAATATGTCACTCATATGTTGCATATATGAATTTAGCATTATGTGTTGAGAGGTTTGGGAACTCTAGGAATTGGTCAAAGTTGATGAACTTCAACTTTCTCACTTTGCTTCCTACCTTGTCCCCTTTTTATAACTGCTATGTAAATATCTTCTATATGCTTCTGTAACTTTAGTGCAATGTATTGGTATATCTTGAAAAACAAGGAAAGGATGGTTATTTGTACTTGAGAAACAACTACTTTTCAAAATGTCATTTCATGAAATGAAATTCTTTCTGAGGAACCCTTATACTAGATATTAATATGATTATATTTCCTTATGTCTATTTGTAAGTTAAATCTCCATTAGTATTTTCTCCTATTAGAATAAGCATCTGATTCTCACAGAAAATCAACAACTCCTTAACAATTTAGAAAAAAATGTAAAAGCTAAATTTTAATTCCCTATATTCTTTCAATCTATATTGTTATACTCAGGAATGAAAAAAAAATAATTCTTTATTGATAGAAGCCCAGACTGTTTTCATTACTTCATTCAGAAGGGGTTTCAGTATACCTACTATGAGTCAGGTGCTATTTTAGGCCCTAGATATCTGGCAACAAAATGACAGAAAAAACATGGGAAGAACAAAAACCAAAATTGAAAACTATACATTATATATGGTTAGAAATATGAGGCAAAAAATTAAGCTTAGAGAGCCATACAAAGCAATTCAAGGAAAGACAGAATTTTAAATTGGATGTTCATGAAAAGCCTCAGCGTATGCTAGATGAGCACAAGAGAAAAATTCCCTACTAAAAACATAGGCTTAGAAGCAATAGAATTCTACTTCTGGAGGAGGGAGATTATTATGGAGAAGAAACTCCTCCATGCAGCAGTAACACAGTAATGACTGAAATCTACAAATGAATTAAATAGAGTAAGAAAAATCATTTCACAACTCAAATATCATCCTAAACACAGTGTAACAACATCTTACTGCTTGAAAAATTTGAAGGCATTGTTACCCTGGAGGTGAAAATATCACCAAGAAAATCTAAATCTAACTCAGTACCTTGAAAAACTGACACAATGCTGACTGAAAAAAGTCTATTTCCAGAAAAAAATGCTCTAGATTTCATATTCTAGTATTATTCCTACAATGTTGAATTTAACTTAAAAACAAACAAACATACACAAAACAAAAAGACATGAATAGTGTAATCACACTCAGAGATACAAATTTTGGAACTATCAAAAAGTATGTTCTGAATAACTATAGTAATATGTTCACAAATATGGAAAAGGCAATCAACATGCATAAACAGAATGAATATATTAGAGCAAAATGAAAATCTAGAAATAAAAATTACGATATAAAGGTAGAATATCTTTGCAAAGTATCATAGATTTGACACCAGGAAGTATTGTAGACTTAGAAACCAGTCAATATAAATTTCTGAAAACTGAAACATTCAGCAAAAAAAAAAAAAAAAAAAAGAAAAGATCAACAAAACCTAAAACTAGCAAATAAATATCACCACAGAGAAAACACACCAGAATATCCCAAACTCTGGGGAAACTTAAAGCAGTCTAACAAATGTATCATTGAAGTCCCAAGAAGATCAGAAGGCAAAATTGCAGAGGAAATATTGGAATAGAAAATAGTGAGAATATTATAAAAATAATGAAAGACATCAAAGCACAGATAAAGCTGAGAATAATGCAAGGATCGTGACTATCTGAAAAATCAACAATACTTATATTACATTGAAACTGTGGAAATTGAGAGCTGAAAAGAAACATTTTTTTTTTTCATTTCAGTGAGGTAACATTAGTTACGACACTGAATAAGAGTCCATTTACTCATCTTAGCAACTGCAAGTATATCACCACACTTACCACCACATATTTGTCATCATCTGCCACCAACTAATCATGTCTCTCTACATATTCCCTACCATCTCAAAAGATAAGAGAAAGATTGAGTGAAAAAGAATAAATCCATACAGTAGAATAAAGATAACAATTACACTAGACATCTTTTTAGAAAATACACAAGCCTTACAATAATAATGTGACATCTGAAAAGACCCCAAAGCAGGGAAAAATTGCTAAAGCAGAATTCTATGCTCAGCAAAAGTACATTTAACATCTGAAGCCCAACAGAAATCAAATGTTGGAAAATATGTGTAGAAAAGGGAACCCCAGTGCACCACTGGTTTTTAAGATAAATTGGTGTAGTCACTGAGAAACACAGTATAAAGATTCCTCAAAAAATTAAGATTGGAAATACCATATGATCCAAATATTTCACTTGGTATTTATTAAACAATGTAAAAACACTCATTTGGAATGAAATAGACCTGTAATATTATGGATAAGTATACAAAAACCATTCCATTAAAAAATGAGTAACAATTGTATGAATTTTTCTTCCTTATTATTATGTGCAATCTTATTTATTCTTAAGTTATTACTAACCAATTTGAACAGAGTAAAAAGGAAAATTGACCTACTAGTTTCATAGTTTTGATTAAAACTTTTTTTCTTGCAAAAAGTAGGAATTCATAATTTCTAATTTCACCCCCATGGAAAAAAAGTCAATGTTAGTTACCTAATATTTGTAGGTTTTCATGGTATAAATCACTCTTTAGATTTTAATGTCCTTAAGTGTATAGAAACAACTTATATTTTGTTTCCTATAGTATCTAGTATGGTACTTGTTAAGTGGAAATATTTCAATAGATTTTTGCTGAAAGAATTAATAAATATTTGGAGACTATACATAAATATCATAGATTACATTTACTTATATATTTATCTTATTGATAGATTTTAACCATTCACATATTCTAAAATATTTGTGTTCCCTTTTATCACCATTTAGAAAGAAATTCCAAGACCTTTAGATATAACTTGGCACATACTGACAGTGTCTTAATTTAAAGATCACTTCCCGGGCCTCCCCGGTGGTGCAGCGGTTGAGAGCTGGGTTGCGAAGCTGCCCACAGCCTCTGCAGCGCCGGTTCAATCCCCGGCTGCTCCCCAGCCACCGGAGGAGGGTCCCACATGGCGCGCAGACCTCTCCTGCCGCCCGCTGCTCCCCTCAGCAGTGTACTTCGGTCCTTCTGCCTGTTCTGCTCCCCGCTCTGGCTCTGGTGAATTCTCTCACCCTCCCGCGCTTCTGACTGTACCCAGTGCTTGTATGCATGTATGTATAAATCAATCAATCAATAAAATAAATAAATAAACAAATCTTTAAAAAAAAAAAAAAAAAAAAAAAAAAAAAAAAATAAAGATCACTTCCCTTAGGATTCTTATTTGCTACAAGTAGATGTCTGGCAGAACAAGTAATTTTCATGAATTTATAATAACAATAAAAGACAGAAGTCATTTTAATGGCAAAAAATGTGTTTCATAGTCAGGATAATCATTCTTTATCAGGTATACAATAATTCACAGTAATTTGACAATTACTCTTGACAATTAATTTGACTGTGACATTTAGTGTATATTTTGTTGGTATAGATTTCTTCACTAATTGTGCAGTTGCATTTTTCAGATGTCAGAAAAACCTAACAACACATTTTCTCAGGCAAACAAAATATTTTCTTCTGTGTTATGAATGAAATTTTAAAAAAAGCATTATCAAGTTCCTAAAAAAAACATAATTATAGCAATTATTGTAGGGTATTTACTGATGGTCACCATGATTGTAAGAAGACAGTCATTGATTTAACTCTCATTATCAGAGATCACTAGCGACTGCTGAGTTAATGGGCAAGATAAGCATCCTGTGAGGAAAGATCTCTAACATAGTGTTTCATGTATAATGGTAAGTATATCAGAGTAACAGTTAGTTTGTATATGAATTTACTTAAATATATGAGAACTCTTATGTTCCTGGCTCTTGAATTTTAAATATAATTTCAAAATATGCATTTACTGTATTCCCTTTATATTTCAGCTTGGGGGGGGCATTGCATAGTTCCATATTTATCAATGAGACAGGAAAGTCTTCTTGATTATAGTAAATTACAAAATTCAAAATAAGTGAAAGATCTTCTAATTCACATTTGCATTCAAAGTGACTTTACCGCTCAATAACCCACCCCAAATTTATGTTGGATCAAGGAGTACAGATTCCATATAAAATATAGGACTCCCAGTAAAATTTGAATTTATGCTTAGCAAAAAAATCAGAATACTGACCGGATGAATAAATACTGGATGGCTTCACTCATGAGGAATGTAAAAATATAAAGCAAATGAACTAACAAAACCCAATAAAAACAACTCTGACAAAAAAAAAAAATGCTGGTTAATAGCCTGTAGGAGGAAGAGGGATGGGAGGAATGGGTAGAGGACATCGATTTTATAATACAAATGCTACTAGAATTTTGGTGATGGAGTCAGGGTGTTATATATATTTTTCAGTGTGTGAAGCTACACTCCTGAAACTTATATAGTTAAACCAATGGTAAATCAATTAAAACATTTAAAAAATCCCTGAATTTCAGATTAACAAATCGATTTTATTATTATAAGTATGTTCTGAAAACTGCATAGGACATAATCACAAAACTATATGTTGTCCCTTTTGTTCTGAAATAAAAATGTAAACATTTTTTTCTCTTTGCTTGGTTTTAGCTAAACTGGCAATCCTAGGTGAATGGAAATATATATTAAAGATGCAATAAACTGAGCAAGCTTCAACAGATCTTTAAAGGTCAACTGTTAGATACAACATTAAAGTAGTTCTAAGAATGGTAGAGATCTATTATAGATCTCTGATATAACCAAAGTACTTTAAACCTAATTAAGAAGCAATAAAATAATTAAAAAGCAAAGGAAACCACCTCCATCAAATAATGACTTACAAAATCAATGGTCTACTTTTACCTTATTGATTTCTACTTTTCTTCAGATAATATTAGTTCATTTGTGTTATTTTTTTATTTTATTTATTTATTTATTTATTTATTTATTTGTTTATTTTTGCTTACCGGTAACTCAGTCCTTTGATCAGCATTAGACACATTATACTCAGTTTGTGGCCCTATGATGGGCTGCACAG
Source organism: Talpa europaea (assembly GCF_964194135.1). NCBI lineage: Eukaryota > Metazoa > Chordata > Mammalia > Eulipotyphla > Talpidae > Talpa > Talpa europaea. The sequence continues at coordinate 72,328,404 of NC_140068.1, forward strand.
TAAAGATTCAGAACTCTACATGAATGTGTTTGGTTCAGTGCCAGCGGAGCTCTGGGTCACCAGCAACATAAAAATTAATGCTGAGAATAAAGCAAAGACAGTATGAGAGGCATAAAACATGAGCCTGTGGCCACGCAGCAACCTTTAAGCCCAGGCTGAGGGCAAGAACAGAAAGAAAGCCAGTGAGTAGCCACAGGCTAAAAATGCCTCTGAAAATGGAAGCAAACCTTGAGCTGTTGGAAACATTTTTGCTAAAAAGCACCAAAACCTCTGGAAATGGCACCCATGCCTGTGGTGGAGCCAGAACTGAAGTGGTTGCCTGAGCTGGAAACTGAGCCTCTTCACTTTTGCCTGAACATGTTTTGTTACTCCTTCCCCAAGACCATGTAAATATCTGGATGTTCCCCTATGGAAGAATATCTACGTTAGGCTTTCTCTGTTGTAATTCTTACATTGAAAGATGTGAATGAAGAAGATGGAACAGATCCAAACTTTTGAGTGAAAGTATGAAAGATATCTATGCTTATTGGAAATAACTTGAGGGGAAGCAAGCAGTTAGATTAAAATACTTGCTAGATGGTGAAGACACTGGAAACATGAGAGGTGTCCTAACTAATGGGCCAGTGTAGTTTCAAAAGAAATTCAGGTTGCTGCAGGAGACCATGTACATGACTGGCCATTATTGATCATTTACTGCAGAACAATTTTGTGCTAAAAAGATGCTGTTACTGATTGGTGTTATTTCCATGTTTATTGCCATCAAACATGAAAAAAAAAGGAACCATCCAGAAATTAACTATTTTGCATTTGTGACTGACAACACTTACACTAAGCACCAAGTTAGACAAATGGAGATGAAGATTATACAAGTTTTTAAATTTTGACCTAGGTCCCCTCTGCTTCTGTAGTGCCTTTGGAGAGTATCTAAGATTGAAGATGTTGATGTTGAGCAACATAGTTTAACCAAAGACCTGTAGGAATAAACTATGTTGCATTACAATATATTGTACTTTTCTCCTTTGAATATTGCAGCGGCAGTTTTTTACTTAGCACTGAGATTCTCAATATTAGTGAATGGATACCAACTCTAAAGATTTACCTGTTATGGGCCTCCCTGGTTGTGTAGGGGTTAAAGTCTCAGCACTGTCAAGCCATTGCCAGCCACTGTGGCATGAGTTCCATCCCTGGACAAGGAGCTGACCCACATAGCACGGCAGATCTCTCCTGTCTGGCCCTCAGCAGTGTATTTCAGTAGATCTGTTTGTTCTGCTCCCCACTCTGTCTCTGGTGAATACTGTCACCCCCCTGCACCTCCAGACTATACCCCAGTTCTTGTATGCACAAATAAATTTTAAAAATCTCAAAAAAAAGATTTACCTGTTGTACACTGAAGAATCTCTTCTTGTTATGCAACACATGTCTAAGGCTATAGTCAGGAAGAAATGTGGCCTTTCAAAGCACATGACTATCAAAAACAATTATGCCACATCTAAGCATACCAAAATAAACATTCTTAACACACCTGAATTCTGCAATAGCTCAGGATTTAAACAAGGCAATGGCAAAGGTTTAACTTATGAATTTGATTTGGAGTATTATAGTATCTGGAAACATAATTGGCACCATATGCAATCTATACATATTAAATTATGATTATTTACTTTTAATGAAGTTCATTATCCATTTATACATACCTATAAATAAACAAAATAATTAATTAATTAATTAATGCACAGTGTCATAACATTTCAATCCATGAAAATGGCATATGTTAAAAAGACCCCTTACAACAAGTCCTGGAGTGGATGTGGAGAAAGAGGAATCCCATTACACTGTTGGTCATCATATAAACTGGTGCAGCCATTTGGAAGAATGATCTGGATTCACATTAAAAAATGAAATGTTAATGTTGTATGACTCAGCAACCCCAGTCTTGGGCATCTAGCCAAGGAACATGAAATCTTAAACTCAAAAAAATGTCATGTTCTACAATGTTTATTGCAATGTTATTTACTATAGGTAAGAAACAGAAACAACTAAGTGACCCCTGATAGAGCACTGGATCAAGAAAATATGGTATAGCCACACAATGGAAAACTCTCCAGCCATAAATGAAAGAGGAAATCTTATTTCTAGCAAAATGAAGGGGGTATGAGGTATTATGGGTAGTAAACTCAGAATGACAAAGACATTGATTCAAAAAGTTCTTATAAAAACTTGCAGACTCTAACAAGTGAGGTTTCTGAGGCTTGAGGGGGGGAGGGATTAAGGGTCAAAATGGTATAAAGGATACTGTTGGGAAACAGTAAATAAAGCTATCAACAGTAAAGAATAATGGTAAAAAAAAATAGAAAAGAAAACTATGACCTTAAAATCCTACCTCTAGAGTGAGGAAACCTGCCTTGGGTCTAGTCAATTTTCCAAGTTTGCATTGTTCTCAAAAGCAAACTCAATGAAAATGTTTGACTCCTTTGAACTTAATTTAGTTGAAATATTGATAGCCAAAATAATACAGTATCCTCCCAAATTGATATATAAATTAAAAAGCCTGTAAAATATTTTTTCTCTTTCTGCTACCCAATAGATACAATTTAAGTAAAGCCATAGCCAGTACATAATCATTGTTCAAATTTCTTGGGGGTTTTGAAGTGTAACAATTTAATCCAGGCCCTTTATTCACTTTCAGAGAGTGATGAGGCATTATAGGAATAGGTAATGAAATAGGTGCCTAGAATCACTCTTCTGCAATCCTAATGGGTATTTCACCTTATTTTGGCATTTGGCCATATAGTTGACATCAGTATGCACCACACAGAAGTATTTATTTCCTACTACATTGCAGCAATGCTAACACAATTATTTTTATAAATTATTTATGATTTGCCAGCATGTACTATGAGATATTTCTCTTAGAGTGATGGTTCATGGAAATGCTTTGTTTTCAAAAAAATTCCAAAATCTAAACAATTTAAATGCAAACGGCCAATTTAAATTTTATCATTATTTTTATTAAGAGACAATGACTAGTTGGAAATGTGTCAGCTTTAGGTATAAGTAGACATATATTTTTTTTTCTTAAATTTATTTATTTGTTTATACATGCACTGGGTACAGTCAGAAGCGTGGGAGGGTGAGAGAATCCACCAGAGCCAGAGCGGGGAGCAGAGCAGGCAGAAGACTGAAGTACACTGCTGAGGGGAGCAGCGGGCGGCAGGAGAGGTCTGCACGCCATGTGGGCCCCTCGCCTGGAGGCCGGGGATTGAACCAGCGCTGCAGAGGCTGCGGGCAGCTTCGCAATCCAGCGCTCAACCGCTGCGCCACCGGGGAGGCCCAGTAGACATATTTTTGAATCCTAGCAATGAAAATACGATCTTGAGTGCTTCACTAAACTGTTTTTTGGCATTTCAGTGATAAAATTTGATATATAATTAAATAATTTGTCCAGTGTCACACATTGGTAGTAACTGGCCAAATTGACCATTGAGTCTGTAAAGGGAAATCTGGTGATACAGATGAATAATATGAAATTGAATTAATTGGTAGTGTGAGAAAACATTTCAGTAGAAATCACCAGTCTGGACATGATTTAGTGACACATGCCCAGCTTAAAGCTATATATTTTTAGACAAGGATAATGACAATGTGAACAAGAAAATTCAGAAAGATATAGTAAAGGTCATATATTTGTCTTTGAGAAAAAGAGAAAGTGAGTGAAAATGGTGTGCTATCTAAATCATGAAAGAACTTGAATAAGTGCCTTCATTAAGGAAATCACATAAGGTAAACAAGACTGAACTTTAGGGGCATCAAAGACAAAACTTTCTGGAAAGAAAGTGATGTCACATTTGGGATAAGTAACAGATTGCCTATTTTATATTGATATAAACCATTAATAATTAAAAGACCTTTATGTAAGAAATTGATGTCCACATTTATTCTAAACTACCTGCTTTTGTGTTTGTCATGATTTTCTATGTTGAACATGAATGTTACTTATAATTAAGTTGAGAAAGTTGACTTTCAATTTCTGCTTCACACTAAAATCTAAAAATCTGAAATCACTAATACCAAATATTTTATACATAGCAACTCTGATTATAATAACAATATTTTAATGTGCATATTATAGCTCTGTTTAATATATAAGTAAACTTAAACATGGAAAGATTTACAAATTCTCTCCAGTCTACACATTTCATATGTGATGAACCTCGGAGGCAGACATAAGTATCTGATGGAAGAGTTACATTCTTCCATCCTATATTAGTAGATGTACCTTTATGTTTTGGGCACTCATTATTTTTTTTAAGATTTATTTTATTTATGCATACAAGAGCTGGGGTACAGGCCAGAGATGCGGGGGGTGAGAGGATTCACCAGAGACAGAGTGGGGAACAAAACAGGAGGATCACTGAAATACACTGCTGAGGGGAGCAGGGGGCATATCAGGAGAGGTCTACTGTGCCATGTGGGTTGCTCGCTGGCCGGCCAGGGATAGAACTCATGCTGCACAGGCTGCAGATTGCTTCATAGTGCAGTGCTTAACGCCTTGCGCCACCAGGGAGGCCCACACTCATTATTTTTATCCCTCTTTGTGAGACTCAATTACTTCTATTCCTCCCTTGTATGTAATAACGGCTAATATATCAATTAAAGCAGAAAAGAGCGTCATTCAACTAATTGTCCCACTTGACTCATTATTCAGTGAAAAAATAAAGGTGGACATCCTCACCTTTTGAGAAAAATAACTCTCCCAAAAGAAACTTGCACTAATATTTCCAACTCCCACAAAATGTTTGTTTTAATCCTTCATAATGCTTATTATACTTTTTTACTATGAAACATTTTTTTTCAGTAAAGAAAGGACTTTCACTTACACAATCTTTATTCCAGCATTATAGTTTTATTCAATTATTTAAAATAGAATAATCTTCTAACTGAATTTTTAAATAAGATAACAAGATAGCAGAATTATACACATTGTTTAAAAGATGATTAAATGTTAGCTCCTTCTACCAGGGCCTCTTTGTGCAGATCAGTTGACAAAAGATGAGTGGGATATGAGCAAAACGTGAAAGATTTAGTGTTACCAATAAACAATTACAGTTTTCTATTCATGCTCTGAAGGTAAAGAGTAAGCTCTGAGTGTTTATTTTGGCTAAGTTTTCAACTGCATTTGCTGTTTCATAAGATGAAAGAAAATGACATTCATCATAAATGCACATTTTTATTACAGTCGTATAGTCACATGGACATAAACTGAGTGAGGCTAAAGAGCAAAAAGAAATAATCTCATTCAGTATAATGTATGAGTAATTCTTTGCCTTCTGAAGCTTATTTTCTTCCTTTGTTCCTTACTGTCATTAATTGCAACAACAGCCTCTAAGCCCTTCATCTGAGAAAATAAAGAATTATCATATAATTATTTTCCTACATCCTTCAGTCTATATACTACCAACATTTCCTAACCTTTCCAAGACTATTTCTTTGAACCATTTTCTCCTGCCATTTCCTCAGTCTGAAATTTTACCTTTTTGATTCATCATATCCCTATTCTCTGTCCTCTTCAGGGAACTGATTAGAAGATTCCACCTCATGATATCTTTACTCAAATTTACATTAAAATACTCTCTTCACCTTTTGCATGCTGTAGATCTATATACAGTTCCTTAAATATTTTTAACATTTGGTAGCTAGTTTTAGCTACAAAATTATGATGTCTACCTCTTATCCCTCCTCCTATAATTTCATATGCATAGCATAAAATGTGTACATAAAATCTCAATAATTTTATAAACTTCCAAAGTAAAAACTAGGGGAAAACTAAACACATTTACATGCGTTGACTTTGTTTTATTCTATTTAAAAAATTAAAATTTATTATATCTCTAAATAACTTCCTTATCACAAAAATAATAAATAAATATTCAAGAAAAGTGAGAGTTGGTTCTCAACGAAATATATTCATTAGTATATTTCCATTACATTTAATATTCCATATCCAGTCAGCCAATGATTAATGAGCTTATGAAAAGAATCCTATGGAACCTGCACAAAGTCTTATCTTTTAGTATGGCTTTGATATTTATAACTTTTCCCCTTAAGCTAAAAATCCCTCGTAGACCATCACCTGGCTGTACTTATGTCCAAAAAATCATTGAAATGAAATAAATTGACAGGTTGAAGTGGCTATTACCTATAAAATGGAAACAAACTGGTAAATACAAAGTATCAACCTGCAAAGTAAAATAAAATGCATCAAAGAGAAAAATTCAATGAGGACAATGGAAAATATTGGGTTTTGAATTTAAACATGAATAGCAAATTTAAAAAAAGGATGTATTCTGTCTTAAAAAACTGAGATACAAATTTCACAAAATCTGATATCTGTATATAAATATATGATATAAATTTGAACCCCTAATTGCTAAAAATGCATAAGAAATGGAAGACTGCCACAGCTTTCCTGTTTTCTTCCTTCCTTTTCTTATCTGAAACAGCGTTTAAAGATCTACTACTCCCTAAGAGGGGATGTAAGGACATCCTAAGTTTCCTGGCAAATACATTGTCCTGGGATAAGACCCAAGGAATGGGCAATTCTCCTTCCTAGACCCTGGTGCTGTCACTTGATAAATACAACCTGAAGGTTATGAACTCAGATAAGGAAAATCTGCTGATACTCTTCTTGAAGGCTTTCAGGTGGCAATAAAACACAATAGAGTGTTTTTTTTTTCTTTTGTGCACTTAATTTATGAATATGGCATCTAACTGAAAATATTATATGTATAGCATAAAAAGTGAGTGGAGGAGTATTATTCCCTAGTAGAATATAAAAAGAGTACCTAACATTCAGCCACAAGAGCTGAGGAGATGCTGTATAACATTGAGACTACAGTTGATAACACTATTGTATAATTGATGTTTGCTAAGCAAATAGAACTTAAATTAGATAAGATCCCAAATTACACATTATTTTTTCCTTGATCCAGTGGTTGTGAAACAAGTAACCAAGTTTCGGGAGTCAATACAGATGAAGGAACATGCCATCTCATCTTGCTTATTTTACATCAGAAAATATATTAACACAAGAAAATTTCCTTGTAATGATGCTTTAATCTTAGAACAGGAGGTAAAGAATGATAGAAAATGTTTTGTGATCATATTTGACTATTCCACCTCAGTTAAAAATATTACCATTGGTGATAAGTGCTTAATGAAAATAGATATTTAAAGATACACAAACAGTACACATATTTGGCAGACAATAAAAAAATAAAGATGGCCAGGAAAGATTCCTAGGAAAACTTAATCCATAGGTCAGTTTTAAAGTGCATTTGCTTTTCAGGGCAGAGTCATGTTAGAAGATTTAACCATTTTGAAGCTAGTTTAAATTACCAGATAAAAACTATTACTCCTATTAGCTGTTTATTCATTTCAATTGCAGGCAATCAGGTTATTTTAACTCATCTACCAATAGATTAAGAGCAAAATTCTTCAATTTATAACATTCAATATAATAGCTATTGACATGGATGCAAATATTTTTACAAATGTTTGTGTGGCATAACTGTGGTATATGTGCATAACAACATTTTAATTCACTTCTATGTGTTAGATTCCCATCACTCCAAACCCTCTGAAAGACAGTGCAGCAAACACGTGGAAGTGTGTGTAAAGCATCTCTGAGCCATTCAAAAGGAACTATAGAACTTCTGAAATTAATGCAGAATACTCAGTTCACCTTCTAAGCTCTTTAAGTGGCCAGGGATTTTTTTAAAGTTGGGTTATTGATTTTTCTAGTTTATTACATATTATAAATTGCAGTTAGATTAAAAGCAGCAAGCTTTTAGGAGGAGGTAGTGAGGGGTGTTGGTTAAAGGCATTATGGCAGCATTGAGAAGTTACAGCTGACAGCCTGACACTGAAGAATACAGAAGCTCCCAAGCATATGCAGAAATGTGCTGTGTGTTTAGCACAGAACAAGAATGAAAATACATAATGGTGGTGATGAGTAATCAAGAAAATGACTACATTATGTGCTATGTCCTCTGTTGCGGAAGGAAGTGAAATGTACTATGTGTCTTTGGGAAGAATTTCTACCACAAATGTTAAAATATATTATTGGCACCTGATGGGATAAACTTTGTTCATATAGAATATCCACTTACATGAAATGTGGTTTCATGATAAAAATTCCTCCAAGCCTCCAGCTTCTCCTTGGATTTTATTCTGAAGTAAATTTGGGTTATAAATTATAAAAATATACAAGCCCTAATCTACTAAAAAATTGAATATCATTTAAAGTATAAGATTTGGGGCAATGGAGTCTGAGGTTGAATGTTCACACCTGTAAACCTCAGTTTTATGTAAATCATTAGGTTTTGGCATTAATTTTTGTTGCAGATCAAACAAAAGTAAGGGAAAATGAAATAAGATTGACTGATTATGTGATAAAAGAGTTGTTACTGATATTCATGCCAGTCCTTCAGTAATTGAAAGTATTTGAGAGTCTAGAGTAGCATTTTTTAAAGATGAAGCCTAGAAAGCTTAATGACTTTGAGATTATTTTTTTAAGGTACTTACTTAGATATCATGTAATATAAAGCACAGATTAGACTCCAGGTCAGCTATCTCCTTCTGGAAAAATGGTAAGATATGTGAAAGTGTATAAAGTATGTGAATAATTTATTTTTTTAAGATTTATTTATGCATACAAGAACTGGGGTGCAGGCCAGAGGTGGAGGCATGAGAGGATTCACCACAGACAGAATGGGGAGAGAACAGGTGGACTGACTGAAATACACTGCTGAGGGAGAAGCGGGGAGACTGAAGAGGTCTGCTGTGCCATGTGGGTCACCTCCCTTACCAGGGATCTTAATTTGTCTAGTAGCTGCGGATGGCTGCATAGGGCTGCATCTTAACGCTTTGTGCCACCAGGGAGGCCCCGAGCATCTGAATAATTTAAACTCAACCACAGAACTTTGTGATTGTGAGGCTTTTACTGGTTGAGGAAGTCTTAGAGAGGACAGAACTACTAATGGACCAGTGAACTGGACCACAAAATCAGAGGCACCTTACCCTCTAGTCTTGCCTATGAAAGTAACTTCCCCAATCTGTTCCCACAGTGAAGGCATTTTTCAAGAGCACAGCCTTGAGAGTGTAAAATGTTGAGACTGGAACATATAAGTGACTGAACCCACTTAAGCCCTCCACATGAACTTAAAATTCTCACCAATAGGTTGCAGAGGTCTATTCCTCTTGTGGCTGCCAGAGACAAGTCTCTAAATAAGTTTCCTTCCTTATTAAATTACCTACCAATTTGGAGTAGTCTGCTTATGGTTTCTCCTTGCCCTGCATGTGAGTGGCCAGTTCTGATTTCATCAGGGACATATGCTGTCGTGTTTGTGAACCAACACTCTGAGCTGTATTTGGAATGTAAGTCTTAAATTAAAAAAATTGGTCATCTATTTTTCCATTTTATTGCACATCAGAAGCAACACACTATATGTGGGTGGAGTTAGAGAGAGGTGGTGGTTAAATGCATTCTGACAGCACTGAGAAGTTAAAGCTGACAACTTGACATTGAGCAGTACAGAAACTGCTTCAGACTCACACCTAGCCATTTGGTGGAGATAAAAAGGACTAGAATATTAAACAATTTCCAGAGACGCCCCCGATACCTTCTTGTTCTTTCACCGTAACATCTTAGTGGCATTTTTAGTGTTTGACCCTGAGATATTTTGGTGGAAATAGGGCAGTGGGTGAGAACTGGTCTTCCCTCCCTCTATTCATGCAGAAAGAAATTGACAAATAGAAAGTGAAAATGTTTACACAGCACAGAAAAGACAACTTTGCAACCAGTATAAAACATCTTTCTTACCAACTTTGGGCAAAAAGGTTAAGAGACTGACAGAACATTCTGAAACATATCTGAAATATCATGCCCATTTAACTAACTTTAGACTTCATCAGTAGTGGGGAAAAAAGCAATGTGATTCTCATAGTACAAAGATGTTTATTGCTAATGTTACCTTTTTTTTTTTCTATTTTGGAGGAAAGGTATTTTTCTTTTTAAAAAACTTACTAAGCAAGATGGTAAATTAAGTATATGAATGTAGTGACATACTAGAGAGGATTTGGACTCCATATACCCATTAAACTGATTCCCATTCTGTTCAGTAGATATGTAAGATTATAGAATGCTTTATCATCTGTGCTGTGTATTTGGAAACTATTAGGCACAAGTAGCTTAACATTTCAGATGTGTTAGTGTGCTCAAAGAAACAAGATATGTACATATATATGTATGTATATACATATACATATGTGCATAAAACATTTATTTTTTTTATGCATGCAAGAACAGGGGTGTAGGCCAGAAGTACGGGGGAGGTGAGAGGATACACCACAGAGACAGAGTGCAGAGCAGAACAGGCAGGTCTACTGAAATACACTGCTGAGGGGAGCAGTGGGTGAGACAGAAGAGGTCTGCTGTGCCATGTGGGTTAGCTTCCTTGCACGCCGGGGATCAAACTGGTGCTGCAGTGGCTGGCAATAGCTTGATAGTGCTACGTTTAACCCCTGTGTCAACAGGGAGACCCAACAATTTATATATTTTATCAGTTTAATTTAATTCAAATTCACTGACTAAATGTAGTTTGTGGTTATAGTATGCATTAGAGATACAGGACATTATATGATATTTTTAAATATCAAAATAGTTCAGACCAGTGGAAAGATTTTAGATTATGTAAGGAAGTAGTTTTTGTGTATACTTACTCAGTATAAAGAGCGGATCATCATCATAGCTAAATATAAGGAAATGGCATCGAATGCATCAAAAGTTATTCCCTCCTCTGAGGCCTGCCATGAAACTGAGTGACGCTCTCAGGATTCACTAAGTTAGTGGTTATTGATGTTTACACAAGAAAAATCCTCATCAGGGCACTTTGGATGAAACTTTTTTTCTCAAGATGAAGACACTACAGAAACCTCTAGAGAATAAGTGATATGACAAAATGCTAACTTTCGTAACAATTTCTATCATACAGGCAGTATAGCTGATACTGGAACATGATAATAAAGAATTCCTTTCAGAGACAAAATTAGAGAATTATGTCCTCATTAGTCCTCATAGAATATAATAGAGCCAAAAAATTTGTTGTTTAATTATTTTAATGGATGATTTTTAATGAAGAAAATTATAAGTAAGTATATGACTTACATCGTATGTATAATTTTACTTATTATTATAATAAATATTATCATTTTGTATATTAAATGTAAATAAATTGGGTATTTATATTTTTTCTTATAATTTGCTTTGTTCATTAGTACTAAAATATAACAATTTGAAGAGAGCTTCTAAGTTATTGCTTACAAGAGAAACAAATAAATACTATATATGCCATAAAACTTTAAATAGTACATATAGTCCATTGGTATTAAGCCAGGAGAGGCTGTGACTGATACTAATGTGACATGTTTTCCTAGACTGACAGAAACAGCATTTTTCTTATTCAGAATGTGTTCTCACCCCCATCTGTCTCCTCACTTTCCAAAACTGGCTTATCTTATAATTAATGTGTAGCACACATCTGCACTTTATTTTCAAAGAACATACACATGGGACTGATGATACAGGTTAGCTCTCAATTGTTTAATCAAAGAAAAATTTTCTTCTTCACTAGTAACTCTGTTGGAGAAGGTAATAGAATTAGCATAACTAAACTGGTGAATTCAGATTAGTCCTTTGTTGGTTCTAATTTATATTAAAATATATTCTTTGTGCCTTCTGAAGAGTACATTAAGAAGTCAAAGGCTCTAACTATAAAAGGAATTACAAAAAGTACAAAGCCATTGATTAGACTTACTATTTAATATTTGCTTATTTCAGTAATGAATATGGTAAAAAAAAATGATAGGGAAGAAAAAATATTTTAAATCTTTTTTCCTGAAAGAATACATTTTAAGGGGAAAATTTTGTGAAAATGAAATTTTCAATGATAATATAACCTGTCAATTATTTCCTCAGCAGTGGTGGTAGCTGATGGCATATAGCACTCCTGCATGCCATGAGAAAAAAAAATCTGTCTTCCATAGACACAGAAAAGCTTTGTATCACTAATGTAACCATATCCTATTTAAGCACTAAGTTTTTTTTATTGATTTAAATGTATTTATTTCTATCTATTTTATATCATTGTTATTTTTGTACAATTTTTGCTTTCTCCTTTCAGGCATAGTCCTTGTAAAGTTCCCACCACCTGTTTACCCATGCACCATCACCATATTCCCTTGTGCTCTGCCCTCCCCTGTTTTGATCCTTCTCCCTCCCTTCTGCTGCTGAATGTCTCTGATTTATAGTTGCCTGTTAATTTTGTTGTTATTTCTTATTATTATTATTTTCCTGATTTCTTATTTGGTTCCCCTATGTTCCTGCTATAAGTGAAACCAATCAATATTTTTATTTTTCCTTCTGACTTATTTCACTGAGCATAATCCCTTCTGTCTCCATCCAAGTTGCTGTGAATGGCATGACTTTATCTTTCTTGATTGCTGAATAGTATGCCATTGTATACATATACTACATCTTTTTGATCCAGGCATCTATTTTTGGGCATTTGGGTTGTTTCCAGATTTACCTATTGTACATAATGCTGCAGTAAACATAGGAGTTCTGTATCCTTTTAAAATTAATGTTTTTGCATTCTTTGGGAAGGTTTCTAGGACTAGAATTGCTGGGTCATATGGTCACTACAATTTTTGTAGTTTGAGGAAACTCAAACATTTTTCCATGGTGGTTGGGCCAGTTTGCATTCCTGCCAACAGTGTGGTCATGGGACTGATCACAAAGATCTACAAAGATCTCATATGACTCAACAAAAACAAAGTAAACAATCTAGTCAAAAAATGGGAGGAGAGTTAAACAGACACTTCTCCAAAGAGGAAATGAACACTAAGTTTTTTAAAAAACATTTTACTACATTCCCAAAGAATGTGATACTTACTTATCATCTCCCCTTTCTCAGATTGTTTAAGCAAATTTATTGTTCAAACTGGAAACATTTTTTGATATTGTAAAATGGAATGTAAAAGTATATGTGGTAAGACTAGCTGGAAATGTAAAAGCATTTATTGTCATTAAATGAGCTGTCATTGATGGTCTACACTCCCCACTGCATCCTGAAAGGTGCTCTGGATATGTCAATGAAGAGAACATAGTGCTATCCACCAAGAATAGGTAGCAGGTGCCCCTCACATGTATACAATTAAATGTCACCTCAGCTGTCATGAAATTAACCCCATTAGTAGAAGACCAAAATAGTGTATGAACATAATATCGAGTAAACATTGATTCAGTTTGTAAAAAAATAATGATTAATGCTATTTTGAGTAGTGTCATAAACCCTAAGGGAGGTAGAACTTTGAGCCTGGATGTTAAATATTTTTATAATTTTGAGTAAAAGAAAGTGGCAGACATCTCATGTTGAGGAAAAGGATAAACTCTGAATTCCTGTACAGTCATCAATTTTAGTAGAAAATGGAAAACCCAGGATGTGTAGTGCATGGGAGTAAGTAGTTGAAAATAAGTTTGGGGCCTCCCCTGTGGTGCAGTGGGTTGAGCACCATCCCATGAAGCTGTCCACAGCCTCTACAGTGTGGGTTCGATTTCCAGTGAGCCAGGGAGAATCCCACATGGCGCAGCAGACCTCTTCTGTCAACGCGCGCTGCTCCCCTCAGCAGTGTATTTCGGTCGTCTGCCTGTTCTGCTCCCTGCTCTGTCTCTGGTGAATCCTGTCATCCTCCAGTGCCTCTGGCCTGTAACCCAGTTCTTGTATAAAAATAAATAAATCTTTTCTTTTAAGATTTATTTATTTATAAAAATAAATAAATATTTTCTTTTAAGATTTATTTATTTATTTATAAAAATAAATAAATATTTTCTTTTAAGATTTATTTATTTATTTGTTTGTTTGTTTGGTTATTTATTTATTTATTTATTTGTTTATTTATACAAGAACTGAAGTACAGGCCAGATGTTCAGGACGGTAAGAGGATTCACCAAAGACAAAGCCAGGAACAGCACAGGCAGACTGATGAAATACACTGCTGAGGGGAGAGTGGGCGAGGCAGGAGAGGTCTGTCGCACCAATTGGGACCCTTGCCTGCCGACCCACCAGGATCAAACTGGTGCTGTAGGGGCAGCAGACAGCTTCAAACCGCCTGCGCCACCAGGGGAGGCCCAAAAATAAATAAATCTTTAAAAAAAATAAGAAAAGAAAAGAAAATGAGTTTGAAAGGTAGATTGGAAGGTCCAGCTGATACTTACATAAACTTGGTGCAATGCACAGAATTTTTTTCACTGGGAAAGGATTGGTGATTTACACTGCACTTTAAGAGTTGGTTAATAATTTTGAGAGAAAACATAGTTGAAAAGCCCATAACATCTACACAGGGAAATCTATTAATAGACTTAACAAACTTACAATATCCAAGCAAGACTACTTGTGAACCTGGGCGAAGATAGTGAGAGTGGGGTTGTAAAGTATATGTATTCTAATGACACTAGTATTTAGAAATATGAGGAAACAAACAATCAAAATACCGAGTTATTGAACATACAAAATGGTCTCAATACCAGCAACAACAACAAAATCTGACAATAACTTAGAGTAAAGCCTATGAAAAATAGCACAAGTTCTCCTTCCTTCATATCTTTAAGCTATAGTGTGTATGACATGAGATAAAATCTAGACAACTTTTGCTACAAGCATAAACTGTGTTTTTTTAAAAGCTATGTCAAGTTCTGATTGGTCTATAAAAAGCTGTATTTATTTTGAATATACTTACATTAACATATTTCCAAAGAACAAAGGAGAGGTAAGAGAAAGTTGAGAAGAAAACTGGCCCTTTAATTTTTTTTTTTTTTTTTTGTGGGACCCTCGCAGGCCAGGGAACGAACTGCTGCTGCAGAGGCTGCAGGCAGCCTCGCAGCCCAGCGCTCAACCACTGCACCACCAGGGGTGGCCCTGGCCCTTTAAATTTTAACTCACTTGCAGATAATAGTAATTAATTAAAATTCTGATTTTTATCAATATTATATATCATCATACTAGGAATATAAAATGTTCATTTTTAAATAGATGAATCTGAAGATGAAATCTATAAGAGTTGTTTTTGTTATGATAGATCTAAATAAAATTAAAATATATCATTTTAGAAATTCCCATAGTTCCTCTGCATGTGCTTTGTTTTGTACTCCATTGTTTCCTTGTATATAAAAAAATAAATTGGAGAGTGCCAGTGAAGGAAATCATAAAATATACACTCTTGTTTATAGTATAGTAATTTTATCGTTGACAACTTTGACAAAATTTCTTCTTTAATAAATTTTTTCTTTGATTCAGAAATGTTTTTCCTCATTTTCTATCTGTTTATTTTATTAAATGCTCTTTTGGAATATTTGTGTTATAATAATATAACTGTTCTTTTTAAATCAGGTTCCAAGAAACCCAGAAAATCAGTCTATCACAAGAGTTTCTCTCCCATGGTGAGTTTTACATCTTTCATGATCCTTGTGGAGAAAATTTTCCATTGGTCAATGACAAATTAAATGAGCAATTTGCATTATTTTTAAGAACACTTCAGTATGATGTTATTCATATTTAAAAAAATATACATCATGTAAAATGAGGAATGCTTCAAGGAAAGAATATGGAATTGATATATTTAAATTTTGTCTTGCAATGGAATAGGTATAATAAAAAAAATTAGCAGTTTGATGGTCAAATAATAAAATAAATTTATAAAATGAAACTACAGATAGATTATTGTTCTTTTATATGTATTTTTCACTCTCAATTAAAAAAAACTGTTTTACATTAACACAAGGAGAAAAGAAGGCATTCTATTCCACAGCAAGAGACACATGGACCATATTAAACAGCAATGATCTATGTTTTATAATCTGACAATGCGTATGTTTTCTTAGTGCATTAATCATCCTCTTCAGATTTTTTTTCTAAAATAAATATTAGAGAGAAAAACAAAATCAGGTAAGCAATCAAAGTGAAATAGAATTTAATTTTTTTGGTGATTACTAATACAAATGACTCAGTCATTAGTAATGATTTATAATATGCCTACCTTACTTTGCTAGTATAATTAGTTGGGTAATAATAATATCAATAGATAAAAGATAAGTTTCTTTTGACTTGAGCAGTAAACCCCTCTATGGTGCTGGGTCTCTCTCTATTCAGCTCCCACCCCCAAGGTATCCTCTGCTGTCATCCCCTCTGCAGTGTGATGTGTGTACAAGAAATCCTCCTTCATTACAGACTTTAAACTACTGTTTTTTCCCCTAATTATTTAAGATTAATGGAAATTCTACTGCGCCTGTAAGGCACTGTTTTTTCTTGGCTCCTTGCTTTTGTAATATTATAACTTATAATCCCCAAATGTCTCAAATGTAAAAACTAATGTAGATTGCCATGCTCTCTTCAGTGCGTTTATCTTTGCTACAAAATTTTGACCCCTACACTTTCAGTGAGTCATGCCTCTCTTCTTTGTCATCTCTGTGCCTTCAGTATAGGTCTCCATGTGCAAAAATTGTTTTAGTGTTACCCTGAGACACAGGAATCTCTGGGTATAATATCCCTACGGTCAACAAGTAGTTGAAATAATGTTTCTAAGAACTGATATAACATATAATATAAATCTATTATGATGTGGAATTTTTGTTATAATTAGGGCTGAGTATTAGTTAAGAATTTGTAATATTCTTGCTTGCATATTAGTCAAGAAAATGTCTTTATTAAATGTTCATGGTTTCATAGAGCTGTTTATTTCTCTAAAATATATTTGATAGTATATCGTTAGGTTAAATAACTTTCCAATAACTTTTAAAAGTAATTTTGAGAAACTGTCATAAAAATGCATTGATAAAACAATTGAGGACAGAAATAATTGTCCACTTGTACCTGTCCAACTTACCCCGATGACAGTACAAAGTACGGTTCTGCAAAGAAACTGAGTGGGTTTCACTTACCTTCAGTGTATTCTATCTTCTGCTTGCCATTAATTCTGAAGGTTTGCATTTCCTTTATGTCTTGGAATAGAGGAAGAGATTTCAGACATGTTTTTATTTTTCAATAAATAATTATGTACTAGATTACTCAATAATTGTGTAGTATGTAGGGTCAGGGAGATAATGAAAAGAAGAGAAATCTAGGTATTGAGTATTTATTTGCCTGCATTGCCTCCAATGAAAACTTCAACAACTTTCATATGTACATATTCATGGAAATTATGGTATGCAGCTTAAAATGCTGACAAATTGTCAACGTTTACAAAATTAGTAAGTGGTATATTGTGTCTATAAAAAAAATAAAGGACCACAGATGGATAGTCGAGATATGCTAAAACAAGTGAGGAGAAGCAGAATCCGGGGCTGTCACTTATATGCATTTTAGAAGGAAATGAAACATATATATACAGTGCGTGTGATTTTTTTTTTTTAGTTTTAGAGAAAATTCTGTTATGCTGTTGTTTTACTTAATTTCCATTAAGTACTCTTATGGGTTAGAAAATATACACTTTTAAGATAATTAATAACTTTTGTAGATCTCAAAGATCTTTTCCACTTACACTTTCAAAATTTTACCACATGCTCACTTACTCATCATTTTTCCATTAGTTTCTTTTTCACACATCACTCATGCTATCCTGCATAGTATAATAAAATGATATATGGTCATATAAAGTGTTTACTCATGATACATATGAAACACACAAAACACACACAAAATCCTTGAGTGTCAAACCAATGAAAAACCCCTTAGAGATGTAGAGCAGTGGTTGTCAATAATTAAACTACCTGAGAATCTCCTAGAGTATTTGTTAAATGACAGATTTTTTGACATACCTCTTGTTTTTGATTCAGTGAAACTGTAATGTTACCCCAAAATTTGTTTTTCTGAAAAGCTCTCAGAAAATGCTGGTGCTGCTAGTACAAGGAATACACTCAGAAAATCAATACTCAAGAATACAAGTACCAAATATATTTCTTTAAAATCATTATTTTAAACCTATCAAGACTTCAATTTTGCTTTGACTGACTTTATAATTCAAAGCAGTGAGCCAAAATCTGTTCCTAACATTCTGCTATAACTTACAACACTTCAGTTGTGGTGAAATAAGTCACTTTAAAATAGAAACAACAGAATGATGAGAGCCCTTAAAAAACTGGAAATATTCAATTTAACATTATAACCCTTTTACACATGACAAAATACATGCTTCTAAATTTACTAATAGATATAAAGACTAGAATAACAATGACGCACACTTAATTTGACAAATATTTGACTTTTCATCCTAAAAGGAGTTATTTATGAAAAAATTTGAATTTCAGATGACACATTTTTTTCTCTCCTTTTGACAAGTCAGAAATTTATAAATATCTGAGGATTTGGGGAAATTCACTGAATGAAAAACAAGTGTGTGTGCTTCACTTTGTCACTGAATATGTGACTAATGTACCAAATAGGGTTGTCTGAATTGATTAGATAGTATGTATATGAAAAAAAACTATCAAAATTAAAATTTATTTGAGCATTTTCTGTGTATGGTTCCAAAATTAAAGAGAAAATATATCTTTCAAAGTTTAAAAATAAACATAATTGATTAGGTATATATATTTGGCTGTCTTCTGAAAAGGCTCAGCATCACTATGATACAGATAATTACTGGAAAAGGTAATATGATGAGTATAAAGAAAAAATTGCAAATACTATGAACAAGGTTAAGTAAAAGATAAACTAAATGTAAATAAGTGGTCAACAATTGTGAAAAGAAATATTCTTGAATTAATTACATGAGAAAGACAAATAAAATACAGTATGCATGAAGTATGAAGTATAATAGGAAAGCATCTTTCCACTTTCAAAGGTCAATAATTAAAAACAGAAATATTAATGGCATCTAGCTCTGATTAACATGGGGGAAATAAAACACATTTTTCAAGGATATGAGGCAAGACTTATTCAAATTATATTTGATAAAGTCTTCGTGATTTTTTTTGTTCCTACTTCAAACTTTTGAAAATCTATCTTAAGCAATTCAAGCAACAGTAGAATCAATACCTACTAAAGCTATTCATGACAAGTTAATTTGTAAAATAAATAAATAAACAAAAAGAAAACTCAGAGCAAAATTCCACTCAACTTGGAAATATTAGTACCTTTTGACATAGCTATTAGGTATTGTACTGCTATTGAAACAATGTATCTGATAAACCTGTCACACATACACACACCTTTGTATATACATATATACATACATAACATGCACATACATATATAAATCATGAGAGAAGGAGAGAGAGAATGAAAGATTAATGCTATTCAAACTTACAAAATGTTGATTAGAATAGTGCTATACTTCCTGTATATGTTCTTCAAGAGACTACGTACTGAGGAAATTTTTGACTTTATGTTCAAAACACCATTTTTTTTTTTGTAAGAATGCTGAGCATTTTTCATTGTATTGTATTCTAGTCTGTCCTCTATCTCATTTGTGAATAATTTATCTTAATAATAATTTTATTAATTTCCATGTTCTCCTCTATGAAGAGAATTTCTAGTTCCTTTTTATAGCATCATGATATTGCATTTTGATATAAAATCCAGCTATTCTATTACTTCATCTTGATTCTCCTTTATGCTTTTGAACTTGTAAATTGTCCAATATTTTTATTGTTCCTTCATAATTACAAGTAAAAAATACACTGATTTTGGTAGTAAGGAAAATTTTTTTTTTCTATATAGTAGTTTGTATGGTGAGCAAGGCATTTGGTGAGGTGTGCAAAGAGGAGCAGACTGGCTGAGACATCATTTTAGCAAGGAGTAGGTGGGAACTCTAAGAATAATATAGTATGTTTACTGTTGAACAGAGTTGCATTGCTTTGCCTTGATTTTCTTTAACCTGGTATTTTCTGGAGGGCTGAAATGTCATCCAATTGATATTTATTCACTTGATGAATTGCTCTGATGATTTTTTTTTTTAGTGTCCAAGTTCTGCCTTTACAGTAAACGTTCCCTCATTTAGTATACCTTTGGTATTCCCTATTAAGAAACTTATCTTTGGAGAATTTTCATCTGCTTTAATTTCTTCATCAATATGATCCCACAGCTGTTGAAATAACTAAAATTTATTTTAAAAATCTCATCTACTTATGGATTACAATAAGTGACACTTCTTTAGCTGATCTCCTGCATGTTTATACTTCATGTGCCAATGCCACCCAGGTCCATTCACCAGGCACCACAATCTTCTCACAGAAGTCATGGTCTTCATTATGATGTGCTCTACTTTATCTGTTTATCATATCAGACTCAATCTGTTTCTCATTTTTCTAACTGCTAACTTAGCTTTCCATTCTATTTATACACTTTATTTTTTCTAAATATTTATTTTATTTATTTATACATACAATAGCTGGGGTGTAGGCCTGAGGTGTGTGTGGTGGCGGGGGAGATTCACCAAAGACAAAGTGGGGAACAGAACAGGCAGATCTACTGAAATACACTGCTGAGGGGAGCAGCTTAGGAGACAGGAGAGGTCTGCTGTGCCACGTGGATTAGCTCCCTGGCTGGAGATCAAACTCATGCTGCAGTTACTACTGATAGCTTCATAGTGCTGAGATTTACCCACTTGCGCCACCAGAGATGTCCCTAAACACTTCCTTTATTTTTAAGGTCATGATCTTGTATTATTGTCATCTCAACCCTGATTCCAATTCTTTCTATACTTTCCCTATATAAATGCTACTGATTTCTTTGGCCGCAGAATCTTGGTACCAACTATTTATGGCTGATGTTTTGTGCAAGTTAATCTCTGTCCTGCAAACTGGATCTATTCAGTGGTGTTGATAGCATCACTCTGGTAAGGCTTGTCCTGTATGAATTCAATTAATTATTCTTTATTCAACAATGTCCTGAGGCATGACATTTGCCAAAACAGTATTTATCCAAGGGCGTCTCATTTTAACAGCAGTGTTGGGAATGTGTTTTTCACACTGTTATCATAAGTGCTCACTTCACTTAGCACATCTTTAAGGCATGGTTTGACTTTTATTGGTTTTTCGTTGCCAGTACACAATTATAAACTCTGGTGCAATGTTGAAAGACATTTCTAATCCTACCTGGAAGTCAAGAGTCACTGAACATTTCAATTCCACTGGAGAACTAAAAGGCTCAGAAGAGCTTGCAGAAGGGCAGTTAGCATCACAAAAACTTGCAAAACTGGCCTAGTTATTGACAGCTTCTGAATTTTCTATAGGTAAGCAGAATCTTTAAATGGGCAATTGTGCTGATTTGATTGATAACACATTTGATATTTGAAATGAAGGGAATTGCTGATATCCCCCCAAAAGTAATATAATTTGCAAAACAGAAGAACTCAATTAGGGAGTTATATACTGTTCATTATATTATTAATGCACTTGAACTTACTTTATTCATATATATTCATTTAGAATTAATCTCTCCTTTTCTCTTATTTTTGCAATTTGAAATCTATGCCATTTTTGAAACATTCATTAATTTTATTTTTTAACTACAGAGTATTTTATTTTTTTGTATCTAGTTTTCTTTCCTCTCCACTATTGCTTATATCCCTTTGACACTTTCTCCTCCCAACTAACCTCAAAAACCTCACTTTGTGTTGATTTGTCTGCTATGTAAATGCCCAATATTTGCCTCTGTCATTCTGCTTGCTATATTACACATAATTGCCCCAGATGCCTTCTTTTGTATAAATGGTAGCATTTTGTCTTTCCTTTTGGCTGAATAGTATTCCAGTGTGTGTATGTACCACACCTTCTTGATCCATTCCTGTCAGTGAGTAGCTTGTTTCCACATTCTAGATATCATAAATAATTTGCTGAAAGCTTTGTAGAGCATATAATTTTTATTGTTGATGGACTCAAGAATGGATTTTCTAGGTAATACAGTATTTCCATTTCTTATTTTTAAGGTAAATTCAGTTCACTTTCCAAAATTGCTGCACCAGTTTACATTACCACCAACAATGTAATCGGGTTCCTCTTTTTCCATATTCTCTCCAAGAGTTGTTACTGGAGGTTGTTTTAATGAGTTATTCTCATGGGTATGTGATGATGTCTCATCGTTTTAACCTGTATCTCACATACTGGAGGCAATAATGAACATTTTTCCGTGTATCTGTCCATCTTCTGGATATCCTCTTTTGTGAGTTATCTGCTCAGATCTGCTGACAATTTATTATATTTTTTTAAGTTTACAGCTAACTTTATTATAATCATTTCAGTGAAGACAAATAAATACACAATGCACATATGGGGAAAAAGGAAACTTACTATATTTTTCTTAATTTTAAAATTTAATATGTTTTGTATGTCTTGAATATTAACCATTTTTCAAATGTATAATATGTGAATATTTTTAACATTCAGTAGGATGTCTTTTTAATCCACTTATATTTTCTTACACCGTGTAAATTTTTTCTTTTTTTAATTTGAGGTAATTCTAATTATTTTTGTTTTTATTTCCTTTGTCTTTGGCAACTCCTTTGAGTTGCCAAAACTATCTTTATCACTGATATGAAATGTACCACCAATATTCTCTTCTGTATATTTTATTGTCATAGGTCTTTATCTAAGTCTTTAACCTGTTTTTATTTATTTAATATTTTTGGCATGGAGAGAGAGATTTCTCCAAACCCATTCTCTTACACATGGCCATCTAGTTTTCATGGCATTGGGAAACTCTCCTATTCCCATTGTTGGATTGAGATTGCTTGATTATGACCACTTATTGCTCAATTAAATATTGATATATATGTGAACTTTTTTTTTTTAAATAGAGGCATGTTTTATTTATTTGTTTGTTTGTTTGTTTGTTTATACATGCACTGGGTACAGTCAGAAGCGCGGGAGGGTGAGAGAATTCACCAGAGCCAGAGCGGGGAGCGGAGCAGGCAGAAGGACCGAAGTACACTGCTGAGGGGAGCAGTGGGCGGCAGGAGAGGTCTGTATGCCATGTGGGACCCTCCTCTGGTGGCCGGGGAGCAGCCGGGGATCGAACCGGCGCCACAGAGGCCGTGCAGCTTCGCAACCCAGCGCTCAACCGCTGCGCCACAGGGGAGGCCCTATATGTGAACTTTTTTCCAGGCTTTTGGTTCTATTTTATTGGTCATGTGTCTATTTTTATGCCAATGACATATGTTTTTCATTACTGTGGCCTTACAATATTGTTTAAATTCAAGTATGGTGATGTCCACCTTTTTATCAAGACATCTTCATTCTATCCCCATCTTGCTGGCCTCCTTGAAACATTTTTGCAAAGAAGCATCAAACCAAACAAAGTGATCTGCAGTCTGCTGGGCCATATTGAATTTAATCTAACAATAATTAGCCTGCACCTATAACTTATTTCTTAAGTTTGCTTATTAGTTCCTACATACTGATTAAAAATCAATGTTTTCTGATTTTAAAATCTTGCCTTAATTGTTACTATCCTCAGAGTGGTGGGGTTTCAGTCACAGGAGAGAAGAGGGTGTTTTTTATATGAATTTCGAAATTTCCCATTGGTGACCTTGAATCATCCAGGGTGTGGTAGAATGAGGTTTCTGGCGCTAATAAAACCGCAAGGCATATTCAATTGTACATACAGGAGTTTAATCATTTTATAATATAACTGAATTATCTTCAAAGGTAAATTTTTTCTCTTCTCCAGAAAAAATAGCATCAGGTAAAAAGCCTCAATTTGGCACAAAAGTCATTTTGAAGCACGTTGGACTGCTTCCCAGATGTATTGTTCCTTTTTTTCCTCTATAGTGACATCAGCATTTCATATTTCAATATTTATTCTAAGGAAAAAGTAATTTCCATAGTTAAATAAACAATAATATCATTAGCTTGGCAAAACTGTGGAAATAACAAAATAGCTATAGATACTTTATTTCATTTTAAAAGTGTGTTAGAGGAAACTAAGTGGTTGGCTTTATCAGTCAAACTTAGTTTATAAAATTGATAACTCATAAAAAGTTGTTCTCAAGTTAAACAATATGAATGTTGGTATTTTTTTTGCCTTAGATATGTGACTTGTCATTGAATAGTTCCAAATTAAATTTATCTCGCATTTAAGAAAATGTTTCATTTATACAATTCAAAGACATATACAACTGTTGGGAGAGAAGGAAATAGAATAAAATATAAGACTTATTTCTTATGGGATGTTAGATTCATTATATAAAATTTTATGTTAGTATTTGATATGCACTAAGTAGGTAACATCCAAAAATGTACTATAGACTGCATTCTTAAACTTTTTATACTGTGAGTGCATTTCTTTTATTTGTGACAAATTAAGTGAAAAAACATTTGAATGCTTATTATTTACAACCATTTCATGATACTGTACTTATTACTCTGAGATCTAACAAGAAACAAAGAATTGATTCTTATTGAGGAGTTGATGGTGATAGAAAAGGGGGATAAACTTAAGTTGAAAATTATAGTTAAGTGAACAATTCATGATTTTTTGGGGGGTCATAAAATATACAAATTGAAATCCTGTAGAAAAAAGTTGTAATTTAAAGAATGGTAAGAATCCTTTTTCCATAATCAGTCCAAATCAGTCAGACATTTCTGATGGAAGTTTCAGCTTAAATCATATCCCCTCTAATAGGTCTTCCCTGACTACAAATTTTCACAATGACATCTTTAATTCTGAATACCTAAATCACATGGACATCAAATTTGATAGATATGTGTACAGATATAGATCCTTCTATGTGCATACATATATGTCTATATAGATATGCATATACCTATTTATGCATGTAAATAGAGTTTACATATATTTTCTATAACTATCCATGTTTCTGAATTTTTAAAAATTTTATATATGCATTGAATCCTCTTAATTTTAGTGTAAAATGGGCCTCCCTGGTGGCTCAAGGAATTAAGCAAAGCACTGTGAGGCTATCTGCAGCCTCTGCAGCCTGAGTTCAATACCCGGCCTGCCAGGGAGCTACCCGCATTGTGCAGCAGACCTCTCCTGTCTCGCCCGCTGCTCCCCTCGACAGTGTATTTTGGTCAATCTGCCTGTTCTGTTCCCCATTCTGTCTTTGGTGAGTCCTCTCACCCCCCACACCTCTGGCCTGTAGCCCAGCTCTTGTATGAATAAATAAATAAATCTTTTTAAAAAATTAGTGTAAACTTCTCACTGCAGATACCATTTATATCATATTCCTTGTTTTTTTTTTTTTAGATTTGTTTATGCATACAAGAGCTGGGGTACAGGCCAGAGGTGTGGGGGGTGAAAGGACTCACCAGAGACAGAACAGGGAGCAGAACAGGCAGATTGATCAATATACACTGCCGAGGGGAGCGGCGGGCGAGACAGGAGAGGTCTGCTGCATCATGTGGGTAGCTCCCTGGCAGGTCGGGTATCGAACTCAGGCTGTAGAGGCTGCGGATTGCCTCATAGTGCTGTGCTTTAACTCCTTGAGCCAAGAGGGAGGCCCTCATATTCCTTGTTTAACCCATCACTATCAGTGCTTTATATATGTTAAGCACTTTGTAAATGTTCAAACACAACATACTTGAATTGTAATACATGTATTTTTTGTGGACCATGTCCTGCACAGAGATACTTGAAGAGACAGTCCTATGTACCATATAAACTCTTTCCAGACACACAGTTAGATCTACTTTATCAGGCAAATTCTCCTTAGGCATGCTAATAGTTATGACATCTAGGAAGACAATCTATCAGATTCTGTCTAGTGAGAATGTGAACTAAACAACACAGAGAGGCTTACATCAGTAGTGAGCTCTGGATGGACCAGAAAGGTCATAATGAAGAATCAGGAATAGACCATGTAGGGCTAAAGGTAAGACACATAAACAGAGGGTCCTTGTTGAGAGAAATAAGTAAAAGACAAAAATGGAAGGGCAAAGGCTCACAAAGAAATGCCCAGTTTTAGGTACAGAAGACTTGTCACAGAACATCTCAGTTTGCAAAGATTAGCCTAGGCTAATTTTTTTCCCTGAGGCAGTGGAAGAAATGGAAGATTCTATGTATAATGTAAAGGAAAAAAAAATTCCTTCAAATAATTTTGATGAGTTTGTCCAGTATGAACACCTCCCATTATTTACAAATCATTGCTGAAATAGATAAGATTTAATGTGATTTCCTAGATCTCATTATTTAATTCACCAGAACAGATAAATAATGTAGGGCAGAATCTCTCCTGGTGAAAAAATAGTTCAGAAATTCGTAGTAGACATATTCAGACACTTCCTTTCCTTATCTATTTTAGATTGATAAATGTGACTTTAAACCTGATTTATATACACCAAATCAAATTCCAAAAATCATTTCAATAAATATGAATAAAATAAATTTAAATCCACAGAGGCACATTTCTTGCTAAGTTATTGCCATTGGCCACCTTCCACCTATTGCCAAATAACCACATCATCACATACACTTCAAATAACTTTGCAGTTCGAGCTCTGAATACTCTAAGTTAAAAGTATAAGCTGTCTTAACATTCTAAGTTTTGTTTTTTTCTGTAAGTTTTGAGTGTGTTTTTTTTTTTTAAGGAATGCATTTATTTTATTTGGCTTGACAATATTCTAACAACCACCCAATCAGTCTGTGAACAAGATTAACACTAAACCAAGGTATTCCTGGTTCAACAGCATTTGGATTATAATATGTTCCTTCACAAAATTCATAAGATGAGTTGCTTATAACCAAGTGTTGATGCTCTTAACACAATTCTAAAAAGAGTATCTAAATATGTCACATTTTGTTTAAGTTTGAAACACCATTTCCAACATTTACATTTGAGGTAGTGCTCAATTTAACTTACTACTGATCAGGCTGTATCAACAGGAGCCATTTATTTATTATTTTTAAATTATTTTAAAAGATTTATTTATTTATGAATACAAGAACTGGGGTACAGGCCAAAGGTATGGAAGGTTGAGAGGATTCACCAGAAACAGAGTGGGGAGCAGAACAGGCTGATGGACCGAAGTCACTGCTGATGGTAGCAGCAGGCAAGGCAGGAGAGGTCTGCAGTGCCATGTGGGTATCTCCCTGGCCAGCCAGGAATCCAGCCCACACTGAGGAGGCTGGGGACAGCTTCACAGTGCTGTGCTCAACTCGCTACACCACTGGGGAGGCCCTCAACAGGAGTCATTTAAAGCAATAAAATTTTCAATTGAATTCTGAAAATATGTGTTGAGTAAATATAACGTGCAATTCACTGCATTAAACTCAATTAAGAAGACAACATAAAAAAGATATGTTTCTGTCCTTCCTCCTGTAAAGAAATTATAAGTATATGAGTTAGTAGTTATTATCTTCAGAATTATGTACAAACAAGTTTCCTAAATTACTATTATTGTTTTTAAAGTAAAAGCCGATTTTCCAAAACTGTGATTATCTATTGCTTCCCTAAAAAGTAAATCATAAGAACAGTTTCAATAAAATAATTTGATTCTTTTGTTGAAGGAAAAAAATCTGTTTGTGAGTTATAATTTAAAAATTTGTAAAAGTTAGGAATTTCACAAGAGTTTTTATCTCTTCTACATCATATTTCCCTTTTTTCTAAAGTATTAATTTGAGAAATGAAAGCCATTTTTTTTTAGCAATTCAAAGAAGATGTTAAGAATAATTACTATTTAAAGGGCAATTGGAGAGGTTCAGCTTTGCAGATATGTCTTTTTGAAATAGAGAAGTGTGTTGGTACTATTTCAAAAAAAGAGTCTAGACTGGGACCTCCCTAGTGGTGCAAGGGGTTAAGCATCAGCACTATAAAGCTATCCATAGCTAATGCAGCATGAATTTGATTCCCAGCCAGGGAGGTAACCCACATGGTGCAGCAGACAGACCTCTCCTGTCTCATCAGCTGCTCCCCTCAGCAGTGCATTTCAGTCAATCCGCCTGTTCTACTCCCCACCCTGTGTCTAGTGAATCCTCTCACCCACCCCGCACCTCTGACCTATTCCCCAGCTCTTGTATGCATAAATAAATAAATCATTTAAAAAAAAAGAGACTAGAGTATTATAGAGAAGTAGCAGAAATCCTCCACAAAATTACACCCTTTCCTTTTCTGTTCTAAAAAAATATGCAGTGAGAAAAATGCACATACTTTAATTTCTCAGACTTCATTTATTTCCAGTGTTCAGTTTTGGCAAATTGGGATTCAGCACAGTGGAATATACATTATCATGGCCTATGTGTTGGCTCTAATTTTCAGTATATCTTTGGCTAAAATGCCCACATAATTCAAAACAAAACATTGAAATAACAAAATTCTTACCAAGATGGATATTGCTTCTAACTTCACTATTGTTTTCATTTCCTTAAAAAACCTTGAACTTTATTGTCTTCAATAAACCTTGAACATAAAACATTGTCTTCAAAAACATTAAACAACACTAGGTGACACGGTTATATAAATCTCATTAAAAATATTATAGGGGCCTCCCCTGGTGGCGCAGCGGTTGAGCGCTGAGCTGCAAAGCTGCCCGCAGCCTCTGCAGCTCTGGTTCGATCCCTCGCCCCCAGAGAGGGCCCCACATAGCACAACAGACCTCTCCTGCTTCGCCCACTGCTCCCCTCAGCAGTGTATTTCGTCAGTCTGCCTGTTCTGTTCCCTGCTCTTGCTCTGGTGAATTCTCTCACCTTCCCGCGCTTCTGACTGTACCCAGTGCTTGTATAAATAAATAAATAAATAAATGATTTAAAAAATAATAATAAATAAAAATATTATAGTGGATATTGACAAAGTGATTTTAAAGGTTATATAGGGAGGCAAGATCAAAGGATTTTTAACTGACACAGTATTGATGGAGAAGAAAAAATTGGAGGACATATAGTTCCCAAATTCAAAACTTACTATAAAGCTACAGTAATCAAGACAGTGTGTCACTAATGAAAGAAAAAATAACTACCTCAATGAATCAGAATAGGGAGTTCGGGAGCAGATTCATACAATATAGTCAAGTGGTCTTTGATAAAGGAATAAAGGCAATATAGTGATGTAAAGTTAATCTTTTCAACAAACCATGCTGGAACAACTGGACATCCACATATAAATAAATTTTAAAAAATAATTAGCACAAAAATGTAATTGATTTTTTCTAATATTTTAGTTCTAATTAAAAAAAATATTTACAATGTTTACTTATAAAACTTTATATATATAGATATACACATAATCAGAAAAAAATAATAATTTATGTAACTGGTTTCAGTGAAGACTCATTGAAAAATGACAGGACATATAAAAGTCAAAAAGGAATACATTAGAAATATATTATTTTTTTTCTGCTTAGAAGGACTGAATAATAATAAAAATCTCAATAATAGTTAGACAAAGAATTTATTAGATAATAAAAATGAGAATTCAAATCTTGGCAGCAAATCTGACAGATTTTACTCTGTGAGACCTGTTCCAACAAAAGCAAGTTTGAATTTATATAGGTAGCAGCAATGTGTGATTGACATTAAAAATGTAATGATTCTTCATAGGGAGCTTCTGGTTCTAAGTTGTTTTGACCCAAAGAATGTTGCTCCTATTTAAGCTCAAAGGAAGACAAAACAGGGATATAACCTCTTCCTTTCCAGAGAATGCACTGTGGAGATGCACAACACAAAATGCCCATTGTTTAAATCTTCATCTGACTCCTTGGTCAAGTTAAATGCATATAATAATTTTATGCAAAACCATGCATACTAAACCTGTTCTATTAATCATAATCACAAATGTAAGTATTACTTTGCATAATGGATAATAATAAAACCAGTAGAATGGAAGCTAATAGGAGAAATCTTACAAACTTTTGGGAAAATGTGAAGTGGGCATAGATAAAATAAAACAGAATCCCATTTATCTAGTATGCTTTTACTGCTAGTGTACTGAATCTGTAAATTTATTAATTATATTTTACAAGTATTCCTTGTCATATTTTTATAATAGATATCTCAATAATTATCACTTATTATCAGCCAAACTTGAATAAAAATATATAACATTTTCTATTTCTATGTAAAAATGTTTCCTTAAATATTCAGATGCCTTAAAATGAGTTAATATCTAATGTTTGTGAGAGCATATAAATCTAACCATTTTCCTATATTGTGGGAGGAAGTTTTTATACCTGCAACAGTTCAGTTATATGTTTTTGGTAGCATTAATTAGATTTTAATAGTTATTATTCTATAATCAAAAAAACTTAAGACATAAGACACCAAGGCAAAGGAAAATTTATTCATATTGATTTTATCAATGTTTGAATAATTTGATAAAACCTAGAAAATAAGTTCCTAGTAGGAATAGTTTTAATAGTTATGTGACATATGTGTTATGAAATATCATCCAACTACTCAATTAAAAGCAAGAAAATTATTAATTGATTTTAAGTATATTCATTAATAATACTTCCTTTTAAAAAAATACATGTTGAAGAAATTATTAGTGCAAGTAATTCTATGTGGTGTTATTTAAATTTTGTAAAAACATGAAAATAAGAATATATATTAATTTCAAGCCTATATGGTAATAAGTTTGTGGACAATACTAAAATATTTACCTTGTTCTTCTAATGATAATTACCTCTGATGAATATAATAGGAAGAATGAGCTAAAACTAACTTTATCAATGTCCTTATCTATTTATTAATGAGAATAAACTTATTTTATAAAACAAAGGTCAAATATGTAAGAAAAAGTGAAAATAATTCTCAATTATAGAAAAGGAAAAGTAGAAATTCAAATCTAATAAGTAATAAAGAAACAAAAAATTGTACACAAATTATTTATCACTGCTTATAATAAACTATTATTATAAGTATTTTCTTAGAATTTGGTCTTTCATTATTGGTTCCTGTAAGCTAATTTCAAAAGCTAGAATGTAAAACAAAAACTCATCTTAGCATGACATTTCCTCACAATGATCTCATTCTGTTTTTTTATTTTCATATCATTTTCCATGGCATAGACCTTATTAAAATATTGACATTTCTTTTTGACCTTCATTTAAGATTCTTTTACAGTCATGTACTGGTATTTATTATGATTGTTACTCAAAGTTATTATGCAAGTTACATGAATACAACTTCAAATGGATGAATTTTCTAGTTGTTAAAATCAAGGACTGTTTATGTAATTATTTCAATTTGATAAATTCCTGTGTAATTGACCAAACCAGGTCTTTCCCTTGAAGTTCAGAAAGTCAAATTCTAAGCCATGAGAATGAGAATGTCTTTTCCCAGAGTTTATTTGTGATGGCTACCAAGGGAGTAATAGGAATTGGCACCATTAAAAACTGACATCATAAATGGTGGGGATGCTGTGATTATAAAGGGGGTAAGGGAAATGGGGGAGGGGAAGTGTGGGACATGAAGGGTGGAATTGAAGTACTTGGCAGTTTAGGTGACATGAGTCAAGTTGTTTGACTTTCTCAGCAAAGAGTGTCTCCTTGGGATCATCATCTGACAACAGTCAGTATATATTTGTTCTTGATTCAAATTCAAAGGAGCACAAAGATTTTTGTTAGAAGTGTAACACAATCACCAAGTTTCTGGAAGTGCAGTTGGAAAAAAATGAATTAGTTGAAAGTCAAATTTTCATCACAAGAAAAGGATAAGTGTAAAAGAAAACAAAGGGTGGTTAGAATTTAATGATACCTAGCACTACTTTTTAGGGGAAATTTTGTTACAAAAGGGAGGGCTTGGTTCCATACAAATATCTCTAGGAATGTAGTCAAGCATTGATGCTACTTTCCAAGCAGGTCATGAAACTGTTTTCTGATTAAGTTTATTACTATTTGCTTGTTTGTTTATTTTGTATAAATTCCATAGAGCTATGAATTGTCTTACCAAAATATGTACAGGGCACTACAACATTTTTGGAAAGAAAGGCCCCCAAATACACATATATTAATTGTAGAAGATATTTACGCAGAATATTGTTTTTCTCAAGATTCTTTGTCTTCTCAGGGAGATAGTTCAGCAAATATCCATCTTCCTCCAAATATTTCTGAGTGGCAGACATAAACATGTGGCTGCCTTCTGGGCATCTTTACTAGATGACCCACAGATACCTACGGTCATCATACCAATGTATTTCTTCAGTATTCCCATGTTTCAATAAATTACACTTACATCTGTACAGATGGCCACACCAATACATACAACGTTTTCACAACTTCTCTATTCACTAGCTAGATACAACTATATGTATGTACGTTCATGGCCTCATTGAATAGTAACCCCTGGCTATCTTTTCCTTAGTGTAAAACACAACTCATTAACATGGCATTACTTCATCTAGCAACTTATCTGGCCAGTCTCAGTTCTTAAAATTCATTGATCCCACATACTATTTTGAAATATAGATAGCGTTTATACCAATTCCTACAATGTCCTTTCATAATGCAAACACTAGTTTATTTCTTGTTTATCTTTCCCACTGTAATGCATAATCATCCTTTGTCTTGTAAAGTGACTGACACTAACCCCAATGTGCAACATTTTCTCAATTACTACTTGATGGAATTAGGAACAAATGAAAGGAAATAAGCTTGCAAATATCATCAAAACAATAACTGCTAATCTGAGGCTGAGCTTCCTGTCTCATAAATTTGAAAAGTCATTGCCAGTGACAATATTGACATTATTCCAAGAAGAAATATCAGATTCCTATAGACCTTTTAAAACATTTAAATACATTAAACAGTATATCGAATATTTTTATATTTCATCTTTCTAGTACAACACAATATGAAGGGCAATATTATCAACTCATTTCTATCATAGTTGAAATCTTTGTTTAACACTAATTTGCAATGATCTTTTAAAGCAAAGCAAAAACCATTCAGTAAAAGCAGTATGACAAAAAATTTTATAAAGGAATATTTTTGGAGGAATAGTGCATCAGTTGCCAATTATATGTGACTTTCTCCAAAAACACATATCCAGAGCAATGATCCTAGTATAGGATACAATTGTAAATCATTTTTTAGTTATTTGTTTTATGCACATAATGTGCATAAAATATATCTGAATGCACTTTAATTCAATACAAAATATTATTTACTTTGGTTATTGTTATTTCATACATCATTTTTATAATATACCATGTATATGTCTATTCATCAAAGTAATATTGCATTGTAATAAAGAATTAAGAATTAATTTTGCATTGCATTGTTATAAAGGATTAAGAATTAATTTTGTTCTAAAACTGGAGTCCACAAATAATGACTTTAAGGTGATTCCAGTAAGTGGTTTCCTTTTTGTGGTCTCAACTCTGTCACAACATTGAAATGGCAAATACCTGTCATCCTGAGGCAGTATGATGTGAGCATGTGTCTGCTGATAAAATAGTCCATTCAGTCGAAGCCGTTTTCCTTATCTGTAGGAAGGGGATCACAGCTATAGGTTCTGGATCATGTTATAAAGTTCATTGAATTAATATAGAATAATTACTTAACAAATTTCTCACACATAATAAGCATCCCATCACTGCCAATTTTGCTTCCCTATTTTTCATTGACTCATTTTATCTGTTAATTTAAATTATAGAAATATAATTCAACTATAGTAATTATAACTCTAGCAATAGGAGTGGATAAAAACAGCATCAATCTTTAAAAGCCAAAAAAGTAATAATTAGAAAAGTACTGCCCGTGACAAAACATATTTATATTTATTATTTTGAAATCTCAAAGTTGATTGTATGACCAGTGTTCAATGTTTGATTTATATTGGTAAAAATGTACTATTTTGAATTATTCTGGCTAATAAATCTTTAAAGATGAAGGACAAATGGTATAATAGACAGTCACTATTAAGATGGAGAAAATTTCACTCAGTGTTTTAGTTATTGCTAACTGTGTATTATATAATTACTCATAATTTTAATACATATTAATTTCATGTGATACAGAATGCTTTTCATGCATTATTGCATTTAATCTTCAAAAATCTTTTGAATTAAAAGTAATTACCCTCATTTTTGAGATGAAAGAACTGAAGCTTAAGTATAAGTGATTTTTGATTGAGTCAGAATTCCAACCAAAGCAATCTAGCCAAAAGCCAGTGTGCTCCAAACTACTTTGTTAAAACAAATGCTGGGCTGATAATAGCACACTGATAGTAAATTTGAAATTAAATATCATCATGCATTTTATTAGCATTCATCATGATCATCATAAATTTTAGATGCTCAACTGATTTTAATAGTTTGGAAATAAAGTTTGGGGAAATTTCAGGGAGTAAAGGACAAGATGTTCAACATTCGAAGTAATTCTATACCTACTGAGAAGACAAAGGCAATCCAGAATACACAACTATTAAAAAAAAGATGGTGGTAATATACAGAATTGTAAGAGGTTTTGGTTGTTGTTCCT
The DNA here is from genome assembly GCF_964194135.1 of Talpa europaea. Lineage (NCBI taxonomy): Eukaryota > Metazoa > Chordata > Mammalia > Eulipotyphla > Talpidae > Talpa > Talpa europaea. The sequence continues at coordinate 72,362,887 of NC_140068.1, forward strand.
TTTTTAATGAGGGATAATTGGCATATATCATGTAAGTATAGTTGTACAACATGGTGATGTGATTCCTTTATATATTTCAATGTGATTACGAATGTAGCATTAAATAACACTGCCATGATGTGACACAAGTATTACTTTTGTTTTGTTTTGAGAACACACTATCTAGTCTTTTAGAAACTTTGCAATTTTTACTATAATCTTTATGCTATGGATTAGATTTCTAGGACTTATGTACTGTTACAGATTTATAGCCTTAAGAATATTTCCCCAATTCTTCCATCCCCAGTCATGGTAACCACCGTTCTATTACCTGTTATTTTGAGTACAGCTCCTTCAATTATACATATAAGCATCACCAGGCAATATTTATTTGTCTCCTGATATGTCACACTTATAAAGCCCTGAAGATTTATCCTTGTTTTAATAAATGACAGGATTTCTTTCTTTCTCCTGGCTAGATAATATTCTATTGTATGCATATACCACATCTTCATCCATTCATCTTTTGAAAGACATTTATTGTTTTAAAAGAATGATGGTAGAATATAGTTTTAGGTCTTTAAGCATGAACAAACATGACAAAGCAAGTTTTTATTTTTAATTTATGGAGGAGTGGATTTCTAAGTACCCACATTAAACCATTAGAATTCTTTTTTTTTTTAAGATTTATTTTTGTCCATTTATGCATACAAGAACTGGGGTGTAGGCCAGAGGTACAAGGGGTGATAGGATTCACCAGAGACAGAGTGGGGAGCTCCTGGTGAAACAGGAGAGGTCTGCTGTGCCATGTAGGTTAGCTCCCTGGAGGAGGATCGAACTCATGCTGCAGTGACTGGGATAGTGCAATAGCACGGAGAATTTAACTCCTGAGCTACCAGGAAGGCCCTAAACCATTAGCATTCTTATATGAATGTATTTATCCCACTGATTTCTTCTGGCAGTTTTATCAGGGAAAAAAATGCTGATTAACTATTCATCTGGTGTAAAATAATTATTTCTGATTTTCAGCAGTGATCAATTGGAAAGGCTGTTATAGGAACAGTAGGACTGTTCTAGTTATTTTCAATAAAAATGTTGAAAATAATACTCTGTTGTTTTGATTTTCTGCTTTATAGAAGCAGAATGGTCAAATCATAAAACTGGTATGTATATGAATTTATATTAGTAGGCTCCAGAGTACAGTGTCTAATTAGCACACACCTAAAGAGATTCATCATATCTCCTCTTTGGGTGCTAACAAAATTTCTCCAAGTTTAGGGAGTTTCCCATGCCTGAAATAATCCCAGTGTTTGTCAAAAGATGAAGAATTGATCTTTCCCAATGTATTACGAAATGAGAATTCTGAACAACAAATATGTATCTTTTTAACTCTTATGGCATTGCATGCTTAGTTATGCTATAAAAACTATTCGAAGAAATCCCACAAACTTTGTAAGTAATAAATTAAATCCATGCAGAGCAAAATAAATGACTTAATGGCACCAATTTTATTTAAATGCATAGCAAAAACAATAGTAAAATTTATCAATATCTGTCTCCACACTGCCTGGCAGTAACTTTTGCCATCCTTTGCAACAAAGGAGCAATAAGTTTTTATTTCTTAATTAAAAGCAATCAAATATTTTATGAAGCACTTAATGTAACTGTGCTACTCAAGAATAACATTAATATTATAACAAATGTAATCCTTCTCAGAGCCATTTCAAAAACCTATCAGAAGTGAGTAAAAGAATTTAAAAGCATATGCAATGAGAGTAAAAGGATTTAGTAGTTTGGAATGAGGTACTTGGCAACTGGAGTTTAAATCAAATGGATTGCACAAATGTAATGTCTATCCTGCAGAGAATTGCAATAATAGAAGTATATATTAATCCTTAAAGTTGTGAGTAGAGTACTAAACTGATTTTTTTTCTGTTGTTGTCTTATTTGATCGCTAGGGTTTTTTTTTTTTTTTGTAAAACTGTCTTGCTAAATAATGAAAATTTACTATTCTTGTATCTATTATTGTTCAGTGTTGATAATGTAACAATCCCAAAATAGTGTCATCTGAGTTTTAAGACAATCTGTAATTTCCCAGTAATTATAATAAGGTAATTGCATGATGATAACTCTTGCCTTGCCCTAAAGGAAGGTGGCTTTTTCTGAAATAATCTTTCTTTTCTTTTGCAAATAACCTTGTCCCACATTCTTTCTGAAACACATTCTTTCTGACTATAAAAAGTTTCCATTCTGTACAACTACTGGGAAGTATCCTTTTATTAATTAGATGAGTTATTTCATGATCATGAATTACTTCATAAAGCCACATACAAGCTCAAAGTACAGAGATGATTTTTTATTTTTAATGATGCCAACCAATAAGAGAACTATTTTATTGTAGGGAATGAGTAATTTTTCCTCTTCCCTTGTAGATTTTCTTAGATGAGAACCCCCTACACACACTATATTAAATGACAGAGCAGCAGGAGAAAAACAATGAGAATTATAACTTATACATCTCTTATATCATTGATGAAACCCAGGAAATTAGTAACTGAAATTACCCAAGTCATTTTATTAAATAACATGTTTCACTATAGACAAAGATGTTAGGGGGAAGGAAGGTTACTAGGCACAGTTAACAAGGATATGATTGTTATGCAGACTTAAGTTTCTGTCTTCTCTGTTCTAATACATTTTAGATTTGGTCATTTTCCTGGTACAGTGAAGAAGATATTCTTATAAATGGAGAATTCCCTTATAAATGTAAATATCTCCTACAAAACAAAAATGTTCAGTTTTCAAAATATTTCCCACATCTCCAGTTTCTTAGATATAATTAGATTAAAACAATCCATATGTAAGGAGACAAATTTGGGGGTGGCAAATTTTTCCCCCTTCATTAACATAATATTTTAGGTTAAATCATATTTAATGCCATGGAACAATGTTTTATTCATTATAGAACTAATTTAATATAAGGAGATTAAACTTAAAATGTTTCTAGATGACAAGTTAAGCCTTCAGACATGTTTAAGTGTAAATTTGGTAGTTTTTACTACATTTCTAATTACCAGAGGAATTCAAGAAGACTAAAAATTCAATAAAATATTTTTCTTTTCTTCTTACTTATACATTCTTATATCTGTTTTCAATCTTCTCTTTTTATAATTGGACAAGTTAGATTTAATTACATTTAATCAAATGTCATATTTAATTAATTGCATAGTGTCTTTCTTCTAATCTAGAATAATGATGTATCTGGAAGAACAGTCATATGAATGTAGAAATACAATCACAAAATTACCATTTTAATTTTATGTTGAGGGACATGATACTTAAAATGCTTCAAGAGTTAACAATAATTTTTTGAAATAAAATCAGCTACTGAAAATCAAATATGACTATAAGGAAATATGCCAAGAAAATTTTATGGCTTACTCCTCTATGGTTTGTGAAGAAAGACACTTCAGTTTATGCAGTTGAATCCTGGAAATTTTCATTATTTCTCCAAGTATTCACTTACAGACATTTATAAGCAATGCAAAAACACAGAAAACATCTCGTCTTATGACACTGTTCATCTTCGAAACAAATTCTACAGAAAGTTATATGAATTAAGTGAATATATTACTATCACTAGCACTGATTAATAAACAAAAGTGTACTAGTCATAGCTCAGTTCTAACTCAATTCAAATGGTGAACTAGCTAAGATGGATCATAAATTAGGTATTCCCTCAAATTAAGCACTAAGAATTGTGCAGTCACTGAGCTGACAAAATGTTCAAGTTGACTTAAAAGGCTTAGTGAAAGTATGAATGTGAATTTAATTGCATACTGTCTTCTGGGATATAGTGGGAAGATGCTATCTATAAAGTTATTAAATAATGGTTAAAATTTTCTCTTTACTTTTGAGCTTTTTTCTGTGTGCCAGACACTGCTATAGATGTTACTCTTGCAATGATGACAAAGAGATCTTAGTTCTCCTTCAGTAAAATTAATTTTCTTTTCAGGTATTTCCTTTAACATAAGGAAAAAGACAAGGATGTTCACTCACTGCTTTTATTTAACATTATATTAGAAATCCCAATGAAGGAGAACACGAAAAATAAATAAATTTTATCCAGATTGGAAAAGATAGTTTTATTTCACTATATATGGTGTGATAATATATATAGATAAACCTAAATACTCCAAGAAAAAAATCTATTAGAAATAATATATGAGGGCCTCCCTGGTGGCGCAGCAGTTGAGCGCTGGGTTGCGAAGCTGCCCGCAGCCTCCGCGGCGCTGGTTTGATCCCTGGCTGCTCCCCGGCTGCTTCAGCCACCAGAGGAGGGTCCCACATGGCACGCAGACCTCTCCTGCCGCCCGCTGCTCCCTTCAGCAGTGTACTTCGTCAATCTGCCTGCTCTGCTCCCCGCTCTGGCTCTGGTGAATTCTCTCACCCTCCCACACTTCTGACTGTTCTCAGTGTTTGCATGAATAAATAAATAAATCTTTAAAAAAATAATATATGAAACAGTAGAGTTGAATAAAACAAAATCAATATAAATTCAACTATTTGCTTCTCTCTTCAAACAAAAAGTAGTAAAAAGAGCAATGAAGAAAACAGTAATATTTATGAACACATCAAAAGAAATAGATACCCAGGAATAAACTTAAGCAAAAATGAGAGCAATTTGGACTCTGAAAACAAGACTCTGTTTAAAGAAGCTAAAAGAGAAACAAAAAGATGAAATGAAATTATGTGTTCATGGATCAGAAGAGCAATATTATCAGTATGGCCATTTTACCCAGCGTAATCTATATATTCAGTGTATTCCCTATTAAATATCTCTTTGGTGCTGGAGGGAGATAGGGAAGAAACAGGACCAATTATCTGTAAATTTAAAATTGTTCTAAAAGTAAAGTCTAGCTGACAAAAAAGGGGGAAAAAAGAGAAAACTATTCCCGATGAATATATAGTCATATTCAAATGGTCTATTGCCAGTTATGCTGTTTCCATACTTCACTGTGATCCTCTAAAAGTCGTAATTCGTCACATCTTATATGCAAATTTAAGAAAATTAAGTTCACTTCTGTTGAGAAAGTAATAAAAATGATGTAGATTATTATACCTATTCAAAGATGACAATTTAGCATTATTCATAATAATTTAAATGCATATATTTAAAAAAATTCAACATGTATCTCAGAGAAACACTTGAACTATTGCATAAGAAGACAGGCATTTTGGTATTAATTGAAAAATTTTATAAAGTAAAATTAGCATTAATTTAGCTGCCCATCAAAAAGAGATTTTGTGAAAGATGCATGTTATGTAAAATGGAACTATCCAGTCGCTTAAACAAGATTGAGTCATATTCTAATGTCTAATGTAAACATTTCAAATGTACAGGAGAGTGATTACTGACTTCTGTCAAAGATAGTGTCAGATGAGGTTCCTTGCTTTGCTTCCAGGAGAATAATCTGTAAATTAACTCAGCACAGCAGACATGTGTTGCACCTAGGGAGTCCTGTGGCTGGGGTAATTCTGGAACATCTCATGGACATTGGAAATCAGCACAGACCACACCAGAGGGTCATTAAGGAGATCTAGTTGGAGAAACATCTGGAGATTGTAGTCCCAGGTGAAACATTGCCTTAGAAACTGTATCCATGCTGCCTGACCAATGATTCCGAAGAGGAGAGCTTAGCAGTGTGGAGACATACACCTTTAACTAGGAGAGAAACATGCAGACGAGCTGGGGTGTTTCCAGAGGGTTAGGAATAAGGCCAGCGTGCTGGAACGATTTTCCCTATGTAGTCTCTCAGGACTGGTACACATTTTGTGGGATGCATTGACAGAATATAGTCTACAGACCGGGGTGAGGACCCCCTTAGAGAAGGGATATCAAAGTGTTCCAGGCAAGATACAGCTCCTTACCCCCATTCACACCAGCTCCTGAATCCTTCAAGATGCTATCTTAACCCATGACCTAACCACTGCAAGATGAACTTCAGTATTTTTGGAAACCCAGGAATGCTACACTTCTGAAAATATAAAGCTGGGAAAAGATAAAACAAAACAACAACAACAACAAAAACTTCACAGAGCTATCTGCAAGAACAATAGGAGTGCTGAGAACCTCTAAATTACTGCTACAGTCACTTGAAAAAAAAGTGGGAGGTGGGTGGAACCAAAAGAAGAAAACTGGGCAATGGAAAATTACAACAGATGGCACCATGACACCTCAGGGAATATGTCATCACAAGTAGAAAGGAATGCAAATCCAATCACAAAGACGTGGAAGATTTTATCTTCCTATCAGATATAGACTTCCGATATATCAGATACAGACATCAAAGAAATGGGAGAAAATGCAGAAAATGTTGATTAAAGAGTTACAAGAAAACTGAGAAAAACAAATGAATCACCTGGAAATAAAATTAATAAACAGAAAATTGAAACTGAAGCTTTAAATATGAAAATAGCAGAAATGCAGAATATAAACATATCAATAAACGAGAGGAAAAAAGTTCTAGAGAAAGCTAAGGAATCAGAATAGACGAAATGGAATATCAAATCGTGACCTCAGAGATGATAATACACAAAGGATCCAGGTGGAAAAGAAAGAATATTAAGTAGGGTAGGATATTCCGGAAGGGAAGAGATAGAGAGGGAATGAGAGCTTTTTTTTTTTTTTTAATTATTTTTTCATGCATACAAGAACTGGGGTACAGGCCAGATGTGCGGGAGGGTGAGAGGATTCACCAGAGACAGAGCAGGGATGAGAACAGGCAGACTGACTGAAATACACTGCTGAAGGGAGCAGTGAGCAAGACAGGAGAGGTCTGGCGTGCCATGTGGGTATCTCCACGACGAGCCGGGATCGAACCCACGCTGCAGAGGCTGTGGACAGCTTCACAGCGCTGTATTCAACTGCCTGCGCCACCACGGGAGGCTCGGGAATGAGATCTTATTCAAAGAAGTACTAGAGGAAATCTTCATAAACCTTGGGAAGGAACTAAATATACAAGTCCATGAAGCTAAAAATAACTGTTATCTCAATTTATTAAGACATACATCAAGGCACTTTGTTGTGAAATTTGTAAGAATCAAGTAAAATAAAGAATAGTTAAGGTGTCTAGGGACAAAAATAGTGTATAAAGTACTCCTAACAGGAGTCTCTTACATCAGCATCTCTAAAACAACCACAGAAGCAAAGTGAAAATGGAATAACATTTTCAAAATATCTGAAGATTAAAAACTGCCAACCAAGAAAATATACTCTGTTGGTTTCTCCTTCAGATGTAATGGAGAAATAAAGGTTGTCACAGACACACAGAGCAGAAAGAGTTTGTAAACAGTAGACCTCTCCTTCAGGAAATCTTGAAAGGGGTCCTATTATTTAAATTAGAGAATAAAATGCATGATTTATTGAACAAAGAAATAGAATCAGAAAACTAAAGACATAATGGAAGTAGTAGTCCCTTATTTATCAGTAACAATCCTAAGTGTAAATAGATTAAACTCACCAACTGAAAGGCACAGAGTGTCAGCTTGGGTCAAAAAACAAAAACCAACTTTCTCCTCTCTCCAGGAGATCCATCTGTATTTCAAAGAAAACACAGAGTCAAAGTAAATGGTTGGAAAACAATTTTATTACAACTACAAGCAAAGTTGTATTTTAATTTAGAAGAAAGTGCATTTGAATAGTATCATATAAATATTACACACAAGCCAGCTTAATGACAACTCTTCAATACAATAAATTAATCTTAATAATGTAAAATATAGATGTTTCATAGGTATTCAATTTACTAAATACGATTTAACAAATCCACATTTCTTATATTTTATATTAATTTCTATTTCTATTTTTATTTCTATATTTAACTCAAAGATAATACAGTATATTATTGTCTATATTTGAAATAGTAATTTTTTATTCTATTATCAATTATGTTTAGACTAAATAGAAAATAATTCTGTTTGTTTCTCTAGTCCTAGAGTATATAATGTTTAATCTTCTAGTAAAGCTTTCGAGTTAAGCTTTGGAAATTGTAAATGTGTTTTCTTTTTGTGTGTGTGTGTATACTGAATAACATTGCTCTTTTGTTCTCTTTGTTTGGCTCAAGTTCATTATTTAGTCACATGAGTCTTGATTTACTCTTTGTAAGTTAAACAACATTAATGGAAGTGATATACAATAAATCAGGTTTATCTGCTTTAATGTGCAAATTTTTCTCTGAAAGCATGGCAGTTGAAAGACACCAATATATTCTGCCACTTTGAAGAATTTGCTGTGTAGAGTAGAAAATAGCAGAGACAATGTCACAATACTTTTTAAGTTCATTTATTATATTATTAACTAACATGTCTTTAGTCTTACAAATGTAATCCTGAAATTTTATATATCCACCGTATTTCTCATTTACTTTTTACAAAAGTAAAAATTATTTTTTTATCTCACTATATATTATCTTTTATGTTATTTCTCAATTTTAAAGGAAATATTGATAGTACTCCAAAGCAATGTGTTTTTTACATTAAAACTTACATGGGTTTTATTGGACTCCAGAGATTTTTGAGATTCGAATATTTTAATTGCTTGACCACCTGTCTTTCCTGGACCTTTAATTCTTTCTCTGCTCCTGGGAATTTTAAGTATGGTGCCAGCATCTGTCCTTAATCTCTGGAAAATACAAAGAAAATATCCATTTAATTTCTCAAATGTTTTTAGCATCCCAATTATAATCACTATAAATGTGTGCTGTAAGTTTGAAAAATAACATACCTTCTTCGTGTTGTTTAAGTTCACTTGCCAATCATGTTATTTTAAAAATAGTATAGTTTCTGTATATTTTATAATATATGCATATTCCACTCCTTTTAGTCTGTAGTCAATATCAAGGATTGAGTTTCTACCTCTTTCTATTATTATATTAAAGTTGAGGTTTTACACATAATTCATTTTTCTCTCCTCTATAATTCCTTTCCTTTGGATGCAAGGTAATTTATGACTTGGTTTGCATTACATTATGCAAAATTACAGATACTGGTCTGACACATGAATATTACAGTTGGTACAATAATCAGCTAGACCATAATAAAAGTTAAATGTATGCCTTTCCACCAATAGTTTTAAAAACACAACTTAAAAATTTGTATGAAAAATCTGTGATATAAAAAAATTATTTTAATTTTATGCGTAAAGAAGTTAAAGCTAATAATATAAGTTGGTGTATAGTCATGTAATTGGTAAGTCATAGGAGGGAAATCAAATCTAAGTCTGATTTACATCTTAGTAAATGAGAATAACCAGTTTTTGGAATATACGTATCTTCTTTGTTTCCCTCTTAATCTAAGTGGTTTGATTTTTTTATCCATAAAAATAACAAAATAGGGCCTCCCCTGGTGGTGCAGCAGTTGAGTGCTGGGCAGTGAAGCTGCCCGCAGCCTCTGCAGTGCCGGTTCGATCCCTGGCCACCCTTGAAGGTCCCACATGGCGCGACAGACCTCCCCTGTCTCGCCTGCTGCTCCCCTCAGCAGTGTATTTCGTCAGTCTGCCTGTTCTGTTCCCACTCTGGCTCTGGTGAATTCTCTCACCCTCCTGCACTTCTGACTGTACCCAGTGCTTGTATAAATAAATAAATAAATCTTAAAAAAAAAAAAAACTATTGTTAAAAAAATAAAATATAAAAACAGAATTCACATAATATTTCACAATTATAAAATATATTTTCCTATATTCCCAAATACTCTTACTATTTCCCAAGAAAAAAATCTCTGTGTTTTGTTCACTGTTTTTCATGTAAAGTGATTGTTCAATGCAAGCACTGGAAAGAACATTAATAAAAACATTTTTTTTACTCATGTAAAGGTATATATTTTGGTCAGAAAAATGTATAAAATAGTTAACCTTGAGGCAGTTATTCTTAACTTAACAGTATAAACTAGTGGCTTTGACACATTAGATACTGCTGCAGAAATAAATTCTAGCCTTTTACCCAGGCAGAGGAAGAACAAATAGTACTTTAGGAATGATGAGGTCAGGAGAAGTTTTATTACTCATGCATGAGGTCCTAGACCTGGGTAGCCCCGTAAGGTCTGAGCCCTGGTTTAAAGACCAAGGGTTCCTTTTATACACTACTGTCTCCATATGTTACATTGATAGCATCATTTTTCAACAAGGAACAACCATTTGCGGCAAAGTCCCCAGACAAGGGGAGCAAAGCAAGAGGGGTAAAGATGCAGGCGTTCGGGGATGGCCTTGGAGAGATAGATCAGCTGGTTGGCTGCCCAACCTTGTAGATAAGAGTGCTGAGGCCCTGGCCATGTATCTTGAAAGGGAAGGAACTATAAGTAAGCAAACTTGTTTATTATACCTGCATTGGAATGTTCATTGCACCTGGGCTGGAAGTTCTGCGGGAATATTATATTCATTTGCACAATAATAAATACAGCCATTTGTAAGTCCAATTTATTTATTTTATTAACTTGTATAGGAAAGAAGTGTATGGAACTCTAAGTTTACTCAGAGTATATGGAATACAAAACTATTATTTTAAAATATAATGTGATTTTCTAATGGATACTAAAATGAGCCAACCATAAATTACTAGGAAGAAAATGTAAGGAACTTTTCAGTAGAGCTTGGTCCAAAAAAAATTAGGAAATATGATTTCCTTTTAGTAAAATCTTTATATAAGAGTTTAAGATGAGTGAGGAGTGAATAAAATATTTTTGAAGAAATCTATATTTGAAAGTCTAAACTAAATGTTAGAACGGAAAGATAAACTATATGTTTAGATATAAATATTTTGTTATATCGTAAATACCAATCATATACTTTAAATAATTCCAACAAAAATTTTATAATAGTATACCCTTGTCTACATTTTAACTTTTCAGTTTCAGTTACTCATGATCAACTGAAGTTTGGAAATACTAGGTATAATAATTAAGATATTTTGGGATCTAGCACACTCATACATTTTCATTCCAGGATATTGTCATAATTATTTCATTTAAATATTACGTTTGTAGTTGAGGCTTTGCTGTGGCTGCTATCAGACACAGCAATGTATGTAATGAAAAATCATACTGTGTCTAAGATTCATACCATCCAGTATGAGACATCACTTAGGGTCTTAGATCATATTCCCTGAGGACAACATGGAACTACATTAATATATTTTGAAACAGCTAAAGAATTATAATATAATAAAAATAAGTAGAGATTCATAGAATGTATTTTTAATGTTTTAGCTAATTATAAATGTAATTGAAAGCATACATCTTACATCTATTTGGTCAGCTTTATGATGGAATTAAACTTTCATTCTGTGACCTGCATCAATGGCTTTGTCACCTCAGATCAATGGATTGGTGAAGCATTTAATGTAATTCTTGAATATTTGAACAGTGAAAACCAATTTCTCACTCTTGACTTCTCTGCTGCTGGATGTTACTGGAAGTGCCCTAGTATTTTAATTTGCAGAGGAAAATAGTTATGTAACCTTTACTATGGTTTTTGATTTGCTCAAAGCTGTAATAAGAGTACTTAAGTAAAATAAGTTGTGTTTAATTAAATTTATTGGCTATATAATAAAATGTATGTGCCTAGAATTTTGCCTTAAAGAATATAATTTTTCAGATCATTTATGACAGAATATATATATAAAAAAATACGTTCAAAGGCCAAAGTAAAGCACAGACCTAGAATGCAAGGAGCATTCATCATTTTGAAGTGTATTTTCTTAATTTCTTTTTTCAAAAAAATAAGGAAGAGGGAAACATATGATCATATCAACAAATGTGGAAAAATATTCTGTTAAAATTTAATGTTCATTCATTTAAAATTAAGTAAAATAATGAAGTAATTGGTAAATATCACAAAGGTTTTCCAAGTCAACAAAATCAAACCAAAGTCTAAAATTCAAAACTTACTTTGAAGATTATTTGTGGACTTGAAGTAAAATTTTAAAACAAGAAAAATAATGGCTATACCTTTTTGGAAAAAAATTCTAGTTCATATCAACATTTTCATTAGGAAACTAGGAGCCTCCTGGAAAAATTTCCATATTTCTTTGTTTGAAAATATCTGCTTCTTTTTGGATATTTAAACATTTGATTTTTAAAATAGTATTTTGCAAATAGTATCAAATGTTGTATATGAATGAAAAATTCATCAAAGAAAAATAGCACATATCACTCAAGCCTAATTTTCACTGTTTATATCACTTCCACATTTTTTAAGAGGTAAAAATTACATCTTTGGGCATTTTGTATAAGTTACAATATTAACTTATTTTAAAATCAGTAAGTGAGTATATAAAGTTTTCCTGGTTAGCACAACACTAGAAATGACAATCATGTTTGCAGCAACCTCCAAGTGTAGATTGTTTTTTACTTTTGTTGCACAGGTCAAGACAACTTTTCCCCCCTCGTTTATTGAGATATAGCATAATTGACATAAAACTTTATGTAACTTTAAGGTATACAACATGTTGACTGGATACTGAGTACATATACATATATGCATAAATTGAAGTATTATTACTATTATCACTTGCTATCATGTCACATGATAATCATCACATTTTTTGGTAAATGAAAAATTACAATGTTTATTTGTTTCTTACAAATTGTGTTTCTTGAGGTAAAGTAAGTTTTCATCATTATCTCAGCTTTAAGGGCTATAGGTTTAAACCTCTATAAGTGTATAATTTCACAACCTTCCCACCACCATAATCTTCTACCATGTTTCATTGGACTTCTTTTCTCTCCCACTCCTACCCTATCATCTTTCTCCTCTGGTTGCCTCAGCTTTGCAGTTTTTATTGATTTGGTTTTGACTGATCCTTTGTTATGTTTGTTAGTTTCTATATTCCACACATAAATTAAGTCACCTGGTATTTGCCTTTCTCCTTCTGACTTATTTCACTTAGCATTATCTTCTCCAGTTCCATCCATGTTGTTATAAATGGCAGGAGTTGATCCTTTTTATAGCTGAGTAGTAGTCCATTGTATATACACAATGAAATATGCTATGCGTATGTGGGCATGTGTGTATACATATACCAAAATTTTCTGATCCACTCCTCTGTCCTTGCACACTTAAGCTGTTTCTATAACTTTTTTTTGTGGTGAGACCATTTAAATTTCTACTCCCTTAGCAACTTTCAAGTATAAAATATATTATTATTAACTATAATCACAATGTTGAATATTAAATCACCAATTTTATTTACCTTACAATGAGAAGTTTGTACCCTTTGACTAACATCTCCTTTTCTGCCTAGCCTGCTAGACCCTGGTCACCACTATTCTATTTTGTACTGTATTAGGCTTTAGAGATACCATATATAAGTGATTCTATGCGATATCTATCTTTCTCAATCTAACTTGTTTTACTTAGCATAAATGCCTTCAGGTTCTCTTAATGCTGTTACAAACGGCAGAACTTCCTTATTTCTCATGTTTGCGACAAATCTCAAGAATTAGGCTGAACTAGGTTATTGATCTATAATTGTGGTATACTGATATTATAGAGATTACAAATAAAATTTCTAATGATATAAACTCCAAATATTTCAGCACATATGGTGTAATATTAGGCTAAGCCTTAATCAAGAATTATTCATCGTCAACTAGTATTGATAATATGGTTATCAAAATGAACTACTGGGTTTTGGTCAACTAATGTTAAATCAGAGGTTACCAAAAAGGAAAGATAAAACTCCCTAAATCTGTCACAGACATTCAGTAAGGTAATTATTTTACTGAATATATGAAATGGCATTTTAGTTGTAAAATCAATGATTTATTAATTATAATAGAGGCTATTATTATGGACTCTCAATTTTGTGGAAAGCAAAATTTTGGAAACTAATTGAATAAAAAAATCTATATTTCATTTTACCAACACCTGTAAAAATATTTCAAATGATCAGTTGAGTGGCTGCTTTGGAGGTTTTAATCTCCAGAGGTAATTCCATATACTAGAATAAGGTTAAATAAGAGTTATGTCTTTATCACATAGGGAAGGATGGTTGTGAGAGCTGAGAAGAGATCTTTATCATAGCTTTGTTCTCAGGCAATTATATTTTGAAAACAATACAGGTGGAGTCAAGAATTTGGGACTTACTCCTTTAAGATTATCTTGGAATAAGAGGAAATGCAAATGACCAACAGGCATATGAAAAAATGTTCAATGTCCCTTATAATCAGGGAAATGTAAATCAAATCCACATTGAGATACCACCTTACACCAGTGAGAATGGCACATATCAAAAAAAAAAAAACAGCAACAACAAGTGTTGGCGAGGATGTGGTGAAAAAGGAAGTCTCCTACATTGCTGGTGGGAGTACAAACTGGTCCAACCACTATGGAAAGCTGTCTGGAGTTTCCTCAGCCTACTAAAAATGGAGCTACCATATGACCCAGTAATTCCACTCCTAGGGATATACCCAAAGGACACAAAAACATTGATTCAAAAGAACACCAGTACCCTAGGCCTCCCCTGGTGGCGCAGTGGTTGAATGCTGGGCTGTGAAGCTTCCCGCAGCCTCTGCAGCTCTGGTTCGATCCCCAGCCACTGGTGAGGGTCCCACATGGCCCAGCAGACCTCTCCTACTGTGCCCGCTGCTCCCCTCAGCAGTGTAGGTCTGCCTGTTTTGTTCCCTGCTCTTGCTCTGGTGAATTCTCTCATCCTCCCACACTTCTGACTGTACCCAGTGCTTGCATAAATAAATAAATAAATAAATAAATAAATAAATAAATAAATATATACAATATTTACATATTTTGTAAATATTTTGCATTTACATATTTTGCAAAATATTTTGCATATTTACAATATGCAAAACCTGGAAACAACCCAAATGCCCAAAAATAGATGACTAGGTCAAAGGAGATGTGGCATATATACACAATGGAATATTATTCAGCAATCAAAAAAGATAAATTCATGCCATTCACAGCAAATGGATGGCACTAGAAGGAATTATGCTCAGTGAAATAAGCCAGAAGGAAAAAGAAAAATATCAGGTGGATGGTTTCACTTATAGCAGGAATATAGGGGAATCAAATAAGACATCAGTGTAAAAAAAATAACAGTACAAAACACAATCAAGCAAAAACAATTATAAATCAGAGACATACTGCAGGGGAGGAGGAAACTCTATGGGGACTACATCTGAGGGAGTAGGGGGAAGCAAATATTGTTTAAAAATGAACAATGAGGGGCCTCCCGGTGGCGCAGCGGTTGAGCGCTGGGTTGCGAAGCTGCCCGTGGCCTCTGGGGCGCTGGTTCGATCCCTGGCTGCTCCCTGGCCACCGGAGGAGGGTCCCACATGGCGCGCAGACCTCTCCTGCTGCCCGCTGCTCCCCTCAGCAGTGTACTTCGGTCCTTCTGCCTGCTCTGCTCCCCGCTCTGGCTCTGGTGAATTTTCTCACCCTCCCGGGCTTCTGACTGTACCCAGTGCATGTATAAACAAACAAACAAACAAATAAATAAATAAATAAAACATGCCTCTATTAAAAAAAAATGAACAATGATGTAAAAATGATGTAAAAATAATGAAAAAAGAAAAAAGACTATCTTGGAACAATAGTCTAATAAAATCTGTACGTATTGAGGGTAAATATACCAGTTGAAAGATCACCCTCAAAAATATATATTCCCACTCATATCTATCTATTGATATCCATCCTATCTACCACCACATTCATCATCATCATCATCTATCATTATCCACCCTCTATTTAGTATATCTATGCCGAATACTATGCGCATCTATCTCTGATGTGCATATTCAATTCTATAGGTTGCCTTGTTTCTATTAGGAATTTTTCAGGGAGAGAAAATGCTCTCATTTTAGAGGCTTTATTCTTCTAAAGATAAAATCTTCTGAGGCAATATTTTTCAGCCTGTTAAGAAAGACCTCTTAGAATTAGAACTGGGAAAAGGAGCTGAACTCTTTAAGATTTACATTAACATAAGTAGAACTGGAGGTTATGATAACCAAACATATCTGTATATATTACAGCGAGTATTTATATCTATACTTGCAATCATATAATTTAGTTATGCTCTATCAGTCATATGATTACAGTGAAACTATGGTAAGCATCGATGTCATTAAATCAAACAACTGAATGAAGCAAACCCAAAACTAAAACACACTGAGGTTGAATTTAATGTTAGTGAATAAGTGAATAGAGCATTTTTTTTTAGCAAAAGAATACTCAGAATATGCATAATGTGCAAATGAGAGACAAATATGAGAGACCCAAGGACAAAACAATTTTGAAGCAAAAATCTTGTAGTAAGATGCAGGGAGGAAGAGAGTGTTTATGACTAATTGACAGAGACGGTAAGAGTCGCTAATAGATGTTCCTGAGGGAAAAATTTTTGACTTTTTCTTTTAAAAAGTTATTGAAGTAACATTGTATTATAACATTATATAAATACAGCTGTGCATGATTATAAATCAACATCTATGTACATTACTTTAAATTAACAATAAAAGTTTAAGTTTTTCCTTCACCATACAATTGGTACCTGTGGCCCAGTTTACTCAGACCTCTTTTCTCTTCCTGTCAGTTATACACTAATTTGGTCTTATAGTCTGAAAGCTTGATTTTTGTTTCATTTATAACATTCTTTTGTTTGGTTTCTTTATGTTCCATATGAGTGAAATCATACAGTGACTTTCTCTGTCTGACTTAAATATTTCACTACTATAATACCCTCTAGGTCCATTTGTGTTTATTCAAATGGCAGAATTTCATCTTTTTTTATAGTTCAGTAACATTTCATTGTGTGTTGGCACATCCTTTTGATGAAATAAATTGTTGTGTACTTAAGTTGTTTTAAATTACTAGTTATTATAAATAATGGTTCATATATCTTATTGAATATGGTTTTGTATTTTTAGGGGAAATATAATTGGATTGTATGGAATTTTCAGTTTTTATATTTTAATGAATCTTCATGCTGCTATACATAATCAGAACACCAATTTATATTAGTACAGTGTTGGAACATGTAGGATTGGAGGCAAAAAAAACAACAACAAACCTTAATGTAGATATGTAAACCTTAATGCAGATACGTTTATAATACTTATGTTATTACCTTATTATAAAAAGTTCTTGATTGCAGCAATTGACTGTGTTACAGAATATATCTATCAGATCATCAGTTTTCATAACATTAGTATCATTAGGGACTTTTAAATGAAAGACTTTAAATGCAACATATGTTTATATACCATTGATTACAACTTAAAACCTTGGACAAAATACATAAAAAAAATACCTAAAGACTCTGAAAATGAAAATGAAATTGAAAGGAAGAAAAATGCAAAATGATATTGACCATTGCAGTTGCCTATTATGCTATTTCTAGACTCTGGATTAGAAATAATAAGGTATTAGATGGAAATAATGACAACTCAAAATGAAAAGGAGAATACTTGTGAATAAGTATGAGAAGTAGCATTGAGACAGAACCGTTTTACAACTTGTTGGTTATGCCATGTAAAACTAAATGCTTTCCCTGAGTAATTCACATCACAGTTAACCAAATTAATGAATGATAGCGATAGACTCCAACAGTAGTAAAAATAATATAGAGCTCTCAAAGAATAGGCAAAAGCAGTGGAGAAAGTATTATAGCAGATCTAAAGAAATTAAATGAAATGTGTGTGTCTTTATGTTTAATTGAGCCAATGTACATAGCCAGTAAATAATGGAACTACTAAATCTGGAAGAGATTTATTGTTTATCTAATTTAGATTTTCCAAACATTTGGCATTTTAACTGTTGTTATGACTAATTATGTATTAACTTTACTCAAATATGGCACGCAGATCTGGTCACACGTTTGGGATGTTTCTGTGAAATTCTTTTTGGATGAGATTAATGTTGTATTAGTGGACTTTGAGTAAAACAGATTGTTCTCCATAATCTGCATGGGTCTTATCCAGTCAGTTGAAGGCCTGAAAATTTTTTTTTTTTACAGTTTCTGAATAAGAGGAAATTCTCCTCATGACAACACTTGACTTGAATTGTAGAGTTTGGACTTGCCAGCCTTCATAATTGCATGAGCCATTCTGTAAAATAAATCTATCTCTCTTTCCTTTGTGTTTCTGTCTCTGTCTCTGTCTTTCTCACTGCCCGCTTCCCCCCCACCACCATACACACACCCTGTTTGTTCTGTTTCTTGAGAAATACTGAGTGGTACAACCATTCTGGCATTCTCTAGGTTTTTTTCCCTATGTAATCAGAATTCAGAGTCCATTTTCCCTATAATTAAGGTTTGTCATCTCTCCTTTCTCCTTCTTTACTTTCCTTATGAAGATGTGTGCAGTCCAGGGCTCCACCTTAATCTATCTTTGAGTTTTTATTCCATAGATTTACTATAAACACACTTACTTTACTTATTTCATTTATTGTATGTATGCCAGAAATTGCAAAGTTATACTTCCAGACTCAAATTGTACTGAGGTCTTGAGTCTGGTATGTCAAGTGCAAATGTTTTAGTTTCTAAATCCCTTATCCACTAATGCAAAACGTTTAAAATATATATATATAAAAACATGAAGTGAATGTTATTTTGTGGCCAAAATATTTTTAAAATCTGTATTTTGAAACACATTCATTTGTTTCCAATGACTTCACATAATGGATTTTGCACCTGCACCTGGGTGTATTACAGGTACCTCAGACTTAACTTCTTTTTTTTTTCCTAATTATTTGAATTTCTAGCTCATAACCCAAGGTCACTGATAACATTCACTTTTATAATCTAAACTTTAAAAGCTCCCATTACTCATCTGTATCTTCCCTCTAAATAATTATGAAAAAGAACAATGCACCAGTAAAATGCAAAACCAGAATGATGGCACCAATGGTTTTTAAACAAGAATAACCAGATAATTAATATTGTATAATATGTATATTTATAAGTCATAAAATTATGCAAAAATCAATTCATGGTGTTTTATTCAATAGTGATAAGTTTTTAAAAGATATTAACCAAAAAGAGAAAGGATAAATGTTTACAAATAGCTAGAAATGTTGCATATTTTTATTGGGGCGATGACTATGTAAGTGTATTCACATTGCATAATGTTCCAAATTTTTTACTAGATCTCTAAACTTATTAATTAAAGTTATTTTAAATTCTCCCCATGAAAATTCTAACTTCCTGGCTATCTGTAAGTATGATTCTATGGGCTACTTTATTTTTCTGTTTCCTGTTTCTGAAGTTGTCTTTTTTGACTGAATGTTGGATATTTTATATGAGTCAATATTAAGAAAAACATTATTTTAATAGGCACACAATTTCTTTTTTCAGTTTATTAGTATGGGCCATTGAGTTAATCTAGCCAATAATTAAGTAGGACATTGTTTGTTTGTTTGTTTGCTTGCTTGTTTGTTTTGGTGGATAGCATTATCTTCAAAGTTTACCCTGACTTCAATTATTTTTAATGAATGACTGCTGCTGCAACTTTGTGTATTCTAGGCATGGGGTACTGTTTAATTTTCCTCAGTGTTCTTGTTTGACTTACAGTTTTTGGCAATCTATGTAAGTTTGCACCTGACAAAGATCTCAGTCTAGATTCAGGCTACCTCTGCAGTAGATTCTATTCAATACTGGATTTATGCAGGGACTAAGGAGATACTTGGTTCTCTTGGCCGAGAGATTTCCTGACATACCTTTTCCTCCCTTCTTAGTAGACAAAATGTTAGTTTGTATCTTTATGGGATTGGGCCATGAACCATTTCCTGCACCTATCCAAATGGCAATGAATCTTTTAATTGAGTCAAGTCCAAGCATTGGGTCTGGAAGTATTTTACCTTTCTTGTCAATGGTACATAGCTTTGTCTCTACTTCTCCTCCAGAATCAACAGAACTCTACTTGGGATTCTAACTTAATTGTCCCTAGTCTAGCTTCTTAAGGTTTTTGCTTTATATGAGAGAAATATCCAAGAGTGGGCTTTGTTTCATGTTTATGAACTACCATGGAGTGGGGACTTTTTGGTTCTTATCCCTGCTGCCCTCAATTTCACTCATGGAGAAGACAGTTTTTCTCACATGTACTGCCCTAAATAGGTGTTAATAATGGGTTAAAATTTAGGTGACATTTTTATATACTTTAATGACAACTACTGTTGTCATTATGCCCTGTTAAAGGTGAAAAGCTCATATGTCTTAATATACTGAACAGGGACATTCTCTAATTCGAGTTTAATTTATTTGTTTGACTTGTGAACTGGTCTTTCTGATGGGGTCACAATCTTTTTTATTTCATGAATTATCTATTTTCTGACATTGCTAAGATAGGAGTCATGTTTTCCCTTCATTTTTTTTCCCTTCAGTTTTAAACAATTTTTAAGAGGGAAGACCTGA
The DNA here is from genome assembly GCF_964194135.1 of Talpa europaea. Taxonomy (NCBI): domain Eukaryota; kingdom Metazoa; phylum Chordata; class Mammalia; order Eulipotyphla; family Talpidae; genus Talpa; species Talpa europaea. The sequence continues at coordinate 72,383,283 of NC_140068.1, forward strand.
GTTGTATTCAAGATCTGTATAATTATGATCTATTAACTTTTCTATACACACACCATTTTTCAATTAAATCGTATACCAAGAAAAGATACAATGCTGAAGCTTTAGTACTAAGTAAGTTAATCCTTTCTGAATAACACATTCATTTATACCAATAACATTAAATAATTTGAACTGAATTTTCTGTGTATCTTCTTTATATCTCAAAATATCAAGCTATATCTGGCTGCCCCATCTGCTTTTGTACCATTTCAAACATACCCATTCTAATCACTACAAGGTTATATAGCTATATCTGTGTCTGTATCTATATATCTATATCTACTTCTATCTGTATATCTCATTTTTACTGGTGACTATTAGTTCAATAACATCCCCTTTCCATTTTATTCAATAGTACAGCTTTTCACTGATTAAGCCAATTTTAATTATCATGTTTATAGCAATATTTTAGGCACTAGAGATTTAAAAAGAATTTCCCAATCAGATGTTTCAGATCTTACTTGTCAGAAGGAAGAAAAGAGAAAGACAAGTACACGTGAATAACTGCAATATGACAAGATCTCTTACACGGTGTAGAAGGAGCCATAATAATATAATGTCTGCTTTTGAAGGGATAACTAAAGAAAATTATAGAAGAAGCCTAAGCTCAGTAGTGGTGTGTATGACCATATACCACGCAGGGGACAGACTTGTCTTTCAATGTCACTACATCACTGTTTTCATAGCGTGAATAAATTCCTGTTTTCTGGGGATAAGAAATACTACCAAGTATTCACCATGTTGTCTGCTCCAATTACTCCAATTCATTTCCAGAATTCAGGAAATCAGTGTATCTCCTTTCTACCTCAAAATATCAAATAGCTAATTCCTTTAATGTTCTACTCTAACTTCTGAGAAACTCCATGGAAAGTTACATAAACCAGAATACTGTGATTATTAAAATTTATAATTGGCAAACAGTATCAGGGGATTATTTTTATATGTTCAGAGAAAGTTCAACTCTTCATACCATACAGCATCTAGAGTGTTGTGTCAGTTGTTATTCTTTTAACCAAATGACCTTTGCATATTGTACAAAAAGCAAAGTTAGGCTTGTAAGCATCAATCATTCTATCTTTCTACCTCAAAACTACCAACTGATTTACAATCTTTGATTTCTTCGTTATCTGGCTCTTTGCAAATAATTTCAGAGATTTAACATGAACTCGTGATTCATTACTTCACCATCTCCAAAATTCTTTCCAATTCTCACGCTCTCTCTGTCTCTCTATTTCTCTCTCTCTCTCTCTCTCTCTCTCTCTCTCTCTCTCTCTTTCTCTCTCTCCCTCTCCCTCTCTCGCTCTCTTGCTCTCTCTCTCTCTTTCCCTCCCTCCCTCCCTCCCTCTCCCCTACTTGAAGTCTATCAAAAGAAAAGAAACTTGATATTAGGAAACCCAGAACTTACATAGAGCTTCTGGTAACCTCTTCAACCATCTTTACCTCTAGGGAGTCACAGAAAGAATAGAAGAGGTAGGAAAGGTGGGGGAAATGGGAGGAAAAGAGATACTGTATGGCATAAAGAGAGGGAGAAACATATTACCTTTTGTTCTGAAAATGAAGCAAATTCTTCCAGGGAGAGGAATAAGGCATTTCTAGAAATCATTGCCTTAAAAAAATGTGTTTTAATGAGGGGAATGAATTTTTTTGGTACGCTTAATAATCTGGTGAGGAGTGGGCATATGCCTTTAATGTTATTACATTAATATCACAACAGTTTTCCCCATACAAACGCTTTTTTTTTAAACTTTTTTTTTAATTTTTTTTTAATAGAGGCATGTTTTATTTTATTTATTTGTTTGTTTGTTTGTTTTTGTTTTGTTTATACATGCACTGGGTACAGTCAGAAGCACGGGAGGGTGAGAGAATTCACCAGAGCTAGAGCGGGGAGCAGAGCAGGCAGAAGGACCGAAGTACACTGCTGAGGGGAGCAGCGGGTGGCAGGAGAGGTCTGCGCGCCATGTGGGACCCTCCTCCGGTGGTCGGGGAGCAGCCGGGGATCAAACCGGCACTGCAGAGGCTGCGGGCAGCTTCGCAACCCAGTGCTCAACCGCTGCGCCACGGGGGAGGCCCCCCATACAAACACTCTTAAGTGTATATGCCTTGTTTAGAGGATTTGGATCAAATAGAGATAAAAGTGGAAAGTTATCTCTCAACAATAGTCATACAATGCAATCCTTGGGCAAGTAGTTTTGAGATTAATACTCTTATGTTTTCTGTATTTAAAATATATTAAGTAATTTCAACTAAAATTCTTCTTACAGTTTTCTTTGACATAACTTAAAATAGCCTTAGAGTTATACAATAGAACTCATTTTTATTTGTACAATTTCATTTAGTTACTTATTCATTTATATATAGTAATTTTATAATTATTTTCTCTGAAAATTAATTTTGATGTGAGGTTAATATTCCAAATGGTTACTGGCTGTGTTTGAATATTTTATCATTTTCTCACTGATTGAAATTCTACAAATCTCCTAAAAGAATTGCAGACAAAATCAAGGACACACTGGAGGTACGTAGTTCTAGTTACCTGTGAAGTCTATTTTTATTTTTCTAATTTGTTAATCCATCTGAATGTTCTTAAGAATGACTTTGACTTTTAAAATATTTTAATATTTGGTAGAACTTAAACTGATTTCATCTAAATATCAGTGACATATATACAAAACACTAATACACATCATAGTGAAAATGACTGAATAAATGGAACGTGATCCTAGAAGAGATAAAATTTGGATCCACACTAGAGATGGACTCATTAAATATATTAGATATGGTGTACTTTTTCCACTAATGGGTGGAAAAGAATAAAAGAAGTCAAAAGATTGAAGTTGAAGTTTATTCTTTGGACTTCAAAGAATGTATTTGCTAGTGGATTCTCTAAATGTATATTTTTTTAATAATAATACAGATTGACTTGGATTTTCCCAATTTCTCTTAATTTTGGATAATTTCTGAAGTCTTCAAGTGAATTAATTTTCTGCACTGCCACTTTTGATCTTTATATTAGTTTTATTGATGATTTAATTCTATAATGAAGTTATTTCAATTTTTAAATACTCTAATATTAACTATTTATAGTTGCACAATAGTTACAGTTTTTAACTGTGTGCAAAATAGTAATATTAGTTGATCTTGCCTGCCCAGGATTCCTCTTCTTGTAATGACACTAATTTTCCTTTGGGGAACTACTCTTTTCCATCACTTATAGTTTTAACTTGAGTTTCAATTAATGTTTCTTGCCTTCTTCAATTTATTTCTCTCTTATAGAAAATTTGATTTAAGTTAGAAGGACACAATGAAGAAATAGTCCATTAATTACTACATCCCAGGACTTCACTAGTGCTTATTCTTTCTTAGAGTTCTTCAGAAAATTCTTTCATTGTGTGATTGTCCCCATAGATGGATTGAATTTCTTTTATTGTTCATGTTAGCCAAGTCAATCGGTGCTGTCTACAATCACTATTCAGTAAAAGACATAGAATGGGCTAAATCCAAGTGTTGATGGGAAAACTTTTAATTTGTTATTGAGCTGACATGGGGCAAAATGCAGTGACTCTCATTGATTTTCTGGGATGTAAAAGTAACATTCTATGGTAGCTAATTAAGTTGTCACAGTCAAATAGAAGAACTATGTCATGGTTTGCAGACCTCTCCTGCTGCCCACTCCTCCCCTTAGCAGTGTACTTCGGTCCTTCTGCCTGCTCTGCTCCCTGCTCTGGCTCTGGTGAATTCTCTCACCTTCCCACACTTCTGGCTGTACCCAGTGCTTGTATAAATAAATAAATAAATCTTAAAAAAAAGAACTATGTCAACAGCAAAGAAAAAGGTTGTTGAATAGCCAAAGACATAAAAACATTTAAACATGAACAATTATATAGTTATGGGTTGGGGGAAAGTTTTATACTCATTTACTTTAAGGAAAAGAACATAATAATCAGATCCTTAAATTTTCACTCCAGTCATAGATGCTTGAAATCATTGTGCTAAAAGGATATTATACTTCTTGTCGACACAGGATTGAAATTACTGACCAGAAAAGGCAGTGGATGATATTTTACTTCATGAATTAGAACATAAATTGAATTCAAATCCCTTCTAAAATTCTTATGTTAAAGTTAAAGAAATCCAAATAATTGGAATAAAATTAGATGATGCAGATACAGGATTTGATTAGTATTCAAAACTTGATTGAATAGTCTGAACTCAGCTACGATCTCATTTTCAAGTAATTTTTCTTCAACTTTGCTTTTTTGAGCATCTTCTGCCACATTCATTGGGCTAGGGTGGGAGAGTGGTAGTCATTCAATGGCATCTTAACATCTCCAAGTGCATAATAGTTGTGCATGGTGGAGAATTATGAGTGCCTTGGTGGTGAGAATGATGTGGAGACACATTCTGAGAAGTGTAAACTGTACATGTGAATCACATACAATGTTTTAAAAAAATGTGATAGATATCACATATATATAATATATATATGTGATATCTATCTATCTATATATATATATATCTGAATTCAGTAAACCATTAGAAGGTAGAGAGTGTAAATTTAACTCTGTCCTTTGAATGTTGGTATTCTGCTGCTTCAGTGAATTTTAGGTACAAGGAGAAATAAATCTTTTTATCTTATTCCTGTCTTTTTGTAATAGTTGCACCTGTGCCACCGTTGACCACTTTTGACTTCTTAGTTCCATCTGTGCTACCTGCTTCCAAATGCTGGCGATATCACAGGGGTATATTTGCTGGGTTTTGAGAAGAGTCTTTATGTCTGTGGAAACACTCGTGCAAGGGATCTGAGCAAGCTGCAACTTCCCTCCCCATAGCATCTTCAGTTATCCACCTCATATCACAGAAGTGGGTTACCCCTCTGAGAAGTTAAGAAAACATTCTGAAGTCTGGATACATCCCACCTGTTCTTCTCAATCCACTTGAATTCATGTAGTTTTACTGTATCAATAAGAAAGATATTGCTTGCGGCCATAAATAAATTCTTCTGCTTTATTCCATATGAGTCCTGCTGTTTTGTGGCTTAGTGATATTCATGAGACACAAATGATAAACTACAAACTTTGGTCAGAAAGAGAAGGGGAGGAAAGATTCTGATTTTCTGGCAAGATACCTTATTCTTTCTCTGGTTGCCTTTATAAGGACATAGCAATAAATGAGGATGGTGAAAATCCATTCAGTTTCTTCTGGTATGCTTTGCTTTGTAAAATCTAATGGCTCCATTGAGTCTTTCAAATTAGAATTGAAGTATATATCACTTTTTTTATATTTTAGCTGTGAGTTAACTATATGCTTGTTTTTTGCTTGTTTGTTTTTTTACTGTTAGCAAGAAAAAGCAGGGAATGCTTATAATGCAAGGAAAGCAAATATATACCTTAAGGTTTCGAATACAAATAAACACTTCCACTACCAAATTGCAAGGTGAATAAACTCTAAATTTGCCATGTTTTGAAGTAAAATGTAATGTTTAAGTAGAAAAGGATTAATTTTAATTCATAAAGTACAGCAGACACTTACTAATGTATTTTAACATATTAAGAACTTTTAACTAGTGTGGATGGTATTGATCAAAGAAACAAACAAAAAAATGTATAAGGTCAAATTTACCCTTATAACTGCAGACACCACGTAGTTTTCACAATTCAGTTTCTAGTATAATTACTAGAAACTGAAGGTGCCAAATTTCATCAAAAAGATAGCATTTGCCTGGTATTTGAAGACAGTGGAATTCAAAGATATTGAATTCTGGATTCAGAAAAATCTTGAAATACTGGATATATTTAGGCAAATTTATTGAAATATATAATTATATCCTCTCAGCTCTCAGAAATCCACCTACTTCAGCAATTAGTTCTGAATGTAAGGTAATTATTAAAATTGCTCACAAACTTCTCCCACTTTGCATGACTAGAAGTAAAGTACTTCAAAGGTCATGTGATAGATCTTCAGGCCCTTGAATATGTTAGACTAAGATACATAAGAAATCCACCAAACTTCATTCACTACATCAGATATTTGTGAGTAAGAAATAAATTTTTCACATGTAAAATCATGTTAGAAGGTGCTTGTTATATTAGCTCAAATTGATACATAGAGCTACTCCTCAGTTCTTTTTTTTTTTTTTTTAAGATTTATTTATACAAGCACTGGGTACAGTCAGAAGCACTGGAGGGTGAGAGAATTCACCAGAGCCAGAGCGGGGAGCAGAACAGGCAGAAGGACTGAAGTACACTGCTGAGGGGAGCAGCGGGCGCAGCAGGAGAGATCTGCACACCATGTGAGACCCTCGCCTGTGGCCAGGGATCGAACCAGCGCTGTAGAGGCTGTGGGCAGCTTCGCAGTCAAGCGCTCAACCACTGCGCCACCAGGGAAGGCCCTCCTCAGTTTCTTCTTATAGTTACTCAGTTCATCTGCTAGTAACTTTTTTTTACCCTATTCATTTTTACTCTATTCATAATGAATATAGTATAACTTATAAGTTTATAGTCTTCCATCAGAGATATTTCCATCTTCCCTCAAAGGTACATCAGCTTCTAATTTTTTACACACAGATAAACTTCAAGGTACTTGCCTATTTTACAGTTTTAATAGGACATCACATTAGCCGACTATATTGATGAAATCATGCTGATATCTCCTATAGTTCAGGAAAAACCTTATATATCTTGGTAAGATAGAGTTTGCTTAAATTATTATACGTGGCAAACCTGTGTCTTGAGGTAGCATTTAATATTTTTTAACTGAACTTTTATTTTGTTACATCATTGTTCATTTTTTTTTTGTACAGTATTTGATTTCTCCCCTCAGGTGTAGTCACCATAAATCTCCCACCACATCACCAGTGAATTTTGACAATCTTTGTTTTGCTTTATTTACCAGTAAAATAAAAATGAACTTTTATTGCAGTGCAAAGTAGTGAGCAGGAAAGACTCACCAGTCACTACAGGATTAGTAGTATTGCCTCTTGACCCTTTAATTCCATGAGTCATAGTAAGAAGACCCAAAGTTAGAGGACATCCTCATCATTTCTAAGATTTCTGTATAGGAAAGATTTAGCTATTTTTCTCCATACCATCAAATTGTGCTTTATTTGGACTTACTGTGATGAAAGTGACTCAGATTATTCTATCAGTTATTTTTTTTTCTAAGCACTGCCTTCAACAGTGAAACATATATTTATTTCTGTATGAGTCTATGCTACACCTACAGAGAAAAACTGGGGAAAACTAGTACATAGAAACTTATCCACAAGCTCTCCTTGTCCTCCCTCTCACCTCTTTCCCAGCTTTTCATTTCTCCCCTCTCCCTGTCCCTCCGCCTCTTCCTCCTTCCATCCTGGATGCTTTAGATATACAATCAACTTTTAAGTGAAAGTATTATAGTTTGTCTTTGTCTGATATTTTGTTTGATTTCTCTATATTCTAAATATAAGTGAAAACATCTGGTATTTATCATCTGTCTGGCTGGTTTCACTGAGGATAATCCCTTCCAGTTCCATCCATGCTGCTGTACAGCTATATATCTATATGGGTCTTCTTGATCAACTCATCTGTTTTGGGATATTTAGGCTGTTTCCAAATTTTGGCTATTGTAAATAGTGCTACTATAAACACAGGGGTACAGGTTTTATATTGAATTAGTGTTTTTGTGTCCTTTGGGTAGAAACCTAGGATTGAAATTGATGGGTTGTATACATATACATTTGTAGTCATTTAAAGAACTTCCACAGTTCATTCCATAGGGTCTGGACCAGTCTACTTTCCCTCCAACAATGTAAGATTGTTCCTTTTTCTACACAACCTAACCAGCACTTCTTTCTTTCTCTTTCTCTTTCTTTCTTTCTTTCTTTCTTTCTTTCTTTCTTTCTTTCTTTCTTTCTTTCTTTCTTTCTTTCTTTCTTTCTTTCTTTCTTTCTTTCTTTCTTTCTTTCTTTCTTTCTTTCTTCTTTCTTTCTTTCTTTTCTTTTATATATATGTGTATATATATGTATATATACATACATACATATATATATATATATATATATATATATATATATATATATATATATGAGCCAGCCTCACAGGTGTGCTCTGGTATCTTATAGTTTTGATTTGCATTTCCCTGTTGATGTGATGATGAACATTTTTCATATGTCTGTTGGCAATATGCATGTCTTCTTTGGAAAAGTGCCTATATAAGTGCTCTGCCCAATTTTTTGATTGGGTTGTTTGTTTTCTTTTTGTTGAGTTGTGTGAGGTCTTTATAGACCTTTGGCATCAGTCCTTTATCAGATATATGGTGTGCAAATATCTTTTCCCATTTTCTAGGGTGTCTCTTCATTTTGGTTACTGTCTCTTTCGCTATTCAGAATCTATTTAGATTGATATATCCCAGTTTTTATATTATCCTTTGTTTCCCTTTCTGCTAGAGGTGAATCTGCAAAAATGTTTCAGGGAGTATTTTGCCCATGCTATTGTGCATTTTATGGTTTCAGGCCTTACAGCTGTCTTTTATCCATTTTGAGTTAATTTTCATATATGGTATGAGATACTGATCTAGTTTTTTTTTTTTTTTATGGGGCAGTTCAATGTTCCCAACACCATTTATTGGAGAGATTTTCCTTATTCCAGTGCATATACTTCATTCCTTTGTCATATATTTGTTGTCCATAAATTTGTGATTTTATTTCTTGTCTGAAAGTCAGTTTCTTTGTTCTGTGTAGCCGTTGTTGTTTTTTGTTTGTTTTTGTCTGGTACCATGTAGTTTTAATTGTTATGATCTTATAGAATACCTTTAGAGGTCATTGCAGCAATGTATCTGCTCCTAGAAAACTCAGTACTCTCATACCTACATAGTGTCAAGAAATCAGAAAGAGTATTAGTGTTCTAGGTGCCATTCCAATCTATGGAAAACACCCAGGAGTAGATGTAATGGCCTAGAAAGAATTTTGTAGGGTTAAGTGCTAAAACATAAGGCTATATTTGTCAAGAAACTTGCTAGAAATATCCAGAAGTGCATAAAGACATATACCAATTATTTATGGTAGCTAAGATGGTGTAGAGACACAAAACCAGATATATAGATATTGCAAGTCATGATGCAAGTCTGTAGCAGACAAGAAATTTAGTGATACCCAGTACATTGGGTAAATGCAAGATGTTCTAGCAACACATGATTCATTCTGTCCCTATAATATTTTAGGAACATTTTATTGTGATCAAATTTCTTATTCCAGTGTACTGTCTAATAAAATTAGTGACAATCAGGTTTTTAGGAAATACAGGTCTTGCTTTATAGTCTTTAGATATGATTCATTTCAGTAGACATGGTGGAAGAAATATCAAAATTTAACTAAAGGATCAACATAAAATAATATTTTAAAAATAGAATTGTATAATCACATTAAATACAAATCAAAATGATATTAATATAAACAAAATTACTTACTATATGAATTTAATTTATCATTCCATATGACTTTCTCTTTTGGGTTAATATTTTACTGAACATATTTATATGACTGACTTGCTGAGAAAATATAATGCTATTTTTTATCACACAGATTACTCATTTGCTCATTTATCACTTTCATTGCCTTAGTAAATTGATTTCCAATTCCTCAAATTGTTATAATTTTAGAAAACAGAACTATTCTTCATCACGTCCATTGATTGCCAGAAGTTAGCTGCAGTTTCTAAAAGTGCAAAGATACATTTTTCTCTATGAATCAAACTTCTGTGGAGAAATTACCTGCTAACCTTTATCCTTCATTTAGTTTGCTTGCATGCAAAACTGATTAATAATCATCTGTTAGGTTTATTATGACAAGACACAACAAGCCAGTTTACATAGAATATGAAGTCAATGAAAGGTTTATTTTCAATCTTCTCCCTGCTAGCTGTGGCATCAGGAGATCATTTTGCATTCATCTGAGTGTAGAATAAATGAAAATATCCAGGCAAATAGGTCTAGAGGAGGCCATTTCATTCACAAGGATTGAGATTTTATTCTTTCCTTTGTCTTTAGAGTTAGCCCTGGTTACAGATTTCTGAATCACAATCAGGGAAGAAAACACAGAGAAATTTGAAGATCATGGCTGAGGCTTGGGTGAAAAGAACTTCCGCATACATTTTTGAACCCTTACTATACACAAAGCACTATATCAGAGTAGAAGATGCATTTCTATAGATATTGTCCAAGAGGGAACTTGCCTCAAATGGAATTAAATATGACTTATTGAGAAAATGAGTACTAATTATCCTTATTAATTTGAAATTTTATTCAATAAATAATTGTTGATCACCTACTCATTCCACTCTGAAGTGCATCCTTAAAGTAATTTATTTATTTATTTTTTTAATAATTTTTTTATAGAGGCATGTTTTATTTATTTATTTGTTTGTTTCTTTGTTTATACATGCACTGGGTACAGTCAGAAGCCCGGGAGGGTGAGAAAATTCACCAGAGCCAGAGCGGGGAGCAGAGCAGGCAGAAGGACCAAAGTACACTGCTGAGGGGAGCAGCGGGCAGCAGGAGAGGTCTGCGCGCCATGTGGGACCCTCCTCAGGTGGCCAGGGAGCAGTCGGGGATGGAACCGGCACCGCAGAGGCCACAGGCAGCTTCGCAACCCAGCGCTCAACCGCTGCACCACCTGGGAGGCCCCTTAAAGTAATTTTTTTAATTTATAATGCCATATCCAGTTACGTTGAGATGATAGAGAAAACTTTCCGAAACCCTGTGAATGTCAAGATTCAGAAGTATTTATGGCCTCTTTACACACACATACACACATACACACACACACACACACACACA